>NC_090933.1:757824853-758438971 GCF_040938575.1 Ambystoma mexicanum
AATAAATAGTAGCAAACCCCCTCTTTCATAGGTATTGCCTGCTTTTAGGGGTGCAATCCCCATCATTGCCTCCTGATGCCATACCCAGAGTGCCTTGTCCCACAAGAAGTGGAGGGGATCAGAAAGGATAGAAAAGCTCACAGAAAGGTAAGAGGGAGGGACCCTTCATCATACCCATATGTCTTATTTGACTTTCCTAACTCGCCCACTTTGGCAGCCTACAGCTTCAATGGCTCCTTGGTGTGCAGTTTCCCAGTGGGAGGCATACCTTTGTTATGGATTTGCCTCTTTGGAGCCAGACTCTCATGACATCTCCTGCTGGGAGATCACAGGTCTGACAAAAGATGAGTTACATTTCCTGTAAGCGAGTCAACAGAGGTATGCATCCTGCCTTTTGTCCTATTCACTGGATTTCAGACAGGCAGCTGCCTGAAATCCACATAACACCCATCAGTTGTCTGAACTCACCGGGATGTCACTGTTATCCAAAACATGAGATGTGGCTTTAATAATTATGTGAACTACCAACCACAATTCCAAAATAGGCATGGCTTATATTCGCAGGTTATCCTGCCACCTGATGGGATTTTATCATAATTCTGACGGTTGTGGAACAGAGGTGTAGGCTTAAATGCAACCTCTGCACAGTGGTGACTTGACTGTTATTTATATTTATAACGGTGCCGGCGCTTCCGCAAAAGTCTGTCTACCTTGGCCGCTGCGCCCGGCAGGGCTCAGACCTGCGGGGCACAGCAACTCCGGCAGGCAGACTCGGAGTGTGCCGGTCCGGTAACAGCGGTGCCGGTAGGCTTACCAGCACTGTTGTTACCAGACCGGCACACTTGTCATGAGGCCCATTGACACATTCAAAAAACATGGGCCCTATAACACTGCCCTACCTATAACCTTTGCAACCGCAACATTAATATGTTTGTTGCTCTGTCTGTGTTGTTATATGTGAGTATCTAATATGTGTCAAAACTTTCAAAAACAATACATTCATCTTCTGCCACGTGACACTCATCCTGCTCACACAGTGGTACGTTCTACTAGGTTTTTCTCGGCCTGAACCTTTTTGCCTGGCTGGGATTCTGTGTGTGAATCCCAACATTCCCATCCTTTAGTTAATTCTCCATTAACTAACCCTTCTGCCTCCTTCCTTCTATAGACATCATCCTTGGCCATGCCCTACACACATGGCTTAAACTCCCCTTCCCTCTGGCATATACTTTCGGGGTATCTGTCATAAAGCAACACCCTCCATCTGCTGCTAAATCAACCCAGTGCTTTATGTAGTTCTCTGGGTTTGGTGGGGTTAAGGTACCCAGGCATCCAAAAGCCTGGTCTATTTTCACCATCCATGGGTTTACAACCCTGTCCCAGAACCTTCCCCCCAATTCAGCATTCTCTTGAGCACCCCCTTCTTAAGAAGCCCTCTGTGGATCTTTCATCTCTGGCAAACTGTCACTCGATCTCCATCACTTCTTTCCTGGGCAAACTCCAGGAAAAGCTGGCCACCTCACAGCTTAATCTACATACTGAATCTTTTGGTTGTCTCCATGACCATCAGTCTGGATTCAGAGCAGCTAGAAGCACGGAAACTGAAATGAACGCAAGGAGGCGTTGCTTTTTCATTGTGTGGGTACTGCAGGTCAGGAAGAACTAAAACAAATTACAAGAATCAGTTGACAATCCTGATGCAGGTCCTTATGAAAAGACACTAGCTAAATTAGACAAACATCAACGTGAGGAGAATATTATCCTAGAAAGATATACATTTGCCACAAGAAGTAAAAAAAATGGTGAAAGCATAGAAGACTTTATCACAGCTTTAAGGGGTCTGGCAATCAAGTGCAGGTTTAGTCATTGCCAGAATTAACATATTAGAGATCAGTTAATGATCAAATGGTCCGACAATGACATTAGGAAGGAGCTATGGAAGGAGAGGAATCCATTTTTGGATAGGGCCATTGAGATTGCGAAGACTGTAGAAAACACAGACAAGTGCATCAAGACGCTTCAGGCAGATAGGAACACTGATGTACCTAGTGAAAGACTGAAGTCAGAGTAAAGTGAAGGAATGGTGCAAAAAGTATCAAAAGCTACCCAAAGACAAGGGACAAGTGGGACTACACGGCGGTCAGACTATAGTGGCAAAAAACTTGAACTTCAGAGATAAGGGATCGTCCAGGGACTTCAAGGGGTCTGTGTGCGAAGGTGGTGTTACAGATGTGGGAGTTTTTCATATTTAGTGTCTGACAAAGATTGCTTTGCATTGCACATAATATGTCATGACTGTGGCAGGAGGGGACACATTGCCCGTTGTTGCATACATTTTGGTTCTGTGTCAGGTCAGGTGCATGAAGTCATTTCATGCACCTGACCTGACTTTTGAATTGAATTTTGCAGTGAGGTTGGCAGAGAAGTTGTGTATTCAGTAAATGCTGTTGATGGGAAAGTGAAAAGAAAAAACCTTATGCCATTGTATTGATTCATGAGGTGCCTGTTTCAATGCTCATAGATAGTGGGGCAGATTATACTTTGATTAGTGTACAAGTGTGGAAGGAGAAGTTTGATTGCTGTACGCTCTGGGAAAATTCTATTAGAGTGAATGCTTATGGGGATATACCTATAGAGATTATAGGGAGTTTTGAAGGTGAACTGCAATTCAAAGACAGGAAATTTACAGGAATTATACATGTAGCCAACAGGGGTGGGGGGCTACTCTCATGGAGTGATCAGGCAGAGTTAAAAATAAGGCTGGAGGCAAGTCATCCAGAGTAAGTGCTTTTGGTGAAGAGTGTGGAGACTAATGATAATCAATTGGAAAATAAGGTGGGGTGTTTCAAAGGATTTGTACACAAAATCTGATTAAAAAAATTGTGCTGTACCTAAGATTGCGAAATTGCGCACCATCCCCTTAGCTCTCAAGGAGGATATGAAAAAAGAGTTGAAGAAAATGGAGAGGGATGGAGTGATCGAGAAGATAGAAGCATCAGAATGGGTTAGTCCCATAGTGGTGGTCAGGAAATCCAATGGGTCTTTGGGGTTGTGCATTGACCTCAGACACATAAATAGTATAGTGGTGGCAGACAAGTTTCCCTTACCAAGATAGATGATTTATTGGTGGGGGTTTCTGTATCCAAAGTATTTTAATTTTTTTTATTTAAAGTCGGCTTACCATCAAGTAGAATTACATGCAGCGTCTAGAGATCACATAGCTTTTATCACTCCCATCAGTCTTTTCAGGTGCATACGCATGCCTTTTGTTTTATTTTCTGTGGCAAGTGTTTTTCAGAGCATCATGTATAGACTTCTATGGGGTGAAAATGGAGTAATGTGTTGTCAAGACGATGTATTGGTGTGTGGAAGCAACGATGTAAAACATGATGAGCGACTAAAGAGAGTTTTGAGAATTTGAAGGAAGCAGGTCTTACTTAGCTACGGAGAAATGCACATTCAAGGCCGAAAAAGAAGATGGAAGCACCCAAGTCTAAAGGAGATGTGTTCTCTTTCCTTGGTCTTGTAGAGTTTTATGGGAAATTCATCAATGGCTTGTCTGATATGTCATGGAATATGAGGATGCTTACCCACAAAGGGGTTGTTTTTAAGTGGAATGATGAATGCAGGAGAGAGTTTGAGCAGATAAAGTTATCCATTGTGAGGGCACCCATTATGACCATTTTTGAAGAAGGCAAACGCACATTAGTATTTGTGAATGCCATCGACTATATTATTGGTGCAGTACTTATGCAGGAAGATCACACTGGGTTGCAGACCGTGGCATTTGCATCTAGATTGTTGAAAGTACCGGAAAGTAGATATTCCATTGTGGAAAAGGAAGCACTAGCATGTGTATGGAGTGTTGAGAAATGTAAGAGATTTCTGTGGGGCCTGGAGTCTACAATATGCACTGATCATATCCCTTTTAGTTGGAATTTTTACCAAGGGTGGTCTGGAAGGAGTTTCAAGGTGCATCATGAAGTGGGTTATTGCATTACAAGGGATTACAGTTTACGATGCTTCATGTATGTGGTGAGAGTAATGTGGTTGCTGATGCTTTGTTTAGATCAGTGGAGAAAGAACCCCAGACTAGTGAGTCTTTTCGATGTTCAGAGGAGAGAGCAGAAATATTTCAGGTCCATGATACATTGACGAAAGATGAGTGGGACACTGCTTGTGTGGAAGATGGAGTATATCAAAATATAATGGCATTGGTGATTGGTGGAAACATAAATAAATACAGTGGTGACATGTGTGGTTATGCCAAAGTGAAGGATGAACTATGGGTTCAGGAGGATTACTTGTACATGGGACATCAGATGGTAGTCCCATGTAAAATGAAAAAAATTGGTGGTAGATTTGGCTCATGATGGAAATTTGGGTGTAGCGAGAACAAAAGTCTTAGTAAGGGCAGAATTTTGGGGGCCTGGAGTGGATAAGATACAGAAGAACAAGTTATGGGTTGTATGGAATGTGTAGATGGTAATAAAGGACTCAGAGTTCAGAAGGTACCCATGGTGGTGAGGGAATGTCCCATATTACCATGGGATGAAGTCGCTTTAGACTTATTGAGTCCATTCAATATTGGAGGAGGGAGAGAAAATGATTTGTGGGTAGTTATGGATTTATTGTGGAAATGGCCTGAAGTTTGTGTGTTAAGAGATATATCCAGCAACAGTATCGTCAAGTTTCTAGAGCAGTTATTTTGGAGGGAAGGATTTCCCAGGAGATGCCTGTCAGACAATGGGTCACAACTTGTGTCCAAAGAGTTTAGAGATTTTTTGAACAAGTATGGAACAGAACAGTCTACTACATCATTATATCACCCTCGGAGCAATGGTTGCGTTTAGCGCATCAACAGAACTCTCATGGAGGCGATTAGAATTGCTGTTGCTACTGGTGGCAATTGGGTAAGGACGGTGATGGAAAGAACTTTTCAGTACAGGTGAGGTGTTGTGGGGAAGAAAACCTAACTCACATATATGTCCTGGGTGGATGGGTGGATGGGTGGATGGGCAAATCCAGGAGTGTGGGTGTGGACCTGGAGAATGTGAGAGAGAGAATTATTGAATCTAGTACCAGAGCCAAAGTGCGGTATGATCAGATAAATTGTTGCAGGGAGTTCAGCGTCAATGAAGGTGACTGGATCAAAGTCAAACTTGCCACCAAAGTGTGAAAAGGAGCCTCAGTATGCTCAGAACCCAAGCAAGTTGTGAAAGATTTGGGTTTGTCTGTGTTAGTTAAAGGTGGTGATATCTGGAATAAAGAGAGAGTGGCTGTGCTTAGGATGGCAGGAGAGAGGAGTGTGATGTAGAATCACCACCTTCTCACCCTTTGAGGTGTGGGTACATACATATATTTCTGTTGGAATGATAAGGAGAGGAGGTGTTAGGATAGGTATCTATTAATGTTTATATTTCATGTATTTACTACTGTATCTAGTTATCATAGCTCACTGCACATAGATCTTGTTATGACATCAGAGCCTTGGTTGCTATGCATTACATCAGCATCACTAGGTTCTGGGAGAAAATGTTATGATAAGGATTTGTGGAGTTGCCTCTCTTGAGGACAGTTGATTGCTCCCCAGCTGGGGGTCGTTTCCTTTTACTTGTGATCTTAATAAAAGGTGTGATCACTTTCATTGACTGTGTCTGTAGTCACTGTCATAACAGTAGCTTTGCAATAGTTTTATTTCAGGTCCAAATGGACTCATTGAGCGAAATTATGGTATGTTCATGCATGCATAAACACAGTTTACACATGTGTAAACGACGTTTGTGCATGTGCCAGCCATTAGGCATCAGTACAGATATATTTTACCAAAATTCCATTGTGTAATAAGATATATTATTTCCATATTGGCTACTATGTTTTATTTATTGAGGAATTAAACATGAAACTACTCAAATGAGATTTCCTGGAGGGCTGCTTTTTTTCTTTGTTCTGTTCAGTTTCTTCCGGGTTTTTAGAACCAGCAATATATTTGGGGACACTTATTTTAAAACATGAATTTTCAATGTGTGCCTCTGCGAACCATGTCAGTTTGTGATAGCAACGTGTGCCGTTTTTGAGTCCTGCTTTGATAATAACAAGCATAGTGGTGCATGCATTTTATTTGTCAAGACCTCCTTTTACAAACGAAATGGCAAGAAACAGAATGTAAAATCCTTGTTTCTTTGCAAGTGATTTAAATAAGTGCAGATATTCCCTTTCAATTTTTCTTTCCAAGCGCTTTTCGGGCCCCCGCCCTTCTCTTACAAAGCAATTGCAAGGGTGGGTTTGCACGCTGCTGTGGTTTAGGTTGTCAACAGTGCCTCATGAATAAATTGCCTTCTTGGATTTCTTCTGTTATCCTACATGGAATGTGTGGTGTTTCAAGCTACAAACGAACCTCGCCGAGTTTTAATTGAAGGTCTTAGCGAACGTGGTTTTGACGTTGGTCCTATTACAGGACGTCTAAGTAATCAGATACTAAATAGTGCAATTTAAAATCCCCACCAATGTACTTGGAAGAAAACCGCGAGCATGTTTAATGAAGCATTCTAAGTGCACTATTTCATCAGAGTGAGAAAGGGCCTCCTCTCCTTCTCCAGTTCTTAACTCATGGGTGTCAGGGTGCTGTCAGGGTGCCGAGGGATGCGTGCAGTGCTCCTTCGTCAGCAGAAAAACAGAATCTCTCCTATGTTTAAAGAACAGCCCCACATTGTGGACACGCATTTTCAGATGAAATTGCCAGGTCACGTGACCCTCGTTGGCTGTGTAAGTCATTTTGCTCCTTGATCTGCTTTCATATAGAGGAGAAATAAATAGGTGGCATCGGTGGCAAGCCGAAGTGTCCAGAATGTCACATGAGCAGTACAGTGGTGTAACGCTCACCTGATTCACGCAGAGGCGCCGGTCTTGACTGGGTGAATGCCGTATCTTCAAAGGTGATGTGTAACACACGGTTGGCTCTTTGGGCTGGACCTCTGTGCACTGTATGTCTGACTCGAAGAGTAAGATGTCTGCAGATAGAAAATATGGGATTAATGAACTGGGGTTATTGGGTGCCTCTCTCCTCTTCCCTTTCTCTTCTCCTGTAGAACCCCAAAGGTTAACACCCTCACCTTAGGTAAGTGAACGCCGAGCTCTCCATCTGCCTCGGGGCAGGGTGCCGTAACCAGTTTCTTCACTGGATAAGGGTGCAGGCCTCTTGACCTCAGAGGACTGCTGTCCGTCGTTAACTGCACGAACGGTAAGTTCTGGGCACTTCAAATGTCTTAAAAGTCTTTTGTAATGATATCTCTTGTTTTGCAGGGTTCCGGCGATGGCGGATGGCGGGCTGATGAGAGTTGAGGATCGAACCCGCGTGAGGAATAGAAGCGCCTGGAAGCACGTAAGTAAGCGCTTGTAGCCTGCTTCACGATGTGCACTAACTGTCCCTTTTATCTTGCAGGTACAAGTTCGGAGCTTTAGAGAAGCTGAAGGGTGCTGGAATACCCACTGGATTCGGCGTGGGAAGGAGTAATGGCACGTGAGTAATAAAGTTGCCCAATGTCTTTAAATGCACCTTCTTTTGTCTTTCAGATGCGGGATGCAGCGCCGAAGGCCTCCGGAGAGTGCGAAGAGCTGGTAAGCTTTTGTCTTTCAGATGCCGGAATGCAGTGCGAAGACCTCCGGAGCATGCGAAGAGTAGGTAAGCCTTTGTCTTTCAGATGCCGGAATGCAGCGCGAGGCGTTGGTGACAGCCGATGGACCAGGTAAGAGATGCGCTGCCACTGAAGACCGTAGTGCTAACCTGTTCTTTCTTTGTCTTTACAGGTGCTGCTGAAGACTGGATTACAGGATGGTAAGCCTTTGTTCCCTTAGGCCCAGGATCAGAAGCAGAAGACACGATGAGCGTTCTGCTGCAGAGAATGCAGAATAACGCAAAGCAAGATTCATCCATCGGGTGTGGTTTAAATAGCCTCCTGTAGTGCTTAGGTGTCTCCTTCCACAGCCACGCATAGGTAAGAAAAGAGTTCCTGCTTTCCAGAAGAGTTCCAGTGTTCTGAACCTAGGGAGTGGCTCCTGCCCCACCCAACAGGAAAAGTAGTCCCAAACAGAAGAGGATCAGGGGTTCAACTGGCAGGTAAGTAAGCAGCATGGTCTGCTGCAGGTAAGTCCACAAAAGCATTATGAGCCCGGCGCTTCCAGCGCTGGGACTGGGCATCTTTATGAGCCTGGTGCCACTGGCGCCAGGACAGGGTCCAAAAGGTCCCAATTGGGACTGGCTGGCACTCGGAACCGGGGTTATGGGTCTGCTTCCAAGGGAGTCGGGCAAGTCCTGATCTTTTGGAAGCAGAGATCATGACAGCACCCCCCCTCAAGGCCCCTCCCAAACTGGGCTTCTCCGGGGGTTTGGGCTTGTTAGGAAATGTTCGATGAAATCTTTTGATTAGACGAGGCGCGTGGACATATTCTGCAGGTTCCCAGGATCTTTCTTGGGGACCGTAGCCTTTCCAGTCAATCAGGTAAAATAGTTTAGATTTGGAGATCTTGGAATCCAGGATGCTTTTGACTTCAAACTCGAGTTCTCCATCAACTAGAATAGGTTTTGGAGATGTAGTTAGTCGGGTTTGAGGTTGCACGGGTTTTAATAGAGAGACGTGGAAGACCGGATGTATCTTCATGTGAGGGGGCAAGTCCAACTTGACCGCTACTGGATTTACTATGGTAGTGATGGAATAGGGACCAAGGTATCTTGGTTTCAATGTGCGTGGTCCTTTTAGAGGTAGATATTTGGTGGATAACCAGACTTGATCTCCTACTTGATATTGGGGGGCTTCCTTCCGATGTTGGTCTGCTCCTTTCTTGTATTGTTCTTTAGCCCTTTGAAGGTGAGAAACGGCTTCCTTAAAGGCTTGGGTGATTGTAGAATGCAGGTGGTCTACTGCTGGTGTTCCAAGATCTTGGAGTGGATCCAACTCCGAGGTTCGAGGGTGACTACCGTATAAAAGAAAAAACGGGGTCTTCCCAGTTCCCGAGTGGACAGAGTTATTGTAGGCATATTCGGCTATCCAAAGGATATCTTTCCAAGTTTTTTCAGTTTGTTGTAGCATGCAGCGCAAATACTGTTCCAGAGTTTGATTGGTCCTCTCGGTTTGTCCGTCGGTTTGAGGGTGGTGGCTGGTCGAAAGTCTCACATCAATTTGAGCCGACCGACAGCAACTTCGCCAAAAATGAGAAATAAATTGACTACCTCGATCCGAAATTAGAACTGAAGGAAAACCGTGCAGTCGGACGATGTTTTCGAGAAATTCTCGGGCCAGAGTTGCTGCTGTTGGTAAGCCTTTGAGTGGAATGAAATGCGCCATCTTGGAGAATAGGTCCACGATTACTAGGATCGTATTGTATCCGGAGCATGGAGGTAGATCGGTGATGAAGTCCATAGAAAGCGTATGCCAAGGGCGAGGCGGGATGTCAATAGGGCGTAAGAGGCCGGCTGGTTTTTCCTTTTGACTCTTGTTTTGGGCGCATACTCCACAGGACATTATAAAGTCTCTGATATCTTTTTTCCAAGACGGCCACCAGAAGTAGCGCTTGATCTTTTCCGAGGTCTTGGTCATACCGGGATGTCCTTCCATTAAAGAATCGTGATAACAAGAGATTACCTTTTTCTGTAAATCTGTGCTGGGCAGGTATAACCGTTCTTGCAAATATAATAGGTTGTCCTTCACCGTAAAGTCCTTTCCCTGCAGATGCCAATTCTGTATGTCTGCTGGAGTTACCAGTAGCCTGGCTTTATCCTTAACTTCCTCTATGGATTGTGTGGCGATTACACCTAGAATTCTTTGTTCGGGAATGATAGGTACAGGTTTAGGATTGATCAAATGTTCTTCCACTCCCATCCGCGAAAGGGCATCAGCTTTACCATTTTTTGTACCAGGTCGATAGGTAATTATGAAGTCAAACTCGGCAAAGAATAGTGGCCAACGGAGTTGCCTAGAGGATTGAGCTTTTGCGGTTTTCAAATATTGCAGTTTTCGGTGATCTGTAATCACAGTAACGGTGTGTCGGGCCCCCAGAAGATAATGCCGCCAAGCCTTAAAGGCGGACTTGATAGCTAGAAGTTCCTTATCAGTAATAGTGTAATTGATTTCAGGAGGCGAGAATTTGCGGGACCAAAATGCCACGGGATGCAACTGATTGGTTACTGGGTCCTTTTGTGATAGAACTGCCCCCATGGCAAGGCTCGAAGCATCAGTTTCAACGATGTAGGGGAGTTGTGGGCGAGGATGTTTTAAGATCGGTGCAGAGATAAATCTAGTCTTCAAATTCTGGAAAGCTTGTTCCGCCTCGGTAGACCATTCAAAACGTTTGTTTTTCTTTAACAAGGCGGTGATGGGCTGGACTATTCGAGAGAATTCGGGTATAAACCTGCGGTAAAAGTTAGCGAAGCCTAACATGCTTTGAACACCTTTTACGGAGGATGGCGATGGCCATTTGAGAATTGCATCGACCTTCTTTGAATCCATACGCACTCCGCTAGGTGATAATATGAATCCCAAGAATTCAACTTCAGTCACGTTGAAAACACATTTTTCCAACTTAGCGAAAAGTTTGTGTTGACGCAATCTCTCGAGGACCATTTTCACGTGTTTCCGATGTTCAGTTTCCGATGAAGAATAAACGAGGATGTCGTCAATGTAAACAACAACACACACATCTATGAGCTCTCTGAGGACATCGTTCATAAAATATTGAAAGGCGGCCGGGGCATTGCAAAGTCTGAAGGGCATGACCTGATATTCAAATAGCCCATACTTGGTGCGGAAGGCCGTCTTCCATTCATCGCCCTCTTTTACTCGTACCAAGTGGTAGGCTCCTCTAAGATCCAGCTTTGTATATATGCATGCTTTTCTGACTTGGTCCAGGAGTTCAGGGATCAAAGGTAACGGATATCTATTCTTAACAGTGATCTGGTTCAGGGCGCGATAATCTATACAAGTTCTAAGGTCCCCTTCTTTTTTTGGAACGAAGAACAAAGCTGAGGAAGCAGGGGACTTGGAAGGACGAATAAACCCATTTGCTAGGTATTGATCCAGGTATTGTCGGAGGTGAAGATTCTCAGGCTCGGTGAGGGCATAAATTCTACTACAAGGAGGAGTAGATCCAGGTATCAGGTCTATCTGGCAGTCATAAGACCTATGAGGAGGTAGAGAGTTAGCCTGATCCTTCCGGAAAAAACATCTTGGAATTCTAGGTATTCAGGAGGTAACTGAGGAGCCTCCGAGGAAATTGCTGCCAGTGCAACACCAGGTCGAGGGTGACAAGTAGAGACACATTCTGGAAACTGAACCGTTCTTGCTCGCCAATCGATCTGAGGATTGTGCTTCTCTAACCAAGGAATTCCTAGAATAATCTGGAACTGAGGGGCCTTGATCACATCGAACACGATCTTCTCATGGTGTCCATCTTGACTTACTAGCGTCACTTCTTGGGTGGTATGCGATACTGGTCCGGAGGCTATCTCCGTACCATCCACCGTAGTAATGACGTCCTTTACAGCCTTTGGACAAAGAGTCAGATTCATCCTCAAAACCATTTCATGATCCACATAATTGCCGATGGCACCGCTGTCGACGTAAGCTTCAATCGCATGTAATCGATCCGGATGTTCAGGGCTAATGAGGACCATAGGTATCACGAAATGCGAGGTCACGGAACTGGTTTTAACGCTCGGCAAGAGGACCTCTATTCTTGTCGGGCGAGGTCGTTTCCCTGCTCAGAGTTTGTGACCCTGGTAACTGCAGCTCCTACTGCCTTCTTGGCTGGTTTCACCAGACAGTCTCGAAGAAAGTGCCCCGAGTTTCTGCAATAGAGGCATAATTGCAGCTGTTTTCTCCTTTCCCGCTCCTTTTGAATTAGTGGTCCTTTCAGGCCCCCTATTTGCATGGGTTCCCCGGAGTCTACTCCTTTGGTAGGAGTTGGTGGCTTCGAAAATACTCGAGCATCAAACTTGGAACGATCGGCCTTCCTGTTCTGCAGTCTGTGGTCAATTTGAACGACTAAGTCAATATAGTCCGAACAGTCTTGCGGGGGATTCACTACTTGGGCTAACACATCTTTGAGCTCTCCACGTAGACCTCTATAAAACAGCGTAATCCTTTTGTCCTCAGGCCATCGAGTTTCCACTATCAGTCTGTTGAAAGACGCAATATAAGCCAAAAGGTCTTGATTACCCTGTCGCAATGAAAGGAGCTCATTGTCCAAGGCCTGCCCCTGTGAATGTCTTGCAAACAGTTTTTCCATACTGAGCTGAAAAGCTTGAAAATCATGGAGAACCGGATCGTCTTGATTAACTAGAGGGATCGACCAGTCTGCCGCATTGCCACTAAGGTACGAAAGCACGAAAGCTACCTTAGCTTGATCAGTTGGAAAGGCTGCTGGCCGGCATAAGAAGTGCAACCGGCACTGATTAATAAATACTGCAAACCTCTTTGGGTCACCAGAAAATCGTTCGGGCGGAGCCAGAGGTACATTCCCAGGTAGGTTGATCTGCACTGGGTTCGTAGAGGATGTTGAAGGAAGATTTGCCCCTGATGCGGGTAACAGAGTTTGTCCGGCTTGTGACTGTAGCAATTGTCTAGCGAGATCGTCTGTTCGCTCCTTGGAAATAATCAGTTCCCTTCTTAGAGCATTCGTTTCCTGACGGGCTGCATGCACTTCTGCTCTTAGTTCCCCAAGTAACTGGGCTAGCTGGTCGGTATCCGAGGTTTCCATAGCGCCTGGATGGGAGTTTTGCGATAGGCTTTGCGTTCTGTAACGCTCACCTGATTCCCGCAGAGGCGCCGGTCTTGACTGGGTGAATGCCGTATCTTCAAAGGTGATGTGTAACACACGGTTGGCTCTTTGGGCTGGACCTCTGTGCACTGTATGTCTGACTCGAAGAGTAAGATGTCTGCAGATAGAAAATATGGGATTAATGAACTGGGGTTATTGGGTGCCTCTCTCCTCTTCCCTTTCTCTTCTCCTGTAGAACCCCAAAGGTTAACACCCTCACCTTAGGTAAGTGAACGCCGAGCTCTCCATCTGCCTCGGGGCAGGGTGCCATAACCAGTTTCTTCACTGGATAAGGGTGCAGGCCTCTTGACCTCAGAGGACTGCTGTCCGTCGTTAACTGCACGAACTGTAAGTTCTGGGCACTTCAAATGTCTTAAAAGTCTTTTGTAATGATATCTCTTGTTTTGCAGGGTTCCGGCGATGGCGGATGGCGGGCTGATGAGAGTTGAGGATCGAACCCGCGTGAGGAATAGAAGCGCCTGGAAGCACGTAAGTAAGCGCTTGTATCCTGCTTCACGATGCGCACTAACTGTCCCTTTTATCTTGCAGGTACAAGTTCGGAGCTTTAGAGAAGCTGAAGGGTGCTGGAATACCCACTGGATTCGGCGTGGGAAGGAGTAATGGCACGTGAGTAATAAAGTTGCCCAATGTCTTTAAACGCACCTTCTTTTGTCTTTCAGATGCGGGATGCAGCGCCGAAGGCCTCCGGAGAGTGCAAAGAGCTGGTAAGCTTTTGTCTTTCAGATGCCGGAATGCAGTGCGAAGACCTCCGGAGCATGCGAAGAGTAGGTAAGCCTTTGTCTTTCAGATGCCGGAATGCAGCGCGAGGCGTTGGTGACAGCCGATGGACCAGGTAAGAGATGCGCTGCCACTGAAGACCGTAGTGCTAACCTGTTCTTTCTTTGTCTTTACAGGTGCTGCTGAAGACTGGATTCCAGGATGGTAAGCCTTTATTCCCTTAGGCCCAGGATCAGAAGCAGAAGACACGATGAGCGTTCTGCTGCAGAGAATGCAGAATAACGCAAAGCAAGATTCATCCATCGGGTGTGGTTTAAATAGCCTCCTGTAGTGCTTAGGTGTCTCCTTCCACAGCCACGCCTAGGTAAGAAAAGAGTTCCTGCTTTCCAGAAGAGTTCCAGTGTTCTGAACCTAGGGAGTGGCTCCTGCCCCACCCAACAGGAAAAGTAGTCCCAAACAGAAGAGGATCAGGGGTTCAACTGGCAGGTAAGTAAGCAGCATGATCTGCTGCAGGTAAGTCCACCCAAGCATTATGAGCCCGGTGCTTCCAGCGCTGGGACTGGGCATCTTTATGAGCCTGGTGCCACTGGCGCCAGGACAGGGTCCAAAAGGTCCCAATTGGGACTGGCTGGCACTCGGAACCGGGGTTATGGGTCTGCTTCCAAGGGAGTCGGGCAAGTCCTGATCTTTTGGAAGCAGAGATCATGACAAGTGGAAACCCAAAATGGCTCCACTGTGTTACAGACCGGAATGGCAACCTGAAGGGTTAATGTTAAAAGACATTTGTACCGCGCACCATCACCACCAGAGTGGTCCCCTGGCGCACAGTTTATACGATTTGAGATAGTGTTTCCATAATGTAAAAGTCTTCTGGGGTGTACTGGATCCGGTCGGCCTGATTCACAAAGCGTTTTTCAATTAGTGTATCTGTTGTAATTGGATGTATGTAAAGGCGCCGCGGTCCGGAGGACAGGAGAATCGCTGTGTGGCTTGGCTTAAGGATGGGGCGGTGCGGATCAGGACAGCAATCGCCCTCTGTCTGAGTCTACAAGAGGACCGCGGCAGTCCACCAGGTCCGGAGCACTGTGCTGCTCCCAAGGAGGGGGCGACCAAGCTTACCGAGGTGTTCGTGAGTGCCGCGGAGGTCCGCCACGCCGGGGGTGCTGTGCAAGCCCCAAGAGTTAAGGAGGAGACCCGGGGCACCGAGGGAGCTGCTCCACTGCGCCGTTGGAGTCGGCTACACTTCAGCGTAGTGCACCGCTCACAGGAGGGGGTGGCCGCACATTGCCTGTGGCTTATCTCATAGCTGCGCATTGGTAAGCGGCCGTTGCTCCCACAACGCGCGCCCAGCCTCTGCTGCCCTGGTTGTTGATTGCCTTGGTGGGAGGGCCCAAAGCATCCTGTCTTCCGGAGTGCCAGGGGCTTGGGCCTCCCTTTGCAACTGTTCCTTGGACACGCCCCCAGGGAGATTCAGGGGTGTGGCCAGCAAGAGCCATATGGGAAGTTTGGTCGGCATTTTCGTTTGTTTCTGTGGCGCTGGGTGGGCAGGAACAACACTGATGATCCTGCACTAGCGCTTCCCATCCAGTGTAGAATAAATGTGCGGGCAGCGGGGCTTCTTCAATTCTGCGCACTTTGTTTTCTGGGTTCTTTAACCCTTGACTGTCCTTGCACAGTGTGGCTGGGGAGTGAGCTGCATTCATCCTAAAGACTGCTGCACCCGCACTTCAGGTGAGCGCATTCACAATTTGCGGTCAGCCTGGCAGTGGTAAGACTGAATTGGAATTGCATTGTACAACCGGTCACTGATACCTGAGTTCCTGAACATGTTGCATACGGCGGCCAGGCCTCCACCTGCATTTTTGCTGACACCAGGTGAGCCGGCTGCCCCTTGGGACCAGTGGGTCGACTTCTTTAAGGTTTATTTGAGAGCAGCGGGTGGCAGCAAGTTTAGTGATGACGAGAAGGAGGCAGCATTGTTGAACTGCATTGGCACTGAGGAATTGAGAGTTTTCCGCCATTTGCCTGGTGAGGATGTACCCATTCCGGGCAGTGGTGAAGGGGAGAGGATTGTGAGTGCATATGAAACTGCATTGAAGAAACTGGAAGTTCGCTTTGGCAAAAGAACTAACGTAGTACTGGAGCGTTATAAGTTCTTTTCCAGAGCACAAGGTTCAAGGGAGTGTATTGATGCCTATGTGACTGCTTTGCGCGCTCTTATGGCTACTCGTAGATTTTCGGGGAACCTGGACCAGTACATCAGAGACCAGATAATGATGACGACAAGCAACCAGAAAGTTAGGGAAAGACTCTGGATTGAAAGCGATCCCCTGCTGGAAAAAGTGCTAGAAATTGCCAGAGCAATTGAAGCTTCCAGGGCAAGCGTATAAATTGTCACTGAAAGAGAAAGTTCCAGGGATGGGGTTCAAGCTGTTTTGCCTCGCAATAAGGGTGATGGAATGGAAAATAAAAAAGGGGTTGAAAAAATCGGTAATCAAGGGGGAAGATGGTCTAAGAGAAAGGAGTTTTGTCGAAAATGTGGCTGGTCAAGCCATACTACTGACTCTAAGGCATGCCCTGCGGGTATCATGGAATGTAGGAAGTGCAAGCGTACTGGCCATTTTGCCCGCATGTGCAAGCTCAATGTGGTGGCTAGTGTGATACCGGAGGAGTGTGCTTCGATTCAAGAGGTTATGTCTATCAGTAAGCCTGAACAAGGTGTGATTCTGCATGTAGAGGGGATGGCTCGCAATGGTCCATGGGTCTCGGTATCAGTAGATAATCATCCCTTAGAAATGACAGTTGATTCAGGGTCACCTTATACCTTGGTGGCTCCAGAAGTATACGTGGAGAACTTGGGAAAGGAGATTTCAACTTTGCAGTCAGCTGATATCAACCCCAGTGCCATTGAGGTGTTGGGGTATGAGTGGTCCAACCTTAAATTCAAGGGCCGGTAGGCCACTGGTAAACTCTATGTGGCGCACAAGGGTACAAGTACCCTGGGTTGGGATGAACAACCAGCTTTGGGTATGGAGATACGCCCGGGTAGAGATGTTCCTGTTCTTAGTATTCTGGAGGTGGGGGAAGGGAGAGGTCAATTAACATCAGATTTACTCAAGGCAGAGTTTCCTAGAGTGTTCTCTGATACCGTCGGCAAACTCAAAGGATTTTCCCATCGCATTATTCTAAAGAGTGGTGCTATACCTAAGGTACATAAAGTGAGAGGTGTTCCTGTGTTGGCAAGGATTGGCCTAAAAGAGGAGTTGAACAAATTGATGGAGGCTGGGATCATTGAGACTATTGAGTCTTCGCAATGGTTATTTCCAGTGGTTCTGGTTAAAAAGGTGGATGGGAATATCAGGATGTGTGTGGACCTCCGAGAATTAAATTCAAGTATTTGGGTTGATCGCCATCCTTTGCCGAACATTAATGAATTACTGTTAACTCTTGGTAAGGCAGTATGTTTTTCCACATTGGACTTGTCTGCTGCATACCATCAAATCGATTTACACATTGACTCCAGACCCCTCACTTCCTTTGTCACTCCGTTTGGGGCTTATCGCTTTTTTTGCATGCCTTTCGGGCTTGCATTGGCATCAGCTGTGTTCCAACGCTTGATGCAGGAGTTGTTTGGTGGTTTGCCTGGGGTGTGTTACTTCCAGGATGACATTTTGGTGTGGGGTGGTTGCAGGGAGGAACATGACATCAGGCTCCGGGAGGTGATAAAAGTGTTGGAAAAAAAGGGTTTAACTGTGAAATTTTCAAAATGTCAAATTTGGGTGGACAAGGTCACGTATTTGGGTCATACCCTTAGTGCTGAAGGAGTGAGTCCTAAGGCAGGTCTGGTTCAGACAATGAAGGATACCCCGGTTCCCACCAACAAGGATCAGCTGAGGGCATTTCTGGGCCTAGTGGAATACTATGCAAAGTTCATACCAAATTTTTCTGAGAAGACCGTGGCTATGAGGGCTTTGATGAAGAAAGCTGCCAGGTTTGTATGGTCTGATAAATGTGGTGAGGAGTATAATGCAGTGAAGGATGATGTAGAGAATGCCTCATGTCTAAGTTCATTTGATCCAAAATACAAAACCATGCTCACTGTTGATGCCAACCAAGTAGGATTGGGGGCGGTTTTGGAACAGTGGAGTGATGGGGTGCGCAAGCCAGTGGCATTTGCGTCTAGGACATTGAGAGAAGTTGAAAGCTGGTACTCCGTTATGATGCCCAGACCACAGCCAAGGGGGAGGCCTTGGCTGTGGTCTGGGCATCCAAACACTTCAGGACGTTCCTTTGAAGCATACCATGTGTGGTTAGAACAGATCACAAGCTTTTGGTGCAGGTGTTTTCTACTCGAGGTGTTGTGGCTGTGTCTCCAAGGATAGCTAGGTGGTCGGTTGAATACAACTTTACCATGCAGTATGTTCCTGTGAAACAGAATGTGGTGGCTGACTGTTTGTCACGTCTGCCTGTGTCAGAGCAGATAGGGTGTTATGGTGGTGTGGTTGGAGAAGAGGAGTCATTGCAGGATTGCCAGATTGCTTGTATTATTCCAGCTGTGGATAAATCTGTATGGGACGCTGAGAGCGACAGGGATGTAGAATTGAACTGGATAAGAGAGGGCCTTAGTAAGGGTTGGGAAGCCACCAGAGATAGACCAGAGGGGAGTGGTTACTCCTATAGGGTGTGTCCAGAGGTGTCAAGTTGGTGCCGCCAGTCAGTTTGAGGGGTAGGATTGTGGAATCGGCTCATGTTGGTCACCTGGGTCGCTCTTTGACCAAGAGGAGGTTAAGGGAGGAGTATTGGTGGCCTTCCATGGATCGTGATGTTGAGAAAGCGGTGAAGGATTGCTATGCATGCGCCATCAGCGATAAGAGCAAGGTGTTGTATCCCCAGCCTGTACATCCTGTCGAGGTGCCTAGGGAGGTTTGGTCTAAGGTAGCGTTAGATATCATGAGTCCTTTCGAGTGTTTGCAGCAAGATTGCAGGTTTGTATTGGTCCTTGTGAATTACACGTCCAGGTGGATTGAGGTGGCGGCATTTGGAAGAGTTACCACTGAATGTGTTATTGCCTTCCTAAAGAAGATATTTGATAGGGAAGGGATACCAGCTAGTCTGGTCACTGACAATGGCGTACAGTTTACCTCTAGTGCTATGAAGGAGTTTCTGGGACAGTGCGGGGTGGAACACCATCGCACAGCTTTATATAATCCCAACGCCAATGGCCTGGTGGAAAGGGCCAATGGTACCATTAAGGGTGCTATACAATTGGCCTTGGCGAATGGACTGGATTGGCAAGAGGTTGTTTCAGAGTATTTAGCAGCATACCCCAGAACCCCGTCGGTTAGTACGGGGAAGTCGCCCTTTGAACTCATGAGGGGCAGAAAACCGGATACCACCCTTAGACCTTTGGCACTGGGTGGTGGTGGTCCGTGTGTGTTGGATTTGGAGAGTATTCATCAAAAAGGTTTGGCACGGCAAGAGGCTGTAAGGGCGTCTCAAAAGAATAGGAAGGAGTTGCAAGTTGTGGTGGGTGATACAGTTTGTATAAAAAATCCCAGATTTGTTCAGAAAGGGGGTAGTGCATTTTTGCCCGCCGGGAGAGTGGTCAAAAGTGGGAAAGGTCATGTACGGTTGATGGATGGATCTACTTGGAGCAAAAGACGTTTAGTGGTCCTTGATGCTGGCAAGAGCCATATCAATGAAGATGTTACTAATGATGTAAGTGATATTTTGGACTTTACCCCTGGGAGGGTGGATGAATCGGTGGACAAGGAGGTTGGGAGTGCTACGAGTGAGGCAGTGGTGAGTGATGTTGTGGGTTGTCAAGATTTGAGGGATGTCGGGAGGTTGTCAGTAGAAGAGTGTGTTGAGGAGGCACGTCCTGCTAGACGTTGTGGGCCTCCTGTTAAACTCATGTGTGCCAGCATACCAATGTTCTCTATCTCAAGGGTGAGCTACCACTATTAAGAGCTCATAAAAAGCTACAGTTCTACCTGAAGTATTGTTTAATGCTTGTTTCATTCATTCTTTTTTGTTTTTTTTTGCCACATTGGTTCTCATTGTTACACCTGCTGTTTCTGTATGATGTTCATTAAGATTTTAAAAGCTGTTTATTTATGCACCTGTGTCCGCTTATTTCAGTATCCCATTGAAACAACTCTTTGAAATCAGACCCTATGCCCTTCTCACCACTGCATTGGCAGTAGTCCCACAGGCTTCGCTGATGGGCCTGTGAAACCAAAAGCCATACACCCTAGTACCGCCCCTCTTCTCGCCCCCGCAGACAGTGAATTTACTAGCACAGTAGCGAAGCAACAATCTTGGATTTCAGCTGTGAGGAGGTCAACAAATAAAAAGGATAACACTGCAAAGAAATGTTAAAATTATGCGAATAATACTTTATAGCCAACACCACCAGAGAACTAGAATGAAAAATGGCACAACGAGTGAGAACCAAGATGAGCTGATGGCATCTGATTAAACAAAGGGTTGAAGTACTAACGACACACCTCTCTTTCTGGCTTGTGCACTTTTAGTAGAACTCAGACCATATGTGGCAGTGCGTGATTGCCATGACTGTGCCTGCATTACCCCTTCACTGCCCTTAGGACGTACATATATATATTTTTAAACAGTGTCCATTTGCCAATAGGCTAAACACCTGTATGTAATACCTATGGTGGGGGGAGGGGATAGCGGAAGTGGGCATCTGAGTGCACCCCAAATCCCTAGAACCATGTCGCATTTTTTTGGGGATCTGAAGCAGTGTGGGTTTCGGTGGGGTGAGGGGTTTGGCAGTAAAAGGTTAACATTGCCCTTGTGCAGCTGGAACCTGGTTTACCATTGTGCAGTACCTGTCCCGCATCCATGAGTGCATGCCACTGAAGTACATACAGTAAGGGGGTTATGTAACACAGAATTACTGCAATTTACAATAACAATGATATGGAGACTAGAACATTGACATTCAATTACCATAGTCCTGTACTTTCATCACAACCGTGCGTGAAGCTCACAATACATTCCCTGATAGCAGTGTTTGTTAATGTTAATGTTAATGTTAAAGGATATTTGTACCTAGCACTATCACCACCGGAGTGGTCCCCTGGAGAACTGTACCAATACAATATGTTCTATGTGATCATTGCTTTTGGGAAAAAAAAGCATCCTTCTAATTTGTATCTTTTGGAATAGTTTGATTTTATAATAATTGTTTGGAATTTGCAATATTTTCGTCTTGATCATATCATTTTTTTTCAAATTTCACTTATGGTTCCATTTTCAATGCATACCCCTTTCTTTCAATTAGTTTGAGTGTTGTTTTGAATCAGAGAATCCATATTTTCACTCTGTTTTTTTTTTGCCAATGCCCTTTGCTTTAACCTGTCTCTGGCCCTCCTTTTTCTTCTCGCATGTCTTCTTCATTACTCTCCCTCCACCATCTCTGCCGCTGAACCCTTTGGTCAGTTGGTGCTTTCGCCATTCTGTTCCTGTTCTCCATAAACTCTGTGACATCCTTCCTTGAGTCGCTAATCTCCCATTCCTTGTAGTTTTCAGCTGTGGCAATCTTTCCTTCCGGGTTTTACTTCTCCCATTATCCATAGCTCTCAACTCACCCGCTTTTGGCGGGTGTCACCCGCCAAAGCATCTACACACCCGCCTACCCGCCAGCTCATCTGTTTCACCCGCCTTGGCAAAGGTGGGAGCTACGATTCATATTTTTGCCGGGACCCGATTTCGGGATGCCGAAATCGGGTCCCGGCGCGACTCTTACTGCGCGAATGGAGGCGTGAAAAGCAAGTGTCATGCTTTTCATGCCCCCATTTCCCCCCCCTTCCCCTCCCTGGCGCTCTCCTCCAATGAGAGGATTGTGCCTGGGAGCATTCCTCCCCACCCCCCTCCCGTAAAAGGTCAGCGACATAGAAGTAGGACTGCCGTTTCATGTTTTTACGGCAGTCCTACTTTTATGTTTATGGCCTTTCTGGGTTTTCACCCGCCTTGGTATCAAAAAAGGTTGAGAGGTATGCATAGACCAATAACATTGAAGCTCTGCTGCGTCACCTGTTGTTGGGGAAGAGCAGAGCTACAAGTCTCTCAGCCTTCTATTCTACGGCCAGCAAGACTTTCACTTTCGCTTTTCGCTTTCTTACAAGTCCAGCTTTTCTGACTACAAGCGCAGGTCAGATGCAATACCGGGCATCAGAGAGGAGGAGAGCACAGACCAGGGTACATGCCAACATGCCCATTCCATTCAAGAGATGCTAGTCCTGTCCTGGTTATAACTTTGCATTCTGGGACTTTTAGTTTCGGATTTCCCCATATAAACCCAGGATTACAAGTTCCAGAATGCAAATTAAGGCAAGTACTGGACTAGCATCTCCCAGGTAGAATGGGGCATGTATACAGGGAGGCCATGGCTGTGGCCTGGGTAACAACCTGTGACATAAGGAGAGAGGCAAGGAGCCCTGGGGGAGGGCAACATGGCTTCCGAGAGCCCTCTGCTGGGTGCTCTGTCTTCGGACCCACATTTTACCTTCATTAATAGTTGAAAGGGGAATGAATCCAAACACAAAAGTCGTGTTATCTTCTTTGAACCTATTTTCTACCCCCTGTACTTGTCCCTTCGTCTGTGAGAGTCCATGCATAGCTCTCAACTCACCCGCTTTTGGCGTGTGTTACCCGCCTTGCAAAGGGCTGACTCACCCGTCAAGCCTCCTGCACGCCCATTCATTCCAATGGGCGTCTCACCCACCAAAAACAAAATCGGGTGATTTCACCCGCCTTTGCGAGACAAATGGTTGAGAGCTATGCATTATCCACGTGTGCCAAACCTCATCTTCTCAGCCCTTCCTCCTCCCATGTTTTCTCTCTGTGACCTCCCTCATCCATTCAAATTCAACTGATTGCAATGCAAACACAGTACAATGCCAAACCATTTAAATGCAAGAAATTCTTACGCGTAATGCACACATTGAGTTATATATGCAAGTAAGTTGTTTTTTTAAGTACATTTTTACAGTACAAAATTATAGGGCATAACAAAAGGAAAACAAGGAACTGAAATGAGCGACTCTCACAATATAAATGAGCCAAGTAGTGTTTTTATTGATCCGTCAGTCTACCATAACTTGAACCCCCACTTCGACTGCAAGACTGAATTCCTACTTCTGACCAACAACACCAAATACATTAACATCCAGACCGAGCTCTTTGCTATGCACCCCGAGGGCTTCAGACCCAAACTGGCCTCCTGTGGCAAGTCCCTGGGGTTCGAAATTGACAGACACCTCTCATTCAAAAAGCACATAGCAATGAAGACAGAAACAGCTTTGTGCCAACGCTCTCTACTGTGGAAAATTAATCCCTTCATCCAAGAAAACAACTTCAGATCTGCTGTCCAAGCATTGGTCCTCCCCAGCTTGGATGGTGGCAATGCCCTTTTGGAAGGCCTTCTGGCGACTAGCTTGACACCACTGAGATATGTCCTGCATGCTGCAGCATGACTCATCAAGGGACTCAAGGAATTCAACCACTTCACCCTGACCCTCATCGAACTGAACTGGCTCCTGCCGCAAGACTGTATCATCTTCAAATTCTGCTGCATCATCTACAAGGCTGTCACCCAGAAGTCTCCAAGCTACCTCACTGAGAAGCTCACCATCTCTTCAGGCCTAGGATGCATTAGAAGCAAGGACGTATGCAGACTTTAACTCCGTCAGTGCAGGAAGGAAAGAACCACAGGCCAGACCTTTTTGGTCTATACCCCAAGACTCTGGAACCTCCTTCCAATAAATATCACTCCTACAGTTCAGCAAAAAGCTCAAGCCCCTAATCCTCAAGGATTGGACCCTGCCTGACACCTAGGCCCACACACATTCCACTACCCACTGTACTTGAGACTGTGTTATCTGATCCCTACTGGTTCTGTCTCTGGTTCCTTGTAGATCCGTTGCTGAGAAATCACCCACCTTCCCCTAACCTGTTGATAGCTGTCTCCTCCCCTCACCATGTTGCTCCCACTATAATTGTAAAGCACTCCATTGTTTCCCAAACCTATGTCCAAGTTCATTATATACCCTAATTATAATAATAATAATATGCTCAGGTGGGTCTCACCATGGCACACTCTTCGCCATTGAAATGAGAAGCTTTCACAACATATGTGGTAAGTAGAGTACTTATTGGTAAGTAAGTCTACCATAACATGAAGCCCCACCTCGACTGGCAATCCTCTCAAACCGTTAATTCCTCCAGTCCACATTCTACCTCTCTTCTCAAACCCACATATACTCCATTCTAGAATGCCACAGGAACAAAACAAACAAACAATAACGATGAGTAAAGAAAAAAGGGAAGGGGAAGTACATAGAGCCAAAACGAGGTATAACGGGAGATGAATATAACTAAAAAGCAAATTCAATTTTCAGTGAGATGGCTTGAAGTGAAATGGCCCAGAACATTTCAATTATGTTGCATGAGATAAAAGGATTACATAAGGTTGGAGATTTGCTCAAATGTGTTTAATTAAAAAGGGTATGGAGTGATTTTCTCACACCCTTTTTCACTTCTTCTCTCCTCCCGCCAATGTTTCCTCCTCTCTTCCACTGCTGTTATATTTTCTCTGTCCAAGCCCAATTTTCTGCTGTGCCCTTCTACTCCAGCAGGCATTATCCCTGATAAACTGAGATTAGATGACAAGGAAAGGAGGTCCCTCTGTCCCTTTCAACGTTCCCATGTGTTTATGTATTGATGATGCAGCGCAGTCCACTTGGTTTTTCCAAGCAGCATTTTTCTGGTGAATTTCTTAAAAAATGTATTTAGAGCAAAATTATTTCCATGTGACATTTTTAGATCATAGTATTCACTGGTTATGGACACGTTTAATAGTTTTCCAAATCTTCCTATTCAATGACACACTGATACACTTCAGAATGCAAACCTATGAAAGGTGTATTGCCAGGGACTGACATATTTGTAGGCTAGAATAACAGTCGAGACTATGGGGCGCAAACAAATGTTCACTATAAATAACTAAGCTACACATGAATACACACAAACACACTCATTTAAATAGTCCATTATAATACACATAAAATATAACAACACTTTTGGGTCAGAGAATTGTGGTTTAGGGGAGATGATGATAAGTTGAGGAGGTAATTAAGGGTGTTTGGAGGTAACACGAGACTTCTCCCTGTTTTCAAAGTATACTTTCATAAATGGAAATAGGTAAGGTCAAAAGAAGGAATACTGGCTTGACTTTATCTGATCTAAATAGTGAATTCTCTCATACTGCTACATTCGTGAGAAAACAAACCCACATTTTAAAAACAAAATACATATTTTTGTGCAAATGTTCTTGCAGTTATTTTTACTTTCTTTATTTAAAACATGTCTTTTCAAGTAAAATGTATTCTTTACCATGTTGCACCTTAGGAATTTGTGAAACCAAGCACAAATGCCTTTGTCTTACTAACCTGTGCTCAGTTTACTACTTTAAAATTAGTGACACATATTCTCTTTTGTGTGGCATTTTAATTGATTGATAGAATATATGTCTGATCTAACATCCCATACTACAGAATTCCACCCCAAAATTCTGGGGCAAGAAACAGGCCGTATTTGGGCTGAATATTTAGTTTTTTTAAAATAGCAAATCAAAACCAAAGGTGGTTGCCTAACGCTATGCTTGGGAAGTCACCATCAATGTTATACAATCACAGGTAGCGTGCCTACAGAAAGGACTTTAACCTGCATACTTTTCTCAAAGGTTTACAAACCACATAAATATCCATTCATGTAATTACATTTATATATATATTTCTAAACAACAATAAGCAATGCACTCTTAATGTTGCTGCAGTTCATTATGCTTTTGGTTGTGTTAAATGACAGATAATTTAATACATTTCATACATTTTATCTCCAACATCAATGACAAGTACTGGCATATGAGAACAATTTCAAATGATCATTTAATTGGAGTTTCTCTTTCGCCATTATTAATTATTGGTGTCAGAGTGACAACACCGCATATATTTATAACATTCAATATACATTTTTCAATTATGTGATTTTCTCAAATGTAAATGTCTGGTGCTGTTGTTTTATAATGTATGCATGTAATTAAGATACACACTGTTGTGGTTTGCACTAATCTATAAAATCTGGTTTGGGAAACAGTGCTTTCGTTTATAGAGAGCACACAACATCTGTCCCATTCAAAATAATATGAACATGAGCATATGATTTTCAGAAGGGGTAACAACGGACACAATCCCTCTACAATCCTCTTCATACAGGCTACTTACTTTTCAGGGTAATGTTATGGGAAATATTTCACTATTCATTTAAAATATCATGATTTTCTGGGAATGGAAGTGGACAAACTAAACTCCATCTCCTTCCACTAGACTTGTATGGGTGTACTCAGAATTCCTCTTTTTATCGAAACTATGGTTTTACCAGACCAACAATGTAATAATCCACTGTAACCTGTGAAATGTTGTACACCAGTTCACAATTCAAGTTTTAAAATACACCTGTAAAAACACTGAGTTGAAGTTAGTTTACTAGTGTCAAAAGACAACGTGTATTTCACACTGAAAATGCTACAGTATTGTATGTTAAATCAGTTCCCCAGTAGTATTGAATATTGTCAGGAAGCAAATGGCATAGATCTAATTAAATTGTGGCTTTTATACTCACTTATGGGTGTGCCTTTTAAAGCACCAAACTGTTATGGCATCTCACAGCTCCAGTTGGCTTCACCCAGACAGCAATGCCTTCCGGCCACTGTCATCCTCCTCATGGGATCTGGTTGTATTTATTGAAATACCTGCTTCAGGCTTCATCTGAGCAAAACCATACTAGGGAGTCCTCCTGTCACCTGAAGGTGTTATCCCACTTCAGCACTTATACTCTCAATCAGGGTTTCCCCATCTGCCAGCTCGCCAGAATCAAAGAAGTTTATAAACATTATGTGGGATTTAGGGTCCACCTTTTCATTTGACATACTCATTTGTGATTGATAGAGTCTTCTCATTGGTTGCCTTCAGGATTTGACACTGCCGGTAAGAACAAACCCATCATTTAAACCTACATTTTTGAGATTGAACAGTGAACATGCATCTGTAGACATATTACACACTCCTGTAGCAGCAAGTTAGGTGACAAAGTTATTACAATTATGTACAATGAATTATTGATATATATATATCATATATATATATATATATATATATATATATATATATATATATATATATATATATATATATATATATATATATATATATATATATATATATATATCACAAGGCCACAGTAGTGGCCGTGTAGTTATTGTTAAGTTGCTAATCCCATAGGAAGAGCACTTTTTGGGTGGCTTATAACTCCGCTCCCCTTGGTAAATCCTTACCAAACTTTGCAAAAATAAGTATATGGCCCACTTTTTTGCAAAGATTTGTAAGGTCTGGTTCAGGGGGGGAAAAATTATAGGGGAGGTCCCAAAACGTCTTTTTTTCCCATAGACTGAACGGGGTAAAAACTTTGCACACGCCTACAGCCGAAACCGCTGGACGGATTTTCACCAAATTTGTGGCAGGAGCAGGGGCTTGGTCCCGAAAGCGTGCTTTTGTAAATTTGGTGACAATCCGTCCAGTAGTTTGCTTTAAAACGATCAAAAAGTAGGTCTAAAAAAATTAGTGATATCTATGTCCGCTCCGCGGAGACACTTCCTTGTTCGCTTCGCGGGCAGGACACTGATTGGCTAATGGACTCGCGTCATGTCCGCGGACACGCGACGTGTCCGTCGATTGGCTGGAGTGAGGCGTGATGTGCGTCAGATGGTTCCGATGCGCCCCCCATCTTGGAACCGCCGACAGCGCAGCGGCGAAACAGCGGCGAAATGCAGTTTTGGGGAGTGTTTTGTTGTGCAAGAGTGCTTGGGGAGATTTAGGGAGGAAGAGATGGGTGAAATACTGTATTTGTTTAGGTGGCAGGTGCTACTGATGTATTAGCCATGCCCGCGCTGTCCGGGCTGTTCGTAATTACTGAAAATGAGGGGTGTCAATATATGGGTATATGCCGCAGTTAACATTTTTCAGTCTATGGGTGTCAAACTGAGTTATAAGTCACCATGGTTGTGATATGCTGTGGTGGTTGTGGCCAGGGCCTAGAGTCTTGGGTACATGGCCATAGGATATCACTGCAGCATATCACACCCATAGATACACCCACAGAATCGAATATCTCTCAGGTGGTTGTGGGCAGGGCTAGAGTCTTGGGTGCATGGCCAAAGGCGGTGGGGGGTGTATAGTGAACGTAGTCTATTGTATTCTAAAATGCAAGGAATATCAGCGTTTACTTTACTTGCATCAAAGTTGATTAGAAATAGACCGTCAAGTGTACGTAAGCGTGATAGTGCTACGTAGCTCATGCCTTCTTTAAAGACTGTGTTACCAATATCTATCAATGCTTTGTCTAGGGTAAGACCTTGGGATTTATGAATGGTGACTGCATATGCAAGAGTTAGAGAAAAGTGTTCTCTTCGTACATAAATGTCTTTGAAGAGAAGGAATCAAGCTGTTGAACGCCCTTTCCTTTTTACTTCTGAAAGTTTGTCGAAGCGAATATTGACAAACGGAATGTTGTTGTCACGTGGGTATGTTTGATAGCCAACAACTGTACCCAGTGCTCCATTAACTAGTCCTTTCTCCACGTCAAGGTTACGTTTAAGCATTACTCTACAGTTTAAGGATAATTTTAATATTTTCTCCAACCCAGCTGTGTTGGAGATAGAATTTTCTAAGGTATTTAGTCTTGTTGTGGCTTGTTGACACATGGGTAGTGTCATACCATGTACGTCCAGTTTGTTGGCATTAAGGCCATACAATTGACATTTTTGTGCGCCAATTGTTCCATAACATCAGTAGCACATGAGTTATCGCCATAAAGTGCATGGATGTGACGGGTTTTTAATATTGCTTGTGCTTCTTGAGATAGTACACCAACTCTTATACTTTTTAAAATGTTGGCGTAGGTGAGGTCTGCAGATTGGCGCATGTTTTCAGTTAATTCTCTGTATTGGAAATGTTGCCAAAGGTTGAAATTTTCCTATGCTGCCAACAGTTTTACGGCAGAGTTTGTGTCCTAAGGTTTTAAAAATAGATTCACCTTTCACTGGTGTCAATTGAAGAAGATCTCCGAAAACAATAATGCGTTTTCCTCCAAAGAGTTTTTCCTAGTTTGTTTTAAGTACTTCTTGCAATCTGAGATGAATCAAAGCCAACATTAGGTTGGAGACCATGCTCACTTCATCTATTAGTAGCATTTTCATTTGTTTTAATACTATGCGTTGTTGCATTGCAGCCTCTGTAGAAAGTTTGTAATAGTCTAATTTGTTTTGGTGTGCTCCTGGAAGGAGTAGTATTCGGTGTAAAGTGACACCGCCTATGTTGTAGGCAGCTAAACCTGTGGGGGCAGTTACAACAGTTTGCAGTTTGTTGTTTGTCAATTGTTGAAGGAACTTGCTGATGATTTTGATTAAGAATGTTTTGCCCGAACGAGCTTCACCACTGACGTATAGCAGTATAGGTTTGTAATTTTGGCAGGTACATTCTTTATTTTCGTGTTGTACACCACGTGCAATTTCCTTTTTTACTTCTTCAAAAATGGTGTGCTCGTCTTTGTTAAGTTTTGATTGTAGTACAGTTAAGTCTTCTGTATCTTCTTCATAGTGACACATGGTGTTTTTTACTTCTGTCATAGCTAATTCTGCATCATTTGCTATTAGTGGCTGTCCCAGTGGTTCTTGACTTCCTGTTACAGAAGGTTGACTACTGCCGGAAGTGTCCTTATCTAGTTGGGCCTGGAGTTCTTCTTCGTGTTGCTGTTCATTGTGCAACATTGTTTTGCACTGCGTAAAGTTCACATCGGTGATAGTGCTTTCATTTGCTTTGAAAGCGTCTTCATAGCAGTCATAGTTATCTAGTATCTCTTTTTCTTTTCTCCATGGTTCAAAAAGTTGTAGCAGGGATATGTAATATAGTTCTTTCTGTTGAGGAATTTTTAATGACAATTTGATATGATTAATTAAGCTTCGTTTGGTAAATTTCACTAAGCTGCCTTCACAATCTGTCACTCTATATCTACCTTTGTTTTCATCGGGTTTTATATTTTTTTTGTATGCAAAGTTTTGGGCTATGTGGTATAGACACATGGTTTCCAAAGTGGTACTCCTGTTCGGGTAGCATGTGTCTAGTAAATTGTTTTTCAAAATGTCTTGGCTGTTGGGATAATTTTTGACTATTGTTTCTATGTCCTTATATGATTTGAGAACTCTTTTTCTAGATTTAGCAGGACAAAGACTTAGCCATACTATATTTTCAGATTTACCATGCAAAGCAGTAACGGTTAAACGATCTGTAGCTTCGTAGGTGCCACATTATCTATGAGAGAGCATTTTTATGCCTAAGCTGTACAATTTCTCAGATAGTGTTTTGTCTGATGATAGGTCATTCCAGAGGTCTTGAAGCTCTGTTTTTTCTGCTTTGTTAAGTAGGCTGTAACATATTGTGCCGTGCAACTGCAGTCGAATTGTCTGCAATGTACTGCACATCTATTTTTGCATTCCATAAGAGGGTATGATTGCATTGTAATTATTGATATATTTTGATTCTTGTGTTCTTTTTATGTAATATGTGTTCTTTGGTGATTTACCTTTAACACTATGTCTAACTGAAGACATGAAGTTGTTCACTTCACCTGTTTCTGTAACTGGTCTAGGGAAACCAAAGCAGCATTTGGTGTAGTATTTCCCTTTGTTTTTGTATTTGGGACGACAATATTTGCCACATTTGTGTCTTTGAAATTGTACAATTTGTGCATGAATGTCACTATGGGCCTCATTAGGACCCAGGCGGTAAGGGGTTTACGGCGGCGTAAACAGCGCCGACCCTTACCGCCTGATTCCGAGGTCCCTTAGCGCCATGGAGGTTTTAACACCTGCTTTTAGCAGGTGTTAAAATCCATGGCGCTAAGGGACCTTGTTGTTAATTACGCCACCGTAATTTACGGTGGCGTAATTAACGCCTTCCCCACTCCCATTATGCCATATGGGGCAAAAATGGGAAGGGGGAAGGGTAAATGGGTTAATGGGGACTTACCGCCCCACTCACCTCGGAATGGGGCGGTAAGTCCGCCAACCACCATGGCGTAAACGTAGTTTACGCCATGGTGGTAAAGGTACGACCCAGGCGGTAACTTACCGCCTGGGTCGTAATGAGGCCCTATGTCTCGTTTGTGAAGGGATTTCACAAGTGACATATTTTTGGATGAACTGCAAAACAGTGTCATCATCACTATCCTGATCAAATTTAGGCGCATCTTTAATCCATAAAAGCATGTGAATAACTAGCTTGGTATTCTTTTCTCCAAAAGAAATGTTGCACTTCTCCGAGGGGAGAAAGAGTTTTATTACAAATAAAGTGTATAGCAATGAAACTATGGTGGAAATATCTTGAAACATTAAAAGGATCTAGAGAGCAAAGTTCTCCAGGTGTTAGTATATCTATGTTTGTTTTGTTTTTGTTCGATATGCGTAGGAAATCATGTAAATGTTCCCATGCATATTCTGCACAACTTAATGTAACAAACCAAGTGGGTGGTCCAAGGTTTCTGATCATGCAACGTACATCTCCATGACATCGGACCCTGTATTCTTTCGTACCATACAGGTTTGCAAATAGATTTGTAATGCTTAATTGTAAAACCTCATCTTTTTCTTGCACTTTTTGTATTAATTGCATAGCTGACATATTTTGAAAGTGGATTCCCGATTTCAATATGTGTGCAACTCTGTAACATAGAGTTGCTAGTTCACTTTCAAAGAGTAGGTGGAATATGTATTCCACATTTTGTCTAAATCTGGGATCTTCAGAATACATTCGTAATGAATGGTATTTTGATGCTGTTATCTGAGTGGGTCTATCATCGTACCTTCCTCCTTTGCCAGTAGGAAATAGTAGAGGAAAAGCATGTGCTTCTATACTTTTTTCCCATATGCTCATTGGTGATCCTTTGGTTTGTCGCATTTGGTACGTTTCTAGTGCATCATCTATGCTGTCATTAGAGTGCAATGGATGAATTGTATAATGGTCTAAAATATTGGATACCGCAGCAGGATCCAGAAGTTCAAATTGACCAGTTTCTGTTGACTCTTGAATTATTTCAGTTATTTCCCTTAAGTTTTCTTCAATATTTATTTCTTTGTAGTATTCATTATTGTCTTTTAGATATTGCAAGGCTTGTGTAACTTTATGTAAGTCCATGAGTTGTTGCCAAAAATGTTTGTCTTTTGTTGGTACATCATTGACTAAGACAATTAAAGATTGCTCTATTGGACGTTGAACTCCTAGAGTGTGCACATTTTCTGTCAGATCTAATGGTAAATAAACTACTTTGCCACAAATGCCTTTTACCAATTCAGAGGGATGTAATTTTGCTGTTTTTGGTTGAAGGTGTATTATTGCTTGAAATGGGTGTACTGTTTGAATTATGATGCTTTCATATAAATTCAGGTCTTGCAGGGGGTTTGGTAGTGGGAATAATTACAAGTTATTAGTGATAGCACGTGATGGAGTTTGGTTGTTGTCAAGTTTCGTAGTGCAGTAACTGCAAAGTATTAAGGGGTCACTTATTTCGTATTTGTTTTCTACTAAAAGGTAGAGAGCTAATTCAGACCATTTGGAATCTTCATTGTCTTCTATTTTGTATGTTATGTCTATAGTTTTTGTGTTACTTTTGTAAAAAGTTCTGCAGCAACACACACACACATGGTTTGGTACTTCAGCGGATGTTCTTTCAAATGTTAGTATTTCTTTTTTGTATGTGTGTAGTAGAAGGTTGCCATGTGCAGAATTGTTGCTAGCCTGTTCTAAAGCTACTGCATTTTGTAAGTGGCTTTCACTTCCAAAATATTTTCTCTGGATACAGTCAATTTCTTCTTGTAGGTCTTTGTGTGTACCATGTAGAAGAGTGTTATTTAAATTGGCTAGTTCTAAAGCAGGACTTTTAGCATAGTACAGTTTATAGACTAGATTTCTTACAGTTGAATGATGTGTTGATATTAAGTTGATATCATGGAAGGTGCTTTTGCAAATAGGTCCTGAAATGCAGGCTAATGAATGTCCTTGTAGTTCTGTTTTTTTGCGCACTGGACGGGAATCCATATTTTGCAGCACTTTCATTTTGATGTTGTCTTTACCTTTTACATACTGATTGAGGAACTGGCGTAAAGATTTGAAAGATTTGTTGGGAATGTTACACATTGACGTAAATGGCCATTTGTATATTGGACGTTCTGGGTCAGTCAAATGGAGAGGTAAATCTGAGTTTTTTGGGTATATTTTTGTAAGCTGTGTTTCTTGTTCCATGATGGTATTATTCCTTTTTTCATAACCTCGTCCACTGCTATGGATGGCAATTGTGTTTGTTTGGTTTTGTTTGTATGCCTCTTCATTAAAATATGGTTCTGTGGTCGTGGTGTGACTCCATTCACTTCCACATATATTTAAGAAGTTTTTTTTGTTGACATTAGGTTTATTGAGAAGTTTTTTTGTACTTTAGTATTTAGTTTTGTTAGTGGTTTCATCCTGTTTAAAACTAAAATAAATAACTTCCTTTTGAGAAAGATTGCACTGTCTACGAGAGCTTCTAGGATTAATTTTCTACAGTAGGTTTTAAGGGTTGTCCATGATTTCGCTCTTGTTTTTATAAGATTCTGCAGGACTCTGTGACGGAACGTTTTTGCTAAAATACTTTTTTTGGTATGGTTACTTGCCACTTCATCAAGATTTATAGGAGCAGTGTTAGCATTAGTGGTAGCTGAATTCTTGTTAATCACTTTCTGTTTCGTTTTACATTTTGATAGAGGAGGCAAAGTTTCTGTACTAGAAGCTTCTTTTGTTTCGCTAAATGACTGCATTAGCTGTTTTGTTTGAATGGTTTGTACAAACTCTGGTATAGATGGATGCTTATTTTGGACACTTTTATTTTCATTTGCACTATTTCTGCCTTTCTTTCTATGGACTTGCTTTTTGGTAGGCATTCTTTGGGGTCTGTTGAGAAAAAAAAGAAGGTATGGGTTGGTCTGTTTTGCAATGTATGTGTGCTGTGTCCATGCGTGTATGAGCTTGATGGGAAAGAATTATGTGGTGGTGTGTGAATGTGCATTGGGCAGTTACAATGAGTTGGGAAGGCTATTCTTCTGTTTGTATGTTACTACACTGCGGTTCAGATGAGAGTAGAAAGTGAGCTAGTGGTGAGGAGAAGCATTAAAAGTAAACATAATGGTATAACATTAAAACAGTTCTTTGTTTTGTAGTACTAACATTCTAAGGGATGAGTATGTTATTTGTGTCCCAAAAAAACAAGGATTTGTGTGCCATTCTGCCTGGTAATCTCTGTTTAATAAATGGGAATTTGTAGGCAGAATGGTTCAGAAATCGATGTTTTTTTTGGTGCGCAAATTACATGAATGATCCACACAGTGTCTTTGAGGATCAGTAAGAATATAAAGGTAGTATTGTACTTACTTTTTTTTGTGGAATGAACAGGTTTCTTCGGATATGTTGTTTGCAGTTTAGATGCTGCTGATTTTCAGGAGAGTGGTCTTCAGTGCAATTGTAAAAGGAAGAAGTAATTTTGTGTGTTTACAGCACTGATGTTAATGTACACGTTGATTTGTATGTTTTTGTGGTAGTATTCTTGTTTGATATGTGAACATAGTGTATGCATGCATTTCATTTCAATATGTGCAGCCTTTATATGTTATTTACAGTATGTTAGTTCAACATGCTTCGCAAATGAGTAGAATTTTACAGCTGTGTTGTAGATAGCAGAGATATTTGGAAGTGATAGTTCACTACAGTAGATGGGAAAAATGTGAATAATTTCATATTATAACTATACATGCGAACAATCGGGAGCCCCTGAGAGGGAGATTTCACCACAGCCATCGGGAACATTTATTTTTCTCATACCATTGCATTGGGATTAGCATTAATTTAGGTGGGAGACAGTAAAAAATGGTGACATTTTTCAATGAAAAATCAAGTCTCACGCGTAAATCGGGAGGGTTGGCATGTATGTATAGGTTATGCGGGAGACAGTAAAAAATAGTGCGATTTTTCAAAGAAAAATCGGGAGTCTCGCGCTTAAATCAGGAGCATTGGCATGTATGTATTAGCTATGCAGATTTAGTGGCATTACTTTGTTTATATGGAATCATAAGAGTTGTACATGTACTCTGAATAAAATATGCATACCTGTACTTTGTAATCATGCATGTGTATATGCATGGAGCTGTAAGTAGAAATCTTCGAGACTTGTACAGTAGTTTTTGTAGTAGGTGCTTTCCAATGATATGAGACTTGTATTAAGAGTGATCAACAGTACATTTGAAGTGCGGAACTCTGATGATGGAGTTAGATGTAGAGGTCTTGGATGTGATTGGTGGATGGTTGTCCGACTGCTTAGCTGCATCCAATGAGGGAATGGAACCGAGAGTGATGTGGAAAGGGTAGAACGGCTGGGTAAGAGTTAGGTGCCGCGCAGACACGGCAGCTGTCCGTGGGTAGGGTGTGCCACAGACAGGGTTTTCCAACAAATCCAGCATGGCAAGGGGACTGTAGGGATCAGCCAATCAGATGTTGACGTTGTTGATTTGTGTAGAAAGAGAGTGTGTGTAGTGAAGATGGCAGAGGTGGAGAAAGTCAGGGTGTTGGTGCTCGGAGATATGTTTGTCCATGTTTTACAGCAGTATTCTCAATGCAGGCATGTGGCAAGCAATTTCAATGTTAGAGGAGTGAAGGTGGTGTGGAGCGCTGTGACTGATTGAAATGTAGAGGCAATTTTCCAAGTTTGTAGAGATATGCGTAGGATGAAAAGTCTCCATATGGTAGTTTTGCACTATGGTGCTTTCCTTTTGGGTTATGTGAGTTCCCCTACTTTGTTGGCCGATTTGGAACAGTTGGTTCAAGTAGTAAGCTTTCATGCTAAGAGCTGGTATGTTTTTCTGTAACAACGAGAATATTGTTTCGAGTAATGCTGCTTATTTTGAAGCAGATGGTGTTTCTTTATCTTTTTTGGGAAATGCCATGTTCTTTTGGAATGTAACGGTTGCTTTGGAACAGGTTATGTGTAGATTTTAGTTGTAAAATAAGAAGAACCCCCCCCCAAAAAAAATACAAAATAACTGGTGTCTGTCAGGCATCTGAAAAAACCCCCCAAAAAACGGCTCTTTTGAGAGCCCACCTTAAAGGGGAAATGGGAAACGCTATTTAAATGTACATTCACCACGCTCAGATCTTCTACATATCCGTGGACATGGCGGTAGTCTGCAGACAGCGCGTATTAAATACGGGCATTCTGGGGTGGAGAGGCATGCAAATGAGAATGAGCAGAGCTAGGGATTGGTCAATAAAGTTTTGTGGTGTGTTGTGTAAGGAGAGATTTAGTGAGGACGTCTTTTTCCTGAGAGAAGAACAGATAGCTATGGCTGTGTGTTTTCAAAAACAGATTATCTGGATTTTGGGAGACCAATGGATACATTGTTTGGAGGTGCATGCAGAACGTTGTGGTGTATCTGCAGATGTTGGATTCCCTCATGTGGAAGTGTACTGGCATGGAGTGTGTGGAATGAAGTGGTTGGACTTGGTACCGCTCTGTGCTACTTTACAGACAGAGCATCATCCTGACATAATTATAATTCATTGTGGAGGGAACAGTTTAGGACATGTGTCTGGAATTTCTTTGCAAGTTGCAATGAAAGAAGGACTTGGGAAGGTCATGGACATGTTTCCAAATTCCCAAGTAATTTGTTCTCCAATTGCGCAAAGACAAATGTGGATGCGTTCTTCTTCATTTGGTCCATAAATGGAGAAAGCCAGGCGCAATGTCAATAAGGCTGTTTCTGCCTTTCTAAGAGATGTTGGCATGTCCTCTTTTCACAATGAAAATATTATGTTTCGTAGCACATTCATTTTTTGCAGAGATGGATTCCATTTTACATATACTGGCAATCAGATTTTTCTTAGAAATGTACAAAATGCATTGCAACCTTTTTTGGAAGTATAGTCATCTATTTTGCATTAGATGGTGACAAATCCAAGTTTTTCAAACACACAAAACACCACCAGAAGGCTTTTTTCAGAGCCACCACTTACTCTCAGATAAAATTGCATTGGTTTTGCTAGGGCAGCACCCCAACATTTTATCTGTCCTAAGACTGTCCACAGACTTTAAAAAAATGTGCAAGGACCTGCACTGTTTATTTGATAGTTGTATTTTTAAACTGAGAAAGGCGGCTCTGAAAAGAGCCTTTTTTAAAAAATGTTTGTTGTTTTATATTTTTTGGGCTTTTTTACACACAACACACTAGGAGAGGAGGGGAAAGAAGGGTAAGGAAGGGACACGCACCACAGGAATAAGAAAGGGCAGGTGGAGAGAGGAAGATGTAGGGTAGGCCTTATTTAGGTAGGTAGCAGGTCTTCTGGTGGTCCATGACCGTAGTCTCGAAAGCACTTTGAAGACTCTTCCCCCCTGCAGAGTACTGTGTCACAGTACATACACAATATTGTGACCCTCGAAAGGTAAGGTTCAACAGCATCGCAAATGGCCCGTGATCAGCTGGAGGGATGCGCTCTCCCACAGGAGTGTCTCTGGTGGTGAGAGGAGCGGAAACGGAGCATGCTGTGGAAGAACTCAACCTACTACGTTCATCACAAGGTACAATCTTGCGAATGTCCACACCGTGGAACGAAGTTAGGTGTCGCTTCATGGATGTCGTGCCAAAGCTGTATGCACCACGTCTCCCATGGCTCAGCACTAATTTGCACTGGTTACAGATGACCTTGTCCGCACGTGCTTTTGGTACATTACGATAAACAGTAAACAACCGCCACACCCACGTCTCCCGGCGAGTGCTGGTAGTAGGGCGTTCCCCCACCTCATTCTCTCTCAGGCCCTTGGGGAGGTGGTGGTAGTAGAGGGCTTGGGGTGGTGCTGAGGCTGATGTAGCAACAGCAGCCATGGATGCCATTAAGGTTGAAGAGGTAATCTCAGCTAGAGCACTAAAGGCAACAAAAGTCAATCTGCAATAGCCAGAAGTACAATGAAGAGCAGCTCTGGGGTGTGGCTTTTTATACGGGTGGAGGGGTGCACCTCGAGAACATATCGAACACTCAAAAGCATTCAAAAAGTTACAAAAAATATGTGGAAAGCCAGGGCCATTGTCTGGGACATGTGAAATGGTGAATTTTTACTGTAAAATCATTTGGATTGTCTGAATAAGTTATTTTAAAATGTTGGGCATCCGGACAGAGTCCGCAAATTAGGACACACGCTCAGCGTGGGTGCGGTCACATGATGACATCGGGAACACGTCAGTTTTTTTACTGAATTTCATAGGTTTTTAGTATCACAATTTAACCATAACGTCCCTTTAACAAAGTTTTTTTACTGAGGGCCTCATTACGACCCAGGCGGTAAGTTACCGCCTGGGCCGTGACTTTACCACCATGGCGTAAACTACGTTTATGCCATGGTGGTTGGCGGACTTACCGCCCCATTCCGACCTTGGCGGGGCGGTAAGTCCCCAATCCCCATTTACCCTTCCCCATTCCCATTTTTGCCCCATAGGGTATAATGGGAGTGGGGAAGGCGTTAATTACGCCACCGTAAATTACGGTGGCGTAATTAACTCCATGGTCCCTTAGCGCCATGGATTTTAACACCTGCTAAAAGCAGGTGTTAAAAGCGCCATGGCGCTAAGGGACCTCGTACTCAGGCGGTAAGGGTCGGCGCTGTTAACGCTGCCGTTAACCCCTTACCGCCTGGGTCGTAATGAGGCCCTGAATATATATATATATAAATCATGTTTAGACTCATACTGTGAGGCATGCACCACTCTGTCGAAAACTGTTTTTGCATTCTCAGACAACCTAACTGCTGTGAAGTTGCAAGCCATAAAGGGGCCGGGGTTATATATCAAATTGCAATTTCAAATGGACATGCAGTTTAATTTTTGTTAATTTGGTACATGGAACCCCTTTTAAGTTAACTAATAATTTGAGCCTGGGTTGTTCTCCAAACCATCCATAAAACACGCACAGATATTATTTTATCTCTGGGCTAGATGTTGCAAAAAGCTCAAGCTGATTGAAACTGCCCTTTGAAGCATTGCTCTGTATAAAGCAGACTTCGGTTATAAACCACTGGTATAAACCACTGGGTAGAGGTCATACATGATGCTCATAACACAGCCCCAGACAGTCAAACTGAGCTTTTTGGAATGTGTATTTAAATGTATTTTTTTGCTATGTTTCTAAGATGATCCTTTACTGCAGTGGGTGCAGTCCACTTCATTTGACTACCGGATGATGGAAGAAAACCTGGCTTTAGCCAGGGGCCTCAAGTGGTATGTATTCAAACAACAGGTCTGAACTTAATTTGCCTTGTAGGGATTTGCTGGAGACGATCCATGGCAAGAATGTATTTCTTTGCATTTGACCATCTGTAATATAGGTAGACCCAATTATCACATCCTATTTCCTTTGTATGTTTAAAAGTCTGCATCATTAATTTACAGGTGCATAATGACAATTTCTATTAAGATAAAATTATAACAAGAGAACACAGTGCATATTGGCTTTTGGAAATAAACATTGTTTAAAGTTAACCTTCTGTTGGCATATGTTCTGAATGAAAGAAATGAAATTAATGTAAATATACAAGTTTTTGTTGCATGTATAAGGACAGGGTACCTTCTGCTTGACTTCATTTTGTTTGCAGGGCTGCAATTTTGAACATGTCTCCTTCTAACATCTGTCCTTCTGTAACCTCTGGGAGATTGTTTCCATCACAGAATGTACAATCCTAGCACATTGTTTTTAGTTCAATGAATTGGATTCCATTTTCATTATTATTCCCCATAATTTCAAACTTGTCATTTTATTTTAACACATAGCACATATAAATTATATTTGAAACCAAAGTTCTCTTTCAACAAATCAAACAGATGTCTAGGTTTCAAACAAATACTTCCTTTTACAAACAAAACAGATATTTGATGGCAAATACTACCTTTAACAAGGAATTAAACAGCCACGGTTATGGTGTAGTTATGGTTAAATTGCTAATCCCATAGGAAGAGCACTTTTTGGGCGGCTTATAACTTCGCTCCTCCTCAGCAAACTTTGCAAAAATACTATATAGCCCACTCTGAATGTATTTACAAATTTTAATGAGGTTTCGTTCAGGGGGGCCAAGTTATAGGCGGGTCCCAAAATGTATTTTTTTCACATAGAGATAATGGGATATAACTTTGCGCACGCCTACAGCTCAAACCACTGGACGGATTTCCACCAAATTTGCGGCAGGAGCAGCAGCTTAGTCCCGAAAGCGTGCTTTTGTTAATTTGGTGTAAATCCGTCCAGTAGTTTTTTTTCAAATGGCCAAAATGTAAGGCAAAAAAATTAGTGATATCTATGTCTGCTCCGCGGACACACGTCCCTGTTCGCTTCGCTGACAGGACATCGATTGGTTAGTCGGCTTGCGTAATGTCTGCGGACATGCAATGTGTTCGCCGATTGGCTGGGGTGAGGCGTGAGATGCATCACATTGTTTTGATGCGCCCGCCATTTTGGATCCACTGACAGCGTGGCGGCCAACACAGGCAAAATGCAATTTTTGGCAGTTTGTTGGTGTGCAGGAGTGCTTGGGGAGGGTTGAGGAGTAAGAGATGGGTCAAATACTGTATTTATTTAGGTGGCAGGTGCACTTGATATGTTCGCCATGCCCACGGTCGTAGCGGCTGTCCGCAGACCTAATGAATGCACTACTAGCTTTTTTACTTTAGTATGATGTTGGTTTTGGGTTGTTAGTACAGCATTGATTATAATTAATCTGATCTATAAGCAGCCCAGATACCACAGTCAAAATGTTTGGTATTATCGGTGTGTTATGCTTCTGTGGTTGTGGCCAGGGCCTAGAGTCTTCGGTGCATGGCCGAAGGTCGTTGGCCATGCACCCAAGACTCTAGGCCCTAGCCACAACCACCGCAGCATAACACACCCATAGAATCAAACACCCATCAAATATCCACAACCCAAAGGTTTGTGTACTGTTTCATTTGTAGAGTTTGTATGTGAAGCTTTGGCTAGGTTATGCAGTTAACATTTTAGAGTTTGTAACAAGGAGTGCAGTGTTTCTGAGTTTATTTATTGGATACTTACTGGTTGAGTTTTTTGTGGTTGTATGCAGTTTTTTCATGACATGGGTAACTGGACCAGAATACCTTTTCGATCTCTGCGATAAATGAAAAAGATCATATGTTAGAGCAGGTAGTTAATAATGAGTTATTGCATTGCATAATAGACATTTCTGTATTATGTTGACCCTCATATTTAGTACTTTACAAGTACTATAGTTCAAACCAGTGTACTGCGCAATTTGCTCAGTTTCTGTATTTGTTTTCTAAATCATTGGGCCTGTGGGAAAACAAATCCATGCTGGATTAAACCTTCTATGGTGTGGTACAATACATTGCTTTCACTGTTTTACTGTTTATTTCTTGTTTCTTGCTAATCTTCTATCTTTGACTTGTAGTTGTGGGGCAATTAGATACCTGTTGGCATATTCTAATTGTTTATTTTTACTTTTATGCTATTCATCTATCTGTTGGGTTGTTGCAGATTTTTTGGGGTAGTTAGGTACCTGCTGGCGTATTCTAACTGTATATTTCTTGTTTGATTTTAGTGGTATTTATTTATGTGTTTGCTTGTTGCAGAATCTTGGGGCAGTTAGATACCTGTTGGTGTATTCTAACTGTTTATTTCTTGCTATATTTTAAGGGTATTTATTTATCTGTTTGCTTGTTGCAGAATCTTGGGGCATTTAGATACATGTTGGTGTATTCTAACTGTGCATAGTTTTGAAGTTGAAGTTTTGCTTATGTTCAGACACAGATTACGTATTACATTTTGGTTTTAAGAATATTAAGTAAGCGTTTACAAGAATTGCTGGTAATCTCTGCTTTAGAGTAATGGTACAATCAATACATTTGAACCATCCACAATTCTTTTTTATATATGCAGTGTAGTGACCTGCATTGGTTGTGGCTCCTGCGTGGTAGCTTATACCTATTGTTGTGAAGGTTTTCTTATCAAGTGATACTTGACCATGTGTGAATCCAGTCAGTTTACAGTTGTTTTTGGTACCATCTGCATTGTAACATTACTATTATGTATTTACTATGTGTCTGCATTTGTAAGGTGAAGCGATTATCTGAATTGCATGCAGTACATATTCTGCCATGGTTTGAATTTTGCACATGTTGCTGAAGTGGAATGGATTCACAGTTAGGTATGGATACATACACAAAGCGTTCATTAGGGACTTCTTCATGTGCCACATGGTTACAGAGAGTGCATGTATGTTTCCACATGTATGAAATCTAAAAGATTTAATTTATAGGTATGTTTTTGTTTTCCAGTACTTGTAGTAAGTACACTAGAAATTCTTGTGAATCTTCTTGTGAGTTTATAGTGAATTTGACAATTCCAGCACAGTAGTCCAATTTTTGTCGTATTCCATGAACACTGTAAGTGTTGTGAGGATTGTTGGTTGCATTTCTATGAAGGACTAACATTTGCAAACACAATAGGTCTGTACTATGTAAGTAAATGTTCTCAGTAATTGGTGGCAATTGGAATAGAATATTTATTGCTATATTTGTCTAGCAATTTACAGCAGTTATATTTGAACATTTGAATGGACCTGATAGTTCTGTGTGGAAGTGATTTGTTTGGAGTGTGTGTTGCTTCTTTGAAGAAGTAGTTGAGTTACTTTAACCACTAGATTCTTGTTTGATTGTGGTACTTGATGAAGTATTCATTTTTTTTTTCTTTGGAGGAATTGCAGTTATATCCTGTATCATTTCAGTTTGAAGTTGTTTTCTTTTGCAACATTTTGCTTGTTGTGGAACAGGATAGGTTTTCAGATGGGGGTGTGGAGTGAACACAGCCTATTGTATTATAGAATGCAACGAATATCAGCATTTACTTTACTTGCATCAAAGTTGATTAGAAATAGCCCGTCAAGTGTACGTAAGCATGATACTGCTAGGTTTATAGTGAATATGTCGAATGCAAAAATGTTGAAAAAAGAAGGCAGAAATAAAATAATGTGAATGTTTTTTTTTCTTTTTCTTTTTAATGGGGGTTCACACCCCAACCCCCGGTTTATTTTTACTATCTACATTTTAAAAAAACATACAAATAAAAAAACACATTCAAATTTTTTTTCGCCATTCCTTTTTTTCGACATTTTTGCATTCAACCAATTTTGTTCGACATTATAACTCGATACCATAGTGCTACATAGCTCATGCTTTCTTTAAAGACTGTGCTAACAATATCTATTAATGCTTTATTTAGGGTATGACCTTGTGATTTGTGAATCGTCACTGTGTATGCTAGAGTTAGTGAAAATTGTTCTCTGTGTACATACATGTCTTTGAAAAGAAGGAAGCGGGCTGTTGAGCGTCCTATCCTTTTAACTTCTGATAGTTTGTCAAAGAGAATATTGACAAATTGAATGTTATTGTCACGTGGGTATGTTTGAAAGCCAACAACTGTACCAAGGGCTCCATTGATAGTCCTTGCTCCACGTCAAGGTTATGTTTAAGCATTACTCTACAGTTTAAAGATAATTTTTATATTTTCTCTAAACCTGTGTTGGAGATAAAGACTTCTAGGTTATTTATTCTTGTTGTGGCTTGTTGACACATGGGTAGTGTCATACCATGTACGTCCAGTTTATCTGTGGAGCAAATTTCAATTATTGGTTGCATTTCTTTTTTCAACATTGTTTCATTGAATTTGAACAGCTTGCAAGAGTTGGCATCAAGGACATACAATTGACATTTATTTGTGCTAATTGTTGCATGACATCAGTAGCACATGGGTTATGGCCATAGAGTGCATGGATGTGCCTGGTTTTAATATTGATTGTGCTTCTTGGGATAGTACACCAACTCTAATACGTTTAAAAATGTTGGTGTATGTGAGGTCTGCAGACTAGCATATGTTTTCAGTTAATTCTCTGTATTGGAAATGTTGCCAAAGATTGACATTTCCTATGCTGCCTAGAGTTTTACGGCACAATTTGTGCCCTAAGGTTTTAAAAATAGGTTCAGTTTTCACTGGTGTCAAATGAAGAAGATCTCTGAAAACAATAATGTGTTTTCCTCCAAAGAGCTGGTCGTAGTCTGTTTTGAGGACAGCTTGTAATCTGAGGTGAATGAGAGCCAACATTAGGTTGGAGACCATGCTCACCTCATCTATTAGCAGCATTTTCATTTGTTTGAAAACTCTGCGTAGTTCCATTGCAGCTTCTGTGGAAGTCTAATTTGTTTTGGTGTTCTACTGGAAGGAGTAGTAATCGGTGTACAGTGACACCACCTATGTTGTAGGCAACTAAACCTGTGGGGGCAGTTACAACAGCTGACAGTTTGTTGTTTTTCAATTGTTGAAGGAACTTGCTGAAGATTGTGATTAAGAATGTTTTGCCTGAACCTACTACACCACTCAAGTATAGCAGTATAGGTGTGTAGTCTTGGCAGGTACAGTTTTTATTTTCATGTTCCACACCATGTTCCAATTTGTTTTGTTATTGCTGGGAAAATGCTATGCTGCTCATTGTTCAGTTGTGATTTCAGTACAGCAAAGTCTTCTGTAGCTTGTTCATACTGACACATGGTGTTTTCTACTTCTGTAATGGCTAATTCTGCCTCATTTGCTATTAGTGGCTGTCCAAGAGGTTCTTGGCTTCCTGTTACAGAAGGTTGACTACTGTCGGGAGTGTCCACTTGTAGTTGGGCCTGGAGTTCTTCTTCGTGTTGCTGTTCATTGTGCAACATTGTTTGGTACTGTGTAAAGTTTATGGGCCTCATTATGACCCAGGCTGAGGACCATGGTGCTATTAGCACCATAGTCCATGCCGGTGTCTACATTGGCAGAATGGGAAATTACCACCCCATTCCAAGGTTGGCGGGGCGGTAATTCCCCATAGGGCTCAATGGGGAAGGCGCTAAGTACGGTGCGCAAATTGCGGCACCGTACTTAGCACCAAGGTCCCTTTGCTGGTCCCTACTTTAACGGCTGGTAAAACCAGCCGTTAAGGTCGGCTCCCGCAAAGGGACCTCGTAATTAGGCGCTAATAGGTTTACGGCGCCGCCTTTCATGACGCCTTTAACCCATTTTCGCCTGGGAGATTATGAGGCCCTATGTCTGTTATAGTGCTTTCATTTGCCTTGAAAGCGTCTTCATAGGAGTCATATGTATCCAGTAACTCTTCTTCTTTTCTCCATGGTTTAAAAAGTTGTAGCAGGGACATGTAATACAGTTCTTTATGTTGAGGAGTTTTTAATGCCAATTTGATATGATTGTTTAAGCTGTGTTTGGTAAATTACACTAAACTGCCTTCACAATTTACCACTCTGTATCTACCTTTCTTTTCATCTGGTTTAACATAATTTTTGTATGTGAAGTTTTGGGCTACGTGGTAGAGACACATGATTTCCAAAGTGGTACTCCTGTTTGGGTAGTATGTGGTTAGTACATTGTTTTTGAAAATGTCTTGGCTGTTGGGATCATTTTTGGCTATTGTTTCTATGTCCTCATATGATTTGAGAACTCTTCTAGATTTAGCAGGACCAAGACTTAGCCATACTATATTGTCAGATTTTCAAAACAAGTCAGTACCCGTTAAACGGTCGGCAGGTTCATAGCAGCCACATTCTCTATGAGAGAGAATTGTTATGCTGTGCTGTACAATTTCTGTGATAGTGTTTTGTCAGATGATAGGTAATTCCAGAGGTCCTGAAGCTCTGTTTTCTCTGCTTTGGCTAAGTATGCTGTGATATATTGTGCAACTGCAGTGGAATTGTCTGCAATGTACTGCTCATCTATGTTTGCATTCCATAGGAGGGCAATGATTGCATTGTAATCATTTATGTATTTTGATTCTTCTGTTCTTTTTATGTAATATGTGTTCTTAGGTAGTTTACCTTTGACACTATGTCTGACTGAAGACATGACATTGTTTACTTGACCAGTTGCTGAAACTGGTCTAGGGAAACCAAAGCGGCATTTGGTGTAGTATTTCCCTTTTTTAAAATATTTGCGATGGCAATATTATCCCACATTTATGCCTTTGAAATTGTAAAATTTGCCCATGAAAGTCACTATGTGTTGTTTGTGAAGGGATTTCACAAGTGACATATTTTTGGTTGAACTGCAAAAAGTGGCATCATCACTATCCTGACCAAATTTAGGAGCATCTTTAATCCATAAAAGCATGTGGATGTGTGGTGTTCCTCTGGCTTGGTATTCTTTTCTCCAGAAGAAGTGTTGAACTTCTCTGAGGGGAGGAACAGTCTTATTACAAATAAGTGTAGGATAGCAATGAAGCGATGATGGAAATATCTTGATACATTTACAGGATCTAGAGAGCAGAGTTCTCCTGGTGTTTGTATATCTATGTTTGTTTTATTTTTTTTGCCATGCGTAGGATATTGTGTAAATCTTCCCATGCATATTCTGCACAACTTAATGTAACAAACCAAGTGGGTGGGCCAAGGTTTCTTATCATACAGCGTACATCTCCACGACATCAGAACCAGTATTCTTTTGTACCATGCATGTTTGCTAAAAGATTTGTAATACTTGACTGTAAAACTTCATCTTTTTTTTAAACTTTTTGTAATAATTGCATAGCTGACATATTTTGAAAATGAGTATCTGATTTTTATGTGTATGCAACTCCGTAGCGTAGAGTTGCTAGTTCACTTTCAAAGAGAAGGTGGAATATGTATTCCATGTTTTGTCTGAATCTGGGGTTGTCAGAATACATTTGTAGAGAGCGATATTCTGATGCTGTTATCTCAGTGGGTCTATCATCATACCTTCCTCCTTTTCCAGTAGGAAAGAGTGGCAGAAAGGCCTGTGCTTCTATACTTTTTTCCCATATGCTGACTGGAGATCCTTTGGCTTGTCGCATTTGGAAAGAGTCCAGTACACCATCTATTGCGTCTTTAGATTGAATTGTTTAATGGTCTAAAATGGTGGATTCTGTATCCGGATTTAGAAGTTCAAATTGACCAGTTTCTGGTGACTCTTGAATGATTTCAATGGTTTCTCTCAGGTTTTCTTCAATATTACCTTCTTTGTAGTATTCATTGTTGTTTTTTTAGATATTGCAGGGCGTGTCTAACTTTATGTACGTCTACGAGTTGTTGCCATTTTTTTTTGTCTTTTGTAGGTACGCCATTTACTAAGATAATTAAAGATTGATCTATTGGCCGTTGAACTCCTAGAGTGTGTACATTTTCTTTGAGATCTAATGGTAAATAAACTACTTTGCCACGAATGCCTTTGAATATTATTGCTTGAAATGGGTGCCCTGTTTGAATTATGATGCTCTAATATAAATTTAGTTGTTGCCATGGTTTTTTGTTATTTGTGATAGCACGTGAAGGTGTTTGGTTGTTGTCAAGATTTGCAGTGCAGAAATTGCAAAGTATTAAGGGGTCAGTAATAAAAGGTATAGAGCTAATTGGAACCATTTTGAATCTTCATTGTCTTCTATTTTGTATGTTATGTCTATAGTTTTTGTGGTGCTTTTATAAGAAGTCCTGTGGCAACAGACACACTCATGGTTTGGTACTTCAGCGGTCATACTTTTAAACTTTAGTATTTATTTTTTGTATGTGTTTAATAGAAGGTTGCTATTTGTACAGTAGTTGCTTGTTTGTTTTACATCTATTTCATTTTGTAAGTGGCTTTCAATTCCAAAATATTTTCTTTGGATATGCTCTATTTCTTCGAGTAGTTGCTTGGCTGTACCATGTAGAAGATTATTATTTAAATTGGCAAGTGCTAAAGCAGGACTTTTAACATAGTAGAGTTTTTGGACTAGATTTCTTGCAGTTCAATGATGTGTTGATATTGTTTTGATATGATGGAAGGTGCTTTTGCAAATAGGTCTTGAAATGCAGGCTAATGAATGTCCTTGTAGTCCTGTCTATTTGCACACTGGACAGGCATCCACATTTTGTAGTAGTTTCATTTTGATTTTGTCTTTGCTTTTTACATACTGATTGAGGAACTGCCGTAAAGATTTGAAACATTTTTGGGCAATGTTATACATTGATGTGCACGGCCATTTGTAGACTGGACATTTTGGTTGAATAGAATGCGGAGGTGGTTCTGAATTTTCTAGGATATTTTGTTAGTAGAATTTCTTGTTCCATAATGGTGTTATTAAGATTTTCATACCCTCGTCCACTGCAATGTATTGCAATTGGGTTTGTTTGCTTTTGTTTATATGCTTCTTCATTAAAATATGGTTCTGTGGTCTTGGTGTGACTCCATTCACCTCCACAGATGTTTAAGAAACTATTTTTGTTGATATTGCATTTATTGAGAAGTCTTTTTTTGTAGTTTAGTAGTTTGTTTTGTTAGTGGTTTCATCCTGTTTAAAACTAAAATAAATAACTTCCTTTTGAGAAGGATTGCACTGTCTACGAGAGTTTCTAGGATTCATTTTCGATGGTAGGTTTTAAGGGTTCTGTATGATTTCTCTCCTGTTTTTAAAAGGTTCTGAAGGACTCTGTGGTGGAACATTTTTTGTAAAACATTTTTTTTGTATGCTTACTTGCCACTACATCAATATTTATAGGTGCAGTGCTAGAAGTTGTGGTAGCTGAAGTCTCGTTAATCACTTTCTGTTTGGTTTGGTTTTACAATTTCAAAGAGGAGGGAACGTTTCTGTACTGAAGCCTGTTTTGTTTTGCTTAATGACTGTATTAGCTGTTTTGTTTGAACTTTTTGCACAAAATCTGCTAGAGATGGATGCTTATTTGTTCTACTCTGCGTTGCTTTCTACAGAGTTGCTTTTTGGTAGGCTTTCTTTGGGGTCTGTTGGAGAAAAAAAAGAAAGTGTGGGTTGGGCTGTTGTGCAGTGTACGCGTGCTTTGTGCATGAGTGTCTGAGTATGATGGTAAGTATGATTGTGGAGGCGTGTGATTGTGCAATGGGCAGCTACATCAAGTTGGGAAGGCTATTCTTGTATTTGTGTGTTACTGTACTGGGCTTCAGTTGACAATATAAAGTATGCAACTGGTAAAGGGAAGCACTAATACTACATCTAATGGTAAAGGGTTAATATATTTGTTCCTTCTATAATACTAAAATGCTAGTGTGTTTGAGTAACAGTTAGAACATTACGTTAGTTGTGTACTGTTTTTGTATCGAAAGAGTAGGTTTCTTCTAAGTCCTTGTTCGTACTTCAGACGCTGCTGCTTTTCAGGAGAGTGGTCTTCACTGAAATTTTAAAAGAAAGAAGTTAGTGAATATGTGTGTTTATAGCACTTTTGTTAATGTACACATTGTTTTGCACTTTCCTTTGCCTATGTGCATCCTGTATATTTTATTTAGAATCTGTTAGTTGAATATGTTTTTCAAATGAGTATAATAGTAAACTTATGGAGCACACTTGTTTTTTTAATGTTATGTTAATGGATGTTCAGAGTTAGAAGAAATAATCATATGCATTTTTTGCTGTTTTTACAGGGTAAATGGCAGAGATTATACATAAAAGCATTCCATGTATGGCTTTGTGAAGTTGTGGGAAATGAAGCAGAAGGATTTCATATAGAGGCAGTGGTGTTGTTTGATCTGGGAGCCTTTCTAATGATATAGTCTGCGTGTGTGCTTGAATGAAGATGTATCTACTCATCCTGGCTACGTGTAAGTTTATAAGACACTGGACCGTCTTTTTCATAATTATACTGTTATTTTTCCCATCTTATAATATGAAACAATATTCTTTTTGATAGGTGTGTGTGTGTAAACAAAGAATTGGAGAGCTGAAAGGTTTGCAATTGACACTTCATCATAGCAGATGGGAGAAATTACAGTAAGTTCACGGCATCAAGGCGCTGATATGGGTATTGTTTGTTTTTTAGTTGTGTAATTATTTTGTCTTAGTGGCATATTTATAATGCAGTTAAACACCCAGAGGTTTCTAAGCGCGGACCTGGAGATCGAATCTGTGTTGCTTCGTGTTGTTTTGCTTTCAAGACACACGTTGCCACTAAGCTATGCTCTCGGGATGTATTGTATTACTAGAAGAGGTGTACATGTACTGCGTAGGAAATATTCATACCTGTAGTCTGTGTTCATGCATGTGGATGTGCATGAGTCTGCAAGTAGAAATCTTGGGGAGTTTTATAAGAGTTGTTGCTGTAGGTCCTTTGCAGTCACAGCCGAATTGTACTGAGAATGATCATTAGGACATCTAAAGTGCTGATCTGTGATGACAGAGTTAGATGTAGAGTTCTTGGATGTGATTGGTGGATGATTGTGTGACTGCTTAGCAGTAGCCAATGAGGAAGTGGTGCAAAGAGTGTAGTGGAAAGGGTAGAAGGGCCGCCCCAGTGTTACTTATGCGCTCTGCGGACAGCGCGGTTGTTCGCAGACTGGATATGCTACATCCGGGGTTTCTGAGAATGAAGTGGGAGTGTATTTTGTTTCGCATTGAGAGGGGCTGTGTGTAGTAAAGATGGCGGAGGTGCAGAAAGTCAGGGTGTTCGTGGTTGGAGATATGTTTGTGAATGGTTTGGAGCAGTATGCTAAATCTAGGAATGTAGCTAACCATTCTGACACAAAAGGAGTGGATGTGGTGTGGAGCACTGCGCCTGATTTGAATTTGCAGGCAATTCTAGTAGTTTGTTTCAAAGTCCAGATGTAGGTGTCCTATACTGTGGTTCTGTGCTGTTGGGCTATGTCAGTGCCCCTACTTTGTTGCAAGACTGCAAAACTTGGTTCAGGCAATCATGAAAGTCCTTCCAAATGCCTAGGTTATTTTTTCTGCCTTGTTACCTAGAGCAGTATGGGACAATATTTGTGTTTTTTGTCCTCAGCAAAATATTACTAGGTGTGCAATCAACCGAGGCATGTTTGCTTTCATGCTTAGAGCTGGTATGTTCTTTTGTAATAATTTAAACATTGATTCTGGTAATGTGGTTTATTTTAAAGAAGATGGCATTTCTTGATCTTTTATGGGAAATGCCATGCTGTTTTGGAACATAAGGGTTGCTTTGGAGAAGCTAATGTGAAGATTTTTGGAGGAAAATAAGAAAAAAGAAACAAAAACAATACAAAATAAAAGGTGTTTCTGAAGCATCTGCAAAAAAAAAAAAAAGGTTCTTTTCAGAACCAACCTCAAAGGGAAAAATGGGGCACACTTTTAAAATTTTCATTCCCCACACTCAGATTTTTTGATTTGTCAGTGGACAGCGCGGTTGTTTGCGGGTAGCGTGTATTATATATGGGGATTTTGGGGTTGTGAGGCATGCAAATGAGACTGAGCAGAGAAGGGATTGGTTAATAAGGTTTTCTGGGTGTGTTGTGTAAGGAGAGAGTTTGTCAGTAGGACTTTTTCCTGAGAGAAGAGCAGATAGCTATGGCTGTGTGTTTCAGAAAGCAGATTGTTTGGATTTTGGGAGATTCGTGGATAAATTGGTTGGAGGTGCATGCAGATCGCTGTGGAGTAGCTGCACATCTGGGATTCTCTCATGTGAAAGTTCACTTGTATGGAGTGTGTGGAATGAAGTGGGTGGATTTTCTACCTCTCTGTGCTTCTTTGGTGACACAGTTCATCCAGACATTATTATTATTCATTGTGGAGGGAACAGTTTAGAACATGTGTCTGGAATCTCTTTGCAATTTTCAATGTAAGAAGGACTTGGGAAAGTCATGGACATGCATCCAAACTCCAGAGTACATTTTTCCCGTATTGCCCAGAGACAAATGTGGCTGCGTTCTTTTTCATTTGGTCCACAAATGGAGAAAGCAAGGCGCAATATTAACAAGGCTGTTTGTGCCTTTTTGAGAGATGTTGGTATGTCCTCTTTTCTGAATGAAAATATTGTCTTTTGTAGCACACACATTTTTCACAGAGATGGAGTACATCATACTTATGCTGGCAATCAGAGTTTTCTGCGAAATATACAAAATGCATTGCAACCTTTTTTGGAATTACAGGAATCCATTTTGCAGTAGGTGTTGACCATTTGAAGTTTTTGAAACACAAAAAAAAACACAAAAAAGCTAATTTCAGAGCCACCACTTCCTCCCAGAGAAATCTGCAATGGTTGTGACAGGGCAGCACTGCACAGTTTTTAGATGTCCACAGACTTCTAAAAAATGCAGAGGGCCCTGCACTATTTATTTGTCACTTCTGTTTTTAAACTGTGAGAGGCGGCTCTGAAAAGAGCCTTTTTTTGTTCTTTGTTGTTTTATATTTTTTTGTTTTTTTTAAACACGACACACAAGGAAAGGAGGGGAAAGGAGGGTAAGGAAGGGACACCAACCACAGGGATAAGAAAGGGCAGGTGGAGAGAGGAAGATGTAGGGTGGGCCTTATTGAGGTAGGTCGCAGACCTTCTCATGTTCCTTGACCATAGTCTTGAAAGCACTCCGAAGGTTCCGCCCCTGCAGATTACTGCATCACAGTACATGCACAATATTGCGACCTTCAAAAGGTAAGGGTCAACAGCATTAGGGATGGCCTGTGAGGCAGCTGGAGGCATGCGCTGTCCCATAGGAGTGTCTTTTGTGGTGACAGGAGTGGAAACGGTGGATGCTGCAGAGGAACTGAACCTACTACGTTTATCGCAAGGTACAACCTTACGAATAGCCCCATCATGGAACAACTTTAGGTGTCGCTTCATTGATGTAGTACCATAGCTATACGAACCAGCCTTGCCACGACTCAGCACCATGTGGCACTGAGTGCAGATCAACTTGTTCGCTTGAGCTTTTGACTTTCCATCAATGGTGGTAAATAACCACCACACCCAAGACTCACGATGAGTGTTAGTAGTAGGGACTTCCACTACCTCATCCTCTTCATCCTCTTCATCTGTCTCCTCTGCATCCTCACGCCTGTTCCCGTCTGCAGGCCCTTGGGGATGTGGTGGTGGTGGAGGGGGTAGGGGTGCTGATGCTGAGGCAGTAGCAGCAGAAGTAATTTGGAATGCATTCTGGAAGGTTAATAGCCAGGAACTAGGAACGAGGAACCACAAACAGCAACCTGCTCAATTGTGCTGTTTTAAATCTATGAAATCCAAAAGCAGAATGAGGATCAGCTCTGGGGTGTGGCCTTTTCGTAGGGGTGCTGGGGCGCGCTTCGCGGACACTCGCGCAGTCCCCAAACACTTTGAACACCAAGAACGGCTCAAAAAGTTCCAAAAAGTATGTAGATCAGCAGGGACATTGTCTGGGACATGTGCAATGGTGAACTTTTACTGTAAAATACCTTGGATTTCTCAAAAAATCAGTTTTTAAATGTTCTGGGGCCCAGACAGTGTCCGCAAATAAAGACACGCGCTCAGCGTTGGTGCGGTCACATGATGACGTCACGGACACGTTCGCAAATGGGACGGCTGTCCGCAGGACACCAAATGCGCAGTGACGGTTGTGTGCATGTGCACGGGTGTTCTACGGACAGTCTTCGGGTCCCCGAACTAACTAAAAGTGCGACACATGTGTGGCGGACAGTTGCGGAGAGGCACGATGTTCGTAGGGTCCAAGTGTGTGATGCGCATGTTCGCGGGTGTTCTACGAACAATGTTGAAGTCCCTGAATAAAATAAACGTGCTTCAAAACTTTGCAGACAGGCGGACGGGATATATGTTCTATGGATATATTCATTCTGGTTGTGCACATTACGAAAAGCGTGGGTGTTATTATTAGGACATCTCAATTTTGGGTGATTGTGAGAGGCGGACATCTTGTGTGTTCTAAGGACATCTCCATTTTAATTACAGACAGTACGAACAGGTAATATGTCCTTAGGACACCCCCGTGTTGGTTAATTAAGAACACCAATGGACACCCTGACTGCCTTTGAAAAAAAAAAAATAAGACACAGGCATATACTAAGAACATTTAAAATTGTATTATTGTTTAACAGTAGAATAATTAGGAAAGAGAGGGGGAAGCAGAAACTGAAACAAATACAGGGGAATTAGGGGTTTGGACATGATGTATGGGAGGGGAGGAAGGGATGGAAGTTTCATTGTGCCATTTTTCTTGGTGGGGAGGGTTTGGGGATAGTTGGCTGAAACATGGAGAGGGGGAACAGGTACATGTGGGACAGTGGTATTTAATGTTTTCTTTAATGTGTGTCCATGATACACTCTTTCAGTTGATTGAAGTGTTGTAGTAATAAATCCATTTTCAGTTCCATTCGTTTGAGAGGATCTTCTATTATCTCTTTTGGTATATTAATTTTATTGGTTGTCTGGTCTGTTAACAAAAAGTGTTAAGTACATATAAAGTAATGGTTATTAATTGGCTTATATAGAGAAATGATGTGTCTTCCATTATTATCACTCTCTTCACTCATTTCATCTTGTGGGAAATTCTCTTCCAGCCATTGCAAAGTACAGGACATTTCTGTGTTAAAAAAAAATAATATTAGTTTTAGTGTACATAATACAGAAAATGTATAAGTATATTAAATAAATGTAGTGTACTTACTACTCTTTTACAAACTGTTGCTGTTACTGGTGTTTAAGTATGCTCTTGCTTCTTGCTGTGCAGTTTCAGTGAGGTAATTCAGTTGGAGGCATATTTATTTTGTTTTGGTATATTCAATTATATTGGAAATGCGACTTCAGTGGATGGTTGGTGTCTTACATATACAGTTTCCACTTATTTATTATTAAATGTAATGTATTTATGTGGTGCTTTTTGAATATGTTTGTGTCTTTTTATTGTATGCTATAATAATTGAAGATACCCTCTAAGTTTTTGGATAGTGCTGATGGTGACCACGTGCGCCTGCGGACATGTGCACCGTCTGCGGACATCAAAATCACTAGTGGGGCAGGGGGTTTAGTATTTTATATGTTATATAAATGTAAGGTAAGGGAGTCTTAGTATACATTTGTCACATTTCCATTATCTATATTTATATTCAGTGAAAAAAACTTTGTTAAAGGGACATTATGATTAAGTTGTGCTACTAAAAACCTATGAAATTCAGTGAAAAAAACGTTGTTAAAGGGATGTTATGGTTTGAAGTAAAACCGAAAAACCCCTGAAATTCGCAAGTTATGGTAAGCTAAGCAAACATAACTTGCACCACTACCGTGCACTGCTAAGACCAACACCCAGGATATCAAAAATGACATCACAAATGTAATTGATGACATCCCTGATGACATCACATGTACATTTACTTTTCATGAAAAGTCTGTACAAGGGATTCTTATTATAATGTTGACAAAAAAGTGTCAAGGATCATTGGAGTAAATAGCATGAGCTACATAGTGCATTAAGCAATGCATTGATATAAATAACATTATATTATGAAGTTCTTTCCAGTATAATAAGCTACTCATGTATAAACATAAGCATTGTTTGCAGCATACATGATGGAGGTGCAATATTCATAATCTTACCATGTTGAATAGTGAAATGATAAATGCTTTCTTATTAGAGTTTTGCGTACTGTGCAACATGTAATAAGTAGCTAATAAAACCCACTTACTACATAATTTCATTATTACATTCAAAACACAAAGACAAAACAACACATACAAATATGAGTATATACAGAGAAAGTGAAGTAAGCAAAAAAGCTGCAGTAGTACCAGAAGGTGTTCATAACCTAACTGATTATCTCTATGCAGAGAAATGATTGCTCTGTTTCAAAGCTGCTACTTCCCCTATGTATATGTATCACATGATGTGACTGGACCCTAAGGAAAGTAGTGTGAGTACAAGGTATACATATATGAGCATATACAGGGAAAGTACAGTAATAACAAAAACAACAGAACTATCCGAAAGTGCTGATAACCCTACTGATTATCATCATGCATAGAAAGGATTGCTGTCTTTCAAGCCTGTGTCTTCCTCTATGTATATGTTTCATATGATGTGACTGGCCCTAAGGTAATTACTGTAAGAACATACTTGAAGGATAAGTCTACGAATATAGTACCTTTTGAATTTTTTGTTCCTGACTGTTACTGAAGAAAACCATGTGGCCTAGATATGTCAGTAAAGGGAAAGAATAGTGAGCCAGACATGTGATGTCATCAGTGATGTCATCAATGACATTTGTGATGTCATCTTTGATGTCCTGGGTGTTAGTCTTAGCAGTGCACGGTGGTGGCGCGAGTTAGGGTTGCTTAGCTTACCATAACTTGCGAATTTCTGGGGTTTTCTGGTTTTACTTTGAACCATGACGTCCCTCTAACAACATTTTTTTTACTGATTTTCATAGGTTTATAGTAGCACAACTTAACCATAACATCCCTTTAGCAAAGTTCTTTTCACTGAATATATATATATATATATATATATATATATATATATATATATATATATATATATATATATTCAGTGAAAAAACTTTGTTAAAGGGACGTTATGGTCAAGTTGCGCTACTAAAAACCTATGAAATTCAGTGAAAAAAACTTTGTTAAAGGGACGTTATGGTTAAGTTGCGCTACTAAAAACCTATGAAATTCAGTGAAAAAACTTTGTTAATGGGACGTTATGGTTCCAAGTAAAACCGAAAAACCCTTGAAATTCGCCAGTTATGGTAAGCTAAGCAACCATAACTCGCGCCACCACCGTGCACTGCTAAGACTAACACCCAGGACATCAAAGATGACATCACAAATGTCATTGATGACATCACTGATGACATCACAGGTCTGGCTCACTATTTTTTCTTTTGCTGACATATCTAGGCCACATGGTTTTCTTCAGTAACAGTCAGAAACTAAGAATTATATTTTATTTGTAGACATATCCTTCTACTAGGTTCTTACAGTAATTCCCTTAGAGTACAGTCACATCATATGAAACATATACATATGGGAAAACACAAGCTTGAAAGACAGCAATCCTTTTTGTGCATAAAGATAATCACTAGACTTATGAGCACTTTCTGATAGTTCTGTTGTTTTTTTTATGGCTGTACTTTCCCTGTATATGATCATATTTGTATACATTGTACTCACACTACTTTCCTTAGGGTCCAATCACATCAAGTGATACATATACATAGGGTAAATAGCAGCTTTGAAACAGAGCAATCATTTATTTGCATGAAACTAATCAGTTAAGTTATGAATTGTTTCTGCTACTACTTGTGCTTTTTTGTTAACTTCACTTTCCCTGTATATACCCATATTGGTATGTGTTCTTGTGTCTTTGTGTTTTGTCTATAGTAATGCAATTATGTAATACATGGGTTTTATTAGCTACTTATTACATATTTCACAGTACACAAAAATCTATTAAGAAAACAATTATCATTTAATTATTCAACATATTAACATTACGAATATCATACCTTCATCTTGTACGCTGCACACAATGTTATGTTTCTGTATGAGTAGCTTAGTATACTAGATAGAACCCCATAATAGGATGCTATTTATATCAATGCATCGTTCAATGCACTTATTAGGGTATATTTCTTGCAATGATTCTTGACACTTTTTTCGCAACATAATAAGAATCCCTTCTACACCTATTTCATGAGAAGTACATACACATGTGATGTCATCAGTGATGTCATCAATGACATTTGTGATGTCATCTTTGATGTCCTGGGTGTTAGTCTTAGCAGTGCACGGTGGTGGCGCGAGTTATGGTTGCTTAGCTTACCATAACTGGCGAATTTCAAGGGTTTTTCGGTTTTACTTGGAACCATAACGTCCCTTTAACAAAGTGTTTTCACTGAATTTCATAGGTTTTTAGTAGCGCAACTTAACCATAATGTCCCTTTAACAAAGTTTTTTTCACTGAATTTCATAGGTTTTTAGTAGCGCAACTTAACCATAACGTCCCTTTAACAAAGTTTTTTCACTGAATTTCATAGTTTTTTAGTAGCACAAATTAACAATAATGACTTTGACTTTATATACATGTCATATGGAACTGACTAGATCTCTTCTTATGAACTTGATGTCCGCGAACTTATTTAATGTTCGCGGACATGTTCGGAGAACAGTACCACTACCTAAAAACTGTGGGGGGGGGTGGTGGGGTATGTTTGATTGTTATATCATAATATAGGAACATTTAACAAATTCAAAAAGCAGCACACAAACACATTATATATCATTCATTTAAATACAATATGTTCTGAAATGGAATATACCACAAGAAGATAAATTGGCTTCTAACATAATTACCTCACAGACACAACAGAACTGAGAACAAGACCAGACCCACTGAATACATAGGACTTATCTTACCAGAAATAGTAAGTGTACTTCATATATTTATAAACTTTCTGTATTAGATTAAAAAATATATTATCTTTTTTTTTTCTCACAGAAATGTCTAGTACTCTGGAATGGCTAGAGGACAATTTCCCACGTGAAGAAATGTCACAAGATAGTGAAACTAATGGTAAACACTTTATAATATAAACCATTTAAATATTATTATTTTGTATACATTTAACATATATATATTTTTTTTGTACAGAGCATAACAAAATAGTAACTACCTCTGAAGAAGCTGTTTTGGAAAACACGCTTGACAACATAAAAGAAAAAATTGATTTATTGTTGACCAATTTTAATAATTTGAAAACTTTTGTTGAAGATCATTTTAAAACAAAAACGTCATACCATTGCCCCACATGTACTTGTCCCTCCTCACCATATCCCAGTCAATTATCCCCAAACCCTCTCCATAATCCAAAACGTTTTGAAGAGATTTCCATCCCTTCTTCACCTAATACCAATCATGTTGAAACCCCAAATTCTCCTGTTTTTGTTTCTGTTTCTGCCTCACCTTCTCCGTCATAAATTATTAATATATGTTAAATAAAGTTTAATTTTTATATTGTATTGTGAATAGTTTCTGTTTTTTTTTAAAAAACAATAAAAGTGTCTGCGGACAGTGCGAGTGTTCTGAAATGTTCGTACATAAACGAAAATGGAGGTGTCCTGAAGAACACCACACCTGTTCGTACTGTTCGCTAGCAAGTTGAAACTGTTCTAAGAACACACGTGGTGTCCTGAAATGTTCGTAAAGAAACAAAAATTAAAGTGTTCTAAAGAACACTATATCTGTCCGTAATGTTCGCTATGAACTTAAAACTGTCCTAAGAACACAATTGCTGTCCTGAAATGTTCGCAAATAAATGAAAATGATGTGTCCTGAACAACAGTACAACTGTTCGTAGTGTTCGCTAGCAACATGAAACTGTACTAAGAACACACGCGGTGTCCTGAATTGTTTGTAAACAAACAAAAATTAAAGTGTCCTAAAGAACACTATACCTGTCCGGTACTGTTCGCTAGCAAGTTCAAACTGTTCTAATAACGCTATTGGTGTGCTGAAATGTTTGTACGTAAACGAAAATGGAGGTGTCCTGAAGAACACTATACCTGTGCGTAGTGTTCGCTACCCAATTGAAACTGTTCTAAGAACACAATTGGTGTCCTGAAATGTTCGTACATAAACTAAATTACACGTGTCCTGAAGAACACTATATCTGTCCTTACTGTTCGCTACCAAGTTCGCTATCAAGCTACCGTGTGTCCTGAAATGCGGACACTGTTCGTGTCCCCGAACAATTTAAAAGTACATTTTCAGTTAATCCATAATATTTTTCAATAAATTCTCACCATGGCACAAGTCCCACATAGCAATCTTGAGTTTCTATATACCTTTTGAAACTTTCCGATCCTTTTTTTGTGTTCGATCTGTCCGCGGACAGTGCGCATGTCCGCGGACCGCGCACAAGCACCCCTATAAAAGACCACGCCCAAGAGCTTATTCCCATTGTGTTTCTGGCTATTCTTCAGAACACAGTGATTTTTGCTGCCACCTGCAGACTACCCCATCATCGAGATGGCATCCTTGGCTGCTGAACTGCCACTTGGTGCTGCACCTGCTTCAGCACCACCCCCACACCCTCCACCACCACCACCTCCCAAAGGGCCTGAAGAGGGGAACAGGAGTGAGGATGCGGAGGAGGAAGAAGAGGATGATGAGAATGAGGTAGAGGAAATCCCTACTACCCGCACTAGGTGTGAGTCTTGGGTGTGGTGGTTATTTACCATTCATGGGAATGGTCCTAAGGCTTGTGCGAACCATGTTACCTGCAATGAGTGCAGAATGATACTCAGTCGCGGGAAGCACGGTAACTACAGCTTTGGGACCACTACTATGAAGCGATTCCTGAGGTCATTTCACTCTGGGGCTATTCGCAGGGTTGTACCTTGCGAAGAACGTAGCAGGTTGATTTCCTCTACTTCATCCTCTGTTTCTGATTCTGTCACCACAAGGACCACCTCTGTGGGACAGCATCTTTCTCAAGCTGCCTCACAGGCCATGCAGAATGCTGATGACCCTTACCTTTCGAGGGTCACAGTTGTATGTATGTACTGTGACACAGTACTCTGCAGGGGGGAGCGACTTCAGAGTGCTTTTGAGACTATCCTCTCAGAGCACGAGAAGACCTGCTCACTACCCAAATAAAACCCCCTCTACATCTTCCTCTCTCAGCTCGCCCTTTCTTATCCCTGTGGTTGGTGTCCCCCCTTTACCCTCCTTTACCCTCATCTCCTAGTGTGTCTGAAAAATACAAAATTACAAAAATCAAAAATAAATAAGGCTCTTTTCAGAGCCGCCTTTCCCAGTTAAAAAATAGAAGTGAAAATAAATGAAGCAGGGCTCTTTGTATTTTTTAGAAGTCCGCGGACAGTTCGCGAACATTAAAAAAATTGGGTTGCTACTCCATCACAAACATTGTAATTTTCTCTGGAAAGAAGTACTGGCTCTGAAAAGAGCCTTTGGGTGGTGTTTGTAAGTCAAAAATTGTAAATGCTTAACATCTACTTCAAAATCGTTGTTGTAATTCCAAAAAAGGTCGCAATGCATTTTGTACATTTCTCAGAAAAATCTGATTGCCAGCATAAGTAAGATGGACTCCATCTCTGCGAAAAATGTATGTACTACAAAACATAATATTTTCATTGTGAAACGAAGACATGCCACAAACAGCCTTATTAACATTGCGCCTTGCTTTTTCCATTTGTGGGCCAAATGAAGAAGAACGAAGCCACATTTGTCTCTGCGCTATCCGTGAAAATATCACTTGAGAATTAGGAAACATGTCCATAACCTTCCTAAGTCCTTCTTTCATAGCAAATTGCAAAAAAATTCCAGTCACATGTCCTAAACTGTTCCCTCCACAATGAATTACAATTATGTCTGGATGTTGCTCTGTCTCCAAAGTAGCACAGAGAGGTAGCAAGTCCAACCACTTCATTCCACATACTCCATGCCAGTGTACTTCCACATGTGGGAATCCAAGATCTACAGCGACTCCACATCTTTCTGCATGCACCTTCAACCAATGTATCCACGAATCTCCTAAAATCCAAACAATCTGTTTTCTCAAACACACAGCCATAGCTATCTTTTGTTCTCTCAGCAAAAAGAGTATCTGAGAAAATCTCTCCTGGCACAACACAACCACCAAACTTTCCTGACCAATCCCTTTCATTCTCATTTACATGACTTCTGAACCCAAAAATCCCCGGATGTAACTCCCGATGTCCGCGAACTACCGCTATGTCCGCGGACATATCGTAACATGAACAGCCCTTCTACCATTTCCACTACACGCTCTCTGCCATTCCCTCATTGGATGTACCTCAAAAATCACATGACCATGCACCAATCACATTCAAGACCTCTACATCTAACTGCATCATCATAGATCAGCACTGCAAATGTACTCTGAATCTCTCTGAGTACAAGTGTCATATCATTGGCAAGCAGCATCTACCAGAAATACTGTACAAGTCTTCAAGATTTCTACTTGCAGCTCCATGCATATCCATATGCATGAACACAAACTTCAGGTATGCATATTTTCTGTATAGTAGATGAACACATTTTCAAACAGACTTTTACCTTGTAAAATCTGTAAAATGAATTTACGTGTACTTTTTTCAATTTCCTAAAATCAACTATCACTTATAAACCTTTATACTTTTTACTTTCTTTATACACACACACTCAAATCATGTTAAACTAACATTTTTTTAATGAAATATATAGACTACATATATTCAAACAAAATTGCATGCAAACACAATCTATGTTTAAACCTTTATAAAAATACTTATACAATTTCATATTTTTTGTTTTTATTTATTTATTTACTTAATTAATTTAAATTAGACATGACATTGAGGTGCTATTACCTAGAACAGTTTACTTACAGAAATAGTGGTATTCACTAATATATTATAAATTTCACAAGACATAGTAAAGATATTTTTTTTTTTGCTACAGCTAATCATTCAATACAATTTGTTCATTAAGAACATATCATATGCACTGAACTGATGCAATGTATCTTATGTAAATAAATTAGTTTAATGGTTTTACAGAAGGCACTGAGGATTTCAATTAAAAAAATCAATATCTAAATTAAAAACAGTGCTATATACAAACAAAGTTACTAATTTGAAGCTTTTACAATTGCAGTGAAGACCAGTTTCCTGAAAAGAAGCAGCCAAATTCGAAGAAGAAAGAAAAACTAAGAAGTTACCTGTTAATTTAAAAGAAAGTAAGTAAAATATCACCATAATATTTGTATTATTAATCAAATATACTATAACATTAATACAAGCTATTTTGGTTTCTTAAAATAGAGATTTTGTACCATTTTGTCCAAAAATGTCCATGTCTTAAACAGCGATTTACAGCCAGAATGGCCCACACATTTCTATTTTTGGACACTCAAATTAGCCAACTGAACCACTACAATTTTCATATTATAGAACAAACAATTGTTTTAATTGTATACATTAGATTTACTATTTGTACTTTTCCACACCACTAGCTTACTTTTTTTTTGTCATCTGAACCCCAGTTTAGTAACACATAAATTCAAGAATACCTATCCCTACTAGTTTTAGTTCCCAATGCACAATCACACACCATTACATACATCTTTATCATCTTACTCAAACACTCATGCACACAGCACACATACATTCCAGAACACCCCAACCCATATCTTCTTTATTTTTTTCAACAGACCCTAAAGAATGCCTACCAAAAGACAAGTCCGTAGAAAGCAACGCAAAAGTAGAGCAAATGAAAATAAAGGTGTCCAACATAAGCATCCATCTCTAGCAGAATTTGTAAAAAAAGTTGAAACAAAACAGCTAATACAATCATTTAGTGAAACACAAGAAGTTTCAAGTACAACTTTGCTTCCTCTATCAAAATGTAAAACAAACCAAAAAACAATTAACAGAAAATCAGCTATCAGTACAGATAAAACTACTTCTTCAAATTTTAATATAGTGCAAATTAAGCATACCAAGAAAAGTATTTTAGCCAAAATATACTGTCAAAAAGTCCTTCAAAATCTTATGAAAACAGGAGAGAAATCAGGTTCAAAGCTTAAAACCTATCGTAGGAAATTAATCTTAGAAGCATTGATGGACAGTGCAATTCTTCTCAAAAGAAATTTATTTATTTTACTGTTAAACAAAATGAAACCACTAACAAAACTAATAACTAAATTACAAAAAAGACTTCTCAATAAGCGAAATGTCAACAGGAAGAACTTCTTAAGTATCTGCGGAGGTGAATGGAATCACACTACGAGCACAGAACCATATTTTAATGAAGAAGCGTACAAACAAAAGCAAACGAATACAATTTCCATAAATAGCAGTGGTCGAGGTTATGAAAAAGTGAATAATACCATAATGGAACAAGAAGTACTCCTTACAAAAATATGCCCTGAAAACTTAGAATTACCCCTCCATTTAACTGAATCAGAACGTCTAGTGTACAAATGGCCATGCACGTCAATGTGTAACATTCCCAAACAATGTTTCAAATCTTTACGCCAATTCCTCAATAAATATGTAAAAAGCGAAGACAAAATCAAAATTAAATTACTGCAAAATATAGATACCTGTCCAGTGCGCAAGTACACAGGACTACAGGGACATTCATTGACCTGCATTACAGGACCTACTTGTAAAACCACTTCCCATGATATCAAAAGGATATCAACACATCATTCAACTATAAGAAATCTAGTCTATAGACTGTACTATGGTAAAAGTCCTGCTTTAGCAATAGCAAAGTTAAATAACATCCTTCTACATGGTACAGCAAAAGACCTACTTGAAGAAAGTCACTATATCCAGAAAAAATATTTTGGAAGTGAAAGCCATTTACAGAATGAAATAGCTTTAAACCAATTAAGCAACCATTCTACACATGGCAACCTTTTGCTAAACACATACAAAAAAGAAATACTAAAATTTAAAAGTACATCAGCTGAAGTACCAAACCATGTATGTGTATGTTGCCGTAGAATTTTTTATAAAAGTAACACAAAAACTGTGGACCTATCATACAAAATAGAAGACAATGAAGATTCTAAATTGTTTGAATTAGCTCTCTACCTTGTAGCAGAAAACAAATATGAAATAACTGAGCCCTTACTACTTTGCAGGTATTGCACTACAAAACTTGACAACAACCAAACTCCTTCACGTTCTATCACAAATCATTTGGAATTATACCCAGTACCAAAACCTCTACAACAACTTAATTTATATGAGAGCATCATAATTCAAACAGTACACCCATTTCAAGCAATAATACGCCTTCAACCAAACACAGCAAAATTACCTCCCTCTGAATTGGTAAAAGGCATTCATGGAAAAGTAGTTTATTTACCATTAAATCTAAAAGAAAATGTGCATACTCTAGGAGTGCAACGTCCAATGCAGCAATCTTTAATTATATTAGTAAATGGAGTACCTACAAAAGACAAAAAAATATGGCAACAGCTGGTAAATTCATATAAAGTTAGACAAGCATTCCAATATCTTAAAGAGAATAATGAATAATACAAAGAAATTAATATTGAAGAAAACTTGAAAGATACAACTGAAATAATTGAAGAAACACAAGAAGCTGGTCAATTTGAGCTACTAGATCCTGCTACAATATCACATACTTTAGACCATTATACAATTCATCCTTTGCACTTTAATGACACCGTACAAGATGTACTGGAAACTTACCAAATGCATCAAACATAAGGATCGCCAATCAGTATATGGGAAAAAAGTATAGAAGCACGTGCTTTTCCTCTACTCTTTCCTACTGGCAAAGGAGGAAGGTATGATGATAGACCTATTCAAATATCAGCTTCAGAATACCGCTCATTACGGATGTATTCTGAAGATCCCAGATTTAGACAAAATGTGGAATACATATTCCACCTACTCTTTGAAAGTGAACTAGCAACTTTATGTTACAGAGTTGCACACATATTAAAATCAGGATCACACTTTCAAAATATGACAGCTACACAATTAATAGAGAAAGTGCAACAAAAGGATGAGGTTTTACAATCAAATATTACAAATCTATTAGCAAATATGCGTGGTACTAAAGAGTACTGGTTTCAACGTCATGGAGATGTACGTTGTATGATCACAAACCTTGGCCCACCCACTTGGTTTGTTACATTAAGTTGTGCAGAATATGCATGGGAAGATTTACATGATTTCCTACGCATATCAAATAAAAACAAAAAAAACATAGATATTCTAACACCTGCAGAACTTTGTTCTTTGGATCCTGTTAATGTTTCAAGATATTTTCACCATCGCTTCATTGCTATGCTACATTTTATTTGTAATAAAACTGTTCCTCCCCTTGGAGAAGTGCAACACTTCTTTTGGAGAAAAGAATACCAAGCCAGAGGAGCACCACATATCCACATGCTTTTATGGATTAAAGATGCTCCTAAATTTGGTCAAGACAGTGATGCCACTGTTTTACAGTTTATTGAAAAATATGTCACTTGTGAAATTCCATCAGAAGCCACAAATAGTGATCTTCGTGCACAAATTTTACAATTTCAAAGACACAAATGTGGAAAATATTGTCGTCGCAAATACAAAAACAAAGGCAAATACTACACCAAATGCCGATTTGGTTTCCCTAGACCAGTTACAAATACAGGTCAAGTAAACAACCTCATGTCTTCAGTTAGACATAGTGTTAAAGGTAAGTCACCTAAAAATACATATTACATAAAAAGAAAAGAAGAAGAAAAATATATCAATGATTATAATGCAATCATTGCCCACTTATGGAATGCAAACATAGATGTGCAGTACATTGCAGACAATTCTACTGCAGTTGCACGATATGTCACAGCATACTTAACTAAAGCAGAAAAGACAGAGCTCCAAGACCTCTGGAATGACCTGTCATCAGATAAAACAGTATCTCAGAAATTATACAGCTTGGGCATAAAAATGCTCACCCATAGAGAATGTGGATCTTATGAAGCAGCTGATTGTTTAACTGGTACTTCATTGTATGGTAAATCTGAAAATATAGTATGGCTAAGTCTTGGTCCAGCTAAATCTAGAAAAAGAGTTCTAAAATCATATGAAGATATAGAAACAATAGCCAAACATGATCCCAACAGCCAAGACATTTTAAAAAACAATTTATTGGACACATACTACCCAAACAGAAGTAATACTTTGGAAAACATGTGTCTATACCAAATAGCCCAAAACTACACATACAAAAATAATACGAAACCTGATGAAAAAAAAGGTAAATATAGAGTGACAGACTGTGAAGGCAGCTTAGTTAAACTCACTAAACCAAATTTAATTAATCATATCAAATTGTCATTGAAGACTCCTCAACATAAAGAAGTATATTACATGTCCCTGCTACAACTCTTCAAACCATGGAGAAAAGAAGAACAATTTCTAGATAACTATGACTCATATGAGGATGCTTTCAAAGCAAATGAAAGCACTATAACTGATGTAAACTTTACACAGTACAAAACAATGTTGCACAATGAACAGCAACATGAAGAAGAACTCCAAGCCCAACTAGATAAGGATAGTCCTGACAGTAGTCAACCTTCTGTAACAGGAAGCCAAGAACCACTGGGAGAACCACTAATAACAAATGAGGCAGAATTAGCTATGATAGAAGTAGAAAACACCATGTGTCAGTATGAAGATAAGGAAGACGTAACTATACTACAATCAAAACTAAACAATGAGCAAAGTAGCATTTTTCAAGAAGTAACAAAACAAATTGCACATGGTGTAAAACATGAAAATAAAGAATGTTCCTGCCATAATTATAAACCTATACTACTGTACGTCAGTGGTGAAGCTGGTTCTGGCAAAACATTCCTAATCAAAATCATTAGTAAGTTCCTTCAACAATTGACAAACAACAAACTGTCAGCTGTTGTCACTGCCTCCACAGGTTTAGCTGCCTACAACATAGGTGGTGTTACATTACACCGATTACTACTGTTACCAGTAGAACACCAGAACAAATTAGACTATTACAAACTTTCTGCAGAAGCTGCAATGGAATTACGCAGAGTATTGAAACAAATGAAAATGCTACTAATAGATGAAGTGAGCATGGTCTCCAACCTGATGTTAGCTTTGATTCACCTCAGATTACTCAAGTACTCAAAACAGACTATGAAGAGCTCTTTGCAGGAAAACACATTATTGTTTTTGGAGATCTGCTTCAATTAACACCAGTAAAAGGTGAACCTATTTTTAAAACATTAGGGCACAAACTCTGCCGTAAAACTGTTGACAGCATTGGAAATGTCAACCTTTGGCAACATTTCCAATACAGAGAATTAACAGAAAACATGCGCCAATCTGCAGATCTCACCTATGCCAACATTTTAAAAAGTTTGAGAGTTGGTATACTTTCTAAAGAAGCAGAAGCAACATTGAAAACCCGGCACATTAATGCACTTTATGGCGATAATGCATGTGCTACAGAACAATTAGCCCACAAAAATGTCAATTGTATGGCCTTAATGCCAACTCTTGCAAGCTGTCTCAAATTCAATGAAATAATGTTAAGTAAAGAAATGCAACCAATAATGGAAATTAGCGCCACAGACAAACTAGATGTACATGGTATGACACTACCCATGTGTGACCAAGCCACAACAAGACTAAATAATTTAGAAAAATCAATCTCAAACACAGCAGGCTTAGAAAAGATGTTAAAATTATCCTTAAATTGCAGAGTAATGCTTAAACTTAACCTTGACGTGGACCAAGGACTAGTTAATGGAGCACTTGGTACAGTTGTTGGCTTTCAAACATACCCACGTGACAACAAAATTCAGTTTGTCAATATACTCTTTGACAAACTTTCAGAAGTAAAACGGATAGGATGCTCAACAGCTAGATTCCTTCTCTTCAAAGATATGTATGTACGCAGAGAACATTTTTCTCTAACTCTTGCATACACAGTCACGATTCATAAATCACAAGGTCTTACCCTAGACAAAGCAATGATAGATATTGGTAACACAGTCTTTAAAGAAGGCATGAGCTACGTAGCACTATCACGTTTACGTACACTTGACAGTCTATTTCTAATCAACTTTGATGCAAGTAAAGTAAACGCTGATATTCCTTGCATTTTACAATATAATAGACTTCGCTCACTATACACTCCCCATCTAAACACATATTCTGTTCCACAAAAACTAAAAAGTCGTAAAAGAAAACTAAATCAAACAGAAATGCAACAGGACGTCACTGCAAATCCTCCAAAGAGAGTAAAAGAAACTAATACTTCATCAAGTACCACAAACAAAAAAGAATCAATTAGAGAAAGTAAACCAGGTACTTCTTTAAAGAAGGAAGACAAACTCCAAAAAAACAGCTAGATACAGAACTACCTGGACCATTTAAATTCTCAAATATAGTTGTGTAAGTTGCTATGCAAATGTAGCAATGAATATTCTATTTCAATTACCACCAATTGTTGACAACATTTACTTACACAGTACAGACCCATTGTGTTTGCAAATGTTAGTACTTCACAGAAATGCAGCAAACAATCCTGACAACACATATAGTGTTTTTGGAATAAGACGACAATTGGACTACTGTGCTGGAATGGTGAAATTCACTATAAACTCACAGGAAGATCCACAAGAATGTCTAATGCACTTACTACAAGTACTGGAAAACAAAAACATACCTATAAATGAAATCTTTCAGATTTCATACATGTGGAAACATACATGCACTCTCTGCAAAAATGTGACACAAGAAGAAATCCCCAATGAACGCTTCATATATATATCAATACCAAATTGTGAATCCATTCCATTTCAGCAACTTGTACAAAATGCAAACCATGGTAGATTATGCTCTACCTGCAATTCAGATAATCGCTCCACGTTAGTAATACAAACACATAGTAAATACGTAATACTAATGATTCTACGTTACAATGCAGATGGTACCAAAAACAACTGCAAGCTGACTGGATTCACACATGGTCAAATATCACTTGGTAAGAAAACCTTCACAACAATAGGTATAATCTACCACGCAGGAGCCACAACCAATTCAGGGCATTACACTGCATATATAAAAAAGAAATGTGGATGGTTTGAATGTAATGATAGTACCATTACTCTAAAGCAGAGATTACCAGCAAATCTTACAAACGCTTATTTGATGTTCTTAAAACCAAAATTTGATAAGTAAACTGTATTTAAACCTTTAAGTAAATTTGTGTTAAAAAAATATAAACTGTTAGAATACTCCAAAAGCTATCTAACTGCTCAAAGATTCTACAACAACTAATCAGATAAATGAATACCACTAAATTAGACCAAAAAATACACAGTTAGAATACGCCAATTGGTATCTAACTGTCCCAAAATTATAAATTTGTGTTAAAATAATATAAACTGTTAGAATACTCCAAAAGCTATCTAACAGCTCAAAGATTCTACCACAACTAATCAGATAAATGAATATCACTAAATTAGGCCAAAAAATACACAGTTAGAATATGCCAATTGGTATCTAACTGACCCAAAATTTAACAATATCCAAATAGATAAATCAAAACCACTAAAATATATTAAAAAAATAGACAGTTAGAATACGCCAATTGGTATCTAACTGCTCCAAAATTTTATAATATCAAAACAAATGAAGAATCTGTTACTGCTCCAAAAAAAATACAACAAAGCAAAGTATAAAGCATTAGCCAGAAACAACAAGTGAACACTGAAAACAAACAAACAAATAAACTGTAGCATAACAGAAAAAGGTTTTTTTTTTTAATCCAACATGGATTTTTTTTTCTCCCACAGACCCAATGATTTTAGCAACAAATACAGAAACTGAGCAAATTGCACAGTACTCTGATTTGTACTCTACTAAATATGAGGGTCGAAAAAAAATAAAAGTATATTGCTTATACAATGTAATAAGTCATTACAAAATACTAATACTAACATGCTATTTTCTTTTATCACAGAAATGAAGAAGAAAAACATGGACTCCCATTACTAGACCAAACAGTAAGTATACAATAATAAGGACAACCATAGCAGCATATCACATCCATAGTATCTAATACCTTTGTTCCTTATACATTTGTTTTTCACCCAAAGTTATAAGCAAATATGAATGTGATATGCTGCGGTGGTTGTTGCCAGGGCATAAAGTCTTGCCAAAATGGCCATGCACCCAAGACTATATGCCCTGGCAACAACCACTGCAGCATATCACATCCATAGAGTCAAACATTTCAACTATGATCTATGGGAAACTTTTAATGTCCGCGAACAATGTGAGTGTTCTTAGAACACTTTGAACTTGCCAGCGAACAATACGGACACCGTTTTCAGGACACCCCCTACAAACATTTCAGAACAATGCGATAGTTCTTAGAACACTTTCAACTTAACAACGAACAATACGGACAGCGTCCTAAGGACACCCACTACGAACATTCCAGGACACCGGGAGTGTTCTCAAAAACGTCTTCAGAACACCCCCATCTTGTTTATTTGCGAACATTTCAGGACTCCGCGAGTGTTCTTAGGACACATTCAACTTGACAGAGAACAATACGGACAGCGTCCTCAGGACACCCCCTACGAACATTCCAGGATACCGGGAGTGTTCTTAGAAGCGTCTTCAGAACACAACCATCTTGTTTATTTGCGAACATTTCAGGACACCGCGAGTGTTCTAAGGACACATTCAACTTGACAAAGAACAATACGGACAGCGTCATCAGGACACCCCCTACGAACACTCCCCGGACACCGCGAGTGTTCTTAGAAGCGTCTTCAGAACACCACCATCTTGTTTATTTGCGAACATTTCAGTACACAGCGAGTGTTCTTAGGACACATTCAACTTGACAGAGAACAATACGGACAGCGTCCCCAGGACACCCCCTACGAACACTCCCTGGACACCGCGAGTGTTCTTAGAAGCGTCTTTAGAACACCCCCATTTTGTTTATTTGCGAACATTTCAGGACACCGCGAGTGTTCTTAGGACACATTCCACTTCAGAGAGAACAATACGGACAGCGTCCTCAGGACACCCCCTACGAACACTCCCCGGACACCGCGAGTGTTCTTAGAAGCATCTTCAGAACACCCCCATTTTGTTTATTTGCGAACATTTCAGGACACCGCGGGTGTTCTTAGAACACATTCAACTTGACAGAGAACAATACGGACAGCATCCTCAGGACACCCCCTACAAACATTTCAGGACACCGGGAGTGTTCTCAAAAACGTCTTCAGAACACCCCCATTTTGTTTATTTGCAAACATTTCAGGACACCGCGGGTGTTCTTAGAACACATTCAACTTGACAGAGAACAATACGGACAGCGTCCTCAGGACACCCCCTACGAACACTCCCCGGACACCGTGAGTGTTCTTAGAACAGTTTCACTTTGCTTGCGAACAAAACGGACACATATTGACTCCTTAGAACACCCCCTAGTAAGTTTATTTAGAACATTTCAGAACACCCGTGATGTCCGCAAACAAATCGAACACAAAAAGAACGTCTAACACATAAAAAACACCACTTTCATCCTATCTCATACACTCCCACCCTCGCCAAACACTCCTACACACCAACACACTCTACAAAATACACATTTTGAACAAAGTTTCACCGCACTGTCCGGGGACGTCCGCGAATCCAAGATGGCGGGCGCTACCGAAAAATCTGACGCGCTTCACGCTCCACGCCGTCCAATCAGCGAACACGTTGCATGTCCACAAACATCACGCAAGACGATTGGCCAATCAGGACACTGTCCGCGGAGCGAACAGGGAAGTATGTCCGCGAACTGAACACAGATATCACTAATTTTTTTTTACCTACTTTTTGGTCATTTTAAAAAAAACTACTGGACGGATTTTCACCAAATTTGCAAAAGCACGCTTTCGGGACCAAGCCGCTGCTCCTGGTCCAAATTTGGTGGAAATCCGTCCAGCGGTTTGGGCTGTAGGCGTGAGCAAACTTTTTTTCCCATTCAGTCTATGGAGAGTGAGTATAATGTATACAAATATGAGCATATAGAGGGAAGGTAGAGTAATAAAAATAAAACTATGAGAAAGTGCTGATAACCATAATGATTATCTTCATGCACAGAAAGGATTGCTCTCTTTCAAGCCTGTATCTTCCGCTATGTATATGTTTCATATGATGTGACTGGACCCTAAGTCTACAAATATAGTACCTTTTCAATTTTTACTTCCTGACTGTTACTGAAGAAAACTATGTGGCTTCGATATGTCAGTAAAGGATAAAAAGGGAGAGCCAGCCATGTGATGTCATCAGTGATTTCATGGGTGTTAGTGTTAGCAGTGCATGGTGGCGCGAGTTATGGTTGCTTATGTTACCATAACTGCCGAATTTCAGGGGTTTTTCGGTTTTACTTTGAGCCATAACGTCCCTTTAACAAAGTTTTTTCGCTGAATTTCATAGGTTTTTAGTAGCGCAACTTAACCATAACGTCCCTTTAACAAAGTTTTTTTTACTGAATTTCATAGGTTTTTAGTAGCGCAACTTAACCATAACGTCCCTTTAACAAAGTTTTTTCACTGAATTTCATAGGTTTTTAGTAGCACAACTTAACCATAATATCCCTGACTTCATATATATGTAACATAGAACATACTAACCCCCTCGTAGTGATTTTCATGTCCGCGGATACCGCCATGTCCGCGGACACATCGAAAATCTGAGCGTGGTGAATGTAAATTTAAATAGTGTGCCACATTTCCCCTTTGAAGTTGGCTGGTTGGTTGAAAAGAGCTGTTTTTTTTTTTTTTTACAGATGCTTGACAGACACCTGTTATTTTGTATTTTTTTCTTGTTTTTTTTTCTTACTTTACTCCTAAAATCTTCAGATAACCTTCTCCAAAGCAACCCTTACATTCCAAAATAGAAAGGCATTTCCCGTAAAAGATAAAGAAATGCCATCTTCTTTTAAATTAACAGCATTACTGGCATCAATATTCTCATTGTTACAGAAGAACATACCAGCTCTAAGCATGAAGGCACACATGCCTCGGTTGATGACACACCTAGCAATATTTTGCTGAGGACAAAAAACTGAACTATTGTCCCATATTGCCCTAGGTAGTAATCCAGAAAAAAACACTTTTGCATTTGGAAGGATCTTCATTACTGCTTGAACCAAGCGTTCCAAATCAGCCAACAAAGTAGGGGCACTGACGTTGCCCAAATGGAAAGCACCATAGTGCAAAACTACCACATGCGCACTGCTCATCGTGGCCATATCCTCACAAACTTGTACAATTCCCTGTACATTGCAATCAGGCACACTGCTCCACACCACCTCCACTCCTTTCACATCAAAGTTCTTTGCAACATGCCTGCATTCAGCGTACTGCTGTAAACCATGCACAAACATATCTCCGAGCACCAACACCCTGACTTTCTCCACTTCTGCCATCTTCACCACACACAGTCTCTTTCAACACAAATCCACAACCTCGACATCTGATTGGCTGATCAGTACAGTCTTCTTTCCATGTTGGATTTCCTGGAAAAACCCGGATGTAGCACGCCCTGTCCACAAACAGCCGCGGTGTCCGCGGACGGCGTCCACTTTACTCTCTGTGCCATTCCCTCATTGCATACAGCTAAGCAATCACACAATACGAATAACGTCCTCAGAACAACCCCATTTTGTGGATTTTCGAACATTTCAGGACAATTATTATTTCATTATTCAACATATTAACATTACAAATATTATACTTTCATCTTGTACTCTGCACACAATGCTATGTTTCTCCATTAGTAGCTCAGTATACTAGATAGAATCCCATAATACAATGCTATTTATATCAATGCATCGTTCAAAGCACTAATAACGGTATGATATTTATTGCAATATCCTTGACACTTTTTTCGCAACATTATAATAAAAATCCCTAGTACACAAATTCCATGAAAAGTACATACACACGTGATGTCATCAGTGATTTCATCAATGACATTTGCGATGTCATCTTTGATGTCCTGGGTGTTAGTCTTAGCAGTGCACGGTGGTGGCGCCAGTTATTTTTCATAGCTTACCATAACTTGCGATTTTCAGGGGTCTTTCGGCTGTACTTAGAACCATAACGTCCTTTAAACAAACTTTTTTTAATATCACGCAAACAATATACAAACATGGCGTGCAAAAACCAACTTCTACACATGGCTTTACACAGAATGTTGCAAAGTAAGAATGTATGCTCGTTTACAGTGAAGGTCAGCTGCTTCCACAACTTCTACAGGTGGCTTTACACAGAATGTTGCAAAGTAAGAATTTATGCTCGTTCACAGTGAAGGTCAGCTGCTTCCATTTTTTTCTCGGGCCCCGGAGAGGGTCACAAAGCTGACTATAAGGTTGTATTGTGTTTTGACCTTGACAGACAGAGATTGTGATGAAAGACTTCTCTTGAAGGAGTGTTGCTAAAACGTAAGAGAAGATAAAGATGAAATTTCTGAAACGAAACCACTTTTATATATTATATCACTAAGCGAAAGATCGTTGGCACACGCAGAGTCATATTTTGGGACTGCACCACTCGTAGAAAATGGAAATTGCAATTGTACTGTAAGTAACCCTTTAGATTATTTTATACCAAATATAATTACAATAGCGTAGCATTAAAGACCGCTCAAGTTGAACTTGTTCGTTGAAAGTGGCATAATGTTTTCTACCGCGCACTATCACCGCCGAATTGATCCCCTGTTGTTAAGAGGGCTCTGAAAAAGGCAGACGACACAGGGTGGGTTCATAGAAATAATTTAACCGGTCTATAGGCGGTCAAGCGCTCTACTCGCTGTGCCACTTGACTGTAGCCTGTCAAGTGGCACAGCGAGTACAGCGCTCGCTTTGACATCCGTGCACAGCTTGCTAATGCAAGTTTGAATCCCAGCAAGGCCAAACTCAGCCTTTCATCATTCCGTGGTCGATAAATGAGCACCACACACCGTGGTTAATAATAAGCACTGCTTGGATACCTCACGGTTCTTAGCGCTATATGAATGGGAAAATATTATTATTTTATTATTAACATACTCTGTTGCACTATCTTCGATAGCAAATAGTTTCACGCCCTAATAAATAAAATGATGATTTTTAATGAAGATCGGCTGGTGAGACTAATTTATGTTTTTTAAAACAGGTATGTGGCTCCATTTTGCCTATGTCACGATTTACAGACTCCAGCGGATGGGGTCTTCAACTGCCAGGTGCAGGTCCAAATATGCAACTTCATGACCCTCACCATTTTATGGGACAATCGCCAAGGACCAATATGCCCTTACGCAGTACTAGAGGCTACAAACAACATACCAACCAATAGGGTGGTCTAATGGCTCGTTGTTGGAGCAACCTTCCGATTATCAGAGCGACCATTTACTGCTTTTATCATAAACCAACAGCCTATCTACCGCAAAGGAACAACGCGTGGCTCCAAATAAACTTTTGCTGATCGCCAGCAGAGACAATAGCAAATTGCTGAATATTCACTAAACATTTCATGTGAAATAAATGTACTTTACCAAATGTACAATCCTGCTGTTTACTTTTAAACCACAGTTTCATATTCCGAATTGTGGCGCACTGAGTTGTAAGCTGATCTAACACCCTCTGTACCGCAAAGGAACATCGCGTGCCTCAACATGAACTTTTCCGGATCGACAACAAAGACAAATGCAAATTGCTGAATATTCTCTAAACATTTGATGTCAAATAAATGTACTTTACAACATTTACAATCTTGCTGTTTGCTTTTAAATCACTGTTTCATATTCCGAATTGTGGCGCGCTGTGTTGTGACATAATATGTGTTGTCTTCCGGGTTCTGTGTGAAGTCACTTAGGACTGCAGAGAACTGGGCGTGTTTGATTACGCACCCTGTAACGTCACAGAGAGAGGCGGGGAATATGAATGCTTTGATAATATCAGGCTTAGGGGCGGGAGATATGATTTAGTGTTGCAAAAGCAAGTCAGCCAGGTCAATAGCGCCAGTCATAGGATTATGACATAATTTCAGCGCACACCAGCCGGATTTATCGTTTCTTTAGTGGACAAAAAGTCAGTTGACGCCCCTAGGAAATTGTACTATTAGCGGACAAAAGGAGTGGTCTTAAAACACTTTCACCCTGACAACGAACAATACAAACAACGTTCTCAGAACACCCCCATTTTGTGTAATTGCAACCATTTGGGGACACTGCGAGTGTTCTTAGAACACATTCAACTAGACAGATTACAATACGGACAGCGTCCTGAGGACACCCCCAGTTTGTGTATTTACGAACAATTAAGTACACCGCGAGTGTTCATAGCTCATTTTCACCTTCCTTGCGAACAAAAATGACACATAATCCGTCCTCTAAACACCCCACCATTTAGTTTATTTACAAAATGTCAGAACAGCTGTGTTCTCCGCGGACAAATCGAACGCAACAAAAACATCTAGCACATAAAAAAACAAAACATTGAACCTATCTCATACTCCCCCACCCTCCCCAAACACTCTTACACACCAACACACGGCACTAAATACAATTTTTTATCCACGTTTCACTGCGCTGTACGCGGTCGACTGCGAATACAAGATGGCGGGCGCCACAGAAAATCTGACGCGCTCCACGCCCCTCGCCGTCCAATCAGCGAACACGTCGCATGTCCGCGGACATGACGCAAGGCCATGGGCCAATCGGGGTGCTGTCCGCGGAGCGAACAGGGAAGTCCGTCCGTGAAGCGAACACAGATATCACTAATTTTTTTGCCTTACATTTTGGTCATTTTTAAAAAAACTACTGGACAGATTTACACCAAATTTACAAAGGCACGCTTTTGGGACCAGGCCGCCGCTCCTGCTGCAAATTTGGTGTAAATCCGTCCACCGGTTCGGGCTGTAGCCGTGCGCAAAGTTTTTTCCCATTCAGTCTATGGGGAAAAAAAAAGTTTTGGGACCCCCCCTATAAGTTTTCCCCCCCTGGACGAATCCCCACCAAACTTTGCAAAACAATTCAGAGTGAACCAAATACAGCAGAGCAAAGTTATAAGCCGCCCAAAAAGTGCTCTTCCTATGGAAACAGCAACTTAACATAACTACCGTGGCCATGTAATATATATATATATATATATATATATATATATATATATATATATATATATATATATATATATATATATATATATATGCAACCTTCCTCCAATACCCCCTGTGTCCTCATCTTACTTGATCTCTCTTCTGGCTTTGACACAGTCAACATGCCATCCTGCTCAACTGTCTCCGTGATAACCTGGGTATCACCGATCAGGCCCTGGCTTGGCTGACCTCTTTCCTCTTTAATCGACCCTCCCAGGTCTAACTTGGGTCCTTCATCTCCTCTATCTCTATCTCTACCTGTGGTGTTCCCCAGCGGTCTAACCTCTTTCCCTGGCTGTTCAACCAATTCCTGGCACTTCTTGCCCACCGCATTGCAGCTTTCTGCCCAAACTTGGAGTGCTATACGGACAGCACCCAGCTCATTTTCAGGCTCCCTTACGCCACTTCTCCTCCATCTCTCATCTCTGACTGTCTGTTTGCTATCCAGGAGTGGTTTGCCACCAATGATCTCTGCCTTAATGCTGGTTGGACTGAGATTCTCCTCATCAGCACACCTGCTCCCTCCTTTCCTATCGCTCTCTGGCCGGCCTCTCTTGGCCCTCTTCCTTCTCCCACTTTGAGGCAAAAAACCTCAGAGTCATCTTTGACTCCACACTCTCCTTCTCTCCTTACTTCTCTAATTTCTCTAAGAAGTCTCACTACCATCTGCACCTACTTGGATGTTTTCTTCCTTTCCCTCCTTCCCCCAGGAGCTCACTGTCTCAAGAGCTCTGGCTTCTCATTAGGCCAGACTACTGTAACAGCCTTTTTCTAAATCTGCCTGCTTCTACTCTCCGCCCTCTGCAACTCATCCAGAACAGGACTGCAAGACTTGTCCTTGGCATCAAGCTCAGGGATTGCATCTCTCCAGGACTGAAATCTCTGCACTGGCTCCCAGTGGCTGCAAGGATTAAGTTCAACACCCTCTGCATTGTCCACAAGACCTTCTGGGGCCTGGGGCCTCAATATCTTCAACTCTCTCTTCCTAAATATCTTCCTTCTCGAGCACTTCGCTCATCCGCCTCCAACTCCCTCAGGGTCAGTCGCTTCTCCAAGCAACGAGTTGGTGGTAGATCTCTTTCCTCGGCTGGGGTCTCCCTCTTGAACAGCCTCCCTGAAACTTGAGGAGAACCATCTATGGTTCCAGAAGCACCTCAATGCCTTCTTTTTTTGCTTCTGCTTTCTCTCCTCCTCTCCCCTGCTGAACGCTTGACTGAAACCGAACTGTTCGCCTGGATAACCTATGACCTCTGGCCCAGGTACCCTCCCCCGCCAGCTGCACACCTGCACTGCCTCCCAGGAAACCCGTGCACTTGGGGGCTGTTTCTGTATCCCAACAGTCCCCACCAGCTCCTGACACTCGATGTCTGCACTCACCCCTGCACTTTCCACAAGCTGGGCACACTTCTTACCTATTTCTTTTATTTATTCCATTGATTTTTTACTGTTGATCGTATGTACTGCACTGCCCCCTCCCACTTGCCCCTTGCACTTTCCCTTCCCCCGTCCCCTGCATTTGCACGATCTCAATGCCACCTGGCCTAATAAGATTGTTGTCTCTGTCCTCCCTCCCTTGCCTCGTCGCGCCTTCAGACACTTGTGTATTGGCACGTTATAAATGCCATATCATATCATAAAGCGTACATGTGCAATTGATTCATGCTGCAATGCTTGTTCACGGCATATATCTATCAGAATGCTAAATTGATATGTGTGAAAGAAAATACATTTGTAACCTTAACCCTAAAGCGACTTGACAAATGTCTTGAAAGACAAAGAAACAAAATCAAAATACTGGAAGAAGAAACTAGTAGAGAAAAAAATGTTTCAAAACATTATGCATGAACAAACGTATAGTTATCCCAAAATAACAATAACTTAGCCAATACATCTTTGTCTCATTCAACATTACTTTAATCCATTACTTATTAAATTCAGACTGTTATGTATTAGCAGTTATATTGGAATGACATGTTACCATATGGTAACATGTCTAGACATTCTTTGTACCATTATGCCTTATAAAGACATATTCAAGCTCTCATGTTCCACCTCTGCTCACCTGAAAGCTTTGGTCAATGTTACCCACATTCTTAAGCTTTGATCACATGTCTGTAAGATATCAATATGCAGTAAGTCACAATTGCTTGTTTTGCACTTCTTATTCTTTGTGTTATTAGCTGCTTCCTCCTTGTCCACCTTACTTAGCCTTATATAGTAGAGTAGGGGATATCCAGCAGAAAGTAGTGTTATTTCTTCAAAATTATCCAGGGATACAATTTCCCATCAGAGTTTACTACCTCAAAGACATTAATCTGTTAGTGTTGACTTTTGTAAGACTGGTAAACAATATTCTGGTAGGCTTATAGGGATTTGGTGGTATTTACTCTTCAGATAAGTATTACATTGATGATAATCAAACACTGCTATCTGGTATTAACAGAAGGTTAACACACGACTGCACCTGTACCGTTTGAGACATTGGGCTCACTGTTGTACTCCAATGGAAATTCCCAAATGTTCTCTAGTTTATTTGACAGGAATTCTTGATCCTCTGAATACTGGTAGGTGGTGTGAGCAATATGATACTGCTGGCCCATATGAAGGAATAGAATTCTGCATGGACTTTCAGCAGAAACCATTTAAGGACATAGCTGTGGATAGTGCTGATCATAAACATCGGTTCATGTATAATGCGCATTTTTAAAATATTAATTATGACAAATATTGTTGAGTGCATGCCATTCCTTTAGTGTCTGTTTTCTGACAGCAGATTATGTCATACATTTGTCTCTAAAGCAATTATTTGGATATGATTTTTGTGGCGTTGGCTCATTCAATTATTCACCTTTTGTTGCTAAGGTTCCAAGACATGACGGTTGGTTCCAGCTACAATTCCCAAGTTATTCATCTATTTGAATAGTTCTTACTTTGCTATTGGTACTGATACTTTTGATGTATACACCACTGTATCGTCAACATATAGAGTACTAATATTTTGTAGTGAAACACTGTGTTGTTGTTTTGTAGTCTGATTGTTTGTGCCAAAGATGCTAAGCGTAAACTGAAGAGCATGTGGGTGAGGGTGCAACCCTAGTTCAATATATGAAGAGCATATTGGGGAGGAGGCAACCCTCTTTTGCCCACCCTTTTCATACTAAAAGAGGCTGCAGGGGAATTGTTTAAAATGATATACACAACCACTTTCTTATAAAGTGCTTCAATTCCACTGATAACTATGATAGCTGAGTTCATGTTGTGTAGTGTTTGACAAAGAAAGGCACATAGGCCTTCTCACTATCTATGGGAAAAACGATACGAGAAGTTTATAAATGATGGCTGTATCAATGAATGCAAGTGAGCTTATTCATATAAAGCCACCATTGTTATAAATCCTTTCTTATAGGGGTTACGTACTGCTCGTATGTTTTCTAGGTTTCATGGGTAGAGTTTAGTGTTGATACTTAATAGCAACATTGACCTGTATATTCCTCAACTTCATTAATCTTTTCTTGGCTTTAAAATAAGGACCGCATTGACTTCAAAGCAAAAGTTGTGAGTGTTGCAATTTGTGAACATCTTATTGAAAAAAAAAATCTCAACATGGGTAACTAAGTATGAATTATATTTTTTAGATGTTTTGTCCCAGTCCATCAGCTCTGACAGCTTTTCTACTTCTGTACGCTATGTTTTGGAGTGTTTAATTCTTTGAAAGGGATTCTTACATTTAACACACTTTTAGACTAAGCTGAGCATTTAGGGAATTTGAAAGGGGAAGTGACCCAAAACCCTGGTGAAGAAATAAGCCAATAAATCCAAATAAGCAGTGTACCTCTTTTCAATGGAAAGCAAGTTTTATTACATGCAAAAATGTCTCACCATGGATCCTACCCACATGCCAAATTTCAGGTTTGTTGCATGTTAGGAAGTATGCTGAACATTTCTAACAGACACACACACATATCCACAAATTTCCCTTTCATATATAGAGAGATAGAGATGTACCGGCTTCATAAGTAGAGAATTGGAATTTAAGAGAATTGGCCCCTCAACTATTAAAAATGAGAGCAGCCTTGAGAGCTAGGTTTGAACATCTCTCCCAGTGCTGTGCCTTTATAATGTAAATTGTTATGACTTAAATGATGTACAATGAAAACATATTAGCCACTCAAATGAAGCACCCTGCAGAGAATCCATTTTTGTGTAACTTGCCATGACAAATTTCAGGTTTGTTGCATGTTGGGAAGTATGCTGAACATTTCGAACAGACACACACACACACATAAACAAGCATTGCAGACCACTTAAAAAATAGAAACATGTACATTTATACTTATTACATTGTCTACATGATGGAATCCACCCACGTCCCAAATTTCAGGTATGTAGCATGTGGGGAAGTATGCTGAACATTTCGAACAGACACGCACATATACCAAAGCATTGCAGGCCGCTTAAAAAATGTAATTAGAAATATTGACATTTTATACTTTTTTTAATTAGAACCTACCCACATGTCACATTTCAGGTTTGGAGCATGTTGGGAAGTATGCTGAACATCTTTAACAGACAGACAAACACACACACATGCAATCATCACAGAGCACAACAATTAGCAAAATGTATATTTAATACTTTTTACATAATCTACACCATGGAACCTACCCACATTCCAAATTTAATTTTTGTAGCATTTTGGGAAGTATGCTGAACATTTTGAACAGACACACACACACACATCCAAGCATTGCAGACCTGTATAAAAAACACTTTTAAAAAATTGAACAATTTACATTTTATATTTTTTACATTGTCTGCACCATGGAACCTACCCACATGCCAAATTTCAGGTTTGTAGCATGTTGGGAACTATGCTGAACATTTACATCACATACACCCACGCAATAATTAGCAAAATGCATATTTTATACTTTTTACATTGTCTACACAAAGAAACCTACCCACAATGTAAGGTGTGTAGCATGTTGGAAAGTATTCTGAACATTTCAAACAGACGCACACACACATATCCACACATATCCACACATTTCCCATATATATATATATATATATTAGAGAGAGAGAGAGAGAGAGAGAGAGAGAGATGTACTGGCTCCATAAGTAGACAATTTGGATTTTAAAGAATTGGACCCTCGACTATGCAAAATGGGAGCAGCCTTGAGAGCTGTGCCTTTTTAGCGTAAATTGTTAGACTTAAATGATGTACAATTAAAATATACTAGTCACTTAATTGAAGCACTCTACAGGGAATCATTTTCTGTGTAACTGGATGCAACATATTCTGCAAAGTATTTAGCTTGTGTGCTGGGGTAGCAGCTCAGGGTGAATGTTGATTTGAAAGCTGCTGCTGTGCTCAAAGTATGGTTGTACATCTGGTGTGAGGGAGAGAATATGGGGAGCATCTCCAGTTTAGCACTGACGTTTAGAGAAGGCAGTGATTAGGCAAGAGGCCCGTCATCTTCAATGGCTGATGGGGAAATCTGTCTTTACATAAATGGGCAGTGTAGTGTTTTACATTCTTAAAAAGAGCATTTAATGCATATTAGTACCTGGCGAGGGAGGGGTGTGGCAGTCTCCCAACCAATGAGGAGGCTCAGAACAGGGCTCTGAACATGATCTTTACCTCAGAGTGGGAGGTCACCATCTTCCCTCACTGGGAATCATGTAAGAGCGCTCCCCGCACCACCTGTGTCCCCATCACCCCACCCTGACACCCCTTTCCACATATTTAAGCCACCCCCTGCCCACTTATCTTGTGCTGCATTGTCCCTTGCTGACGGCAGGAACAGTAGTGTTCCCGGCACATCTCTGACTCCTGAACGGCTGCCATGGAAAGGGAGAAGAGACTTTGAGTAATTTCCTCTCCCTGATCCATGGTGCCCATCTTTTTTTGTAGTTTTATCACAAACTGAGAAATAGCAAACACGCTGCTTTCTCAGCTTTTGATAAAAACACAACAATACAATGTGCTGGGGTCCTAATAGTAATATAACCCTCACAGGGGGCATTATCACTCAGGTAATCCCTCTGGGCTTATGGTAAAGCCCTAGCTTCACTCGGGCTTGTAACTGATGCCCCCCTGCTTGGGTTAGTGCCTAAGTGCTTCATTCTAATGGCAAATTGCATTTAATGATTGCTGTCGCAGAGGGTTAGACGACCTGCATTTGGACATGCCATTATTGGGCAACAGTGGATAACAGGTGGTAAGGACTAAAACCAGAAATAAAGTCAAGTGATTGGTAAAATCACTTGAAAGGATTCAGTAGAAAATGTCTTACATCACCTTAAAATGTACAGGTCTGTGCTAGCATATATGCTCCATTCCATTCTAGAGATGCTTGCCAAGCAACACATTATGTTATACTTCTGATTGGCTGTGATAAATCTGCAAAATCAGCTAGAAAGGAGCATTGGCAGTCTGGTGGGTGAAATTTGAAGGCCCAAATGTATCAAATGGCAGGAATACAGTGTTTCAGTTTGATAATCCCCTACACGCATTGGTTGCCCAGGAGGGATTAAACTGAGTAATTGCCAAATTTATGTCTCAGCCAGTTGTCAGAGACCATCAACCCGTGACCAATTTTGCACTTTGGGTTTCAAATACCTGTACAGTGCTATGTACATTTGCTATAATGGAGCACTTTATTTATATCTTGTCAAATGAATGAACTAAAAATGACTAACATTAAAATTATGCTACTAGCGCAAGATGCCTTTGTGAAATGTGGAGGGAGCATGTACCTGCAGAGGGGACACATGGTGGCAGAATGATAACATTGTCTCATACGAGTGTATCAACTTTGCTTTAGGCATATTTTGTAACCAGAATAGTGGCCATATTTGTCAATGAAACTGCATTTTTTGTGTGATAAGAGTGATATTTCCACAGTCACAACCAAGTACATTTTAGAGACTCTTAATCTTCTGCTAAAATGTGATGACTGAGAAATTGAGGAAGTCATTATTTCATCCCGCAAGCCTAAATAATCTGATTGCAAAATTCTGTCTCTAGTTTAGTGTCCCTGTTTTTCTGCTGTAAGGAAAGGCACAATAGAGGTTGTCCGGAAAACTAGGTTGCACTAGGTAGATTTCTGATCATTTCCCTGTGCCTTCTATTTCTAGTATATTGTCTGGTCTTGCACCCTTTCACGTCAAGCAACCTTCCCTCCTTGAGCTCGATGGAAACGTTTTACCCCCTCTATCTTTAAGGCTAACCTTGATGCTTACAAAAGCATTTAGGAGAAGTACATCAGTTGACAGACCTTCACACTATTATGCTAATCTGCCTGTAAACGTTGACCTCTAATAAGGGCAGCTTCAGTGTCTACACTCATGCTTCTGCAACTGTCACAGGAATTATTTAAAATCTAAGCATTCTCTACGTTTGCCTCATTGATGTTTGCTTGTTACTGGCTGATCCCCAATCCACAAACAAACTATGTAGTTGTGGGTTGAGATAGCATTTATGTTTGAAGTGCAATCTGATTTAGTGTCAACAATTGTCTTTTTGAATTTACCTATGTTTCCAGCTTCTGGGGTTACCTTTGGAAGGATAGCAATGAACTCTCCCCTTTTTCTTTGGCCCTCATTACTGTTAAGGATTTCAATCAGGCGATAAACTCTGCTGTCGGCCTAGTGTACAGCGCAATGGAAAAACGTATGTGATATGTAGATTCAATTATTTGAAAGATGTACCACTCACATCACACCCCTTACTTAAAAGACCCCGGGTCACGCTGGACCAGGAATCAGGCTGGATTGTAAAAGGTATTATTTATTTACTGAAGATCAAAATCACAATACATATTTTAATAGATACAACAATCCCCTATGGGGTGACAGTACACAGAATAATATCTTAATGCACCTGGAATCAATGTATAAACACAAGCAGAATGCAGCCGAGAACACTAAACTTTGAATGGGTCTGAAACAGATAGCACTGGGGTCAACAATTCTACCTGCAACACACCTCCACCCACAAATAAGCAAATTTAAATAGATGTGAGGAGATAGCCGGTATTCAGAAATAGTACAGATCAAACAGTGTCTCACTTCCCCCATCCCCCCTTAAAAAGAAAGAGAAAAATGATCTGGGCTTTTCAATTGACAGAATGACTTTTAAGGTGGCTGAGCAAGAACTCTAAATGTGCAGAAAAATGCTTAAATGATTATAAATTCCTACGGGAGCCGCTTTGAACAAGTTGAAAGTAGTTTGGATCTCAAAGGCAAAGTGGGAAATTATAGAAAGGGAGTTCACACATTTAAGGTTTTGGCAAAAATGAAATTTGTGACAAACTTTTCCTTGCACGATATTCGCAGTAACGAGAGAATCACACTGTTTTGCAATGCGGTTTTGGGTTCTATGGATAGCTATGTTAGGCACAAGTAGGAGTTGAAATTTCGTTTCTATCATAAAAACTGAGGGAGTTATAGAGGTTTTAGTAAAGGCCGTTTTTGTAAAAAAGGCGTGAGAATTTGGACAGAGGCTTCAGTTTTAAAAACAGAAAAATATTGACTATGGACTAAAGCATCCAAGATAAGCCACCAGGCAGCACAATGTAAGAGTCAGGAGAGATTCGCGACTCAATCCTGGTTCCTCGATGTCCACCCTGGAGCGCTAGGCTGGTCACTCGAATGAAATTGGTAGATCAAAGTTGACAAAATGACTAGGACAAGGATGCTTTTAACGATAGACAGAATAAGATTTAGACAATGTCACTGAATATGGAAATAAGGATAGTTCAGAGGTTAGGAGGGGACAAGATAATGCACGGTAATCAACAGTTTCTAGCTTCCTGTTAATACTCACAAAACAAATGGATTTAAGATTTTGGACCATCAGGATTCTGGACCATTGAATCGGATCTATCAGGTACTGACAGCTGGGCACATCGGACTGGACAGGGTCAGCCAGGCTCTCTGGTCATAGCATGGCACAGGAATGCAAAGGATTTGCCCTTCTTGGTTCTTAGGATATTTAAATTCAGCAGGCAAGAATTAACAGCACACCCGGCTGTATTATGATGCTTCCCTTAGGCTTTTGGAATTCTTTTCTAAAATTTGAGGCCTAGCTGAGAATGGTTCAGCTATGCATAGGCCTTTGCTTTGCCAAGTTTCTGGAGTCTGGAACAAGGAAGATGTAGATTTCAGTAGCAGAGTGCTCCGTCAGAGGTCAGGAGATAGAAAAGTTGCAGAAGTCCCTATGTTTTGTCAGCTGTCCCTACATATTATGCCCGATAACATCACGAAATAGGAGTATTGGGCCGGCTTAGCTAAGCCTGCCCCTGTGAAAGGTGATTGGGTCAGAGTCTACTCTCTGCCTTGATAGGAGGAGAGAAACAGAGTGTCATCTTTATGGTATAATGTTATGATGCTGAGAATCCACCCATAGCCACTGGAACAGAAAGTCTAATTTTGGTAAACTACATATTTACACATGTGCAACCTCTATGAAAATCACATACAGATTGCATATTTTATGGAGCATCTGCTCATAAAAATCTCACAGCTCTGAGACTTGTTTTCGCCTTTCTGCTGAATTTTGTCAATTTTGTAATGAGAACATGTTCCAATATTTCTGTAAATTTCCACAAATATGCACGTTTACCATGGGAATGTGTGTATAAATTTTCACAATTCTAGCATAAATACAGTCCCCATAAACCCACATTTATTGCCATTCCTGTTTAGAATAAGCTACACGGTTGTACTAATTTTTCAACGGTAGTGCACAAATTTAGGTTAATCTGCCATTTTCAGATTTTGCACCCCTTCTGATAATAAATTATACACCTTCTAAAAATGTCCATTTCATATCCTGTTAACACCAAATGGTCAGTATTTGCCACTCCTTGAAGCATGTGGTAGCCCCCTCCTTTGGAATTTTCTTCTGTCAGCCAGGAGTTTCCTGGGCTGCAGCATTTTTACGATCTTTCACACCTTCAATATCCTGGGTTGGAGGATGTCCATTGTTTAGTCCTGGGCTGGAGACAAGAATCAGGCCTAGCCTGTAGTTATCACAGTTCAGCCAGCATCTGCTGAGAGGAATGCCCTCCCCCTGGTTAGAACCTGTTTGGCAACCCCTTGGCAGAATTACATCCCCCAGCCAGGCTTAATTTAATTGTTAAATTATTTTGGCTTAACTTTAGCACAAAACAAACTTGTTGCCTCAGATAACAGATCGAATTCTCATTCGAGATTTTAAACCTATGGGATCAAAAACAACTACAATATGGGTTACTATCAGAAACAGGCCTCTTATATTGCAAACCTTTGACTTTCAGTTTATAACATGTTAAAGTTTAATCAGGAAAGCCCCTGACTGCTGTCATCACAGGCAGCCCTCTGCTGCACAAAGATTTACAGATCCACAGACAGGCCACTTTTGCTGTGGAGATCTCTTTTTTGCTCTTATCCTTTCAGGACCTTGTAAGTTCACAGTGATTCTTTAAACTAAGTGAATTGTAGCACCCAGTGAGAATTTTGAATATTTGGAAGGTGTTCTGTACCGGCATTCTGAAATTTCAGCAGCAAAGAAAAGGTGATTTAAAGCAATATTTGGAGTTTCATTTACCAAAGCACTGCTTTTTCCTTCTGCACTCCACTTTCAATTGTTATGAAGCCCATTGACAGATTTCAGTAGTGAGAGCTCTGTTCCACCACTGACAACATGCGTGGCAGATTGGGCAGCCATCTTTTTGTTTGTTGAAAAGAGCGATTTTCAGGGGTTTTGGCATGCACAAGAGTTTTGCAGCCATTTTTCTGTTTCTGGCACCACCATAACAGAGTGATGCAGCATAGCAGAGCAAAGGTGGTTCAATACATCCCACAGAGCCCCTCTCCCGACTTGGTTTTGACCACCCGTCAAGGGAAAGTCGGGAGATTGGGATGTTCTTTTTCTGTCCGTGTGGAGAATTTCAGTCGCTTCTCCCATCAGTGCTGGAGGCAACCCGCTCTCCTCGCCGGTTCTGGTCAGGAGTATTTCTGGTTCTGGTTGGGCGTATTGCTGGTTCTGGTTGGGAGTATGGAGCAGCACCCCGGGCTCCTTGGATCTTTCCTCCCGGCCCCCGAGTGGTCCTCCTTGGTAATCCTTTGGATGATTCTTAGTCCAGATGCTAGAAGATAGAACATAGCATGGTTATGGAGATTTTACCACTACTGTGTCCACACGTCATCTGGGGATGTCAGCAGTGGGAAAGACACTTGCATTGGTTATAATTGGAAATATTCCCCATCTATGTTTACTAATGTTCTTAACACTCTTGTGACACATACACCTTGAACCTTTAGTGATTCTTTTACGTTTCCAGATTTTCCCCTTCTGGGTTTCCGGTTGGCTCCTCTATTTGCCGCAAATTATGCCTAGGATGGCAACTCTTCAGCTGTTTTATGTGGACCCACTTGTGTTCCCCTTCTGCCAAACTGCCCTTGGGTATGCGGATTCTGTAGGCGACTGGTTAGATTCTGTCCACAATTTCAAAGCGCCCCACCAAGTTGGAAGGAATTTGCACTCTTTGGCTTGGTTCCTTTGGAAATTGTGCAAGTAGACCTGGTCTCCTACTTGATATTCCTTTTTAGTTGTCTTGAGATCATACTTCATACTGTCTGCAGATCTCTCTAGATTCCGCTGAGCATAGGCAAAAGCATGTTGAAGGTGTTTTCTCAGATTCTCAACATACTCATGAGTTGTGGAGGCATTTATCAAGGCCTGCTCTTGGGGTCTGGAGAGCAGATGCTGGGGTAGCACCATCCTTCGTCCAGTCATGAGCTCAAATGGAGGCATTTTTGTGGCAGAAGAAGGGGTAGATCTGATGGCCATCAGGACAAGGGGTAATTGAATGTCCCAACTTGGCCCAGAATCTGCCACAAACTTCTTTAATATGCTCACAATAGTTTTGTTGTACCTCTCAACTTCACCACTAGAGGACCGCTGCTAGGCAATGTGTAGTTATCTTTTGACCCCAAGTATCTCGCACATCTTTGTCATCTCTTCACTGGTGAAGTGGCCACCTCGGTCTAACTCAATTCTTTGTGGTAGTCCAAAACGCGAGAAGATGTAATTGATCATCAGGGCAGCTGCTGTTTCTGCCTTGCAATTTGGGGCCAGGAGACATTCCACCCATTTAGTGAACAAGCATGTTACGGTCAACATGTACTTTTTCCCCCTAGAGGAAGAAATCACGGGCCCGATAAAATCGACTTGCAAATCTGGCCAAGGCAGTGTCATCTCCTCTGGAGAGGAGCATGGTGTGTCAGTGATGTTGGCTGAAATTGTGCACACACAAGACACCCCTTCAAGTATTGGTTGAGGTCCTGCCCCATGTGTGGCCAGTATGCAACCTCTCGCAAGATTTCTAATGTCGTATGAAACCCCTGATGACCGGCTGTGGCCGCATCATGGGCGTGACTTAGCATCAGGCTGCGGAATGAGGTAGGGACCACCCACTGGTCATGGCCAGATATGGATTGCCTCACCAGCAAACCGTCTTGGATTTGGAACATTTTCTGACATTTCATCAACACTCTAAGATCCTCTTTCCCAATGTAATCGGCATCCATCAAGAGAAAGTTCTCAGGGTCCTCAATGTGTTGATAAAACATACCAATTATTGGATCCCCTTTTTGAGCCGTAATCAAATCAGCATCTGGGGTCTCCTTACTCCATTGTGCAGTTAAGAGTTCATTGTGAGCATTTGTCTGGGACCTAGTGATAGCAGTGACCTGGATTTCCCCCAACAGGGACTCAATCTCAAGTAGATCCCCCTGAATGGCTCTGGTTTTGGCCAGCTGATCAGCTAGGTCATTTTCAGTTTTGTCTTGTCCCCCCACTTCAGAATGACCCTTAATCTTTTTCCAGTAGATGGTCATCCCATTCGAGCTGACCACATCATCAATATTTTGTATTAATTTTCTGTGTTTTAAAGGTTTATTATTAGCACATAGCATGCCTCTGGTTTTCCCGTTAACCAGGTGCTCCACAAACCAGATCCGTACATAATCTGAATCAGTGATTATGACCAGTTTGTGGAGTTGGTGTTGGACAGCAGTGAGGATGGCTTGATGCACAGCCATCAGCGCTGCCACTTGACTACTTCGGGGACCGATTTTGTACCCAAGGGAGGGTTCTGGGGACTCATTCACCCATGCATTCCCCACGCCGGCCACAAGTTCCTTTTCCCCGTTGTTGTCAACATGGTAAGAGCACCCATCCACATAGATAGTGGGCATTCCCTCACACTGGTCTGCTTCATAGACTTTGTGTGGGGAATTAAGGTATGCCTCCATGTTGTCCTTGATTTTAAGACTTTTGTCCTCGAGACAGTTTTCTCTGGCACAATCATGTAAGTCGGCCAGACCTTGCGCGAGGGGACTCTTCTTGTTATGGCCATATCTGACCTCTGCAGGAAAGCCTTGCATTGACAGAATCCAGGAAGTAATTTGGGAATTACTCACATTTCCGGCCCTGATTCTGACAATTTGAAGATATTGCAAAGGTTGGTGTGGAGTCTCCACTATGATGTGTTCCCCCTGGATAAACGGACGGTAATTCTTCAATTCCCACACCCGTTGCCGGGAGTGCCTTCTCACAATCGTTAAAACTTTTCCTCCACAGAGGATAAAGTCTTACTCGCATAGGAGATTACTTTATTGTCCTTGTCATGCTTTTGATATAATACTGCAGTCAAGCATGTATTTGAGAACTCTCTCTCCAAGAACTCCTCCTTGTATTTGACAGGGTAAGCTAGTGAGAGGCTTCTTTTGAGTTGTCTTACTGCCTCAGCTTGTTCTGGACCCCACTCCCACTTGACCCCCCCTTCATCAAATGGATCAGGGGTCTTATGATCTCTGCGTAGTTCTCAATAAACTTTCTGCTGTAAGTAGTTAGTCCAAGGAGGCTCCTTAGTTCCTGCAGAGTTGAGAGGCTTTTATTTTCTGGAGTGCTTCTACTTTCTTTTCCAGCCCTCAACTGTGTTAGAACATAACTGATCTCTGCATTGTGTTCCTCCACAGTTGAGCTTTTGATTAGAACATTATCTACATAGGCCAGGTTACCCCTTTCACCCAAGTCGGGCATGGCCTTATGTAGAAAGATGTTACATTCATTGCCGGAGTTGATGTATCCGAAGGGAGTCCGGGTCCAAGTGTACTGCTGCCCCCGAAGGTAAAGGCCAGCTTGTATTGGTCCTCCCTACTGACAGGTACAGCCCAGTGCCCATTGGTCAGGTCAATGGCAGTGTATACCTTTGACTCCTGGATCTGGGCCAGCCCTTGGTCAATGTAGGGAAGAGGCCATTGGGAAGTATGGACCCGTTTGTTGAGCTACCTTAGGTCAGCACAGAATCTGCACTGGCCGTTTGGTTTAAAAATCCCCAGCACCGGACTACTGAAGGTGCTGTGGACTGGACGAATTATCCCATGGGACTCAAGGTTCTTAATTATTTCAGTAAGCGACTCTTTTGATGCGAGAGGCAAGAGATATTGCTTCACAAACCCTGGAATCATGCCAGAGTCCGTGGGAATTGTTGTTGTGTGGCTGTCGGTGCGACCACAGTCACATGAGTCCACTGCAAAGAGATCTTGAAAATCTAAGATAACATGTTTCAATGTTTGCTTTTGTTCCAGAGTCTCACAGGCATCAGCTAGGTTGACTCTCTCTTCAACCATCTGCCTGAAGTCCAGAAAGACTTCTGGTTTGGCTATCTCAGCGGCCTCCTCCAGCTGGGTGGAGAAGTCCCTGGTCAAAGTACTGACTTGGACTGATGGCTTCAGGTGAGGAAGGCAGTCCTAGTGAATATGAAACATCACCTCATCCCTTCTGAAGTCACAGGTCACAACTTCCTTACCATAGGGGCAGGAAGTGTACACCAGGAAATTCCTCCCATGCCAAGTGAAGATCCTGTCTGGTGTTGTGTCATCATTGTCAAAACAGTCCTTGGGGATTGGCCCTAACAGTTTGTTACCTAAATCTATGAAAAAATGTTGGTCATCAACCACCATTCCAATAATAGTGCCTGCGCCCAGAGTGATACTCTTTAGGTCACTGTTATCCACCTCTATTGGAATGGTGTTGTGTTCTGTATTGACTAGTGGTATTGGGCTTACCACCAACACTTGCTTTTGGAAATGAGCATTGACATGAACATAGGCATCAGGATTTTTCAGTCTCTGTTCTGTTTTAATTTTTACTTCCAGTGAGAATTGGCGGATCCATTCTAGGATGGTGACTTACTCTCCAATCTGAATTTCAACTGCATATGGCAGCAGTTGAGCTGACCGAAATGCTTTCTCTGGATCATCAAATTCCATTCCATGGGATTACCCGCTAATCTAGACCAGGCTTTGAAGTTTATTAGGTCCAAACTAATGGCAAAGCGATTGAGAATGTCACTGCCTAAATAAAATGCAGCACAGCCCAACAATTATGGACTATGCTCCTGTTACCTATGGACATTTTGAGCATACACCTGTTTGGCATTGGGTTTTTCCAGGTCCATTTCCCATTTGTTTTCCAATTTAGATGTGGGTTTGGCTGGATCTTTTAGGAGTTGGCGGAACATGGCCTCGCTGATGATGCTCTTAACGTTGTTCACACATACTCGCGCGAGAACAGAGTCCTTCCCTTCATTTAACTGAATAGGGATGAACAACTGTTCTTCAATTTCTGAATGTCAGCCATGCTTGGAGATGATTTCTCATCATTTTGGACTATAGGGGTGGGATTTTCTGATTGTGAGTTTGCATAGAATTTCAGAGAATTCCCTTCCAGTGTGGAATGCCACTTGAGACTGGAAGGAAGGTTGATTTTCAGAAATAGAGAGGACTTCCTTTCACCAGTTTGTTGTCCTACTGTAATTACTGTCACATCTGGGATTTGGTTATTATGGAAATGGAATTCAATTTGGTCAGGTTTTTGTTCAACCATGTGGCATGTGCCATTTAATCTAAAATGGTTAACACTATGGGCCTCATTACACGGAAGGCGGTGATCCAGGGTGCTATTAGCACCCTGGACCATGCCGGCAAATTACCGGCACCGCCTTGGCGGAAAGGGGATTTACCACCCCATTCCAAGGTTGGTGGGGCGGTAAATCCCCCTTCCGCCATTGCCCTTCCCCATTCCCATTTCTGCCCCATAGGGCTCTATGGGAATGGGGAAGGCGCTAATTACGGCACCGCAATTTTGCGGTGCTGTAATTAGCTTTGAGGTCCCTTAGCGGGTTGGTTTTTAACGCCTGCAAAAAGCAGGCGTTAAAGCACCAACCCGCTAAGGGACCTCGTAGTAAGGCGGTAATGGTTAACGGTCACCGTTACCATTAACGGTGGCCGTTAACCATTACCGCCTTCCGTGTAATGAGGCCCTATGTTTTAATTTTATTGGTCGGTTAGTCTGGGTCCAGAGGACCTTGTTTACACAATCTATGAGGGGAGACAATCTACACTGGATGTCAGTCCCTAGTAAGATGTCATTCCCTAGTAAACATGGTGTTCCCTCTGGAGTCACAACTATGACCGGGTGCTTCACCTTGTGTCGCCCAATTTTAATGTCTAAATCCGCAGTCCCCTCGACAGGAATTTCCTTCCCATCGAAGTTCTGAAGTTGTCCAGGAAGAGGAGTGAGAGGGATTTGGTATTTCTCCCCCCTTCCCGAATTCAGCTGATCAAAGGCCCTATTTGACAGAAGGGTTGCTTGGGATCCAGTGTCCACCAGTGCCAAAAATGTACATTGCCCCTATATTTGGACCGTGGCATAGAATCTTCCTTCCTTCTCCTCAAGGGGGCAAAGATATTGCACATTTTTGGCCAATTGGTGGGTTAATTTCTTTGCTTTGGATTCTGACAGAGGGGTGATTTGGGCAGGATTTTGTTTGGGATCTTGGGAACCTGTTAGAGAAAGGTGGCAATTGGATACAAGGGGAGTTTTGGGCTCCCCTGATTCTGATTCTGGGCTCCTCCCCTCCTTTTTTGAGGCAGTCACCAGAATTGGTTTGGGAAAGGTGATTTTCTTGCTGGACATTCTGGGGTTTGATGATGGGTGGTTTTAACTTGGCCCCCAAATCTACGCAGTCTTGATCAGGATCTCTTGGGACCCATTTTTCTTTCGGAGGAGTTCCCCCATCCCTGAAGGAGAATATCCTTTTCCCAGAATCCTCTGAGGACCTCTCTCCTACAAATTGGAAGATTCACACCTCCTCTACAAAATGGGTCTTTCTAGGCTCTTTATTTTTCCTACTCATCCTCTGTTCCTTATGTTGCAGACTTTCGGTGGCAGGAGATTCTGGTTCCGGTTCTTGGGTTTCCAGGGGCTTTTCACATGTGGGGAAGGAATCTTCCTCTAAGGCTTTACACACCCTCCCCCTGTGCTTCTTCCCTGGGAACCGGTGGGTTGTCGGGGTTCTTACCCGTCATTGTTCTGGAGCACCAGTCCTTCGATTTGAGGAGTTCAGAGTCACCATGCTCATCTGAGGGTTCTGTTGCGCCCTCAACATGCAACCCATATCCTTTGCCATGTTATGGACCTGGCGCTCCAGTTGGCACACCCGCTATGACTGGTATGGGGTCCTCTGGTCTACTCTTGGTTGATCACGGGAAAGCTAACTGTCCCTTCTCCCATAATACCCTTGGCTGGGATAGTTTTGGTACCCCTCCACCCTTGGCCTCCCCTCTCCCGATTGGGCTGTCTAGGCTCAGGAAACTGGGGAAAGAATGAAGGGTTGTCTTGGGGGTTGGTGTTTGGCGGATACCGGGGAAAGAAATTCAACCCGGCATTTGGGGAATTACTGCCCTCCTGGGGAAAGTGAGGAGGGAAATTTCCTGGGTTGGCCGCTTCCTGGTTGAATCCTCCCCACCCCCTTGGGCTGGGGGGGTCCACACATAGCCCAGGATGGGTCTGTTGCCCTTGTAACGGGGGCTGATGTAGTCAGGGGAGTTAGGAGTCCCATTTGTGGGGTTACCTCCCTGACTACCTGTTTGGGATTGGCCCGAGGCTCTTCTGGGTCTTGAGTTAGTAGGATTCTGTGCAGGAATGTTTTTAGCCCGCCCCCCCCATCTCCAGATCTAAAATGGGGGCAACCTTCACCTCTGCCAGCCACTTTAGCAGCAGCAGTGGTGTTGGTTGGTTTTGGGCTTTTATTAGCACTTTTACTCTCTAGTGGCTTCTGCACTTCGTAGATGCGAGTTGCTTGTTCAATTAACCAGTCTAGTGATTTTTTCTCATGAAAGTCCCTCACCGGCTGGGTGATAATATATTTAGGGAGTGTATGAAAGAAGGTATTGACAAATTCCCTGCTGTCTGTGCACACCCTCTTGGTGGTCTGTGCAAAGGCACGTTTCAGCTCTAAAAAAAATTCTTGTGGGGCCTGGTCTTCCCCACATTGTAGGTTGTAGGCTGCCTTGTGGGCCTCTTGAGGGTTTCTATGGATTGAAAAATGCTTTAAGATGGCTGCCCTATAGGTGGACCATCTTGAATGGTTCTGATCCTCCAGCCCCGCAAAGAAGCTGGAGTACTCAGGTGAAAATGTCCCCTTGACATACTGAATAAAGCTTTGGCTGACCTTCAGGTGGAAAGTTCATCATTTGCTCAAACAGTTCGAGATGCTCCCAAACTGAATATTTGACATTTTTGTGGTAGGGCGTTATGACGCTCCTAATGGCCTTGATTTGCTTCAGGGGATCTTTCAATAGGGCTCTCTTAACTTTGTTGGCCTTTTCAGTTTTGGTCACCCTGGTCCACTCATCCTCTGACTCAGAGGCACTGCTAACAGAGGTGGCTGTCTGTTCCTCTAGGCTCTCTTCTGCGGGTTTGGGAAGGCTGGCAGAATGTGGGGGCCTAGTCTCTTGAAACCTGTGGTGCTCAGAAGAGTCTTCTGACTCTCCCTTGCTCCCAGGATTGGCTGAGTACCCCACCCTCACTGTCCTAGCTGGGAAGAGATTTTTAAGATGCTCTTAGTGGGCCTCATCTGATGGAATGCCCCACCAAATTTGACTGACTGATCTCTTGGTAGGTGATATTTCTGAGGATCCAGTTCTCAGATTCTCCCCTCACTGGAGTCTCCCTGATCAGAGAAACTGGCCCTAATATTAGGGAACCTGTACATAGATGCCCACCCATCCATTTCTGGGAGGCATTGATCCGTCGGTGCCACATTTCCCATTGTGTTGAAGTCTACCATCCCCGTGGCCCTTGGTTCATATGAGCCAGTGGACATGAGGGTGGCAGAGTCCATGGAACCGAAGGGATTAAAGTCCCTGACCAGGGTTCCTGAGGTTATGCTCAGGGGTTTCTCTTTCCATTTTACCTGATCTTTTTCAGCCCCTATTTCCTGATGACATGCCAAAATCTGACCTTTTTGCTCCTCTGTTAAGGCCTTACTGGTCTCTATGAGTTGTTCTTGCATGGTTATCTGTCTATGGAGCCTGTCATTCTTTTCACAGAGAGCCTCATTGTCTCTCTGTGCTTCCTGCCTGAATTAGGAGCATTGGGCCAATTTTTGCTGCAGGAGATTCACCTCCTGAGTTCTAGCATCTTTGGCCTGATTGCTCTCTCCCAAGTGCTCTCTACCAAGGCATCTTCTACCCTCCAGGTATGCTCTAGTAGATTCTCATACTCGTTTTTGACTCCACTAAGCTCCTGGAGGGCCAACTTTCTTTCTTCTAACCTGGTTTTTAACTGGCTCACTTCCTGGCCTAAGGCATCCCTCTCTTGACATAGAGTTCCTCTCTGCACAGGCAGGTCGTCCCTTTGTTTTCTAATGGCATATAATTTCTGGCGCTCCTCATCAAAATCTGTTTGAGTGTGGAGATCCTTCACTGTTAATTTATTATTTTCCTCCTTTTGTTCATCAATTTTTTTAATTTTTGTTTTATTTTATTGTGCAATAGCCAACATTTAACTTTTAACACATTTACAAGAGATACAAAAGATAAATATAACTAAAATCCTTCAAACACTTAAGAAAATCCATATCAATAAAATCTTCATCTTAAAAAGAAAAAAGAAAAAGAGAAATAAGATAACAAACTGAACACATATTAGGAAAAGAAAAATAGGAAAAAGAATAAGAAGTAAACTGTTCTCCCAGAGAAATCAATCAATCTGTAGATCCAAGTTTCACAAAAGAAAATTCTCCAATATAAAAAAAAACAGATTAACTATACAAAATCCATTAATGACCCTCCATAGTAAATTTGGCCAAAATGACACTAGTTATTAGGATCTTAATTCATACGCAGGCGAGACAGGATCACTGTTTAGATTGATTTCTCTTAGAGCTCTAACAAGTTCCATGGAGAGAGCAGATTCATGGCAGGAGGATAATCTTCCCCAGAACGCATCAAAATCAAGCCAGGATAGTTGGTGGACAAACCTGCCGAATCTTCTGACCCTCATATTCCAAGTGCCCTGACAGCCAGATAGTAGATGCTTTAGGGACTGAAAAACCTTGATAGAGCACTTATCACAATGTGGGTCAATTTTCCCTTCTCTATCTCTAGAGGCCAAAATCTCTTGAGTAGGAAGTAGATTTAGACGGAATCTAAGAAAAGATGATCCAAAACTCAGGTCAGGTGTTATTTTTAGATAAGCGGGAACCAAGGAGAGAGGTTTATCGATCACAGAAAAAGAGGCAGATCTTTTTGTCCTCTTCATACTGTTGATCGTATCAATCCAGTCTCTTTGTTTCATCTTTCGTTTTACTCTGTCTGGATTTTGGAGTAATAGGGTCAAATCACAATCCGCTCTCTCTAAAATCTTCAGGCATCGCTGTTTGAACTTAATCAAGAATAGATTTTTTCCCTGATTTAATTCACCTGCAATTTCCTCAAAAAGTGAGTTTTTAGGAGCATCTAGAGCTGCTCTATATAGAGTTAGCCACTTCCATTGAAGCCATGATCTAAGAGACAGCAGTCCCAGTTCATAACGAAGAGAGACTATTGGAACGCAGTCCGGGAGTCCCAGGGTACGTTTCTATAGTCTGGCTTCCCAAAGATCCCATTCGAGGTCCATTCCTGAGATGTTATAGTCAAGACCAAACAGAAAAATCGGGATAACTTTCCCTATATAAAATTTCACCAAGGGGAGAATAGAGAATTTGCAAAACTGGGATTTAATTTTTTTCATTTGTGCTCCCAATTTTACAACTTTCAATTCCAACAAGCGCATCAAGTTACCTTTCGTTGGGAAGGAGCTGATTGGGGCTCCCAAGTACGTTAACTCCAAAACTACCTCAATTGGAAGTTGATCCAGGGTCCAGACATACTGATTAATTATCTTTTTCGGATGTTTGAATCTAATTATCTTGGACTTAAGTAGATTAATAATGAGGTTATTATTTCGGGCATAGTTTTCTAGAGCAAACATGAGATGCTGGAGTCCTACTTGGGAGTGATCAAGAGCCACAACATCATCCACGTATGCCAACCAATTAATTTTTGTTTTTCCTAGTAACAGAGATATTAAACCTATTCCATTCATTGCCTCAGCCAGATCTGACATAAACAAGATAAACAACAGAGGAGCTAGCAGACAGCGTTGACGGACCCCTCTCTTTAAACCAATCAGATTTGTCAAAAGGCCTGATTTACCAGGCCTCACCTGCATAGAAATGTTTTTTTTTTTAAAACAATTTTATTACATTTTCAACCAATAAAACCAATACAGGCCAAATATGCAGTGCAAATATCAATAATGCAATTCCACTTTGTTCAGTACACAATTTGATATCTACTCCACTTATCCCACCCCCCTACGAGCCTATTTAATCATATTCACTCTGTATCCGCACTGCATGGTGGGGGTCTGTTTTCCATTGGATTCCGCCAAATCTGGCATTGGGCTTAGTTTAGTTTAGTTTAGTTTATTATTTGTATAGCGCCGCCTGGCCCTAGGGCATCCAGGCGCTTGCGATGAATACAACAAGAATAATACAACAGAAATGTACAAACCGATTACATATTCACAAATTTACAGTCTTGGTGCATGCTAGTAAGGTAGGGCTAGGCAGTTTACGTTTCTTTGGATAGAAGCCAAGTTTTGGTGTTGTGTCTAAATCTGTGAAAGGAAGGTTCTGATCTCAGCTCGAGTGGAAGTGAATTCCAAAGTTTGGAGGCAAGCATGGGGAAGCTGGAGCCACCTGCTTTTTGGAGCTTAAATCTTGGGATATTTAAGCAATGTGTTTGAGCTGATCTGGTAGGGCGCGCTGGGGTGTGGTGATTGAGATTGTCGGATAGGTATCTGGGTGCTTGGTTAGCTAGGCATTTGTGTGTGAGTGAGATGGTTTTATATTCAATTCTTTGTGGTATGGATAGCCAATGGCAGGTGCGTCTGGCGTCCGAAATGTGTTCATGTTTGGGTATGTTCAGGGCTGCTCGCAAGGCGTTGTTTTGTATGACTTGTAGTTTGTTGATGTTTTTCTGACTGGTTCCCAAGTATAACGCATTGCAGTAGTCAACTTTGGAAAGGACTAGCGCTCTGGCTAAGGTGATGCAGTTGGATGGTGAGAGGTAAGGTCTGCTGGCATTGATGAGTTTACAGGTGTAAGCAGTGGCTGATGATATGGAATTGATCTGTCTTGTCAGTGTGAGGGAGGAGTCGAGGTAGATTCCTAGGGTTTTGACGCTGTTAGAGACGATGATGTTATTGCCGTCTATAGTGAATGCTTGATAGAGTTTGTCGAGTTTATTAAGTCTGGGTTGGGAACCTAGGAGAAGAAGTTCGGTCTTGTCGTCATTGAGGCATAGGCCATGCTTGGCCATCCATTCTTGGATAATGGAATAAATGTTGTTGAGAGCAGTGAGGTCGGTGGAGTAGTCGCCTGTTAAAGGGATCAGTATTTGGGTGTCATCTGCGTAGTTGGTGTAGATGACACCCAAGCGGTCCAATATGTCAAAGAGGGGTTTCGTGAACACATTATATAGAGTGGGGGAGACGCAGGAGCCCTGGGGGACACCGCAAGTGACTGGGGCTGGGATGGCAGAGGCTGTGGGTGCGTAGACTCTCATGGATCTGTTGTTAAGGAAGGAATTGATCCATGCGTTGGCGTTATCTGAAAATTTGGCTGCTGAGGATAGATGTTTGCAGAGGATGTCGTGGTTGACCAGGTCGAAGGCAGCCGATAAGTCAAGAAGGAGAAGGATGGCTAGTTTACCATTGTCTTTAATGTTGTCCATCTGTATCTTAAGGTCAATCAGGGCGGTCTCAGTGCCGTGTTTGGGGCGGAATCCTGATTGTCTGAGTCCTAGTAAGTTATTTTTCTCAAGGTGGTTCTGTATCTGAAGATAGGCAGCTCTGTCGAGGATTTTTAGTAGGAAGGGTACGGTCGTAATGGGTCTGTAGTTGGTGGGGACATTAGGGTCAAGGGTGGGCTTCTTAAGTAAAGGAAGAAACCAGGAGTCCTTGAGGTTGTTGGGCACTATGTTGGAGGTGAAAGATGAGTTGATGAGGGAAGTGATGAAGGGAGCAAGTTGTTTGGCTGCATCTTTAATGACTGGGGCTGGGCAGGTATCGCCTTGGCATTTGGACGGTTTAAGAGAGTAGATTATTTCTTCAACCTCTTTGATGGTTATGGTGGAAAACTCAAAGAGGTTATTGTCATCATTTTGGGGGGTGGTGTGGGTGTGTGTAGAGGGGGTGATGTTATCAGTGAGGGTGAGGCTTTCTTTCTTTGTCAGGATTTTGGCTTGTAGTGTGGCAATTTTGCCTAGGAGTGCTTCCTGGATGCTCGTGCACCAGTGGATGTCTTTGTTACAAGTGTCTGGAGTGGGGGAGGGTGATTCGAGTTCTCTCAGGATATTGAAGAGCTCTTTGGTATTAGATTTGGCGTTGCTGATTCTTTCATTGTACATGTTTTTTTTAGACTGGATGATGGCTGATTTATAGATGTTCGATGCCAGTGCGTAAGATGTCTTATTAATAGTGGATGGTGACTGTTTCCATGCTAATTCAGCTTGTCTTTTGGATTTGCGGAGTGTTTTTAGTTTGGGGGTGAACCAAGAATTGAGGTGTGCTCGTGGTTTGGCTTTCCGAAGCTTGAGTGGTGCTATGGTGTTTATGGCATTAAGGATAGTTGTGTTGTATAACTCTACTAGTTCAGTAGGGTTGGTCATGGTGGGTGAGAAGTCGATGATGGGTTGGAGTAACGGGAGGAGTTTCTCTAGTGTGATATTTTTGTTTGTTTCTTGTGAGTGTGGGTGGGGCATTGGAGGAAGGCCCTGGTGTTTGAGTGCCTTTGTTGATGGTGAAGGTAATAAGGTGGTGATCAGTCCAAGCGCATGGAGTGTTGGAAAGGATGGTAGTGTTGCAGTTGAGGTCAGCTATCCAGTCAAGGATGCGGCCTTTGTTGTGTGTGGGTTGTGTGATATGGTGGGTGAGTCCTAATTCTGAAATTGTGTTGGCGACAGTGTGAGCTTTGTCATCTTTCTCATCATTGAGACCTAGATTAAAGTCTCCTAGGATGAGTAGTCGAGAGTTAGGTTTGATATTGTCAGAGAGTAAAAGGGCTATGTCATCATTAAAGGATAGTATAGGGCCTGGCGGTCTGTAAATGAGGTGGATGGTGATAGTGCTTGTGTGCGTTGTGTATAGTTTGAGGGTGAGTAGTTCCGCTGATGGCAGTGATTGGTTTTGTATGTGTCTTATGTTGATGGAGCTTTTTGCAATAATGGCTACTCCACCACCTTTAGCTGTTTGTCTGTCTGCACGGTAGATGGTATAGTCATTGGGTGGAGCCAGGTCTCTGTAATAGCTATGAAGTCGAGATCATTGAAGGAAATAATGTCGGCTATGTCTAGGGCATGGGCGACTACAGATCTCGCATTGATGAGTGCACCTTTGATGGTTTCGGTGGTGATGCATGATTTTTTGATGTGGGTGCGGGGGGAGGGTGCGTTCAGGCCGTGTGATATCTGGTCTGACGGAAGTGTAGGGCGTGTGCAGGAAGGGGCAGATTTGGTTAAGGTTATATTTTGTTTGTTGCCTAGATTGAGGAAGGATACGGGTGTGTGTGTTCTGGATCTGAGTCGGATGAGTTTCGATAAGCCTGAGCAGGGATAGGATTTGCTGGTAGTGAGGTTCGTGATAGTTGATTGGCCGATGGGAGTAGTTTGTGATGCTTCTTGGGGGCTGGAGGTGTCTGCTGTGCGATGAGAGTCGATGGAGGAGGTAGGCTGGAAGGGGTTGATGTTGGGTAGGAAGGGGGTGGGGCAGGGTATGGGATAATGTCTGGGGCAGGCTAGTCTGCTGAGGCCATTGGGGTGTAAGCGTAAGTGTGGCCCTGTACAAGGGGTGTCATGGGGGACCAGGCAGAATGGGAACATAATGAGGAAGGTCCAGGTTATCATATCTGAATTTAGAGGGAACTGGCGCACAAAATCATCAGAGAGAAGCTAGTACGCAATGTTAGTGCACAATGGTGCTGCAGTGAGGGTACTAACGCAGAGAATCAGAGAAATGCTAGTACACAGTGCTAATACACAGTTCTAATACACAGTGCTAATACACAGTGTACTCTAAGCGACCATGAGGCACTACACAATGTCACAGTGGTCTCTAAGCGACCATAAGGCACAACACTATGTCACAGTGGTCTCTAAGCGACCATAAGGCACAACACAATGTCACAGTGGTCTCTAAGCGACCCTAAGGCATAACACTATGTCACAGTGGTCTCTAAGCGACCCTAAGGCACAACACAATGTCACAGTGGTCTCTAAGCGACCCTAAGGCACAACACAATGTCACAGTGGTCTCTAAGCGACCCTAAGGCACAACACAATGTCACAGTGGTCTCTAAGCGACCATAAGGCACAGCACAATGTCACAGTGGTCTCTAAGCGACCATAAGGCACAACACAATGTCACAGTGGTCTCTAAGCGACCATAAGGCACAACACAATGTGAAAGTAGTTTGTGTTAGACCGTACTGCAAAAACAGGGTTCAGTGAAGGCTTGAAGCAGTTCAGGTTGCTGGCTGGAGTAGTGGAAAAAAGGTTGCTGTAAGGGGCAGTATGCTTGCCCCAGAGGAGATGGGCAGGGGATCTAGCCCTATGCTCGATGGCGTATACAGGCTAGAGATAGGCACCGTGTACAGTGCCTTCGAGGTGGGCCGGTTCGAAGCCTGCTGGCTTGTGGTTGGCTCCCAGTAGAGGAGAGGGGCCAATCACGATGTTTGCAGGGTTGCGGGGCCGGGTGGAGGGCTGAAGATGAGACGGTCAGCCATCTTTAAATGGTGTGGACCTAGGGGCTTCAATTGGTGGCTGGATGCACTCTGAGTGCAATAATGGGGCAGATCCTGGCTGGAGAAGGCCACACGCTTGAGCGGCGCGGATATTATTAAATAATCCGCCGCGTGTTGCCTTCAAGACGCACGCTCGTGCTGCGGCTAGGGACTCGTGACATACCTGGTGTCAGGCAGGGCTGGCTGCTGCTCCAGCAGTAGATGGAAGGAGCTCCTGCTCATGGTGGCTCTGGAGTGGTAGGGGCAGAGTTCCTGGTCCCTGGCTCCTTAGGCTCCGAACAGGCACCCAACAGGCCTTAGTGTGGCCTTTGTGAGGGCCGGCGAATCCGCCTGCCGGCGGATGCTCGTTCGAGCTAAGAGGCGGTCTCAGCCTCGTTTTGGCGCCGCGCTGCGCCCGGCATGGAGAGGTCAGGCAGGCCTCTCAGACCTAGTCAGGCGGTCTCTGTGGGCCTCGTCTGTGCTGCTGGCTGCTTCGGGGCGGGGGAGAGGGCTCCTGCCCTCTTCCCTGGGCAGATGATGTGGAGTGCGGAGGCACGGGCACCCAACAGGCCTTAGTGTGGCCTTTGTGAGGGCCGGCGAATCCGCCTGCCGGCGGATGCTCGTTCGAGCTAAGAGGCGGTCTCAGCCTCGTTTTGGCGCCGCGCTGCGCCCGGCATGGAGAGGTCAGGCAGGCCTCTCAGACCTAGTCAGGCGGTCTCTGTGGGCCTCGTCTGTGCTGCTGGCTGCTTCGGGGCGGGGGAGAGGGCTCCTGCCCTCTTCCCTGGGCAGATGATGTGGAGTGCGGAGGCACGGGCACCCAACAGGCCTTAGTGTGGCCTTTGTGAGGGCCGGCGAATCCGCCTGCCGGCGGATGCTCGTTCGAGCTAAGAGGCGGTCTCAGCCTCATTTTGGCGCCGCGCTGCGCCCGGCATGGAGAGGTCAGGCAGGCCTCTCAGACCTAGTCAGGCGGTCTCTGTGGGCCTCGTCTGTGCTGCTGGCTGCTTCGGGGCGGGGGAGAGGGCTCCTGCCCTCTTCCCTGGGCAGATTATGTGGAGTGCGGAGGCACGGGCACCCAACAGGCCTTAGTGTGGCCTTTGTGAGGGCCGGCGAATCCGCCAGGGCCTCATTACGACCCTGGCGGATGGACCATGGTGCTAATAGCACCATGGTCCATGCCGGTAACATTCCGACTCCGCCATGGCGGAATGGGGAATTACCACCCCATTCCGAGGTTGGCGGAGTGGTAATTCCCCCTTCCGCCATGGCCCTTCCCCATTCCCATTTTTGCCCCATTGGGCATAATGGGAATGGGGAAGGCGCTAGGTACGGTGCCGCAATTAGCACCAAGGTCCCTTTGCGGCATGGTTTTTAACGCCTGCAAAAAGCAGACGTTAAAATCACCATCCCGCAATGGGACCTTGTAATCAGGCGTTAAGGGTCGGTGCCGTTTACGGCGCCGTAAAACCCTTAACGCCTGACTCGTAATGAGGCCCATTGTTCCAAACAGTTCCGCTATCAATGATTTCCATGCCATTAGGGTTCCCATCTCTTCTTCTCCTCCTATGTTACTTGCCTCTTGCCATACCATAGTCTCTGCCTCCGCCCACCTCTGCAACTCCTTCCACCACATCTCCACCCGTGGTCTATGACAAGCCTTCCAACCCATGGCGATCCTCCTTTTTGCGAGCACATATGCCAAGTCCTTCAGTTTGTTGACATGCTTCAGTTTCTGCGATCTAGGGGACCCCCCCAGTAAGCAGGCCCAGGCTGTCTTTATAACAATAGTGACTCCTTTGTCCGCTAGTTTCCCCGCTATTTCGCTCCAGAAGGGCTCAATCACAGGGCAGGACCAAAACATGTGTACCATTTCAGCCTGTTCTTCATCACATTTGGGACATGCTTGTCTACCGGCATTTTTAAACCTTGGTATCTTCAGGGGTGTCATATATACGCTCTGTGCGTAATATATAATTGTATCTGTTTCAACCTAGCATTTCTCGACACCTTTTTATGATACCACAGGGCACGCTCTCACATCCCGTCCTCCATCGGGGCTCCCACCTCAGTGTCCCAGTCTAATCTTAGTTGCGTTGGTTCCTTCCTAACCTTGAGCATCAGCATTTCATACAATCTTGAAATCTCATGCCCTCCCTCTGTTATATCATATATCGTATCTACAGTACCATCTGGCTCTTCTCCGAGTACCGTTTCAGGCCAAGTTTTCTTAATTTCCCGCACCAATCTACGATACGTAATATACTGACCTACGTGTAGTCCTGCTTCCTCACTCTTCAAAATTTGTGATGGCTCCCTTCCGCCAGACATCTCCCATAGTTGCCAACCCCACCGATTCCCAGTGGTTTCTAATCTTCATTCGTAGCTGCACATCTCCTCTGGCCAGCGCAACCAGCGGTATCTGCGGGGAGCATGGAGCTGGGATTTCCATCAACCGGCACGCTCGGCGCCAGATCCTCCACCCAAGCATCAACATCCCAGGGCGCACCTTCATTTCTGTTTCGGGCAACCAGATCACTTCTTTTAAATAAAATGGGGCACAATCTGCGCTAAACAACCTGGATTCAGGGGTCTCTTCGTCCGAGAGCCATTTAGCAATGTACTACAACTGGCTCGCTACATAGTAGACCTCGTAGTTAGGGAGCCTTGTCCCTCCTTTTTCGTAAAACTTCTGCAACTTCCATAATGCCACCCTGCGCCTGGTGCCCTGCCACAAGAAGTCCCTGCACATACTGTTTAGAATGGTAAAAAACTTCCCCGGTATGAGGTATGGAATGTTTCCAAAATAATGCAGAAGTCTGGGCAGGACCACCATCTTAAGCATTGCACCACGGCCCATCATCGCTAGTGGCAGCTTCCCCCAAAATGTCATACTTTTTCCAATTTTTGCTATGGCTACCTCCGTGTTGTTTCTATGTTCTTTTTCAACTGTATGGTACGCATCTATCCCAAGGTACTGAAAGGTATCAACAGCCCAAGGAGCTTGCAGCACCGGCAGCTGCTCTGTAGGGATTCCAATATAGCTACCTAACGGGAAAATGACAGACTTCTGAGGATTCACCACTCTGCCAGACATCCCTGCATACCTGTCCATAACCTCCAGGATGTACTGGAGATTCTCCTCCGGGTACTTCAGATACAACAGCAAATCATCTGCATACAAGGAGATCAAGTGTCACTCCCCTCCCACTTCAATGCCTATAGTGTCATACTGTTGTCTGAGATATATAGCCAAAGGCTCCAAAGCCAGTATGTATGACATCGGGGACCATGGGCACCATTGTCTAGTACCTCTGCTTAGCTGCCATCTCTCTGAAATCACAGCTCCTGTCTTGACTCTGGCCAACGGCTCACTATATAGCATCTTTGCCCATCTTATGTATCCAGGCCCCATCCCATATCATGCCAGGGCTGCCAGCAGCCATGGCTACTTGACAGAGTCGAAAGCCTTTACCACGTCTAAAGACACCACTACCATTTCACCCCCATTCCGGCCCGCCCATTCGACGACTCGGTGGTGTCGCCTGTGGTTATGAGTTATGTTCCTATTCGGAACATAGCCCGTCTGATCCGGGTGTATGAGTTTACCTATGACTCTTCGCAGTCTGCTTGCCAAGACAGCTGTCAGTATCTTGCTGTCCTGATTCAACATTGATAGCGGTCTGTAGGAGCCGCAGCTATGTCCAGGCTTATTGGGCTTAGGAAGCAGAATTATAATTGCCTCTCTAAGCGATCTGGCAGCCGTCCCGTCTCAAACGCTTCATTTAGCATATTTAGCATTGGGGGGAGCACTTCTGCTTTATATGCTTTATAAAACTCACTTGGAAGCCCGTCCACCCCTGGGGTCTTACTAGTAGGCAGTTGTCTCACCACTGCTTCTAGCTCCTCCAAAGTAATCGGTGCATCCAAATCTTCCCTTTCTTCAGCACTTATTTTGGGCAGACCTATGTCTTCAAGTGTTTCTTTTATTTCCTCTTGACTACCCTTCTCCACATCCCCATATAGTTCCCTGTAGTAATTAGCGAACTCCTGATTAACTCCCTCCTGGGTGTCAGCTACACTGCCATCTTCTCTTGTTATTGTCCTAATGGTGGGTCTGGGGATTTCACTCTTATATAACCATGCCAGAAGCCTTCCCGTTTTATCTACTCCAGCATGCTGTCTCTCTATGTATTTCTTATAATTTAGCTTACAAAACCTATCCCAATGTTCTCCACATGTCTGTTGCAATTTAAGTATCAGCTCTGTATTTATTCCAGTATCATCATTCTCCCCCTGCGCTTTTTCCAGCTCCCTTTCAGCTTCATGTAAGTCAGTCAGGATTCCTCCTTGCAGGCTTTTAGACTTTACTATGGCTACGCCTCGCAACACCACTTTAAAAGCTTCACATAGCGTGCTCGCCGAGTCCACACTACCCGTATTCACCTCAAAGTAATTTATGTCTTCCCGAAACACAGGATCTTTAAGCGCTTGCGCTCGTAGCCGCCATGTTGGGATCCTCGCTCTTGGAGGGCGGTATTGCCAGCCAACAAATAAAAGGCTAGTGGTCTGACAGGACTCTCGCTTTATATTCTGCATGCACCATTTCTATCATTACGTCCGACGTGGCAAAGACATAGTCTAGCCTCGTATACAACTGTTGTGGGGCAGAATATGCGAGTACTGTTTTTCCTGGGGGTGCTTCATTCTCCATACATCTGCCAGACCAAAGTCGTCTAGCAGTGTTTGCAGCACTCGTGCTGCCGGGGCAGGTTTATCCAATTTTCGATCCGATCTGTCCATCCTGGGGTTTAGTACACAGTTAAAATCTCCACCCCAGATCACCGCATTTCCCATACACATGCCAAGGCTAGTACTCAAGGTTCTAAAATATGTTGCCGTATTCTGATTGGGTGCGTATGTATTCACTATACTTATCTCTCTGTTCTCCACCAATCCCCTAAGTATGACCATTCTTCCATACGCTTCCGCAGTTTCCTGCAACACGTGAAAGAGGACATGCGGTGCCACCCAGATAAGGACCCCTCTAGCATAAGCAGAATATGTTGAGCCCACCACGACCCCTTTCCATTTCTTCATAACCGTTCCCAGCCTTTCTTTCGTCAAATGAGTCTCCTGTAGCAGCGCAATATCTACCTTCTGTCTGCGCAGGTATAGCATAACCTTATTTCTTTTTAAATAACTGTTTAGTCCCCTGACATTCCATGTAATTATCTTAAGGTCCCCCATGGCTTGTTATGTCTCCCATCCCCTCTCCAGCAGTCCAATCCATTTCTCGTTTCTGTTCCTGTCTATACAGGCTTGTTCCCCGGTTCAAACTTCTCCTATCTACACACATTTCAAACACCCCTCCCTCGCTGCCTCCCAACGCCCTTCCCTTCCCAAACACACCCAACTCCCCATTTCTCTCACTTCCGCCCCTCCTCTCCTCCCCAACAACCCCCTCCCCAACTGTTGCCCAGCCCCATCCCTGGATCTCAGGCACCCCCGCATCTAGCTCTTTCTGGCTCCCGCCTGTACTCGATGCTCCACAGGGTGAGGCCACCCTAGTGGCTAACCTGCTACAACTATTACTATTATTTTTCAGGGGGGGTAGGGTGCTTGCGTCCTGCCGCTCCTATTTGCTATAATCTCAACACACTTTGTTGTACAATTGGTGCATGTGCGCACGTTACTATATTCAAGTCTTTAAGTTCGCCAAAGTCCATGGTATCCCCTCTAGATATCAACCTTGCCTAGTCGCACCCCTTACTCATAATCACCATCTTTATTTCTATTAGAGTACCCACTGTGCACCACATCAATCTACATGCAATGTCCCCTTCACTTATCGTATTACTCTCGAGCTTGCTCCGCATCTTGTTCCGGACAACCCTGAAGGTCTAGCCATGTTGTCGCTTCTTCTGGGGCGTGAAAAAAAAATATCTTGCTCTTATGTATCACTTTCAATTTCGCGGGATACAGAAACATATATTTAATTCCTGCCATGCGTGTAACCTTCTTTTGATTGCCACATAACTATACCGCTGCCTCTGGACCAACATTGTATAATCCGGATATGCTGTGATGGTGCACAAGGCCCTTTCTATCATTCCTCCTTTACGAAAGTATTCTAAAACCTTCTCACGATCCTTATAGTTCAATATTTTTGCGATTAATGCCCAGGGGGGGCCCGGCTTCGGTTTCCTCATAAGGGCTCTATGTGCACGCTCCACTGCAAATCCTTGCGAGAGTTTTTCAGCCCCTATTTCTTGTAAGAGTAGATTTCAACGTAGTCTGTGGGGTCTTGGCCTTCCTCCCCCTCCGGCAAGCCGACCATGCAAATGTTGTTCCTCCTTGCTCTCCCTTCCGCTTCCTCCGTACGATTTTCCAGGTTAACTACCTGCTGTTTTAGTATATGAACCTCCTTTGCGTTGTTGGCGCTGGTATCTGAGTTAGTTTTCACCACACTTTCCAGGCTACTTGTTCTCTCTGCCAATGTCCTTACGTCTTGTCGTAGCAAGGCGACGTCAATGACTACTGCGTCGATCTTGGCTTCCAGTGAAGTGCGTTGGTCCGCCCTCGCTGTCCCCCATGAGTCTCTCAGCTCCGTGATGGCAGCTAGAATCTGATAGTTCTCCGTCGCTACAGTGCTCTCTGCCGGTGCTATCGCGCCTTTAGGCGCAGCGGTCGCTGGGGATAGCTGTGTCTTGGTGAATGCTTCCATTGTAGATTGTTTGTTCTTGTTCTTGCTTATGGCCCCTCGCCCAGTCATCTTGCAGCTTCAGTGTGTGTTCTAGGTTGTTCGGCCTCAGCTGTATCTATCTTGTTCCTCTGATCTGATACGGCCTCAGATTAATACCACAGGTCTGGGTCAATTGTTCAGGGGGCTCTGTTTAAGTTTATGCTCGCTGGGTTAATTCTCGAGTGAATTATGTCCTCCCACGTTACCGCTTATGTTGTTGTGACCTGGGGCGCACTATTCCTTTCTCATCTAGTTCTCGGTTCTCTTTGGGTTTTTGCGCACGCTGTGCTCAGTCACTTGTAATCTCTGCAGTTTTAACTTTTCCAGCAGCTTGAGCTCACCTCACAGATCGTGTCCTCCTGTGCTGGTTCCCACCTTGTGGCTTGCACAGAGTCATGCGCTAGTAAACAGCGTTTGTGCGTGCCTCCAGTTCTCAATACTGCGTCCTTATTTATTTTAGAAAGAGCACAATCACCACTGCCTGTGCCAACTCAGCAGCATCAACATGTCCCTCAGAGGCCGCTGTCGCAGAATGCGCACTTGCACGTTCCGGTCACTGAATACTGTTCGTGAGCCGCCGGCTGCTATTTCATGTACACTTTTTCATCCAAGCTCTGCTGCCAGTCCAGTGTACTATTTATTGTTGCCTCCCTCACTTAGGTCCATATTATGAAAAGTTTGGGCGCGCAGCGCGACCGTTTCTCAACAAAGGCCCCAAGCGGCCGCCACAGCTGATCTCCGTTGCACTCGGGGACCTCGCTCACGCTTCAGCGCACTGCAGCATCTTGCTCCCAGGCTTGCCTCGCCGTGACCAAATGTTATTGTAGTGTTACGCTAACCTGGCTCCCACAGGGGCGTCGATCGGACCCGGTCAGCTGCGACCTCCTCCAACGTGAAGCGTAGGGCAGAGATGACAGACTGGACTGGACCGCCTAATCTCGTCTGCTTGACCCTTATGTTTGTAAATGATGAGCTCTCCATCCTGCGTGGAATGCAGGGGCGCGTAGATACCAGTTACTTCACTGGTTTGAGGGCGTTGGAAGAGTTCCGGATGAATATTGACTCTGAGGTTCCAGGCGAGAACCCATAAGTATAAAGTTCAAAGAGTTCAATTTGTCCGATGTTCACTCTTGTACATTCCTTTCTTGTGTTGCAGCTGGGTCCAAGGGAAGATTGTCTTGTGGCAGCTGACGGTGTTGAGGTAAGAGTCTGTATTACCCAACACTGTCCGGAAAAAGATGCGTGTGTTTAAATTGCTGGTTTCTCTCTCCTTACAGGTGCCGTGTAAGAAGTTGCGGTTTGTTACAGAATAATGCTTCCGGTTGTTAATCAGGTAAGTCTATGGTGGAGAGGTTGTATTTGTTGGCTCTCTCGGCTCACCTTATGTTTCTTTTGTCCCCTAGATGGTGGAATTCGGCGGAGAAAATGATGGAGGCTGCGCCGGATCGAAAAATGCTGTGAGGACTGGTGATTATGGCGCGGCGCTGCAGCTGGCGATGCGATGCGTGTGCTATAATGTCCTTTTCAAGTTCGAAGACGTGATGGATCCGGATTTCAGGTAAGGATTGAAATAATATCTGTTTTCCAACCTTTCCTTCTTCTTTCTTCTATTGCTAGGAGCTCTGGATTCGAGACAGGCGTGGCTGAAGACTGGATGTTGACTGCAGGCACGGTGAGCGTTACACTGCTGGATGCAGAATAACACGAAGCATGTGCTGCTGTTCGGGCGTGGTTTAAATAGCCTCCAAAGTAGTTCCAGGTAAGAAGTCCCTAGAACTACACCCGAGTAAAAAATAGTCCCTGTATAAAAATAGTCCCATCCAGGCCTCACGGGCTTGGATTCATTTGCAGCATGGTCTGCATGAGGTAAGTAAAGTCTATGAGCCTGGCGCCTATAGCGCCAGGACTGATTTCTATTATGAGCCTGGCGCCTAAGGTGCCAGGACTGAACCCAGACAGCCCCCAGCCGGGGCTGCTGGGGTTTTATTAAATACCTGGATGCCTGCTCCCGGGGCTGATGGGCTTGATCCGGATGCCCGGGGGTAGGCATCATGACAGCACTCCCCCCAAGGCCTCTCCTAAAGTTGCTCTTCCCCTTGGTCCTGGTTTGTCTGAGAAGTTCTGATGGAATTTCTTCACCAACCGAGGTGCATGAACGTGCTCACTAGGTTCCCATGACATTTCTTGTGGTCAGTAACACTTCCAGTCGATTAAATAAAAAAGTCTTGATTTAACCATCTTAGAGTCCAGGATATTCTTTACCTCGAATTCAGGTTCTCCATCTATTAGGATGGGTTCAGCTGGTTTGGTTAATCTTGTCCCAGGTTGAACTGGTTTTAGAAGTGAAACATGAAAGACAGGATGAATCTGCAAATTAGAGGGTAATTCCAATTTGACAGCCACCGGGTTGATAATGGCCTTAATGGTGCAAGGTCCCAAATAGCTAGGATTGAAAGTTCGAGGACCCTTTAGAGGCATGTGTTTTGTAGCTAGCCAAACTTGATCTCCAATCTGGTATTGTGGAGTTTCACTTCTATGTCGATCAGCATTTTTCTTGTATTTCTCCTTTGCTTGTTTCAAATTTTCTATTGCTTCCTTAAAGGCTTGTGTAATAGTAGAGTGCAGATGAGTAACTGCAGGCATTTCTAAGAGTTGAGGCGAATCGAGTTCTGAGGTTCGAGGATGATGTCCACATATGGTATAAAAGGGGCTTTGTCCGGTTCCTGAATGTACAGAGTTATTGTATGCGTATTCGGGAATCCATAAAATATCTTTCCAATTGCTTTCGGTTTGGTGTAGCATACAACGTAGGTATTGTTCAAGAGTCTGGTTGGTCCTCTCCGTCTGACCATCAGTTTGGGGGTGGTGACTGGTTGATAGCCTTACGTCGATTTGCGCCAATTGACAGCATTTCTTCCAAAATTGCGAAATGAATTGACTACCTCGGTCAGAGACCAATACGGAAGGAAATCCATGGATTCGAACAATGTTTTCAAGAAATTCCTTGGCCAAAATCGAAGCGGAAGGTAATCCTTTTAAAGGAATAAAGTGGGCCATTTTGGAAAAAAGATCCACAATAACTAGAATGGTGTTAAATCCATTACACGGAGGTAGATCAGTAATGAAGTCTAAAGACAAGGTGTGCCATGGTGTAGGTGGAATATCCAAAGGTTGTAAAAGGCCAGCTGGTTTTTTCTTCTGACTTTTGTTTTGGGCGCAGATACCACAAGACATCACAAATGACTTTACGTCCTTTCGCCAGGTGGGCCACCAGAATTGTCTTTTAATTTTAGCTTCAGTTTTTGCGATACCTGGGTGTCCTTCCATAAGGGCGTCATGATAATTGGAGATGACTAGTTCTTGTAGTTCCTTGTGTGGTAGAAATAGACGTCCTTGATAGTAAGGCAGGTCATTGATGACTGAATAATCTTGGCCTTTCTTTACGCAGTCCTGCAGGGCTGCTGGATCAAAAAGTTGTTGGATTTTTAAATGAATGTCTTCTAGAGTCTGTAGAGTAGTTATGCCAAGAATTCCTTGTTCTGAAATTATAGGCACCGGTTCCGGGTTCAATATACTTCTCCCATCCCTATTCGGGATAGGCATCTGCCTTGCCGTTTTTACAACCTGGTCGATAAGTGATCACGAAATCGAATTCGGCAAAGAATAATGCCCACCGAAGTTGACGCGATGATTGGGCCTTGGCTGTTTTCAAATACTGCAGATTCCTGTGATCTGTGATTACAGTGATGGTATGCCTGGCACAGAGAAGATAATGCTGCCAAGCCTTGAAGGCAGACTTGATGGCTAATAACTCATATCAGTAACCGCATAGTTTAATTCGGCTGCTGAGAACTTTCTTGACCAGAATGCTACTGGATGAAGTTGACCGGTTTCGGGATCCTTCTGGGACAGGATAGCTCCCATGGCTAAACTGGATGCATCGGTTTCAACTATGTATGGAAGCTCAGGGTGTGGATGCTTTAAGACAGGTGCAGACGTGAATTTCGATTTTAGCTCTTGGAAGGCTCTTTCAGCCTCTTCAGTCCACAAAAAAGTTTTTTTTTCTGCAAAAGTGCTGTGATGGGGTGTACAATATATGAGAATTCAGGAATAAATCTGCGATAGAAATTAGCAAATCCAAGCATGCTTTGTACCCCTTTAACAGAACTGGGTGATGGCCACTTGAGGATTGCATCAACCTTTCGAGAGTCCATTCGAACTCCTTTTGGAGTCAGGATAAATCCCAGGAATTCAAATTCTGTACAATGAAAAACACATTTCTCCAATTTTGCGTATAATTTGTGCTGGCTTCGTTTCTCTAGGACTGCACGAACGTGCTTCACATGGTCTGATTCTGAGGAGGAGTACACTAGAATATTGTCTATGTATACGACAGCACAGACGTCAATGAGTTCACGAAGGACATCGTTCATAAAATACTGGAAGGCTGCTGGCGCATTGCACAACCCGAAGGGCATCACCTGGTATTCGAATAACCCGTACTTGGTGCGAAAGGCAGTCTTCCATTCATCGCCTTTCTTTACACGTACCAGATGATATGCCCCTCTGAGGTCTAACTTAGTGTAGATACAAGCATCCTTTACTTGGTCTAGTAATTCGGGGATCAGAGGCAATGGGTATCGGTTTTTTACTGTAATCTGATTTAATGCGCGGTAGTCTATGCACGTTCTAAGGTCACCTTCCTTTTTAGGCACGAAGAATAGAGCTGAGGATGCAGGAGATTTGAATGGACGAATAAGCCATTAGCAAGGTATTGGTCCAGATTTTGTCGTAGGTGAAGATTTTCGGGTTCCGTAGGGGCGTAGATTCTACTGCATGGAGGTTGTGCACCGGGTACTAGGTCAATTTGACAATCGTATGATCTGTGAGGTGGTAAGGTATTTGCCTGTTCTTTTTGAAAAACATCCTGACATTCTTGATATTCCTGAGTTAACTGCACAACTGGATTAGTAACAGTGGCCAGGCTTTGTTCAAGGTTTTTTCCAGGTAACAGGTGTGTGCACAATCTGGGAAGGTCACTCTCTTCTCTCGCCAATCAATACAAGGATTATGTGTTTCCAACCATGGCATTCCCAGAATTATTTGGAATTGCGGGGCCTTCATTAAATCAAACACAATAGTTTCTCGATGCCCATCTTGACCCAACAGTGTCAGCTCAGCAGTGGAATGAGTTATAGGCCCAGATGCAATTTCAGTTCCATCGACTGTGGTGATGATATCCGAAGAAGTCTTTTTGCAAAGGGGTAGATTCATCCTTGAGGCCAATTCGTGGTCCATGTAGTTTCCTACGGCCCCGCTATCAATGTATGCCCTTACTGCGTGCATACGTGATGGCTGCCTTGGATCAATTAGGACCATTGGTATAATTAGGTGGGAGGTCTGAGTGTCCTTCTTTAAGCTCGGCAAGCGAATCTCTACACTAGTCGGGTGTGGTCGTTTCCCGAATCAGGCTCTATTTGACTTTTTTCAGCAACTCCTACTACTTTCTTGGGTGGTTTTATAGGGCAATCCCGTAGAAAATGTCCTGCGGTACCACAGTACAGACACAATTGCATCTGCCGTCTCTTTTCTCTTTCCTTTTGAGTTAAGGGTCCTTTAACCCCCCCGATCTGCATAGGTTCTGATGCATCTGTTCCTTTGGGGGTGACATTGGGTTTAACCCATACCCGATTCTCGAACTTAGCTTGCTCAGCCTTTCTACTCTGAAGTCGGTGGTCTAACTGGACCACTATGTCTATATATTCTGCGCAATCCTGAGGTGGGTTCACAATTTGAGCCAAAACATCTTTGAGTTCTCCCCGAAGCCCACGATGAAATAATGTAATTCGTTTCTCCTCAGGCCATCCGGTTTCCACCACCAACCTATTGAAGGTTGCGATATAGGTTAGCAGATCCTGATTACCCTGTCGAAGGGATAAAAGTTTGTTATCCAGGGCCTGTCCCTGTGAATGTCTGGCAAATGGTCTTTCCATGCTTCTTTGAAAAACCTGAAAATCCCGAAGAAGAGGATCATCCTGGTTGACTAGTGGAATTGACCAGTCAGCTGCGCTGCCACCAAGATATGATAGTACAAAGGCTACATTGGCTTGGTCATTTGCAAAAGCTCCAGGTCTGCATAAAAAGTGCAAGCGGCATTGATTTATAAACACTGCAAACTTTTTTGGGTCCCCAGCAAAGCGTTCGGGTGGAGCTAAAGGAATAGCCCCTGGTGGGATTACTTGCACAGGATTGCTCGATCAAACAGGAGCTGGGTTTCTCCCGAGTCCAGGTAGGGGTGTTTGCCCAGCTTGATTTTGCAGCAGTTGTCTAGCAAGATCATTTGTGCCTTCCTTTGACACAATCAGTTCTCTCCTGAGGGCCCGGACAGCTGCGACCTCCTCCAACGTGAAGCGTAGTGCAGAGATGACATCTGGACTGGACCGCCTAATCTCGTCTGCTTGACCTGTAGAAATATTCTCCTTATGTTTGTAAATGATGAGCTCTCCATCCTGCGTGGAATGCAGGGGCGCGTAGATACCAGTTACTTCACTGGTTTGAGGGCGTTGGAAGAGTTCCGGATGAATATTGACTCCGAGGTTCCAGGTGAGAACCCGTAAGTATAAAGTTCAAAGAGTTCAATATGTCCGATGTTCACTCTTGTACATTTCTTTCTTGTGTTGCAGCTGGGTCCAAGGGAAGATTGTCTTGTGGCAGCTGATGGTGTTGAGGTAAGAGTCTGTATTACCCAACACTGTCCGGCAAAAGATGCGTGTGTTTAAATTGCTGGTTTCTCTCTCCTTACAGGTGCAGCGTAAGAAGTTGCGATTTGTTACAGAATAATGCCTTTCGGTTGTTAATCAGGTAAGTCTATGGTGGAGAGGTTGTATTTGTTGGCTCTCTCGGCTCACCTTATGTTTCTTTTGTCCCCTAGATGGTGGAATTCCGCAGAGAAAATGATGGAGGCTGCGCCGGATCGGAAAAATGCTGTGAGGACTGGTGAGTTTGGGGCAGCGCTGCAGCTGGCGATGTGACGCGTGTAGTATAATGTCCTTTTCAAGTTTGAAGACGTGATGGATCCGGAATTCAGGTAAGGATTTAAATAATATCTGTTTTCCAACCTTTCCTTCTTCTTTCTTCTATTGCTAGGAGCTCTGGATTCGAGACGGGTGCGGCTGAAGACTGGATGCTGACTGCAGGCACGGTGAGCGTAACGCTGCTAGATGCAGAATAACACGAAGCATGTGCTGCTGTTCGGGCGTGGTTTGAATAGCCTCCAAAGTAGTTCCAGGTAAGAAGTCCCTAGAACCACACCCGAGTAAAAAATAGTCCCTGTAGAAAAATAGTCCCATCCAGGCCTCACGTTGGCTTGGATTCATTTGCAGCATGGTCTGCATGAGGTAAGTTAAGTCTGTGAGCCTGGCGCCTATGGCGCCAGGACTGATTTCTATTATGAGCCTGGCGCCTAAGGCACCAGGACTGAACCCAGACAGCCCCCAGCCGGGGCTGCTGGGGTTTCATTAAATACCCGGATGCCTGCTCCCGGGTCTGATGGGCTTGATCCGGATGCCCGGGGGTAGGCATCATGACATGTAGTCGGCTTCTTTAATCCCCATACGCCATCACTCAAGCTAATACAGTTAACAGATAGTCCCTCCGATTCACACTATACAACGTTGCACACTCCAAATGTTCTACTGCTGTTCCGACGATCCACCGGGCACCCCAGCCAATGTAGGCTTCTGTGGCCGCTTGCAACAATGTATCTTGAGCTCTTCCTCTCCCGGGCTCACTTCACAGCGCAGCACGTCTCTTGAAGCTTTTTTCACGGGTTTGAATATGCGCCTCGGGCTATCACACAAAACAAGCCCTCCATTCGCAGCTGATAGCCTGACTCAGTCGTTCCGGCGATCAGGGTGTTTTCCAGACCTGATGCCTTTGTTAGCCGCCATTTTGCAGGACTTCGTGTTCCACAAAGCAAACCCTGCAGAGCTCATATCTCGGTCATCTTTTCCCAAAACAATTAGTCCTTTGCCACTGTAGTAGAAAGCAGCTTCCAACATCTCCGCCTATGTGTCCAACAGCTTTCAGTCCGTATAAGTGCTTCTATTAGGATCGGTATCGGATCCGTAGGAGCAGCCACTCCGGAGCATGTCCTACTCCATGGCTGGCTGGCCACGCCCCCACCTGCATAGAATTGTTATGATGTAATTCTCTCAGTATTGACAAGAGTAGGAGGCAGACCCCATTCATCTAATTTTTTCCAAAGAAGATCCCTGTCTATCGTATCAAAGGCTTGGAAGAGATCTAACCAAGCACCAAAAAGTGGTGGGCCCCCTCCTTGGACAGACGGTGAGATCAGGGTACTCAGAACCAACCCGTTTAGAGAAGTAGATAAACCCTTCCTGAAACCCGATTGTTGTCTTGGGATGACACTGATTTTGTTTGCCCATGATTCCAATTCCCCTAAGATGAGCCCTGTAAAGATTTTACTGTCTGTATCTAAAAGGGAAATTGGACGATAATTAGCAGCTAGCACTCTATCTCCCTTTTTATAGATTGGTATAAATAGGGAATTTTTCCATGAGTCCGGGAAGCTCTTCTGATAGATTATATTATCAAAGAGTTTCTTTAGGATCTCAGCCCATAGGGAGGAGTCTTTTTTGAGGATTGAATTACTCAATCCATTTGGTCCCCCCGCTCTGGAAGTTGATGATTTTCGTATCAACATTTCCAGGTCCATGGCTATAAAGTCTAAGGACCACTTAATCAATTTATTCCTCTCCCCAGTTATGGCATTAGGTGAGTCATATAGATTGGCAAAATGCTCAGACTAAACTTGTTCTTGGATATTGGTATCCATTTTTTGATTCCTGTTTACCTCTCCACCCCCTACCATTGTCCAAAATGTCTTGAGTTTCCCCTCGAGAGAGCAGATAGCATTCTTTCTCCATCTTGTTGCCATATAAGATACCTGTGGGCCATATACCAATTTCTGTAGTTGTTCCTTAGGGTTCGAATACCCTACTTTAGTTGGGCCAAATCTGTACAGGAATTCTTTAGCTTCGTTCTTTGTTGTCTAAGCTCCTTCTTCCTTTTTACAACTTCAACATTGAAGTATGCTTATGAATCCTATGAGGACTCTGCCTGCATGTTAGAGTTAACAGGGGCCAAATTAGAAAGAAAGAGAGAAAAGTCATCCGGATTACAAAAATTTGAGAGTTGTTGATCTGAAGATTGGTTCACCCTGCCCCGCAGTTCAAAGTTTAGGTCATCCCCCCCCCTATGAAATCTCCTAACAACATTTCCTACTTTATTCGTTGTGAGGGCCTGGTCACAAAATGCTACCTCGTGAACCCCAAACAAAAAAAGTGCTCTCAGGTTTGATGGTCATCTATATTCCCTTCCCCCACTTGAAAGTTTGAGCAAGACTCAAAAATGCACTGCGAGGCAAAGAGATAGTCGATAGTCGAGAAAGCAGAACCTCTGTTCCATGATGGAGCACTGGGGATGTCCCCCCTTACATTACCATTAAACATTTCAAGACCCCATTCATACAAAAAGTCTGTCCAAATCTTCCCATTTTCGGTTTTCCGGCGGATTGTTCCCGAAATAGGGTCAGTTGTGGAGACACACTAGGAATTAAAGTCACCAGCAATAATAAGATCATCAGCAGGATATTGCTGCAAACAGTCTACCAAAGCATTCGAGAGATTAAGCAGAAAATCTGCAAGAGGGATAGCACTGGGATTCCAGTAAACATTTGTGATGAGCCAAGTGCTCCCCTTGATAGTCCCTCTTCTCTTCACTCTTACCACAAGGATGCCATCTTTATTGTTCCTTACACTTTTTGAATTTTCAAAAATCTCATTGCTGCATGCCACAAGCAAACCCCCTGTGGGCCTCCCCCTTCTGAGCCTCAAGCTAATTGCTGAAAAATGTAAAAACCATCCAACCCAACTACTCCAGTTAACCAAGTCTCTTGAAATAGTATTAGTTCCGCTGATTTGAATATTTGCGATTTCCTTGGTTCCTGGGAAAAAGAAGCATACCCTCTGGTGTTCCATGACAGTATGTTAATTTGCGCCTTCCCTAGAGTCGCTGCTGGGGAACACCCATTTTACGAAATACCTCAGAGATTATCTCTGGGACCATTTCCCACATATTCGAAGGATTAGGGAGGATTCTTTCTTTGTTGTTAATTTCAGTCTTTTGGTTGTGGGTGTCTAAAGAACCTTGGCTCGGCTTTATTAAAGCTGGACATATCTGAGAGATCATAAGCCCTCTATGGTCCCAAGCCATTGACTCTCCCAAAATCAAATCAGTACCCAATGTTGACTTCAGGGTAACCCTCTGCGGTATTTGTGTCAGGTCCAAAGGGAAAGCTCACAACATCAATGTCCGCAGTAGTAACATATTTGAGGGCTGGAATCGTCTTAATTTCCCTTAGAATTGTAGATCGATTCAACGGAATTATATTTTGGGAGCCAGGTGATTTTCTTGATAGAAAGACTTTATGGTCTTTTAGTTTTATGTCCACATAGGAAAGGCTCTGCAAGCCTCTCATCTTCTTACTGAAATCATGAAGGCCTTCCCTTAGATTATTTCCAATCTCCCTTTCTGAGTTCACCACTTCCTGGTCCCCAGCATGGGATATTTCAGGGTTTTTATTCAGCGGTCCTCCATCCTCAAGATTTACAGATGCCCCTGTGATTTCCGCCCCTTCTCCAGTGTTCATGTTCTGGATCCCCACTGGGTTCACGGAGGGACAGCGTTTTACTTTTTTCCAAAAAATCGGAGCAATTTTTAGCGATGGCTCGATAAACTTAGTTTCACGTTTTGCCAGAAGAAAGATAGGAGCAATTTTTTTTGGTGGCTCAATTTTGTCAGTTTGGATCCCCACCATTAATTTCTCCACAGTTATATTTTTGTCCACCGAGTCCTTAATGTCTTGGCTCTTTGATTTAGTCTTCTTCAGCTTTTTTCCTTGACCACTTATGGGTAGATTTTCCTTCTGCTTGATTTCATCTTTTTTCAGACCATCCTTTAAATTTTTCAGGGATTTGCTAACCCTTGATGCCTTACTATTTTTTTAACTATTTCCTTGAGTAGTAGCCGCCAATGGAGCTTCAATTATGCCTCTTGCTTGCCTTTTTCTTTTCCGCTTGGTTCTTCCATTTACTTTCTTCTTCCTAGAGGCAGCACATTCAGATTCAGACGAGGATATATTAATCGGTTGATCAGGGTTGGGTTGCACAAGGTCATTATCCAGCACAGCTGCCAGCCTCAGAAACTCTTCCATAACCGAGGCTGATAAAGGGGTATCTTGCAAAACGGATTCCGTAGTCATTTTAGAGCTGGCATCTTTCTCTTGGTTCACCGGGCTTGTATCACTAGATTCACGTTTCTCTGAATTGATCACTGAGACCCTAAGTAAATCGGCACAAACTGCTGTTATTTGATCCATTTTAAGTGATTGCTCCTTAACTTCTTCTTGGATCTCCTTCACAGCTACACCCATTGACTCATTAATTGCCGATTTCAGGGCAGTCATGGTTGAGTCATTTATCTCCAATTCTTTAGTGACCTCCAACAGAATACCCGTATGCTGCTGAACTTCCATCTTGAGATCTTAAAAAACTTTTACTAACGAAGTTAGAACAAAATTTAAGGCCATTATCGTCGGCTGAGCCAGCTCCTGGGATTTGTTGCCTTGGTCCTTATTTGAAGTTGTTTGCAAAGATTTTGGAGGATTATCTATATAACATACAGCAGGAATCTTAGTGGGCAATTGTCCTTGATCTTTCTCCTCTGCATTTAAATATACAGAGCTTTTCAGTGATTCCATCACTTCTAGCTCCAGCAGATCTTCATCTCTTAATTCACTGAGATTGTCAATTAGCAGTAGTTGGGAGTCCCCACACTACGTTCGCACTAGTTCTTCAATAGGTAATACACTCATCAGATTACTCATAGAATGATCTGTTGATTTTGTTAACTGGTTCGAAATCACCTATCTCATTGTCGTTGCTCTTAATGTATAATCCAGAGTGCCTTGAAAGAGTGCCTGAATAGGATGGCTTGAGGGAGTTGACTCTGTTCCCCTGAGAGTTAGATCAGGAGAGGTTTTCTGAAGCCCTGATCCTGTAGGTGATTGATTGTCGGCTGGATAAATGCTCGGAGGAGGAACAAAAATACCTCCCCCTGTTTTATAGGGTTTAAAAAAACTTGAAGCCCTCTTATCAGGACAGTCTAAGGATTTTGAGACTACCCTAGTCTTAGAGTGGACATCCCAATTGACTTGGGGACCTTGGGTTGAGCTTCGCAGATCATACATTATGGCCCCTAGTTTCACTGTCCTCTTACAATGTTGATCTTTATAGGGTCCCACTTTTGGTACAGCCCGTACTGAGAGTAGTAATAAATCGCAGAACAGTGGCTCAAAGGACTAAGTCCCGCAGTCACCACTTTCTCTAAATCACCTATTAATACACCGCTCCCCAGGGGTCCTTTCAATTACAGGGTAATTTCTTCAAAATACAGAAAGCCCCCAAATCAATAATTCAGGGAGTTCTCAAAAAACAGAGCCCGTAAAACGAGCCACTACTGCAAGCACTACCACAAGCAGCTTCTATGCTTCTGAGCGCTTCCCAGACATTTAATTTTATTATGAAAAGTGTCCCCCAGGTGTGCAAGTGTGTGTTTGCGTATAAAGTGTTTTAGAGTAAGGAGCATTCAGCAGATGATACAATTGTCACAAGGCCATACCTTTGGAACCTCTCCTGTAAGACAGCCACCTCTTCCAACGCGCTACTGCGGTCCTCCTCCAGCCAAATCTAACAGCTACGGGAGGACTTCCCCTCGCGAGACTCTCAGGAGGGATGCTCCTAGCGCTCTAGGGGTCTGGGGCCAGGCCTGGACAGGCTGCTCAGATGCCACCAATGCACCAATGCACCACCAGTGCTGAGGCACCTCGATCATCCGTGGCAAATTTGCTCTTAGTAAATCTTAATAAATCTTAATAAATCACTAGAATGTGCTCGCACACAGAGCCAATCCAAATACTGCCGCTGTTGCCTTCGTTGTGCCTTTGTTGTGTCAGCACACCCACGCCCGAAGCCACAGCCACAATCACGGCTTTGAAATTCGAGGAATTCGAAAAAGGGACCCTACAGAAACGTGAGGCGTCATGGGATCGTCAAGCCGCACTGGCAAAGCACTGCATTGAGGAAGCTACACAATGCTATGCAGCCGCTTCCGACAATCGAGACCCTTTACAAAGTTCAGAATCTATTAAACTCATTGGTTATCAATCTGACTTTCTAGGGTCATTAGCTGCCCTGTGCAGGCTCTATTATAATTTAGTTGTTGTGCCAGCTTGTGTTGACTCTCTTGCAGAGAGTCCATCCTTTCATGACACTCCTTTTGCAGTGTCTGTAATTTGGTATCTTGCTCTGCCTTCTCTTGCTGCAGGAGAGCCAGATCTTCCTTTAATTTTGTCAGGTACTGTCTGGTTTCTATCTCTGATTCTTGGCTCTTTTGTAGCCTTTGCTCTGCAGAGTCCAGATCAGTTTGGGTTTTCTCTAGGGATTGTACTTGCCTCTTTGCCAGATCTAGGCTTTCGGCATGTTTTTCCTGTATTACTCCAATGCAGAGGTACAGGTAAGCCGCTATTTTGGCAATTTTACATTGCTCTTCTTTTACTTTTGGGCCATAAACAGTTCACTAAGTGCCTGGTGTAATGGACCCTGGTCCTTTAATGTATCTAAGTCTATGGCAGTGAGTGGTTGTTTGATTTCCTGCAGCCTGACTTTCTCATCCTGCTCTGGCCACTCGCCCCTGACAAACAGTTTGTGCAGGGGGTGTTCCCTAGCAATAGTGATTTCCACTGGAGTTGTCATTTTGGAAATTTTAATTTCCTAGATGAATTATTTCAGGGTAAATGTACTTTTTCAAACAGGCCTGGTTTCTAGAGTATTTATTTTAGGGGCGCTCATACAGTGTATCACAGTACTCACACCACACAAAGTATTATTACTCTACAGGTTAGACTGCTGTGTTAGACTGTCACGGGTGGCAATCAATCAAACCCCGGACTGGAGCCCCCTGATTTGTTAAGGATTTCAATCAGGCGATAAATTCTGCTCTCGGCCTAGTGTACAGCGCAATGGAAAAACATATGCGATATATAGATTCAATTATTTGAAAGATGTACCACTCGTATCACACCCCTTACTTAAAAATACCCCGGGTCACGCTGGACCAGGAATCAGGCTGGTTTGAAAAAGGTATTATTTATTTATTTATTTATTTAAGATCAAAATCACAATATATATTTTAATAGACACAACAATCACCTATGGGGTGACAGTACACAGAATACTATCTTTAATGCACTGGGAATCAATTTATAAACACAAGCAGAATGCAGCCGAGAACACAAAACTTTGAATGGGTATGAAACAGATAGCACTGGGGTAAACAATTTCCCTGCAATAAGCAAATTTAAATAGATGTGAGGATATAGCCGGTATTCAGAAATAGTACAGATCAAACAGTGTCTCACTTCCCCCTTGCCTCTCTTAAACAGGAAGAGAAAAACAAAGTGGGCTTTTCAACTGTCAGAATGACTTTTAAAGTAGCTGAGCAAGAACTCTAAATGTGTGGAAAAATGCTTAAATTATTATAAATTCCTAGGGAGCCGCTTTGAACAAATGCAAACAATCACAAGCGATGGTTTAATTAGAAGAAAGTAGTTTGGATCTCAAAGGCAAAGTGGGAAATTATAAAAAGAGAGTTCACACGTTTAAGGTTTTGGCAAAAATGCAAATTTGTGGCAAACTTTTCCTTGCGCGATATTCGCAATAACGGGAGAATCGCACTGTTTTGCAGTGTGGTTTTGGGTTCTATTGATAGCTATGGATATTAGGTACAAGTAGGAGTTGAAATTTCTATCATAAAAACTGAGGGAGTTATAGAGGTTTTAGTAAAGGTCATTTTTTTGTAAAATAGGCATGAGAATTTGGACAGAGGCTTCAGTTTTAAAATCAGAAAAATATTGACTATGCACTAGAGCATCCAAGCTAAGCCACCAGGATGGCACAACGTAAGAGTCAGGCGTGATTTGCGACTCAATCCTGGTTCCTCGATGTCCACCCTGGAGCACTAGGCTGGTCACTCGAATGAAATTAATAGATCAAAGTTGACAAAATGACTAGGACAAGGATGCTTTTAAAGATGGACAGAATAAGATTTCACTATGGATTTAGACAACGTTACTGATTATGGAAATACGGATAGTTCAGAGGTTAGGAGGGGACAAGATAATGCACGGTAATCAACAGTTTCTAGCTTCCTGTTAATACTTACAAAACAAATGGATTTAAGTTTTTGGACCGTCAGGATTCTGGACCATTGAATCAGATCTATCAGGGACTGACAGCTGGGCACATTGGACTAGACAGGGTCAGCAAGGCTCTGTGGCCACAGCACGGCACAGGACTGCACGGGATCTGCGCTTCTTGGTTCTTAGGATATTTCAATTCAGCAGGCAAGCATTAACAGAACGCCTGGCAGTATTATGATGCTTCCCCTAGTCTTTTGGGATTCTTTTCTAAAATTTGAGGCCTAGCTGAGAATGGTTCAGCTATGCATAGGCCTTTGCTTTGCCAAGATTCTGGAGTCTGGAACAAGGAAGATGTAGATTTCAGCAGCAGGGCACTCTGCCAGCAGTCAGGAGATAGAATAGTTGCAGAAGTCTCTGTGTTGTCAGCTGTCCCTATATATTATGCCCGATGACATCACGAAATAGGAGTATTGGGCCAGCTTAGCTAAGCCTACCCCTGTGAAAGGTGATTGGGTCAGAGTCTACTCTCTGCCTTGATAGGAGGAGAGAAACAGAGTGTCATCTTTATGGTACAATTTTATAATGCTGAGAATCCACCCCTAGCCACTGGAATACAAAGTCTAATTTTGGCAAAATACATATTTACACATGTGCAACCTCTATAAAAATCACATACAGATTGTATATTTTATGGAGTATCTGCTCATCAAAATCCCACAGCTCTGAGACTTTTTTTCGCCTTTCTGCCAAATTTTGTCAATTTTGTAATGAGAACATGTTCCAATATTTCTGTAAATTTCCAAATATGTACGTTTACCATGGGAATGTGTGTATTAAGTTTCACAATTCTAGCATAAATACAGTCCCCATAAACCCACATTTATTGCCATTCCTATTTAGAATAAGCTACACAAGTTTTCAAAGGTAGTGCAAAAATGTAGGTTAATTAATCTGCCATTTTCAGATATTGCACCCCTTCTGATAATAAGTTACACACCTTCTAAAAATGTCAATTACATATCCTGTTAACACCAAATGGTCAGTATTTGTCACTCCTTGAAGCATGTGGTAGCCCCTCCTATGGAATTTTCTTCTGTCAGCCAGGAGTTTCCTGGGCTGCAGCAGTTTTACAACCTTTCACACCTTCAATATCCTGGGTTGGAGGATGTCCATTGTTTAGTCCTGGGGTGGAGACAAGATTCTGGCCTAGCCTGTAATTAGCACAGTTCAGCCAGCATCTGCTGAAAAGAATGCCCTCCCCCTGGATAGAACCTGTTTGGCAACCCCTTGGCAGAATTAAATCCCCCAGCCAGGCTTAATTTAATTGTTATTTTTTTTTGGCTTTACTTTTTGCACAAAACAAACTTGTTGCCTCAAATAACAGATAGAATTCTCATTCGAGATTTTAAACCTATGGGATCAAAAACAACTAGAATATGGGTTACTATCAGTAACAGTCCTCTTACATTGCAAACATTTGACTTTCAGTTTATAACATGTTAAAGTTTAATTAAGAAGGCCCCTGACAGCTGTCATCACAGGTAGCCCTCTGTTGCACAGAGATGTTTTTTACAGATCCACAGACAGGACACTTTTGCTGTGGAGATCTCTTTTTGCTCTTAGCCTTTCAGGACCTTGTAGGTTCACAGTGATTCCTTAAACTAAGTGAATTGTAGCACCCAGCGAGAATTTTGAATATTTGGAAGATGATCTGTACTGGCATTCTGAAGTTTCAGCAGCAAAGAAAATGTGATTTAAAGCAATATTTGGAGTTTCATTTAGCAAAGCACTGCTTTTTCCTTCTGCACTCCACTTTCAATTGTTGTGGAGCCCAGTGACACATTTCAGTAGTGAGAGCTCTGTTCTATCACTGACAACATGCATGGCAGATTGGGCAGCCATCTTTTTTTGCATTGAAAAGCATGATTTTCAGGGGTTTTGGTGTGCACAAGGGTTTTGCGGCCATTTTGCTGTTTCTGGCACCACCATAACAGAGTGATGCAGCATAGCAGAGCAAAGGTGGGTCAATACATTCCACATTACAAAACTTGTTTCTTTTCTCTTGGGTCACTCATTTGCCGTACTAGAGTGATGCCCTAAAAACGGTTTTAAGGGTCGAGCAGCAATTTCCTCTCTTTATCTAATGTGGAAGGACCTGTTTCTATATCATGTTATAAGAATGGTTGGTTCCATTAGCAATTGGTGACACTGTGAATCATTAGCTAATCCATCTTTTAATGGATACATCTTCGAATGGATACATCTTCTAATGGATACTTATGTCTGAGTTGGTCAGGCCCCCACCCCTTCCATAGTTAACAGTGATATGGGAGACGCCTGGTGAATCCGTGAATGACTATATGCTTTCCTGTGCCAAATGTTCTTGCAGAGGCCGGGAGAATTTAACTTAGAAAATAGTAGATAAAAAAGCTGAAAAGTAGGACAACACAATTGAATATCAGATCCATCACAAGGGTCCAACATATCTTTGGCTAGTGGTTCACATATTGTACAAGAAAAGAAATGCACATCGCTATGATTTTTTATTGTGATGCTTTTCCTCTCACTGACAACAGACTCAAGTGCTTCCATTTTCTTGATTGCTAGTTTCAGCTAATTACTTCTGTTCCCGTGCTGTATGCCCTCTAGTTAACACAGTCAATATACAATAAAAAGATGTATTGTTCTTTTACTTTTTACTCTTTCCCCTCCTCCTACATAAGGGGGAAGGTGGTAAATAAGAATAATTTGGATACATTTGAGACCAAGAACAACAAAGGCATCAATAACTAATAAATGCACTCCAACTCTTGTTCTTTTTTTCACTTTTCTTTTCAAGTCCCATGAAAGGATAATTGTTTCCTTGTTTCTTAATTGGAAGTATTGTGTGTGTCCTGTTTTGGTGCTTTTACACGGTTTGTGACTTTTTACAGGGCTTATATACCTCAACTTTTCCAAGAACATTGCTTCCAGAATGACTATGTCCTGAGGCTGGAGAAGAGCTTTCTCTCTAGCCCCAGCATGGGACCAAATTCAACGGTGGTGGCAATGGTGGAATGACAGTACCATCCAGATTCCATTGAGATGAGGGTATATGTATTTTCCAAACATAGGGTCCACAGTCCACCCATATTTTAGATAGCCGGTCTGATATTGCGGCGAGTGGAACGCTCGCCCCTGATATCTGTGCGCAGCCTTCCGTGGCAGGTTCAAATCCTGGCAAGAGCAACTCAGCATTTTAACCTTCCCAGGTCGATAAATGGAGTACCACTATGTGGGACAATAGTGTCATCTGTTATCTCAGCACTGTGAGATCCATGGGTGTGATGTGCTTTTTGAGAAATAGGTTTTATTATTATTATTATTATTGTTGGGAAGGAGAGAGGGTCTTGCCACCCCCCCAATATGATACCAAATGAGAATTGAACGCTAAGAGAGCACATCCGGGGAGCAGGAGGGTGTACCTAGAGGAGGGTGCGTGATCACCTTAGTGCATGTATTACAAGCTATATTGTAGATACGGGTGTGAATGCCATCTTGGCAAGTGGCAGCCATCGTAGTATTTAGGCCCAAGTGCAGCAAACAACATTTTGTGTGTTACTATTAGACCTCTTGAATGAGTGTGAACACCAGCCCCACTCTGGCCAGGGTTCAGAACTCCCCAACACCCTCCATTGTCCAGAGAGTTACAGGCCCTCTCAGCCTCGAAAGAAGGCGCCCTGCAAGGTCATGAGAAGGGAGTAGAGCACCTCTTGGCAGTACCATCCCCACATACGATCCCCACATGAGAAATACAGCTTTGCCATGCCTTCATCCCATGACACTTGCATGCCACAGCACTATCCAAACCCACACCACCAACCATATAACATTTACACTCCTCACTAAGATCTAAAGGCAAGGCTATTGCGTCTTCAGAAATGGGTATATGATTTGTACAGCGAGGTGCAGCGTAGCATAAAAATGATATCCTAAAACTAAGGTGGAGGATCTTGGGAGTTGCTGATCTGTCTGGGAGTGTGACCTCGGGTCTTCCCACCAAGCCCTACCTGTATCTGCCAGGTGCTTTTTACAATGATAAAATAACATTGTTTGTGTTAGTAGCCAATTCATTGTTAGGCCAACTTCACCTTGAATGACGAGCCCAGCAGCGCCCACGTGGACAGAGAAGGACAGATGAAGATGGACCAATAGCCTGACATACCATATATAGCAGGCCCTACTTGTCCAGTTAGGATTGTAAATTGTACTAAATATAATGATATCATCAGTGACGTTGTCTGTGCTTATAATGTGCTGCACGTGCCTACAGAACACAGAACGTTCAGCAGCAGTTCTTTGCTGATGCACTTCTATTTTGTAGAAATAAATACTTGTTATCCTTGTAAGCATGTCTTGGGTCTTTTTCCCTAGCGGGCTGTATTTTCTCTGGTGTGAGCGTGCAGAGGCGTACGTTCATTTGGTGACCCTTACGTGAGCCCAGCAACCCCCACACTGACTGAGTCTTCCAGGCTGCTTCTCCAAAGGGTTAGCATCTACCTTCAGGGACCAGTCCCAGACGCGTCAGCCCCAGAGGTTTGCAGGAGCTGTTTTTACAGAATTCCTGTCTGCTCTTTGAAGCGGGCGCTGATCCGGAGAGTGTGCAGGCTGTTGTTGGAAACCTGTGATGGAGGAATATGCACATTTTTGCTTTTATTATTGTTGATTTTTTAAGGAGAACATTACAGAAAGGAAATCAGGAGTGTAGGGAGCCTCCCCGAATGAGGGGAGAAGGTGATACCACTTATATTGTGTAATGGAGGAAAAGGAAATAAATACGAGCCCGCATAATTAGTGTGCTCCGAAATAGTAGTGGTTGTTATTTTAGCTTGTTATTTTAGCTAAAGGTGAAAACCAGAGGAGGAGCGATGTTAAAATAGTGGCATGTTTTGAGTGCACTGAGTGCAAGAGTCCTTGTCCTTGTACTGAGAGAAATTGAAAAATACCATAAGCAGTGGGTGACAGAAACACAAGGGGGGAAACCCCCCTCATGGCCAGAGCACAGCACCCATAATAAGGGAATGCTGGAACATACAACTACAATCCTAGCAGCAAAGTACAAGGGTAAACAACCACAGAAATGAAAGGACATTTTAGACTTATTGAAGATGATTGAGGATGTGCAAGACACCAATGAGGAAGGGGCATGGAACACATATGAAGAGGAAAAACAAGCAGAAACAGGTGGGACACGAACAGAATACAAGGGGCTATATCCATTGACAGCGCTCCCAGTGACGGGGTACACTAACCCAGCCTATGTATCCACTCGGGCCATGGTACCTCCACCCCAGGATATACCCACTTCAGCAACCGCTCCACCTCAGGAGTGCGCGGGGCAGAGGGAATTTGAAGGGGCACTTGAATCGGTGCGAGTAGAGCTAGTGCGACTGTGAAAAGCACAGAATGAGGCATAGGGGAGCTGTCTAGATGAGTGGAAAGCGGGGGACATTTTGTTTAGATTGGACAGCACGAAAATAAAGGATGTGGATATAGAGAAGAAAGAGGATGGGTGAGCAGCCAGTACAGGGTACGGAACTGTAATGTCCAAAAGAGGCTTAGGTGGAGTTCTGGAAGAGGATGGGTGGAGTACTGTGGATGAGTTTGAGGATGATGGTGAGGAAGAAGCGCAACAGGCACCGTAAATAACACCTTGAGTGGACATTTTGTGGGATGAGAGGTTAAGAAAGTCTAGGTGGATGGCAGTAGCTATGAAAAAGGGAAGTGCTAGAAGAAAGGAAGGGAAGAAAGTAGGCTTACAGGTGCCTCTGATACATAAGGGTGTGGGTATAGCACAGTATGTGCCCTGGGCACAGATGGACAAGAACAATTTGATCAAAGCCTTCCCGACATTGATAGCAGGGGTGCAGAAATGGATATGCGCATTTGAAAAACAGACTGTGGGTGTACCCCTTGCCGTCAGTGATATGAAAGGTTTACTAGTGGCGATAGTGGGAGACCACTCTGGGGACATGTGGATTAAAGCAGGATACCCAGGAGTGAGGTTAGATGACAATGAGCATGACGGTGCACCATACAATAACATCAGAGTCCAGGTGTGGGGCGCGCTTCAGCGCACATACCATGACATGCCAGAGACACAGTCAATTATGCAATATACTACAGGTGAAGGCCAAGACCCTGTGCAGAACATAATTAAGGTTCAGGAGATGTGGAGGGCCTGTGGGGCCGATCAGTTCTGGAAATTTCGACTATAATAATACACCACTGCAAGTGAATAAAGGAATGCTAAAGGTAAAAGGCACAACAATTGCAGGCAAATGAGGCGAAATTAGTACAGAGGAAGCTGGCTAACATAGCTGTAGAGGGGGCAGTGTCCACACCTACACAGACAGAGGTGAGAGGGAGCGCACATGTGTCTGCAGATTTCCAAATAGCAGTGTTTTGGCCAGAAGGAGAATAATGGTAGTGGGGAGGTCGACAGCAGGACCCCACCCAGGAGTAGCAACAAGGAAATCACCAGAATGGGAAGGACGGATTTAAGGGGATTCAGGGGGCTTTGGAGGCGTGGGACCAAGAGTGGTGGGTATGGGTTCCTCACAGTGTTGGAACTGCAGGAAGTGAGATACAATAATTATCTCCCACAACCCAAGAATATACAACAGATGGAGACTCAAAGGATGACCTCCATACCCTAGGAAATACACCAAGCATACATGCAGACCCCACCCCAGCCCATGGGGGGTCACCATCTTCCCTCGCTGGGAATCATGTAAGTGTACTTCCTGCACCACCTGTGTCCCCATCCCCCACCCTGACACCCCTTTCCACATATTTAAGCCATCCCTGCCCACTTACCTTGTGTTTCATTGGGGGCGCAAGTACAACAACATCAGCACCAACAAGAGCAGTAACCACAACAAATGATGCCCCAGTGCAGAAATGGTAACTCGAGCACACCCAACGAAGTACCGAATTGTACCATAGTGCCCTAGCAAGAGGTGATCATGCTGGGAAAAAACCCTTTCACGTTCCCCGGGTCAAACATATACCTGGATTAGGACAGTCAACAAAGAGTGGTTGCATGCCCATTACTATCTATGACAGTCCATCCTGACGAAGAACCCTTGTTGGGTGAAGAGATAGGAAACAAACATTTAATTTTCAAAAGTGCCACAAAATCATGCATCAGTGAGGTAGATTTAACACTATTGGGCTACACTCTTGACACACAGTAGTTCTCTGCGGCTGTCTCCATGGTTCGATACACTAAAGAAGTTGACATCAAAATAGGGTGGAAGGTGGTGAGGGCCCCCCAAGTTTATTCTGAAAGTTCCCCAGTGAACTTGTTGGGCAGTGATCTGCTCAGCAAGCTTCATTTGTTAATCTCGTTCACCGACAGTGCCATAGTTTGTGCCATGACGGCAGTGCTAATAATACATACAATGACAGGTGAAGTGGTGGTTTGTGGAATTCCAATAGACCCGGACATGTTCAAGTATGGTATAACTGTGCTTGTGGAGCCAGTGCCTCAGATTGGCAAAGGGTGTTGGCGAGTGTCCACAGATTTCATTTTTCACACTGTTGTGTGCCCTGAATTGGTGGCAGGTACAATGCTGTCCCTAGATTTACAAAGATTGTTGATTTTGACAAAAAGGATTGTTGTTGTAGGGAATGATCAGGACAGGTGCGAGTGGCGCATAGTACTTTGCATTGAACCAACGGTACCTCTGAAGGAGGTGAGTGATGTAGAATTGTTTGAGGATAAGCCGAATGGTGGAGAAATAGTGCTAGCTACCTATATCCCCGGTGAGATAATGGTGCAATACAGGAAGGTCCAGTGCCCAATGATGGCCCTTGCACCCTGTGAGAAACCAAAGGGTGTCTCGCCCGCTAGTCCTCAGGGACTTGTCATCCAGGTGCCCAGGATGCGGCCATTGCTTTTGTATCTAGTTCCTGGGGGTGGACCAGTATGGGAGGATCACCTGGGTGAGGGCTCTTCAGAGAGTGGGTTTGAGTCAGCTGATATTGAGATGCAGTATTCCCCCCTTTTTTGTACATCCAATCCCTCCTATTTTGTAGGATACGATGTCCCAGCCCCCCGTTCTTCTGCACAAACACTAGGACAAGGAAGAGGGCAACTGAGACTAACTCTTATACATCGTACTGGAAATGTCCCGCTAATCGGGTCAGGCAAAGTCAGGCACTTGACTTCAAGTGCATACACCTGATTGCAATTAGCTCTCCTCACACGGATAAAAGGCGGAATGTAGAGACACACTCTGAGCAAGGTAGAACAAGAGTACAAGCAGAACCTCCGGGGCAAAGGTAAACCTACTGGAGCAGAGCGACGGACCAAGGGATGAGAGTAGCTTGGCGACAGCCCCAAGAGTTCCCTACCGGAGCTTGTTGCCTCCACAAGTTTATGAAAGACACGTGGAGAAGGTCAGATTCCAATGCCAAAGCCTTCATTGTGTTTCAAGGAGGCCAGCGACCCTCCTGGGTGAACGACTGAGTTGGGGAGGCGAGGTCAAGCCTTTGGTACTAACCTTGACTTGTGAATTAGAAATTAAGAAAGCAGGAGAGAACCGTGTAGAGCCGGCGAGTTGGCAAGTGACCTGAGTTACCAGTGTGTGCTAAGAAAGATTGAAGTTTGCAAGAAATATCACAAGTTAAGTCTGCATGCATGTGGATGAGATGTGAGGAAAGGCAGACCTGCGAATTAACTTTAAAGCAAGAACAGCTGTGGTATGAGTGATACTGAGTAACGGAGTGGTCAGGCGGAAAGGAGTAGCCCACTCAAAAGTCTTTGTGAAAGGTGTATTGTTTGAGATGATAAACGTAAATGAACAATACAAACGGAAGGGGAGAGGAAAAGCTAAGCATTGAATACTGAGTCAAGGTAGACCTGCGGTGGTCTGTAAAAGAAGCCCTGCACATTTGAAAGTCTTCAACATTGAATTATGCAAGGTCTGATCCCAACAGATGGGGACCGACGTTAAATTGTGCTAGGTCTGAGCCCAGAAGAGCGGGCCCAACATTGAATGATGCAAGGTCTGAGCCCAGCAGAGGGGGACCAACATTGAACTTTTTGTTTTCTTTGAAGAGGTCTGAGCCCGACAAAGGGGGACCGGTGTAAACCCTTTGTTTCGTTATTTGGGGAAGGCTGGAACAGGAGCCTTTACCGTGGAAGGCCATGCCAGGCAGGCCTCGATCCATGTTCCAAACTGTTTCAGTGTTAAAGCCTGAGCCAGAGTGTGTCATCATGCCTACAGAGACTGCCTTATTCCCTGCAGTCTAAATGTGGGTAGGAGAGCTGATTCAGCCACGATTAGTGTTTGTCGTACACTGACTTTCCTTTTACATACATATTTCATTTACACACTTTTTTGTAGAAGAAATAGGGCAGGCATTGTGTTAGCCTAGGGCATTTTGATTAGATGGTCAGGACTAAGACTGTTTTCTTTATTATTTGATGCTTGAGACGTCTCTTATCTTAGTTATAGGGCAAAGTAGGAGTTTTTCAAAACCCAACAAAGTTGATAAAGGTTTTACAAATTGTATCTTTAGTCAGTGTCATACTTTTGGTATCATGCCTCCCCTACAAGACCCACCCCAGTTCGCTTATGCATATTTCGAGCAGGTGCCAGAGAGACTGAGGACAACTTACCCCCATGACGTACGATTCCTACAGGGAGTGACCCCAGTACGCATAACATTGAAACCAGGAGCAGTATTACTGAGTGAAACAATATCCACTCTCCAGTGACGCAGAAGAGGGAGTTAAGGATGCCATCATTTCCCTACCAACCAAGGCATAATTGTACCATCTACCTCCCCATGTAACATGGCCATATAAAAAAGGCAACAGGGGCAATTGGAGAATGATTCAGTATTTGCGTCCCCAAAATGATGTTATGCAGCAAGAGTTTCCTGTGGTTCCTAACCGTGCCATGATCTTGTGTAGCATCCACAAAGAGGCAACCCATTTCATAGTGGTTGACTTCAAAAATGATTTTTTCTCTATAACATTATACCCAGACTCACATGACTCAACCCTATTACACATGGGGGATGAGGTTAAAAAACACAAGATTACGTCAAGGATACTGTGAGAGCCCCAGCATTTTCAATAGAACACTCCATGCAGATTTAGGCAACATCCAAGTGTCCAGCATGATGGATCATCCAGTACATTTACGACCTGCTGGTGTGCAGTGACACTGAGCAACACTGAAGATAAGATTCAATTACACTTTTACAGCTCCTAGCACGCAAGGGATATAAAGCTTACAGGGCGAAATTACAGTACTGTTTCCAGCCACCTGCAAATAAAATCAAGTGCGAAAAATACAAGTACCAGAATCCTTAGTCAATTAACTTGCCACACCTGAAAAGGAAATGAAGAAACGCCTGAAAAAGCAAAGAAACGCAGCCTCCCTGAAGATTGATGGAGTCATGAAAACTTGAGTTTGGAGGAGAAGCTAATGCAGGAAAACTTGACTGGCAACAGCGCGCCTGCCTTGTCTCTAATTTTTAAACACTGTCTCCAAGAGGTATTATATCTAGGACAGTTAATATCAGTTAATATCAGCAAAGGGAAAATGGATAATACCAGACCACAATGCCTCTGTGCACCCCACCCCGTAGTTCATGACAGTAAAATAAATGCAAACGTTCCTAGAGTTGTGTAATTACTGCAGGGCATGGATCCTTTATTATGCAGCATACACAAGGCCGGTCTTACAGGGCCTCAAATAAGCACAAAAGACTGACAATAAGGTTGTTTCGACTGAAGAAATGTTTCAGAGTTTCAATGATCAACTGCCCCAGCGCTAGCACTCCAGATTATACACAGTACTTCTACTTATTCTCCCACTCTAATGGCCAACTCATGACTGCCGTGTTGACGCAAAATAGCACAATGGGCCACAAGCCTCTGGCCTATTATAGTGGCACACTAGACTCAGTAATGCAAGGGCAGTTCGCTTGCAAGCAGGCACTTGCAGCAGCATTTGTAATCGAGAATGTGTCCACAATTGTGATGGGCTGTTCTATTACACTCTGTGTGGAACATGCCATCTTTGCCATTCTATGGAGATCAAAATCTACCTTGACTACCCAAAGAGCATCTGCATATGAGATAATTCTTTCCAGCACACACATCCACATTGTAAAGTGTAAAAGAGTGACTCCTGCAATGTTCATAACAGAAATGTGCATTGATGAGGATTTGACCAGACATGACCATGTAACATAAGAGGGGGAGCAGTATGACATTCCCAAGACAAAAGACAGACCACTTGGGATGGGGAGATCCTCTTCATTGATGGGTCAGCGACAATTGACCAGGACACAGGTCTCAGACATACTGGCTCAGCGGTGGTGTGCCTAGTGGATGGTAAATATGAGACATTAATTTACAAAAAGACTACTAATGCATTATTCCGCACAGGCAGCTGAACTCATTGCACTTATTGAAGCGCCACAGTCATCACAGGGGTATCAAGTGACCATTTACTTTGACTCGGCATATGTCATTAGACTAGCTGTTAGAGTTATTAGACAAGCTAATTTCCACACTTTCAGAATCATCTGTTATGGTGGTCATCAAATGCGCTGCCCATATTAACAACACTGATGAAGTGTCACTCTGAAACGCCGCCGCAGCTACAGCAGCAAAAAAAACAGTATATCTCCCAGTACCAATGGTAGCTGAATATGTTGTCATGCTACCTCCCACTGACCAGCCAGCTGTCTCATACAATGCCCTGCCCATAACGCAAATTATTGAATTACAAGGAGGAGCCCTGGCCTAGGAAAAAGAGTTTTGGATTGACTGGGGTGCAAACAATCCCCTACGGATTTATTGTGGAGGCAGGAATGCTCAGGAAAAGCAGTGATGCCACATGAACTATTGATGATAGCATTTGATCAGCTCCATCACTCATCCCACAGCTCCAAACACCACATTGTGCTGATATACAAGAATATTGGTTTATTCCAAATATTTAGGAACACTTAGCAAGTATGGTTATTAGATGCACCACGTGTCAAAGTTTCAGCACAGGTATGACATTATGAACACTGAGAGGCACTCTGCCCCACCCCTTGGGGCGTTTCCGCAAGTTGCATACCAAATATGTGAACATGGGCGAGTGATGCAGCGTGTCCCGGTATCTGATCGTTATCGCCTGCCCCTTCTGACGTTGTGTGGAGGCTGGTGTTTGTGCACATCTGGATGCCAAATGTGCAGCAATAAATCTGGTCTGTGAAGTGTTCCCACGATTGGGCGTGTGTGATGTGTTATGTTCAGATAATGGCAGGCACATTATTAACAAGTTGTTTAAGGAGTTTACTTCACTACGTGGTATTAAACACTGAGGGGCCGATTCATGGAACAAACGTGCGCCGAAAATCTTTGCGCAAGATGGCGCAAGCGTGAAAAAACATGCGATTCATGGAAGTCCCTGTGCGCCAAATCCATGTGTAGTGCACACGGGCACACGGGCGCACACGTCATTGCAACATCCCAAACGCTGTGCACGATGCGCACAGGGAAAGTGCACAACATCCGCGCACACACCAAAATGGGGCGGGACACGGGGCGGTACACGCGGAATGGGGAACAACGCATGAAAAAGAAGGCGTAACTGAGGAAGTACTGCAGGGAAATACACGGAAAGCCCACACGCACGCAAACAACCCGTATTCATGGATTCGAATACGGGAAACCCACGCACGGCAAAAGACGCGCATAGGCGTCAACACGTCCGCCACACAAAGGCAGGTGGAAGCGTCCCCGCGCACAGTATAAAAATGCGCGCAAACAACAAACACGTATATACAGCTACGATGAATGCCCCATTTGTCGCAGCACTGATCGTGGGACACCGCAGGAGGAGGAGAATAGCCAGGGCCCGCATTTCTTTTTCCCAGACCAGCCTTTTTGGGATGCCTGATGACCATGTCTATGGCAGGTATAGGTTTCCACCTCGTATCTTCCTTGAGCTCGTCAGGGAGTGGGAAGATGACCTTACATCTCCCAACTTGTGCTCCCAAGCATTGAGCCCCTTGGAGAAGGTGCTCAATGTCCTGCATTTTTCGGCCACTGGGTCATTTCAGCAGACAACTGCCGTAGTGGGGGGGGTCTCACAGGCCACGCAGTCACGCTGCCTACACCAGGTGTTGGCAATCATCACTGCACGCCCCTCAGTCCGCAGGCACATATACATGCCCAGAACACCTGCAGAAAGGCAGTCCGTGGTCCAGGACTTTTACAGGGTGGCTTACTTCACCAAAGTGCTCGGTGCCATAGATTGCACCCATGTGGCCCTACATCTACCTAGGGCCACTGAGCACATCTATTGAAACCGCAAGCACTGGCATTCCATCAACGTGCAGGTTGTATGCAATGCTAAAGGAATCATCACCTCTGTCTATGCAAACTACCCTGGCTCCACCCATGACAGTTTCATATTCAGAATGTCCACCCTGAGCCGGGCCCTGGAAGCTGGGTAGCATGGTGACACATGGCTCCTAGGTGAGTACAAATGCTTATGCACATGCATGCATGTCACACACAGACAAATACCCAAACCCTAAGAATCCCAACTATTATCACCTCCCCAGGGGAAAGTGCCTAACCTCTGAGCAACCACATGATGACGCCAATCCGGAACCCCACCACACCACCCCAGGTAAGATACAATGATGCCCATATTGCAACCAGGGGCATAGTGGAGTGCACATTCAGAGTGCTCAAGTCACGCTTCCGCTCCCTTGACCGCTCTGGTGGGCAGCTACTATATGCACCCCCAGTAGTGTGCAGGATCATTGTGGTAGCATGTGTCCTGCACAATGTTGCAACATGGCGGGAGGTACCGGTGGAGGTTCCCCCACATCCCCAACCACAGGCATAGGCGCTGCTCATGGGAGGGGACAGGGCACGTGGCGAGGCAGCCCGGACCCAGCTTGTGGCCACATTCTTCACCTAAACTCCCACCCCTGCGGAGTGCACACAGTCCTGGCACATACCAGGTGACAATCGATGATGACAAAGAGACAGTCAACTGTCACAACCTTACCACCCTGAGAATGTTGCCACGGAAGTGCTACATTGTGTGCATCCCTAGCTACTTAACCATTACCAATTCTGTGTGACCAAAAGGAACACATGCAAGGTGTGTATCACACCCCCCTGCAAAACAGGCCATCACAATCCCTGGTATGTCACCCAAACCCTCCCAAACCACATCACCCTTGTCTGCCACACCATGACATGGCATGCAATAGCAAAAGGCCAACACATGACCAATAAGATACGAAGTGACATGTCATAAATGAAAACTGGCACGAGACAATGATGCCTGACATGGAATCAGATTAAATGACTGACCAACAACCTCCCACACATACAAACTCAGACACAAATGCTTTCCACCAGTCTTAGCATGAACACAACACTGAATGTCCTTTCATATGCACATTGGGCATGGCAAAATCCCAACTCCCAAACCCGTGTGCTGTGTGTGTCTCCTGCAACACACTGCTCAGCACACAGCACTTTGAGCAGCCATTGTGTTGCAGATACACCTTGAGCATCACATGAAAATGACTAATCAAATCTATAACCAAATGACGCATGTACAAGATACCCAAATGGTAATACATCATGTGCTGCATGGACACAGCAGGCCTGAGAATGCAATCTGTATGCACCTGTGGCCATGGAAGGGTGGTTGTACGTGTGGTGGATAATTGTGCAACTTTGTATGTCATTAGGGACATGCACTCAATAAATGCATGTGGAATCAAGTGACCTTCAGTGTCCTGTACACATCACATGTGAACATTGGCCATGTGAACACCCCAGCATGTCAAACCACACCAATCCCCTGACACCTGAAAAGTAAAGACAACACAGGAACAGCCATTGACCAGCCAACACATCATGTACATAGTACCCCACAATTACAATGTCAGAGGGCCCAAAACACTGTAGCCCAAGCCAACTGTCCACCAATAAAAGGCCCTCCCTTACACATCACCGTGCCCTTCTGAACAACTGTCTCTGGGGTATGTAGCCTACTTCCTTCAAGTCTACCAGGCGACAGGATCACCCTACCCCTTGGTCTACATGTTCCAGCTTGCGTGTAAATAGGGTCCAGCCCCCTCAGAGGCCACCTTGACTGGTAAAAATACCAAATCCCAGAGAACTCCAAGTAGGCAAACCCACAAACCAGGGAAAAAGGCTGTATGCACCAAAAAACCCTGGAAGAGTCTCCAGTAGATGACTTGAAGTAGCAGGAAATGTCAAAGCACATGTACAAGCACAATGATAGAACAACCAAGGTAGCACAGTTGAACAATGGTCGAACAGGATGGGTACCATTTACGGTACATAACACACAATGAGGATGCAACAACTGATGGGTAGTGTCACAGCTCCGGTGTCCAGGCGCAGGAGTCGCACGAATCAACCACCCCCTCTGTTGTCTGGGCGCCTGCAAGGTCAAACTTACACAGGCCTCTGAGACCCCGGCGGGGAAGGAAGGTCAGGGATATGTTGCATGGACAGGAATTGGTATTTCGGATAACCGGAAAGTGGGGCAGGAGAGGGGATGTGGATTTGCAAGGGAAAGTAGGCAAAATAAACTATTCACAAAAACACATACTCAATTAGAGAAAACATGTTCGTCATGCACATTGTAGGAAATGAGTCAAATGCAAGCCAAAGAGAGGCTTATCTCTGTGGTGAGCGCTGGCCTCCTGCCTGCGCACTCTCAGGTCCGGTAACAGGAGCACTTCAATGCTGCAAAGAGAGCGTGAGTTACTAATCTGAATGTGTTTTTACAACACACACACACAACACCATCCATGCCCCAAAGTAAGTGACTTCTCCACAAACAAACACCCCTGTCTGCTGCTTTGTACCCATACGTTAGCTTAGCCCACTGATGGTTCATACAATGTCAATGCAGTAAGGCAGGCACATGTGGCCACGCGGGAAATGGAAGACCAATGCGTCAAGAATCACACATGATACAATTGTCCCTGGGTGAGCTGCTAGACGCATATAGCAAGGTGCAACTTCAGTTCAAGTTGTGTTCTGGCAGCCGCAGATTTCAATAGGTAGTGCACGTGGCAATTTGCACATGCAAATGACATGCACTGCCCACGAGTCTGAGCCTCGATGGGTGTCCCTGTGCGCTGTATCAGTTTATGGCTAGGAATGCTACTACCCTAATAACTCTGCTTCAATGGAGCAGGGGGTACTTGAGGATATGTTTGATGGCCCCTGTGTGTGCCCCTGACAACTTGTAAAGCCACTTGGCATTTGGCCCTCAACGCATGTCAGCTGTACTGTGTGCTTCTCCAACAATGCCTGGCAAAGCTTCCCAGCACTGGTGCTACTTAGCATTCATGTGCAAGTGGCCTGGTGGAAGGTTGGCTGTGGTGTGGGCCCTTGTGTTGCTCACCTTGCCTGGAGCTCCTGGAAACACGTCTGCTTCTGTCAGACGCCTGAGCACAAGCTCAGTGCTTCTGCTTGCGCACACATCCACACGTGGGCTGTTTTATGGATTAGTCGTCCCTGTGTCTGCTGGCAAAAGTAGTCTGGAGGCTCATCTTCCTACAGAAAGGGCATTAAATAAATTAATAAGGCAGGAAAGTTCCCTGTGTGTGTGTCTACAATCTGGTTGTCACTGGGCCAGGTTACAGACCTTCATCCAAACTTCTCCCACCATCAGTGTCACTTTGACAGGCCAAGGGTGCAGGCTACTGTCTACAGCATGAAGTGCATCAAGCACATATACAGGCAAGAAAAGAACATACATCACAATCCACATCAATTAATGGAGACATCAATCACGTACTCACCCAAATTGATTACAGACATGGGGTGGATAAAACACAACCAATCCCCACTAGGGGTGTTAACACAAGTAGTACAGCAGCAGACAGGCCACAGTTATGAAGAAAGTCCAAAGCCCTTGTGTACAATTTTGTTACACCGAACCATCCTAGCGAGCCCATGGATAAGGGAAGCAGGAGTGGCCTATGTGAGTCAGGTCCTCAAGCTGCAAACACTTACACGAGACAAGCTTGAAGGGACGAGCTGGAGCAGACAGTGGATGCTTTCAAAAGCCACAAAGCACCACACCGTCACATGAATGCACAATAGATAAACAATATTAAACTATATTAACTAATTAAACTAACAATGAAAAGCCTACATAACCTAATTAAAATAACTATCAAATAGTTAATATTAACTAACTAAACTAAAATCAAAAATGGCCACATACGACCCGGGGGGGAGGCACCCAGGAGGGTGGAGGTACAGGGTGCACCTCAACACCCACATGCGATGATGTTGAGACAAAAAAAAAGCCTCCATGGGCTCAACGCCTGCACACCCCGACCTGTGTGGGAGATATCTTTTCGTCCGAGTCTGCCTCATCCTGAAAAGGAGGACGTGGGCCAGGAGCCTGACCACGCCTAGGCACAGCTTGCCCCTCGTCGGCAGCAAGTCTGTCGGACTGGTGAGCCTGGTTCTGTGCGGCAATGACACGCAGGTCTGCATGCAGAACCTCCCGTGATACACGTGCTTCCTCTTGCAAGGTAACACGTGTAACATGGAGTTCTTCCTGCATGGTCTGGCTGGACACCTGATGCACCTCCCGGAAAGCACGTAGCTCAGCCGAGATGGTACGCTCAGGCTGCTCAAACCTCTCCTTTGACCGCACCCTCTGGGACGTCAAGAGGACACGTGGAGTGGATGTGAGGGACTCATACTCAGCCCTCAGGGCCTCCATGTGTGCCTCTGCATGAGCAGCAATAGCTTGACGCAAAGACAACATTTCCTGTCTGAGGCTGCCATGCCCAGCCTGAGCGAGCGGGCTGTGGACTGCGCTGCCTGCCGCTGGAGAAGCACCTGCCTAGCAGGGGGGAGCACGGATTGGGCCACACGTTCCATGCTCACAGCAATGTTATTAAGTGCTGTCCCCTGCCATTCTGAATTGGCAGTCATGTCTTGCTCCCACTCAGCATACCTCGGTGGCACGCGGCCACCGCTTGACACCTGCGGGACCCAAGGACCGGCCGTCCTCGTTGGGTTGGCACCAACCGCGGCTGCACAACTGCATGCCCCCATCTACGTGATGCCCCAGGCACATCAGCAACTGGTGTGGAGGGGGACCCTGCATCCCGATCCACCACAGGCGGAGGTCCCACCAGTTTCTGGCCCCTCAGTGCAGGTGTCGCGGACAGAGGAGTGTCCCCATCAGCGTCACTCACCCCTGATGTATGTACCTGATGCACATCCAACTCGACATGGCCGTGAGAGTGGTCATCTGGGCTGGACTCATTGCCAGCCAAAGACAAGATGGTCTGTAGCATATGTGGGTTCTCGTGGTCTACCACCCCACGACCCCCACTTGTGCCGGGTTGCGGTTGTGGTAACAACCCTGTGCCTGGCATGACAACGCCATCCTCTGGCTCCATTGCGTCATCATCTGAAAAGTTGAGAGAAAAAAACATTAGTACACAGTTAGAAGCACATAACACACACACACATAGACATCACACAGACAGCCAACACATGAAGCAGACATGTCACACACAAAAGAGAACCTGCCATGCATGCCTGGTCAATTTGACATTGCATCAGTGAGTAGGCATGTAGAACGGTGTAAAACGGCTCAGAAACGGGTTGATGCAGTGCAGAACATGTGTACGTTACTCACTATCTACATGAACAAGTACTTCATGATGTGTATCAAATAACGTGAAGGCAGTGGAAGGGCAAGTTCAGGCATCATGTGCAATGTGCATGCAATGGGTTGCATGGCTGCAAGCAAACCCCCCCCCCCCCCGAGTGAGAATGCAGGGATGCCTTGCATGGTAGCAAAAGGGTGACCAGAGACCTGTGTATTGGCAGACAGTGTTGACTAGCATCAATGGCATCATCTGAGTCAACTGACAACACAGCAGATGATGATGGGACAGTAACCCTCATTAGTACACCCATGTGTGCAAAAGCCACTACACCAGTTGGACAGAGTCAGTGGGCCTGAAACAGGGGGAGGACTGCGCCCCACACAGACTGTGACACCCTAAACATGTGTGTGATGCAGGACTGGGCCAGAGTGGGCATGGGATGGCTGAAGATATGCCATGAAATGTTGCTCATCAAAGACACGTACTACAATCATCATCCGGTCAAGGAAACATAGGGGCATGCATGGAATGCACATGGAGCATGAATGGGCCCTCATGTCCCTGCGGAGCATCTGCCATCTGCACAGTTCAAGTGAGACACCCTGCATGAAGGGCAGAGGATGTACCCCACTGCATGTGTCTGGCAGGTTGGCTGATGGAAGTTAGCATGTACACAGGAGGCTTGAACAGGCCATTGCAGTAGGCCAAAATGATGCACACCAGTGCAATGGTATAATTGGGGTGCAGGGAGGGTGGAGGGGCAAGAGGGCATGCCTATGTGGAGTACCCGAATGCAGGCAGAGGACACATGCACGTCAGTCATGCAATGACATAGTTCCAGTGGTGAGAGGAAAGACACCCCTGGCTACATGCAGAAGGGCCAGTGAGCTGGAACATGGCCCGGAGGGATATCTGGGTGAGTCGCATGTGAGTAGGGTGCAAGTGTGGTGATGAGGACAGTCCCCGTCTGCTCTACATGTCCACCATCCTGCACAGCATGCACACATCAGTGAAGCATTGCATGACTAGCACATGAGAACCATCTACACATAGCATGTAGTGGCAGTCAAGCACAACACATCACACCGGCAAACCACACATGTGCTGGACATACACGCTACAACACTCACTGGACGGGGCATCAAAGTCCTGCATCTCTCCCACTCCTTCGACCGATTCTTCTGGTATGAACTCCTCAACGAGTGCCTCTTGCGGAGTGAGGTCATCCTCCTCAGGTGGTGGCCCATCGCCAGTCACCAGAGTCATGTTGTAATTTGAGGCACGCTTGGCCTTGGTGCTGTGTTTGAGGTATTCCCAACGCTTCTTGCACTCGGCAGCTGTGCGCACCTCATGGCCGAATGCACTCACATTATCCACAACATGCTTCCAGTGGGTATTCCAATGGGCAGCCGTAGTTTTACAATTTTGCCCCACTAGCATGTCACGGCTGTGGGCCCACACGTAGTCCACAAGGGAGTCCAGTTCCTGCGCACAGAAAGGCTTCTTCCTTGACGTGCAGGAGGCCGTGGCTGTGTCTGGGTTCCCAGCTTGTGCTGCAGATGCAACCTTCCTCCTCTTGGATAGTGGCGCGGACCCTGGCTGGCGAATACCGCCCTGATCAGTATGTCCAGTGGCACCGAAGGATTGAACCAAGGGAGTGGCAGATGGAAGGACAACTGAAGGCCTGACTTGTGTCAGTGGCTGCTGGGTGCCCTGGAATGGACCCTGCGCAGCAACATCCACTGTGCCAGGGTCATTCACCGCGACTGTCCTGGTTGGTAGACTCACAACCAGGGTGTTGTTGGCTGCATCTGCCCCTGCACTTGCCAACACACGGCTGGTCGGGGCAGCAGATGACATTACTGCCCCAGTGACACATGTCTCGGTCAGGGCAGCCCTGTGTGCACCTACGGTGTTCCTCCTGACCTGCTGGAAATCTTCCATGGACTCTTCAAGTGCCAATGCAGCCTGCGCTTGCAGACCCTGAGCCTCGGTGGTGGTGTCCACAGCTGCACCTGCAGCTACCACTACCCTTGGGCCCCTGGCAGTCGATGAATGGACTGCCGGGTCACATGGGCGCCAGTGCTAGATGCAGAAGCTGCATCTCCCGGAACCACAGGGGTGGTGGCATGACTGCACCAACACATGGCACAACATCGTGCCGAAGTGGCGCACCCCTGCCTCTTCCCCCTCTGCGGCCACCCTGGACACCCTGGAGTCCCCCTACTTCCTGGTCACCCTGGCCACGTCCCTGACCATGCTTGCCACGAGGAGTATGCCCAGCTGAGGCACAGATGGAGAAGTGCCAATGGGAGGTGTACATGCCAAATTGTCCTGGGCAATTGGGGTGAAGGGGGTAGGATACAAGATGTTAAAAGCACCCCTGCACCTGCAAGGCTGTATGTGACCCCGGTGATGAAGTGACGGGTCACGCAACGCTCAGGCACCCCAAAACTGCAGTAAAACCGTGCACGCAACCCTGGTAACCCACGTGTGTGGAATTAACCTCCCACATACGCGTGGAACACGCAGGCTACTATGACCTCGAAAACAGGTACGCGATAAACAGGGGCACCCGCAGGGTGAGAGGACGTGAGCCTGCCACATGTGAGTCCTCTCATGTGTGAGACACATCGATGGTGTATGTGTTGGTAAGCATGCTGGCCAAATGCAGGTGTGGGTGCACACATTTTTGAATTTCTGTGTATGTACTGTGGAATGGTTGTGGTGTCACACATGGATGCTGGTTACACCTCCATGCATCTGCACTATGCACATGTGCATGTGTGTGTATTTGACAAGTGTGCAACTGTGATACAACATGGATGCATGTGACACTGACATGTAGGAGGCTGATTGCCAGATGTGACATGGATGGCAATGTTATCGCTCGACAGGTGGTGGAGATGTACAGATGCATGTATGTCTGGTGGCGTGTGTGCATGTGTTCTGCACTCCCCGTGTTGCATGTGACGTCATGCTCACCTTCGGCTACTCATGCTATTTTTAGTGTATGGATGGTGCTGCCTGGTGCAACATTCCTGTTGATTTGTTCATGTGTGTGAGTTGAAATGACATGTGTGTTGGGGAGTGTGATGCCATGTCTGAAGTTTGCGACTGCCACTCATGTGCAACTGTCATGTGTGTATCAGACCATTGTACATTGCCCTGATGCCTGTGTTCTGTCTCTCCCTGTCTGCAGCGTCAACTGTTGAAGAGGGCGGAGACGGTGCTGTGGAGCACAGCAGCAGGGATCCCACCGCCAGTCGGAGACTCAAGGCCCAGCTCCCCTCCCAGGTTGACATCTCTTTGGGGAGTGAGGAGTCTGTTGCCACGTCCGCGGCCGCAGCTGCCGGGGTTAGGTCCAAGAGGCGGAGGTCGGAGGTGGACTCCTCGGCAGCAGAAGGGTCAGCCCCACAGAGGAAGATGACACTGAGTCATCCAGGTTGGTGGGGGGTTTGGTTGAGGAGAAGGCGTGGAAGTCACACGCACGGGGCCTGGAGGGGGGATTCCACTGGTACCAGTGGTGCCGTCCAGGGGCAGGGACAGGAGGCAGCACAGGCCGCCGCAGAGGTGCCTGTGTGTAATCCTGTCCCCGATCCTGTGACTGCATCATCCGGCGCCAGCAGGGATGCCTTCGTCCAGACCCATTTTCAGGGAGGGTATAGCCGCACAACAACTGGCCTTCCTCTCTCTGCAGACATGGCAATCCGGGACCGTGTTCAGCCTGTTCTGGCTGGGGTGGTGTTGTGTGTTCGTGACATTCGGGGTGACATGCAGGGTTCTCGTGAGGACAATGCACGTCATTTCGAATGCCTCGAAGACCGCGTCAACCGGCTATGAGGGATCACCGGTGCTGGGTTCCTCCGTCTGCTGGAGCTTCTACCGACCCGCTCCTCAACTGAACCCCCTATGCACCATTCATCCTCCGTGCCATCTTCCAGCCCAAGTGTCACCCAGGCACCCTGTGGAGCTGTCCCTAACCCAGTGGCCAGGCTGGTGGAGGATACATCCCTGCCACAGTCGGGAGTCGGAGGTCCATCAGGGGTGGCCACACCAACAACTGCACCCCAGCAGGAGGAGGACGTGCAGGCATCAAGAGCTAGGGCACAGGCACAGCAGCAGCAGGCTCAAGGTGGGAGCAAAGTTGGCTCAGGGCCATCAACATCAGAGGGGCAGGCATCGGCCAGAGGGCAGGAGGACCCTGGATTGGGAGTGTCTTCCGTGTGGCAGCGGTTGGGCCAGCACATAGATGCGGAACGGCGGCGGGCTGAAGAGGCACAGATCACTATGGTCAGGGCGGAGAACTCCATGTGCAGGGCACTGAGGCGGGCTGAGTGCCTTGAGGCAATTCGCAGGGGGTTGGAGTCGGGCATGGCGTTATACCTGCGAAACCTCGGGCAATCCTCCAGGACATAGAACAGGAGTTTGATGATGCCATGGCCCGGGAAATCGGCAAGTGAGCCGCAGGACTTGCCCGCCGCCATTGTATATAGTTAGTTACTGTTAGGTTTAATTTATGTTTTTCTTTCATTTGGGGCGCTTGGACTATGCCCCACCTTTTTGTAGAAAGTTCTTTATTAGGTAGGTTTTTTTGTAGGTTTGATTTCAACGGTTGGGCTCATGGACCCTGGATTTGGATATAGTTGAACAGTGGATCTATCCTCATTTTATTTTATTTTCACCATGGAGCAATGGATTTTACTGATTTCTTTCCCTTTGGATTTGCTTTGTTGGACGGAGACTTTGGACACATTTTCATTTGGATTTTTTTTATTCTAATCTCAGATTTTTTCTCATTTTGGAACATGCAGCATTTTCTTTCTTATTTCCATTATTGTGTGTTTTCATTTGATTCACTGCATTTTGTGTTGAATACATTTTTGTATCATACTTCAATGTGTGGTATTGTCTCATTGGTTTAATGCATGTCACGATGTGGTTTTTCACATTCACTGTCATCCATTCCATGTGTGTGACGGACATGTGCTGATGTACATACATGTGATTTGGGTTGTTTCATGTAATGGCCATTTCAATGTGGGGTGTATGTAATACTTGGTTGGTTCTTTGGGCAGGGGTGGCGTGCGGTGGGATTTGGGTGGCCATGAGGGCCATGATTGTGGATCATGATGACATGTTGGGGGGGGACATGAGTCGGGGCCTGCTGACAGGTGCCTGTCACTGGTGAGTGGGTGGGGGGACATGAGTCGGGGCCTGCTGGCAGGTGCCTGTCACTGCTGGATGGGTGAGTGGGTGGGGGGACATGAGTTGGGGCCTGCTGGCAGGTGCCTGTCATTGCTGGGTTGGCGAGTGGGTTGGGGGGACATTAGTCGGGGCCTGCTGGCAGGTGCCCGTCACTGCTGGGTGGGTGAGTGGATGGGGGAACATGAGTCGGGGCCTGCTGGCAAGTGCCCGTCACTGCTGGGTAGGTGAGGGGGTGGGGGGACATGATTTGGGGCCTGCTGGCAGGTGCCTGTCACTGCTGGGTGGGCGGGGGTGCAGGGGGACATGTGTCGGTGCTCACTTGTGCATGGTAACATGTGGGCTGGCTGGGGGGGAATGGCCAGGGTGGATGGGCTGCCTGTGGGGCATGGCCAGGGGTGCAGGGTAGTCCCCTGTGTTGTGGGCTGCCTGCAGGGCCTGGGGAGGGGGAGAGGGCTCACCTGGGAGGACACACACTGCCAATTTGCGTTGGGGCACCACAGGAATACACGTACCCCGCTTGCCCAGCGAAATCGCGTGTGGAACTCCACGCACTCCCCTCACTATACACGTACCCCGCTGCCCAAGGCCTATAGCATGTATAACTTCCCGCGCACCCCTAGGATACATGTACCCTGCTTGCACAAGGACTATCGCGTGTGAAACTCCCAGCGTACACCCCAAATACACGTACCCTGCTTGCACAGGGCCTATCGCGTGTGAAAGTCCCCGCTTACCCCTAAATACATGTACCCTGCTCGCACAGGGCCTATCGCATGTGAAACTCCCCGTGTACCCCCCAAATACACGTACCCTGCTCGCACAGGGCCTATCGCATGTGAATCTCCCCGCGTACGCCGCAAATACACGTACCCTGCTCGCACAGGGCCTATCGCATGTGAAACTCCCAGCGTACCCCCCAAATACACTTACCCTGCTTGCCCAAGACCTATCGCGTGTGAAACTCCCCGCGTACCCCCCAAATACACGTACCCTGCTCGCACAGGGCCTATCGCATGTGAAACTCCCTGCGTTCCCCCCAAATACATGTACCCTGCTTGCCCAAGGCCTATCGTGTGTGAAACTCCCCATGTACCCCCCAAATACACATACCCTGCTCGCACAGGGCCCATCACATGTGAAACTCCCCGCATACCCCCCAAATACACGTACCCTGCTCGCACAGGGCCTATCGCGTGTGAAACTCCCCACGTACCCCGCAAATACACATACCCTGCTCGCCCAAGCCCTATCGCGTGTGAAACTCCCCATGCACCCCCCAAATACACGTACCCTGCTCGCACAGGGCCTATCGCGTGTGAAACTCCCTGCGTACCCCCAAATACATGTACCCTGCTCACCCAAGGCCTATCGCATGTGAAACTCCCAGCGTACCCCCCAAATACACATACCCTGCTCGCACAGGGCCCATCACATGTGAAACTCCCAGCGTACCCCCCAAATACACATATCCTGCTTGCCCAAGCCCTATCGCGTGTAAAACTCCCCGTGTACCCCCAAATACACGTACCCTGCTCGCACAGGGACTATCGCGTGTGAAACTCCCCGCGTACCCCCCAAATACACGTACCCTGCTCGCCCAAGGCCTATCGCATGTGAAACTCCCAGCGTACCCCCCATTTACACGTACCCTGCTCGCACAGGGCCTATCACGTGTGAAACTCTCCGCGTACCCCCCAAATACACGTACCCTGTTCGCCCAAGCCCTATCGCATGTGAAACTTCCCGCGTACCCCCCAAATACACGTATCCTGCTCGCACAGGGCCTATCGCATGTGAAACTCCCTGCGTACCCCCCAAATACACATACCCTGCTCGCCCAAGGCCTATCACATGTGAAACTCCCAGCGTACCCCCCAAATACACATACCCTGCTCGCACAGGGCCTATCACGTGTGAAACTCCCTGCATACCCCACAAATACACGTACCCTGCTCGCACAGGGCCTACCATGTGTGACACTTCCCGCGCACCACCGATATTCACCCAGTCTGTCCATCCACCCTCCCCATGCCCCACAGGCAGCTCATCCACCCTCCCCATGCCCCACTGGCAGCCCATCAACCCTCCCCATGCCCCACCTCCCCATGCCCCACAGGCCGCCCATCCACCCTCCCCATACCCCACAGGCAGCCCACACCACATGGGGGAATTTTCCACGTAAATTACCTGGTGTGAACGGGGTACGTATATTCCGAGGGGTGCGCGTGGAGTTTAACACGCTGTTGGTCTTGCGCGAGCGGGGTACGTGGATTCCGAGGGGTGTGCGTGGAGTTTTACATGCTATTGGCCTAGCGCGAGCGGGGTACGTGTATTCTGGGGTGTGCGCGGGGAGTTTTACACGCTATTGGCCTAGCGCGAGTGGGGTACGTGTATTCTGGGGCGTGCGCGGGGAGTTTTGCATGCATTTTCGTGGTTGGGGGGCTGTATGCTGGTCCACTGGCCTTTGCGCCTGGTACTGGATTTGTGCAATTTCTTTGGCGCACAGGGCGGGTTTGGGGGCGTAACTGGTCCTGCTGCAGGGTCGCTGCGCCACTCTGCGCCATGGCTAGTTATGGATGTGTAATTCCATGAATATGCTGTGCGCCTAAATGGGTTTTGGCGCATGCGGCTGGTGCAGACTGCCACACGAGCTCTCTGTGCGCCAGCCGCGTGCGCCACTTGTGCGCCAAATTCTATGAATTACCCCTGCTATGTGTACAATTTATCACCCCAGACAGTTGAAGAACAACTGGGTTGTATTGCTTACCCTAGGCTCTGTTCAGTTTGTGTACACAGCCCAGCAAACACCACAATTTATCACCCCATGAGGTGGTAACTGGTCGCCGCATTCACACACCAATATCTCCCATTAGGAAAGCATCAGGCGTGCATAGGGCAGCAGCTGTTTTAGGCGACAAATTCAAAGAATATTTGACAACCCTAACACGTGCACCCAAATGTATTTCCTGATAGATTGTACCACACCGATCAGAAGACCTGCCAGGTGCCACAGCTGACTCCACGACTGATCGCCCACCCACTCAACCTCTGCTGCCAGGAGAATTAATCTAGGTGCGTTCCTTTGTCCGCAGGTGGGACACCTCCAGATTTAATGGACTTTTTGAGGTAGTGTGTTGCACTCCTCTTACAGTTCGTTAGGGGACTCCCTCCTTTATTGGATCCACTTGTCTGACATTTGGAAGGCACCAAGGGACTTTGCACCAGCAGTATAAAAGACTTAAAGTGTGCATCTACCTAATTTCCGTTTACTCTCTCTCTCTCTCTCTCTCTCTCTCTCTCTCTCTCTCCCCATCTCTCTCTCTCTCTCTCTCTCTCTCTCTCTCTCTCTCTCTCTCTCTTTTTGTGTGCATACGTTTTGCCTTTCAGATTGAAGAAAAAGATGGAACCAGCACTCTCAAAACACTCAGTATACATAAGAAAATATTCTACTTATAGTATTATGTCTAGGTTTTCATATTCTTACATGTGAGCAATGCATTCTATAGCAGGTATATTTGCTATTTCAATGTATATTTTAGGGATGTATTTAGGAGTTTCTTTTATATCATAGGGATATATAAAAGAGGGTGGGGGAGAGGAGAACAATTTCAAAGTAAATAATAGGTTGAATAAATAAATAATAGGGCACTTTGAAACACAATTTACTCTATGTATACGCACCTTACAAATGCACAATAAAAAATATATATACACATAAATGAAACTGAACATAAGTCAAATGAAACTGACTATGCATTTTTCCAAAGGCCCATCTTTACACACCAACATGTAAACAATTCTGTACACAATAAGACTCCACCCCCTTACACTGGATTGTTAGAATATATTGCTAGGTCCTTACTGTTTTCAAAATTTCACAATATTTTCTATAACACAAACATTACCGATGCATATAATGTTAGTAGTGTTATGAATGGATACATAGGTGCACCCAAACGTAAAAAGAGAAAAGCGCACAGGGCGAAATACAATGCCTACCACAGGCTTGGTCTCGACGCTATAGAAGATGTGCGTCACCCAGGACTATCTAATAGTTGGTATACAGACATGAGCTGCATGGGGAGGAACAAAGTGAATGGCTGTTGTTATGTGTGTTCATTGATACTGCATGCCTTTTTGTTTTTCTCCAGCTCAACCAGAAATGTTGTCAGGCCTACTACGGTAGTCGCCTGTCTGTGCCCATACCTTCCAATCTCCCCCTCCCTTCCTTATCTATGTCTTAGCTCTTGCACTATCTGAAATGTCGTCAGGCCGAGTATGATAGTTAATTTAACATCCTTACTTAAGAATGTAATTGTATTTTCCCTTGTTTCCTCGCTTGTCTTGAAGCGCTTTGAAACACATTGTGTATAGGCACTATATAAATAAACTATCATATCATATCATGCGTCAGGGGCACCCAAGGTCCTAATGCAAAAGGAAGTACACATTTTAGAGGCACAATGCCTAGTACATCTTGCAGTATGCAGGCTCAGGGGCATTTTCCATGCACACAATGTGTGGCTCGAACTTGTTGATCCAGAATGCCTGCAACGCGACAACATTCCAAAAGGTAGTAAATGCCTAAAAAGACCCTACTTGGTGATACAAGGACTAAAATACACAAACAACAAATGGAAAGAAACACTAGTGAGCTGCCTGGCAGAGGGTCTAATAGGATACGAAGAAGGGATTCTGGTCCGAGTGGAAGCAACATGTGCATCGTTCTGGACTGAACACATCACAAAACTAACATGGATTGAAGCAATGGAGAAACTAGTGAAAGTGCACATAGAAGAAACATATGAACTTTGCTTTTATAGTGCCGGAACACTATTTGTAGGGCCAAAGAACATTGCAATAAGCCACTGCTCATTCCTGATCTCAAGAAAGGTACAGCGACAGTGATTGATTACTGTTGAGTGTGCAGCCAACAAGCATACTTGGACCTCCCACCATTATGGAGGAGCTATTGTTCGCTGGCCACACTGCACTCAGTCCTGCTTGAAATCTCTGAAGTAAATTTACAAGGGGGGCCAACAGAGACTTTTGCCCCTACCACCTTTCCAACCCCTGCAGAAGAAACAAGAAACCTATTGCCAGCACCAGAGTTCCACACCCTCACTGGGAAAGAAAAATGTGAAACTCTGCGAAGGAAGAAGAGAGTGAACTATCTGTCCAAAGACCCATCAAACTTGCTCAATGAAATACCGGACGAGTACAGACTCTTCAGCAAAGCAGAGACTTTCTATGCCTCATTGTTACTGCCCGGTTTTCAAGCTGGGGCCATTGCTAAATGGCTGCCAATTGTCTGCTGGGAACTGATACAGCTAGCTAATTACACAGAGCAACGGTTCAACATCATAAAGGTGGAATTCCGTGCTCTGAGGCTGATGGTGTTGCAGAATTGCTACATCCTAGATATGCTTACTGCAACGGAAGGAGGCGTGTGCAAAAATATTAGGGATTCCTGTTGTACATTTGCCTCCTGAAGATGCTGAGAATGGCTCTCTGTCCACATAATTGAAGCTGTACACAACCTGGGAGTGTGCATGAGGAAAGAAGCTGGAAAACAGAGTGAAGATTGGTTTGATCTGACTTTATCTTGGGCTCCACCCTGGCTGGGAGTGATTGTGAAATTGCTAGTGCCTGTCATAGTCTTCATCTTGGTCCTCTTTTGCACATGTCAATGGGACACTAACGTTGTGCCAAAGTAGTGCCTAATAGCGCAATGATGATGGTCTCAATTGGGGTAGCACCCAAAGTACCTTGTGGTACCCCAGAAAGCATTACCCAGACAGATGACCCAAAGAAACCCTGTATGATAGAGATGTATCATCCCTTACACCCCCAAGGCACAATCAGAGCATACCCACCTGACCCTGAGAATTATAGAGAGAACTGGGTTGACTTAACTGGGGATTGGGGCTGTATTTACATGACATGTAACCCAGAAGAAAATGTCCAGTCTGGAACACGTTTTGTGGGATGTTTGCAGAGCATGGGTTCCAAAGTACGGGTGCCACCATATCTGGGGGCGGAAAGTTTGGAGAGGGTGCGGGTGGGAGAGGATAATATATATTGGAACTAGCTGCCAATGATGCTGCAGGGGAGGTTGTTAATTTGGGATTAACAAAAGGGGGGAATGTTGGGAAGGAGAGAGGTTCTTAGGTGATACCAAATGAGAAATAACCGCTGAGAGTGCACATTCAGGGAGCAGGGGGGCAGGAGGATGCACATAGAGGAGGGTGCAGGATCACCTTATTGCATGCATTACAAGTTATATGGTAGATGCCGGGCTGAACGCCATCTTGGCAAGCATCAGTGATTGTAGAATTAAGGCCTAAGCACGGCAAACAACATTTTGTATGTTAGTAATAGACCTCTTGCATGAGTGTGAACATCAACCCCACCATGGCAAGACTTCAGATATCTACAACACCGTCCATTGATCAGAGAGTTACAGGCCCTCCTGGCCTGGAAAGAATGCACTGTGCAAGGTCATGAGAAGGGAGCAGAACGCCTCTTGGTAGTACCATCTTATGGATCAGATATCATGGCCCTCCTGCCCCCAACAATCCCCACATGAGAAATACAGCTTTGCCATTCTTTCATCCTATGATTTCTACATGCCACATCACCATCCAAAACCAGACCACCGACCACAAAACTTTTACACCCCTCGATCGATCACTAAGATGAGAAGGCAAGGCTATCGTGCCTACAGAAATGGGTCACGTAATTTGTGCAGCGAGGTGAAGGGTAGCATCAAAATGATAGCCTTAAACTAAGCTGGAGGACAGTGGGAGTGGCTGATCTGTCGGAGCGAGTCCAGCATGTGAGTTATTGTGACCTCAGTTCTCCCCCTGCCCCCGAGCCCATCCCTGTATCTGCCAGGTGCATGTTACAACAATAAAATAACATTGTGTTAGCAGCCAATTAATTGTTAGGCAAACTTCACCTCGGATGATGAGCCCAGCAGTGCCCATGTGGATGGAGATCAACAGATGAAGATGGACTAATGGCCTGGCATCCCATATGGATCTTGTCCAGTTAGGATTGTAGAATTTTACTATGCATAATTGCATCATCAATGATGTTGTCTGTACTTATAACGTGCTGCACGTGCCTATGGAACCCAGAAGGTTTGGCGGCAGCAGAGTTCTTTGCTGATGCACTTCTATTTTGAAGAAATAAATACATGTTATCATTGCAAGTGTGTCTTATGCCTTTTTCCCTAGTGGGCTGTATTTTCTCTGGTGTGAGTGTGCAGGGGCGTGCCTTCATTATCTTTTGGGCACATCAGCATTTTCACCAAAGGCTGCCTCATTCGAACCCTTGCCCACATTCAATATGATTTTCCCAGACCCAGGTATGAGGGGCTGCTGGATCATTCCCCCAGTTTACCACCCACCTGATGCATCATGGTTCTATCAAGGAAACTTCTTCTGCTACTCTACGCCCTCTGGAAATAATCCAGAACAGGACTGCAAGACTTATCCTTGGCCTCAAGCCCAGGGGCCATATCTATCCAGCCCTGAAATCTCTCCACTGGCTTGCAGTGGCTGCAAGTATCAAGTTCAAGAGCCTCTGTATCGTCCAAATGGCTTTCTGGGGCCAGGGACGCACTACATCCAACCCTCTCTTCCACAATAACATCCTTCTCAATCCCTTTGCTCAGCTACCTCCAACTCGCTGAGGATCAGATTCTTTTCCAGGCAGATAGTGCGGGGTAGATCTCTCTCCTTTGCCGATGTGTCCCTCTGGAATGGCCTTCGTGCCCCTCTGAAACTTGAGTTGGACCACCTGAAGTTCCTGGAAACTGCTCAAGACCATCCTTTTCTCCTCTGCTTTCCCCCAGCAGCTTATCATCAGTCAGACTGTTCAGTTGGTTGACACCTTAGTGTGGAAGGTGGGCATTGGAGCTACCTATGGAACAACACAGAGAAGCTGATGCATGTATCAGACACCACATGCTTATAGCATGCATGGAGGACATGTATATGGGCAGGCAAGTGGTGGCATCATTTCTGTGGGTGTACATCCTTCTATTTTACAACTCCATTCACATCCTGCAGTGCATGCATGCACACACACATCTATAATTGTTTTTGAGAGGGGTGGTAAAAGGACATATTACATGCCCCCACTTGCAAAGTCACATGGGGCTTCTCTTCTACATTCACTGACTACTGAAACATGCATATACATATGGGTTATGTTTACACTCATGATTTGGCACATGCTTTGCTTCTCCAGTACACTTTTATTTTAATGTAGGCAATGGACTTGGGACATGTGACAACATTGCCATTGCTGACACCACGCCTATCTCTTTCTGCTCTGCCTCAACTTTCAGTGCTATGCGGACGATACGCAGCTCATTTTCAGGCTACCCTCGGCCTCCTCCTCTCCTTCCCTCATCTCCGACTGTCTGTCTGCTATCCAGGAATGATGTGCCGCCAATGACCTCTGCCTTAACGCCAGTAAGACTGAGATTCTACTCATCGGCGCACCCACTTCCTCCTTCCCTGCAGCGCTCTGGCCCGCCTCTCTTGGCCCGCTTCCTGCTCCTACTTGCAAAGCAAAAAACCTCGGGGTCATCTTCGACTCCACACTCTCCTTCTCTCCTCATATAACTGACGTCTCTAAGAAGTCTCACTACCAGCTGCACCTCCTCAGAGGTATTCTTCCCTTCCTCTCCTTCCCCCAGAAGCTCACGGTCTCCAGAGCCCTGGTTCTCTCGAAGCTGGACTACTGTAACAGCCTCTATCTTAATCTGCCTGCCTCTACTCTCCGCCCTCTGCAACTTATCAAGAACAGGACTGCGAGACTTGTCCTTGGCCTCAAGCCCAGGGACCGTATCTCTCCAGGACTGAAATCTCTACACTGGCTCCCTGTGGCTGCAAGGATTACGTTCAAAACCCTCTGCATTGTCCACGAGGCCTTCTGGGGCCTGGGGCCTATATACCTTCAACTCTCTCTTCCTAAATATTTTCCTTCCCGAGCCCTTCGCTCATCTGTCTCCAACTCCCTCAGGTTCAGCCGCTTCTCAAAGCAACGAGCTGGGGGTAGATCTCTCTCTGCGGCAGGGGCCTCCCTCTGGAACAGCCTTCCTGCCTCCCTGAAACTTGAGGAGAACCATCTTCGGTTCCGGAAGCACCTCAAAACCTTCCTCTTTGCTTCTGCTTTCTCTCTCCCCTGCTAATTCTTCATTGAAACTGCACTGAACCTGCACCTGGGCCACTCTCACCGACCTCGGTCCTTGGCCCAGCCACTCTCCACTTGCACTACCTCCCTGGCAACCCCTGCACTGCGGGACTGTCTCTGCATCCCTTACAGCCCCCCCCTCCCAGCACTTGTCTGCACTTACCTTGCACTTGCCACCAGCTGGCCCTATTTATTATTATTATTTTTTTATTCTACTTACCCGGTTCAGCACTTCCCCCTCTCCCCTTCCCCTTGCACTTTTTCCCTTCCCCCTACCCCTGCACTTGCGCGATCTGAATGACACCTGGCCTAGTAGGATCGTTGTCTCTCTTTCCCCCCTGTTCCCCCCTCCCTGCCTCGTCACGCCTTGAAACACTTGTGTATAGGCGCGTTACAAATGCCATATCATATCATATCATATCATATCATATCATATCACATTGAATAATTACACATATGCAAATAACTTCTATGCTGGTGTTTATTCATTGGTTCCCTATATGTTTTGCCTGTGTCTATGAGTTCTTAGAAGGTTGTAGGATGTGTTGGACGCCATGGTAACTGACTCCCACTTTTTGTAAATGGTGGGATACAATTTCACTTGCTGCCATTATGAGCTGTACCTGATTCACTTGAACCAATGCATGCATGGATTGACATGCATTGTTTGCAATTTAAAATAGTGTCACTTCAAATATCACAGAGGGCCAGCCAATCATTTAGGAGCCAAGATTGCATTGGACTCCAGGCATTCTGCACATTGGACACAGTGACCAACCATTGTTTTTTGCATGCTCATCCTCTAGGTAGAGGGAAAACACTGACACTACTTTTTGTAGGCATGTGTATGCATATAATAATACACCCACATGAGGTACAGTTCAGTGGTGACTCCCAGGGGAGTCTTCACAGCGGTGTGCCTCAGTGGTGCGTGCTGGCTCAAGTGATTGGATGGTCATTGGAGCTCAGGCCATAGTTTTGGATATACAAGTGTTGTCAGGTGCGCCCATTACCTTGATGGACTGGATGCCACTGTTATCTGCCAAGGCCAAGTAGTATGTGGTCATTTATTCATTTATTTTACTTATTTCCATGTGTAGAATGCGCCGGTATCTGAGCGCTGGTTACAGTGCATTGAAAAAAATAGTCGCTGGTTACATTACGTAGATTAAATAGTCACAGTACATGATATGGATGAGCAGACATAGGGCCTCATTACACGGTAGGCGGTAACCATGGTTGCCGCCGGTATTTTACCGTCTCCGCCTTGGTGGATGGCGGAATTACTTCCCTACTCCAAAGTGAGCGGGGGCGGTAATTCCCCATTCACCAAAGCACTTCCCCATTCCCATTTTTGCCCCCATACGGCATAATGGGAATGGGGAAGGAGCTAATTACGGTACCGCAGATTGCGGTACCGTAATTAGCACCAAGGTCCCTTTGCGGCACCCTACTTTAACGGCTGGTAGAACCAGCCGTTAAGGTCGGGTCCCGCAAAGGGAATTCGTAGTAAGGCGGTAAGGGTTTACCGGTACCGGTGCCCTTACCGGTACCGGTAAACTCTTACCGCCTACCGTGTAATGAGGCCCATAGTACGTTATAACAGTGACAGAGGTGACGCAATTCACACAGTTAATAGGCTGAGGCTAGGGGTCTTGTGGAGCAAGATCTTGGTGGAGCAAACATTGGAGATGTCACACGTGCTTTGCTATCCACAGAGGGGTGTGTGTTTTCCTCTGTGCTTGTGTTCAATTCTGCTAGACTAGAGATCTTGCTCACTCACACACTTTACAAATGGCATCTTTATTCTTCCAATTCCCTCAAGGATATTTACATCCATAACAGTCTCCGACTACTTCTCCTACAGTCACAGATGGCAGTGGTGAGACAGCTTTCATGGTCAGGCACTCCCTGAGGTGCATAGCAAGCACATTCTGGACACCCCTCTTCAGGTCCTGCCAGCACTCTTGGATTTGGGCCACCCTCCGAAGTGTTTTTACGATTGCATTGCCATTCTTCAGAAAGGCCTTCCTGAGTTTGTTACCCTTCCATGTGGCTCGTCAGTCACTCAGGACCTGCGAGGGTCTCTGCTTCATATATGCCGACCTGTATCAGGATCTTAACCTCATCACCAGCAAACTTGGTCTAGCGTGGTGTGGTGTGGGCGAGGGAAGGAGGTGCGCTGGTCAGGCAGGCAGTATGGTGGAGCAGTAACCGGGGATTGGCCAGAGGATTGGGGGGTTTGAGAGGGGAAGATGGAGGATGGGAATGCCGCAACACCGGGACAAACAAGGGAATTTGGAGGCCCCGGTTGCAGGATGCTTCTGCCAGGAGCATGTGAGTAGGGATCTTGGGTGGCTGTGTGTGCAGGGATGATAGGGGGGGGAACAGCAGTCCGGGAGCGGGAGGTATAGAGCGGGTATCACCATTCCAGAGGGGGGGCCTATGGTGCTGACATGGGTGTCACCTGTCAGTGGGTGTACAGGGGGCAGGCAGGACTGTCTCTTGTCCAGGAGGGCACAATGAGCAGGCAGTGGGAGTCACCAGTTCAGCTGTGAAGGGCAACTGGGGCAGCAGCAATCAGAAGGGCAGGTCGAAGAAGAAATCGGGGGGCAGAGAGCAAAATAAATCAAGGGAAGTAGGGAGAAGCAGAAACGAAGGTGGCAGCATAAATCAGGGCGCTAAGGGGCAGCAGAAATCAGGAGGGCGGGGGATGCAGAAATCAAGGATGCAGAGGGCAGCAGTAATAGGCCGAGTGGCCCTACTACATGAACATTTTGTCGTGTAAAATAAAGCCTCTAATAACTTCTCCCTATTCAAGGCAGTGTGTGTTGGGCAGTGGCTTTTGTGGTACAGGTAGGATTTTAGGGGCTGTGAGTGTAAACAGGCGCCTCAGAAGAATACAGCATGTCTCTCCGCTCCGGAAAACCGCTTTGATTCTATGTGGGACCAGACGCAGACAAAACAGGCAGCAACGTCTCTTGCGGCTTACACACGAGCAGTGTACACCTCGCTTTTACACCTCTTGTGTCTTACTGAAGCAAACATGCATTGTGACAATACACATTTGCAACAGAGCAATTTCCCTGCATAAATCCTGGGTTAAGGTTTCTGTTACGTGGCCCCAGGACTGCACTTTAGCAGTCGTTGTTTATGTGTGTAACGTCCAGAGATGCAAGGAAGAAACTCTACTTGAGGTGTACTCTACAAGGATACCAATACATGGGTAGCCGAGTGATCACACAATGGGCCTCATTACGAGTCTGGCGGTAACCGAGGCGTTAACCTGGTTACCGCCGGACTCGTATTACCATTCCGCCTCCGTGACTCCCGGAATTAGCGGGGCATTACAACCCTGGTGTCCCGGGAATTCCGGAGGCGGAATGGTGTTAATTCCCATTCCCATTGAGTCCCATAGCCCCCCCGCTGCAATCGTATGACTTTTCATCACCCTTTGCTCTCCATGGTAAAAATCAGAGAGCTTGTTGTTCTTTGCTCCCACCTGTATCAGTTACCCCTCCCAGGAGGTAGACCTAGTGTCCCACTAATCCATCCAATTCATGCAGGATTCAAGAGTATTATTCCTGTACATCTGGTAGTTCAAATGGAAGGACCATTATTCTGGGGGAGCCAGTGCCCCAAATTTCAGTTCATGCTTTGGCAGCTCAAGACCCCTGCCATGGCTCCTATGAGTATGGCCTTCGTACTGGGCCGCAGCCCTTCTCCCATTTGCCTGTTTGCATTCTTACCTAATTCTTCAATTGCCTGGCTAGATATATGTATTCTTACCTAATTCTTCAATGGCCTGGCTAGATACATTTATATGTGGGCGTACGTGCATGTTCCCTAACGTGCCTGGAAATTAGACTTCAATACTCAAGCAAGAAATGTGGACTTGATTTTCTATGTCCCTGACACGGCCTGCAAGGATTCAGGATTACTCTTAAATTCAGTGTTAATTCATATTATAAACGTTGCGCACATGCAATGCATTCTACGTGACAATATCACAAAGTAATGGTCAGTTTTCCTCTGTATAATCTTCCAAAATACATATGTCTCCCACTATTTGTCTCCACCCATAAGGTTACACCGTCCCCCCTACACCACCCTCTAAGCATTCTCCACGTGTTAATATATTTCCCACAATCTAACTCATTTGAGAAAGGTGGTGATCTGAACATGCATCCCAACATCCTCCCCTTTAGTTAATCCTTTATTAAATAACCTCTCTTTTTCTCTTTCTCAATCCACATCCTCCTTGGGGACCCATGCCCTAAACAGATGATGCAATCTCCCCTCCACCCTTGCATATTTATCTGGGGTGCATGTGAGATATATGCAATCACCATCACCTGGTAAGTTCACCAAGTCTTCAGCGTTGTTCTCTGGATTCGGTGGGGATGATATAAGTGTCCCAGGGGGGTATATAGGGCTCTTAATCCTAACCATCTGTGGCTTAATGGGTCCTCGGTTTGAGCCTGTCCATCCTTTTTTCCCGAGCCATTCCTGCCCCAATAGTAACCATCATCATTACACTGTTCGGAATGTTTTTGAACAGCATCGAAGCATCATCTGGTACGTGCAGAATAACACCAGTAGGAGCGCCACAATCGGAACCAGTATCTTCACCACTGCCCCAAGCCAGGATGGTGACCATGAGAACGTGTTGAATCCATCATCAGCATGCATGCCTGCTTCACCCTCCATACCAATCTTTAATTTGTACAAGGCCCATATAATGTGCATCCGGGACCCATTTGCTGCATCCTTTGGGGGTGTGTATGTGCAGCAAGATAACCCTATCTTCTTGCGCATGCCACCTTCCAGTGCTGTCAGTAGATACAGGACATACCGGTTTTGAAGCGGCATCAACCGGATCACCTGCAACTCACTCTTGATGGCATTTAGACCGTGTTCAGCATCTTTTGTCGAAAGGAATCAATTCCCACTGAACAATCAGCACCCACGTTGCATTTGCTGCAGCCTGGATCCTTGGCTTTAGGAGGGATGCAAAGAACACCTCTGTCTTGGTGTACAGCCAGCATTTATCTGGAATTGATTTGAGCAACTTGGATGAATCTTCCGACAAATAATTTGATCTCTTCCTACTCAGCTTCACTGAAGGCTTCTTCTTTCTCATTCTGCAGGGTTGGATGGAAGCTGGGATAGATTGTGAAGCCCCATACTTGTATGCTATTGTGAAGTGAGCTTCTGGCACTACTAGGATAGAAGATTGCGATGATGTAAGTGCACACGTGCCTCTCCAGGAAGAAGGAAGATGCAGATATGCTTGTTAACCGCATACCAATTACAGATCCATCAAAGCCACTGTTCTTTTTTGCAAGATCTGGAATGAACATTGTCTTGATGCACTTACTGTTAGTGCCTATAGGAACAGTCCTATGCCCTCACATGCTTCAATTCTTGTTAGCTTTGGTATATATGTAGTCCATTTCGTGAAACAATTCTTATTGATGTTCCATATAACTTCTTCTCCGAACCAACCACCCTGCCGCGAAGCTCACCACCATCTTCTCCCATCTGCCAAACACAAACAATACTCCATCCACTTTTCGTCATCGGCCATGGTTTGCATTGGGGTCCATTATAATCTTTGGCACATGTCTCTTCATCTTTGTCCATTAGTACAACTTGTACCTTGTGCCCCTGGAACAGACTGGAGATCTGACACGGTGCTAAATGAAACAAATGCTGGGCTTCCAAAGGCAATATTTCCTGGGGTACTAACATTTTGGGTGTCCCAGATGCATGGGGGATGAGGGAGCAGACATAACAACTCCCGTTATACTTCTGTTTCCCTACCAAGTTCATATGGCTGTACCACATTTTCCAAATACTGGGTGGCAAACATCAGACATTGTATAGAACACTACACCTTTGTACTGAGTGTATTCATTTTCCTCATCCAAACCCCTTTTAACCCACAACTGTAAGTTTCATATTATTGTGTCATGTATTCTCATTTGTTTAAATTTCACCACAGTTGTCATGTAATCATCACTTGGTGTTGTAGCATTGAAAAAATGGATTATGTTCTCATCCTCTTATGTTACGACCCCCAACCCCACTTTATGCGACCAAACAATATAAATTCAATAGATAAATGGAGCAAAGAAAAATCCACACATAAGAGGAGAAACAATGCTTCGACAAAAAACGTTAAAACCTGTAACATTTGTACCACTAAAAATGCAAAACTCGCAAGTGCATATTAGAAAACATCATTTACAAAAATCACACAAATCAAATATCAAGAAAACGTTCACATAATAGAATGTAAATAGTCTTCAGAAAGAAGTACTGCAAATAATATTTTCACATAAATAAAAACGCCAACTCAGAAATACTCTGATAAAATGCTAGTTGACAGAGGCCATGTTTGTGGTGCCTTCCTAACATCAGACAAATGCACCTAGTACTGTCATTCCTTACCTTTGAGCACTGAAGAGGGAAGGTCAGAATATGCCTCCCATCCCGGAAGACTCTCTAACAGGAAGAAGCGCCATCAACAATATGGGCGCTGATCTTATGAACTCACACCAATTCCCACTGTTCCCACAATGGACAATAACCATGAGAGATACTCTCTCACCAGACCCTACAACTCAGGACCAGTACGAACACTACCCAGAGTGGATGAAGATGCACAAGAGGGAGCTGGAGACAGCTACATGGCCAGAATTGACTAACGTGCAGAGAAACCATGCCTCAAGTGGTAAGAGACATCATGACAACATAGCTACATCAGACATCAAGCACACATGCCATCCACACATTCGGGACACTCTGTCATGATTCCTGCCCCTCATGTCCCCAGCCCTCCAAGATGTCAGGCTGGAGCCAGGCCACGATCACCTACATGGCCCTCAAGGGCCTCTCAATCCCTCCAAAGACCCACTTGGAGTCAGACTTGGCGCTTGAGGCACCAGACTCACTCACTCCCATAGGATAACATTGGGGATTGGACTTGTAGTGCATTGATGGGGACAAGATGGGTGCCCCCACATATTTTGGTTCCCAGAACTGCATGTGCAGTCTAGTCTTTTGGGTGTGGCTCAGCCCAGAGACATCTGGTATACCCAGAGACTATTTAAGCCATGCCCAGGCTGAGAAACATGCTTTGTGTTTTCTGCACTTGCAGCGTGACACTCACCGTGTTTGGATCAGTCTCCAGCAGGCCTGCATCTTTCTTCTGCGCTCAGCTCCTGCAAATACAAGAACACCGTTAGGAACAGCCTTACCCTGCGGCCCTTCAGTGCCTTATTCATCGCTTCTTCTGTTCTGCGGGCATCTTCGGCGGTGTCATTCCCATCCTGGCACTCCGCTTTCTAAGGAAAAGGGAAAAGAACAGAAAAAAGGCATTAGTAAGCATTCAGCAAATCTTTGCTTATTTTTAAAGACTGTACGAGCTTCAAATGCTTACCTGAATCCCTGGGCTCTGGGGGAACTCTGTCTCTGGAACCTCTCATCCATCTGCAAGAGGGAAAAGACACTCCAAGTTAGCGTGGAAACATCTGTAGGCGCTGCATACCATGCTTACTCACCGTATTTCTTCTTCATAACCGGCATCCACGCTGAAAATGTTGTAGCACCTGAAAGACGCAGAAAAAGAACTCAGTTCAATACAAATACGAAAGGGTCGCATCGCGCATCACGCTCTCACTCACCTTCAGCGCTACTCATCTGAGCAGCACGTCGCCATCGCCGGATGCCGGCCATCATCTAAGGAAGGGAAGGAACGAAGTCAGAGAACTGTTTAAAAGACTCATTATACTTACCTGTCGGACTCTTGCCAGTGAAGTAACTAGGCAGCAACGAACCCGCATCAATCAACGCGCCCCTGTGCTGAAAGCAGGACAGAGAGCACACTTTCCAAGAAGACAAGGTGAGCTGTGGATCAAAGGGAAGGGTTGGACCCCGGAGAAGAAGGGGTTCAAGCACACAGAGACAATAGGGAGTTAAACTCTTCCAATCCTGTGTTTCAGGCCCAGTCTCTAGTCGCGTAGACTCCAGGGGAGGGTTCGATGTTGTAAGAGGTCAGAACAGGCTGAGCGACGTCCCCATGGATACCAGTTGAGCGTTACAGAACACAAAGTCTCACATCAAAATCCACCTGGGCGTCATGGAAACGTCAGAAACCGACCAGTTAGCCCACATGTTGGGGCAGCTACGTTCCGAAGTACATGCAGCCAGGCAGGAGGCCAACACACTGAGGAGAGAGCTGATAGTAGCCAAAGAACAAACTGATGATTTAAGCCGGCAACTTCTCCAGTCACAAGCAGGGCATGCACCATTGCCGGGAAGCGTGCCCTCGATGCCAGCACCATCAGCCAATTCCGCTCAGATAACCCTTCCTGGGGCAGTTCCCTTGGCCCTGCCCAAACGATTTACGGGGGATCCCAAGAGGTTTGCAACGTTCATGAACCAGTGCCACCTGCACTTCCTTTGTAGACCAGGGGCCTTTCCGAATGACCAATCACGGGTCGCTTTTGTGCTATCCTACTTGAGTGGTAGCGCCGTGGACTGGTCTGTACCCTTTGTGGCCCAAGACGATCCTTTGCTGCATGACTTCAGGGGCTTTCAGCAGGAGATGGAAAAGCTGTTCACCCGTCGTACTCATGGGCAGGCATTAGACAAACTTCTGTACCTACGCCAAGGGAATCAAGGCCTATTAACATACATAGTCACGTTCAAAAGACTCGTAGTTGTGCAGAATAGCCAGTGGAGAAGAGAACCACGTTATTTCATCGGGGGTCGCGGAGGGAGCTCAAGGATGTTCTCGCACAAGTAGTGAACCCCCCGAAAGACTGCTCAGAATTCATTGACCTTGTTGTTCAACTGGATCATAGGTTGCAGGACCGAAGAGCAGATCGAACCAGACCGGACCCACGCCCTATGTATGTGCGTTCAAAGGGCAATATTGCTCGCACAACGGAAGGTTCAGGAGAACCAATGCAAATCGGAGGGTCAGATCCCCCTTGACTAAAGCGGAAAGGGATAAAAGGAGACAGCAGCAGTTATGTCTGTACTGTGGAAGGTCAGGTCATTTCCTTAAAGAGTGCCCTGTGAAGCCACCGAGGAGGACGGTAGGGGCCACAGACAAGGAAGATACCATCAAGGAATAGGAAAACTCCCCAGCCTGGCAAGTGTAGGGGTCCACATGTCGAGCGAAGAAAGTGAACTACAGACCTCCCATATTGCACTATCTGTGGTCTTGATCAATCACCAACAACCATCTCGGATGCACGCAGTAAGAGCGTACATTGACAGTGGAGCCGTTGGGAATTACATCGACCAGGATCTTGCGGCAAAGATGGGGCTTCTGTTATGCCCTAAATCAACCACCAACACTGTTACCACTGTCGAAGGCAAGGAAATAGCTTCTGGTCCAGTATCCCAGTGCACTGCAGCTTTAACCCTTCTGTGCCAGGATGGACACCAAGAATCTATTGTTTTCGACCTCATTAAGGCACCACAGTTCTGGTTGAATTTGGGAATGCCGTGGTTGGTAGCTCACAATCCTCAAATCGATTGGCGAGCAAAAGAGTTGGCCTTTCCCGAGACTTGCGCCCACACATGTTATCGCCAAGAGAAACAACCAAGACACCAGAACCTCCACGCTTGCGACTGTGGCAATCGGCACCCTACCAAGTGAATGCCAGGACTTTCAAGATGTCTTTTAGAAAGAACAGGCTAATACCCTGCCACCGCATAGATCATACGATTGCCAAATCAACCTGATACCCGGCGCACAAATCCCTTGTGGGCGAATTTACGCACTCACGGAACCAGAAAACAAGCACCTTGACCAATACCTGGCCAACGGGTTCATCCGTCCCTCGAAGTCTCCAGCAGCCAGTCCTCTATTCTTCGTACCGAAAAAGGAGGGGGACTTGAGAACGTGCATCGACTATCGCGCACTGAACCAGATTACCGGAAAAAAAAAAAAACGCTACCCCCTGCCACTGATCCCTGAATTGCTCGATCAAGTCAAAGATGCCCAAATCTACACAAAACTAGACCTGAGGGGGGAATATCACCTTGTTTGCGTAAAACAGGGGGACGAGTGGAAAACCGCTTTTTGAACCAAAAACGGCTTGTACGAATATCAAGTAATGCCCTTTGGCCTTTGCAATGCGCCTGCAGCATTTCAATACTTCATGAACAATCTCCTGTGGGAATTGATTGATGTCTGTGCTCTAGTGTACATCAACGATATTCTAGTTTATTCCGCATCAAAGCAGGACCACGTTAAACACGTCCGATCCGTATAAGAGAAATTCTGTCAACACCAACTCTATGCCAAGCTCGAAAAGTGCTCATTCCACGTCTCCGAGGTGGAATTCCTGGGCTTTATTCTCAGCCTGAATGGAATCCGAATGGATGTACACAAGGTAGATGCTATCCTGAACTGGCCATCCCCAAATTCATTCAAGGGGGTTCAAAGTATGCTGGGTTTTGCAAGCTTCTACCGCCGGTTCATCCCAGGATTTTCGCAAATTGTGCATCCCATCACGTCATTGCTAAGGAAAAGCAACAAAAAGTTCCAGTGGACAACAGAAGCTGAGGAAGCTTTACACGACCTCAAAGCAAGATTCACATCTGCCCCAATCTTACGCCACCCTCGCCCTGATCTCCCATACCTGGTGCAAAAGGATGCCTCAAGCATGGCTATGGGAGCTGTCCTCTCACAAAGGGACCCCAAAACGGGCCAGTTACACCCTGGTACCTTCTGGTCGCTTAAATTCACACCCCCTGAACTCAATTACGCTATCACAGACAAAGAACTCCTGGCCATTAAGTCAGCCTTTAAGGCATGGCGGCACTACCTCTTGGGCACAAGACACACAATCACTGTAATAACTGACCACCAGAACCTCCAGTACCTAAAAACGGCAAAGGCCCAATCCTCACGACAACTACGTTGGGCTCTTTTTTTTGCTGAATATGACTACGTGAATACATTTCGACCAGGGGTGAAAAACGGGAAGGCTGATGCCCTTTCCCGTATGGGGGTGGAAGAGTAAGTGTATCAGACCCCTGACCCAATAGCAATCATCCCGAGTGACAAGCTCCTAGGAATCACAGCAACCATAACTCAGAAAGAATTACATGAAGAAATCCAAAACCTGATGGATCCGGAGCAATTACAAGCGTGGAGTGCACAAGGAGAACATTACATGATAAAAGATCAGTTGCCCTACTTCAGGAATTGTTTATTCTTACCAAACCAAGAACTACACGAACAAGTCATGTCCGTTTATCATGATTCTTTGATCGAGGGCCACCCCAGAATCGCTAAAACCCTAGCCAAGGTAAAACGAAATTATTGGTGGCCCACATGGCGTAAAGACATTATCCAATTCATCCTATCTTGTGGAGTGTGTGCTCAAAACAAGTCATCCAAGCAGAACCGGCTGGGCTATTACAACCATTGGAAATCCCACCAGCACCCTAGCACACGTTGTCCCTCAATTTTATTACTGACTTACCACCCAGTCAAGGGTTTAACATTATTCTTGTGGTCGTGGACCTATTTTCAGAAATGGCACATTTCATTCCTCTTAAGGGGCTCCCAAATGCTTCCACTCTGGCAAAGGTATTTGTTGAAGGCATCGTACGGCTCCATGGGTTTCCTCCAGTTTTAGTCTCAGACCGAGGTACTCAATTCGTATCTAACTTCTGGAGAAAATGCTGCTCTATGGCCCAGATTGACCTTCGGCTATCCACCAGTCACCATCCCCAAACGGATGGTCAAACTGAGAGGACAAATCAGACGCTCGAGCAGTATCTGCGTTGCATGTTACACCAAGCTGAAGGAAGCTGGTTCGACCTTTTATGGATAGCTGAATATGCTTATAATAATTCCCTACACACCAGCACTGGGCAGACACCCTTTTATACTATATATGGCAGGCACCCACGTACTTCTGAGTTGGACGTTCCTACAACCCTGGAAATGCCAGCAGTGGAAACCTTGCACACGACCATTTCTCAAACCTTTAAAAGGGCAGTTGAACACCTACTTCAAGCTAAGAATCGGCAAAAGAAGTTTGCTGATCAACACCGAACAAAGACCCCCAACTACGAAGTGGGAGTCTGGCTGGCGTCTAAACACGAGTCCATTAAAGGAACCCAAACTTTCCGTCCAAGATACATGGGTCCATTCACCGTCACCTCCGTGATAAATCCTGTGGCGGTCAGACTAGCTTTGCCGTCAAACATGCAGATTCATCCTGTGTTCCACGTGTCTCTCCTTAAACCTGTTCAACCTGGGACCCGGGTAGCAACGCCACCGCAGTCAGTAGTAGTTGCCGTGGAGCCAGAATCCGAAGTCAAGGACATCCTGGATTCAAAGTACGTCAGATCCAAATTATACTACTTAGTACAGTGGAAAGGGTATGGTCCACAAGACAGGACATGGGAGCCTTGTGAGTACATCCATGCACCTCGCTTACTTAGACGATTTCATCAAAACCATCCAAACAAACCAGGATCAGACAGAAGAGTCACCTTGAGAGGGGCCTTGGGGGGGAGTGCTGTCATGATTCTTGCCCCTCATGTCCCCAGCCCTCCAAGAAGTCAGGCTGGAGCCAGGCCACGATCACCTACATGGCCCTCAAGGGCCTCTCCATCCCTCCAAAGACCCACTTGGAGTCGGACTTGGCGCTTGTGGCACCAGACTCACTCACTCCCATAGGATAACATTGGGGATTGGACTTGTAGTGCATTGATGGGGACAAGATGGATGCCCCCACATATTTCGGTTCCCAGAAATGCATGTGCAGTCTAGTCTTTTGGGTGTGGTTCAGCCCAGAGACCCCTGGGATACCCAGAGACTATTTAAGCCACGCCCAGGCTGAGAAACATGCTTTGTGTTTTCTGCACCTCCAGCGTGAGACGCACTGTGTTCGGATCGGTCTCTATTAGGCCTGCATCTTTCTTCTGCGCTCAGCTCCTGCAAGAACAAGAACACAGTTAGGAAAAGCCTTATCTTGCGGCGCTTCTGCCCATCATTCATCACTTATTCTGTTCTGTGGGCATCTTCGGCGGTGTCATTCCCATCCCGGCACGCCGCTTCCTAAGGAAAAGGGAAAAGAGCAGAAAAAAGGCATTAGTAAGCATTCAGCAAATCTTCGCTTATTTTTAAAGACTGTGCGAGCTTCAAACGCTTACCTGAATCCCTGGGCTCTGGGGGAACTCTGTCTCCGGAACCTCTCATCCATCTGCAAGAGGGAAAAGACACTCCAGGTTAGCGTGGAAACATCTAGAGGCGCAGCATACCGCGCTTACTCACCGTATTTCTTCTTCATAACCGGCATCCACGCTGAAAACGTCGCGGCACCTAAAAGACACAGAAAAAGAACTCAGTTCAATACAAATACGAAAGGGTCGCATGACCCAGTCTCCAGTCGAGTAGACTCCAGGGAAGGGTTCGAGGTCGTAAGAGGTCAGAACAGGCTAAGTGACATCCCCGTGGATACCAGGTGAGAGTTACAGACTCACACAACTACACAAAGAACACATGTGTACAGCTCTATGAGTTAGAGGACAGTTACATATACATACTGTCTGCACGTTTATTATTTTGCCATTAGGCTTGTCGCAGCAATGCAAGAACACAAGAAGAAGAGCTCTTGTAAATGCTTGCAGATGCTTACATGCAAATAACCCCATAGTATGGCAGGAACACTCGAGGGACCTGGCAGCCATGACGCACTAACCTATGGATACTATGGAAGACTCATACAGTAGGAGCCAGGCCATGGTTTAGGAAAACGTAGTAGGCCATGGTCATCTAAGAGAAAGTTGAAGCCACACAAACTGCTGTGCAAGCAGAACCACTGCGGCAGGAACAAAGCCACTGCCAAGTTCGCAATGTTGCAAATGACATTCCTCACCCTGAAACGAACTAACACCGGGTGCAGGAGAGGCATGTTCTCAGACGAATACAGAATAATTCAGAGCTCCTGTGCTCACAAACGTCATCTGGCCGAGCTGATGAGGAGCCAAGATTTGGTGACTGGGATGAGCAAACCGTCCCATGGACCAGACAATGGTTGCAACAAATTTGTCACACTCCAGCTACAGGTCTGTGCTGGGAATGGAGCACGCTCATGGAAATAATAGTCCACACATGGTTATAATCCCATGCAGCAATATGCACCACCCATGGGATGAGGGTACATGGGAAGGGGTGGATATTCACAGAATTACTGAGGGAGGTGAGGTTTACAAATGAGGCGAGGTTTCGGACCACAATCACACCAACTCATGGGTGGTTTAGGGGATACACACAGCAAATGTCACAGGGACCAAGTGAGGGAGGTGGAGGATTCCCATGGCAAGCGAGGGTGCCACCCCAGTGCTGGACCTGCGGGCAGCTAGGACACATTTCCTGTGCATGCAGAAACAGGGGGGTACAACAAGGGTGGGGACAACAAGGGCCGCAGGGCTACCAAAGGGGACAGGGTGGCTGCAAGGATCAAATTCAAGACCCTTGACATCATCTACAAGGCTGTCTGGGTCGGGACCGGTCTACATCCAACTTCCCCTCCTTAAATACCTCCCTGCCAGAGTCCTTCGGTCGTCTGGTTCCAACTCACTGATCCTCCCTTCCCCCTCTCTTTCCCCTGGCACTTGCCGTCTTGGCTCCTCCGAGAACTTGCCCGCTGTCATGATTTCTATCCCTGACCCCCTCAGTTGCAACAGCCCCCTGGCAGCAGTCAGGTTGCAGCCCCCCACAGTGACTCCAAGGGTCCAAAAGACCCATCAACAGCAGACATGGAGACAGTCCTGGCGCCTTTGGCGCCAGGCTCATTATCCAGTATAAGGCAAGCCCGTTCTGGCCCTAAATCCAACATGGAGGCACTTCCTGTAGCTCAGTTCCATGAACTGAAGCATGCAAACTAGTCTTTGGGTGTGGTCGAATCTTCAGGTGTGGCTGGCTATATAAGCCACAGCCAAACTGGGATTCACGCTTCGTGTTATTCTGCACTCCTGCAGCGTAACGCTCACCATGTCAAGCTCCAGCTCATCTGCTTCCCCCGGTTAGCTGATTCTGCAGCAACACTCCTGGATTCCACCGGCAACCTGCAAGAACAAGGACAACATTATCAAGAATGCTTACCTGTGAGTAGCGGCTCCAACTTCCATCTGCTCATCAGTCCGCGCTTGGTGGTTCACCCGTCTCCAGAGCGCTCCGCAACCTGCAACAACAAGAACAGCATTAGCGAGGAATAATTACCTCTTCCTCCATTCGCACTCGATGGCTTCACCATCTCTGGAGTGCTCAACGATCTGCAAGATAAAAGACAACATTAGCAGCAGGTTTTTACATTGCGCTATGCTAAGCTGCAACAGCGACGGAAAGACACGAAAAACCCATTAACCACTTACCTGCATACCCGGCCACCGAAGACCTGCATTCCGGATGAACGACCAGTCTCCTGCGTGAATGAGAGAAAGGAATACAGATTAACAAACTGGCCTATGTTGTGCAGCGCCACGCTTCGCGCTAAACTACTTACCTCAGTTTTAATCTTCCGGCGTTGCGGCTCCACAACAGCAACAATTCCTGTGAAAGACAGAAAGAGACATTAAGAGCCAAGAAGGGGAAAAAACATGGAAAAGCACGTGGAACGAAAGACTAAAAGACACTCACCTGCGCACTTTAAACAAGTCGGTGTCACAGCCGGACTGGACCCGACGCACGGGCAGAAGAGCAGTGAAGTAACTAGGCCTTCAGAACACCCTCAACTAACACGCGCCCCTGCACTGAGATGCACGACGGAGAGCTTCACGCACAAGAAAATAAGGTGAGGCATAACCCTAAGGGAAGGGATTTGGTCAGTGGGAGGTGGGAACCCCCATCACAGGCTCAGCATCTAAACCTCCACTCTCCTGTTACCGAACCTGCCCTCTAGTCAACACACAAACCAGCGGAGAGGGGGCCAGATCGGCGCACAGCCTCCCATCCCGCATCGTGTGGCGTCCCCGTGGATATCAGGTGAGCGTAACACCCACCCCTTCCCTTTGGGCATCCCACTACTGCACTTCTTCTTCTACACCCTCTTCTGGGCACTTCCCACTTTGTATTGCACTTGCATGGTAGGATTTTCACATGGCCTGTAGAACCGTTTTTGTTGTTCTTCTTTCTTTCCTATTCCCCCCTCACCCCCACACACCTCCCAACCTGTCTTGTGAGGCCTGGAAACGCTTGTGTATAAGTGCTATACAAATGTCCAATACATAAAATAAATAAATAAGCATATATCCACTTCCCACTCCAGCGGTTCGGTTTTGAGCCATGTGGGCCCATGGTATATACTGCGCTCTCCCAGGTCCCTTGTGTAATAATGGGAACTGTCCTCCTACTATCTTTGCCACTTTCTTTTTTCCTGTCACCGATCTCTTAGCCACAACCATACACCCATTTCTGCTTTCCACTTGCAAGGAGATGGCAGGTGGTTGTTCCTCTTCTTCCAACTCATCTGCAGTGTCCCACTCTTCCTCTCCCCCTCGTGTATGGACATATTCGTGATCCGACCATACCATACCATAATCCAAGCTCTCATCTTGTCTCCTCCTTTCCTCTTTGCCCTTCTCTATTGGCACATCCTTAATAGCTGTGCTGTCTATCTGAAACAAACTATCTCCCACTCTCCATTCGTCTGTTCCCACAGGTATGCGCTGCCCATCTCTCCTATCCAATTTTAATCATGCCAGTTCACCTTCCACCTTCCTTAGTGCATCTACAAACTCCTGTGGTTTTGCATCAGTTATTTTGGGTTACCAGTCATCTGGTCGAAAACCAAATGGTCGAATGACCATTTGATCGATGTAAAATGGTCGAAAAAAAAAAGGTCGATTTTTTTTTTTAATTTTATTTTTTTATGGGGGGGTTCCCCCCCAACTCCCCTTTTTGTTTATTAAAAAATATTTTTTAAGCAACCCAAACTAAAAAAAATATATATATAAATAAATAAATAAATAAATTCGACCCTTTTTTTTGACCATTTTGATTCGATCAAATGGTCATTCGACCATTTATTTTCGACCAAAGGACCGGACACCGTTATTTTGCACCTTGCAGCAGCAGACACTGTAGGGTTAGGGCCATTATGGTATTGGGCCAGCGTGGGTGGAGGGGGAGCTTTGGTAGGCAATGGAAAATATGTGGTATTCATATATCCTGAAGCAGCACATCATAGGAGGGACACCGGATGACCTAACTGGGTGGAGCAGGAGCACTCGGGCGGTAGGCGTAATGATTATCGGGGCGTAAGGGATGACCAACTCGCTCACCATCTTATAGGACAAATCTTTCAAATTCTCCACCATTTTCCATAACTCTAAGACCTCTTTTCTATTTTTCCAATTGTTTACACTCATATTTTGCTGCCAAAAATGCATACATAAGACTAAGTATGTCTCTGTTATTTGTTCCCTGTTCCGGCCATGACTTATACATTCCTCCTTTTGCTTCTGCTAGCCATTCCTTATGATACGTGAGAACTTTTTCTAGATAAAAGGAAGGGCTTTGCACATGTATTCAAATGGTGTTATGGACTATATTGTAGCAGTCCCTGTATCATTTGTTATATTATGTTGTCAACACCATCGTCCCAACCCAACAAGCTTCCCCCTCCCCAATACTCCTTCCCACTCTCCCACTATCAACGCTCGCCCCTCCCCTCCATACTTACACCCCTACACACTTTCCTCACATTCACATCCACTCAGTCTTCACAGCCCTTTTTGCACACAACACTGCAGGCCCTCCCTCTGCCTCTACTTAATCACAACACAATAAAACCCAAAAAATCACAATAAAATCTACCTCTTGTTCCAACATCCCCTTTCCATCGGGTGAGGAGACCCCAGCCCACAAGGGCCTCAACCACAACTACTTCTCATTCTCACACACCCTCTATACTGGGTGCAGAGATCCCAGACCCACTAAATATGCAGGGTTTCTATCTGTATCTGTTTTCCTTTGTTGCACAGCTGTGTCTTCTTCCCTAATACCATAGGAAAGGGTCCAGCTACACCACAATCCTCTATATAAAAAAAGTCAACTTAACTTATACACAACATTTTCCAACCTATCAATACAATCCTCCCATACCACACACACATACGCACTACTCTTCACACTCTCAAACACTCATGCTATCTTCCCATACCCCAATTGTTTTTGTCTAAAAGAACAGGCAGGAATTCTGATAACACAGCTCCTGTAAACCTCTAAAAGGTCAGCACAAAGGGGACTGGTTGCTGGAGGTGGGCGCAGCCCCTCCGGATGTGCAACCAGAAATCCTCTGTCTTCGTGGGGGAGTCTGGGATCACGTTGGGTCACCAATAAAGTAGGGTAACGCCACAGCAACCAGACATAGGAAAAACAACCCGCTGTGGAAGAACAAGAGCTTTATTATGTATACAAAAAAGAAATGGTGACAGTGTATTATAAGTCCACTGTTGCAGGGCTCTCTCTCGCCATCAAAGTTAAGTTCACCTTATAAACATACAAATTGTCATTCACGACGCATTTGATATACAGTATTAATCCCCACCCTCATCGGCTACCACCCATTTCCATGCTAATAGTCACATATGGTCCCTTCTCCAATTGGTTATGTCGTCTTCTCCATCTTCTCCACATGTGAGTAACTGCCTCTTCACCTCGAAGCGCTGCAAGGTAATTGGTTAAATGAAAAAAGACACCACCCTGTCTTTGCTCCTAACCACGTGATGTGCACCTAGTCATCAACATGAACAATACTGATAACTTTTAGGTCAGCCTGGTCCTTACAAACAAAGCAACTCTTTTCTCATTTCAGACACATAGGCACCCCATCATACCTCCCCGCTGCAATCTTATAACTTTGGCATCAACCTTTGCTCTCCCTGGTACAAATCACAGAGCTTGTTCTCTGCTCCTCTGAGTATCAGTTATCCCTCCCAGGAGGCAGACCAAGTGTTCCCCTAATCCATCCAATTCATAGAAGGATTTAAGAGCGTTAATCCTGCACATCTAGTAGTTGAAATGGAATGACCATTATTCTTGGGGCGCTAGTGCCCCAAATATCAGTTTGTATTTTGGCAGCTCGAGACCTCTGCGAGCGTTGATAGTGGGAAGGAGTATTGGGGAGGGAGCTCTCATGAGTATGGCCTTCATACTGAGCTGCAGCTTTTCTCCCATGTGGCTGTTTACATTCCTAGCTAATTGTTCAAATGCCTGGCTAGATACATTTATATGTGGGTGTACGTGTGTGTTCCCTTCCGTGCCTCGCAATTAAAGTGTGACACTCAGGCAAGAAATGGGGCCTCGTTGTTCTGTGTCACCGACACGGCCTGCAAGGATTCAGGCCTTCTGTTAAATGTAGTGTTAATTCATGTTATAAACGTCACACACATGCAATGTATTCTATGTGACAACTTCACAAAGCAATGGTTAGTTTCCCATGATATAGTATTGCAAAATACATGTGTCTCCCACCATTTGCTTTCACCCATAAGGGTCCCCCCTCATACCCACACCACTCTCTATGCATTCTCCACATGTTGATATATTTTCCGCAATCTTTATCGTTTTGGAGGGGCAGAACATGCATCCCAACAGTGCGAAACGAGAGTGGTTAAATGTGCCATGGGTGATATGCTCAACTTGTGATGTGTATTTTCTTTTGCTATTTTCATTAGGTGTTGTTGACATATGCCTGCACTGATTACATATTTAAGGAGGTAAAACAAAAATACTGGCATAGTTGATGATGCCATTAGGCCTCTGTTGTAAAGAATGAACTATGTCATGATTGCTCCACTTCAAAATGTGAGATCCAGAAACTTGTTTTGTGTTCTGCTGCAATTACACTGCCACATTTCTAAAGGAACACCTTTTCTTTTATATCCCTTCAAAAAAATTTAAAATGATAAGAGTTTCAGTGAATTTTAAAACACTCTATTGCTAAACATGCTTTCACACATTTTAGATTTTAAAAAATGAATTTATGCATGAAACAAATTCATTGTTAGAAACATGGGTACAACATGACAAAGGAGATGAGCACAAATCAGCACCACGAATGTCTGTGGGAATTGCTCGTCCCTATTTCCTAAAACAGAACCTTATAAACTCATGTTCTGCATCACAGGCGAGCTTCTTCTCTGAATAATTTACCGTGCTGGGATTTTACTCCACATCCAACCAATTTGGAAGCTAGGGCCTCATGCTAGGCGGAAGCTCTGCCTGGACTTGCCGACATTGTGCTTCCCAGCCTGAGAGAACTGCAGCGGTTTGCTCTGAGCTGAGCAGTGTGAATGCCTTTAATTACAAGCTGACATGTGTATTCTAGAGAAACAAAAGGCTGTGAACTCTGGGCGATGATTAACTGTTCCGCTAGATAATTGCTTAAGCTACTACTTATGTTATGCTGTATTGTCTCTTTTGAACAAAGCGATTATTGGTCCTTTGTGTAGCTATTATGCAGTGTAGTTGCAATTTTGGTTTTGTAACTGTTGGCAGGGTTTGTGTTTAATGTGCCTCTTTTGTAATGAGGTGTGGGTCTTTAGGGTTTCTTTGCATGTTTTCTTTTAAAGTGATGAGTTGTGGTTAGAGCTCCCTTCAACCCTTTGTCTGAAGAAATTGCTTAAACAGGTCTCTTGACAGTGAAGAGAATAAATGGTGCTGAATATGAGTGTTAATATCCCTGCATTATACTATAAGTGAAACATGGTGTTTAATAATGAACTTCAGTACACTGTGGATATGCCGCCCTAGATGTCCACCATTTGCTTAAGAATGTGCTATCTTTTTAGGCGGTATGGCCAATGGGCCTTATTACAAGTTTGCTGGTATTCTGGCAGTAAATCTGGCAGTATAACAGCATACTCGGTCTGGCGATATTACCGCGACCGGTAATAACAGTGATTTGTGACGAAAAGGTGCCTTAATTACCTCCTGCTCTTAACAGAGGTATTTCAGGCTCCTCACTGGCAAATGTGTAGTTGGCCCATATGGAAACGTGCCGGGTTAGGGCAATACCGGCATGTTAATGCTGCACCAGCCAACTTGTAACGAGGCACAATGTGTCTGTCCTCATTCCTGTCCACAACAGACTCCTGAACATACTTTGGATAATCAAAATAAGGCATCACTTTAAAAATGTAATTGGACAATTGTGAGAGCTAGCTGCATGCACACACACAACCACACACAAACTCTCTCTCTCTCTCTCTCTCTCTCTCTCTCTCTCTTTCTCTCTCTCTCTCTCTCGCTCTCTCTCTCTCACTCTTTATTCTACTGTCTTCTTATGCTGTACTAAGGGTAGCCCGTGAAAGCACAGACTGAAAAACGCCTTTAGCAAAAACAATTTCTGAGTAAAACCGAATTCGTTCTTCAGAAAAGACTTGGAAAACTAATTTCTATCGCTTTTTAAAAAACATACATAACTGCATAAAAGAACACACAGCTTCTACAATTTGTGTTATAAAGTTAAAAAGGCCAAATCATTAAAAACAAATCAAAACAGAACGTAATATGGCAAATGGATTTCCGGAGGTTTGCAGGGAGGTAAAATATGTCAAGCCATATTTACAAAAGACAGCATTGCAAAAGTCCAGACACAATTGTGTGAACCTGTATAGATTCATATTTGTAACCTTGGCCTTGATATTTTTCTTACCTTGTTGTACCTACTTCTGACCAATTATATCTGTAATTATTTGTATTATACCTGTATATTATATTCCTGTCTGCATCTGTTTGTAACCGGTATGAAAAGCGCCCAGATGCCTTTGGGCTTGGCTGCGCTCTACAAATAAATAAACTAAACTAAACTAAACTAAACAATAAAAACATATATCCATGAAACATATTACTGTTGGTTTTGCCAATGCTCATTTTCATAGGACTTCAGTGAAGGAAACACATAGTGCTTATAAATCGAATTGCTAAAGGCATTCCTGGCTAACACAATTTTATTACGCCAGTGGCACGTTTAGAGCTCCAATTAAGACATTAAGACGTTGGGCCTCATTATCCGGGCAATCCGGGCCCGGGTTCCTCGAATGAGGAATTACCGGGCCATCGCATCCTTGGCGGACCCGGTAATTCCCTGTCCGAGGAACCCGGACCCGGTCCATCCCCATTCCCATTCGAGCCCCCATAGGGCTCAATGGGAATGGGGATGGAGCTAACAACAGGCCCGTTAATGACGGGCCCGTTGTTAGCTCTCTGGTCCCGTCGCGAGACCCGGTAAGGATGCCTGGTTTTTCCAGGCACCCATTGCGGGTCCCGCGAGGAGACCTTGTAATAGGGCGGAACGGGTTTAACGGCACCGGCACCTTTACCGGTACCGGTAAACCCATTCCGCCAACCTTATAGTGAGGGCCATGAACTCACCGAAGACTGCTTTGAAAAAACACCGGCAGGCACTTCGAGCACAAAGTTCGATGGCAAGGCTTCATAAATCTAGCTCAAGTATTGGCGTGGAGGGGCAGGAGGTGGGTAGGAATGGCCATAGCGATTAGCATGGCCATGGGCAGTCAGTAGGTGGGTAAATAACCAAACAACACATATAAGATTTGTGTCCCTCCTCTCATGCCATTTCTCCCTAGCTGTACTCTAATAGTTTTGGCTTATGGGTGGCGCAAAATTAAAAAGGCTGTGAATGCAGCCAGAAAGTAATGCAAAAAAGGCCTCCTTTTTCAAAGCACCACATTAAGAAAACAGTGTATTCAATACAAATTTGATCTAGTTACAATTGTGAAGCCATTGTTGAAAAAGACATTGCTCAAAAAGATATTTTCATATCGAAAAGCAGTGTGGCATTAATGTTGGCTCAGTTAACCGTAGATGCCTACTCACTCTAGGACTGAAAGGGATAGTCACATATGCCTGTATACAGCTGGTAATGCTCATTTGTATGAGGGCCCATGGTTTTGAACATCTATATGAAATACGGTGGCTTTGCATGCATCCATATTTTCAGGCAGAAAGGAGCCAACATGGCACACTTAATACTAATATTAGTGGCACAAACTCCTTTAACTGTCCAGTTTTTGATAGTTTGCATCTTTGCTGGGTGGACAACTGACAGATGTGCTTGAGTTGCTAACCCTCTCAATTTACTAGTTGAGGAGGGAGTTGCTAAGGGTGGGGTTGGTCCAACTGCTATCCTATGTGCCTTCCACAAGGTGGAAGAAGTGGGATGCAGTAGGGTCGCAAACCCAAATAATACATGGTATTACAATGCTGAGAGGGGTTGCAGATCCCTATATGAAAGATATGCAAACACCATCAGGGATTTATAACAAAACCAAGGTACCAAAGTCTCAAGCACCCATAGATGGCAAGTCTCTAGTAACCAGAGGATACCAGAGAGACACCGCCACCTGTTACATGTGCTTAACCCCTTTGAAACTATGTACAATGAAGGCCTAGCCTGACTGACACAACATTTGCAAATCAAAGCACGAAATACTTGAAACCTGAGTGGAGGAGCTCTCAATCCCACTACATGAAGGGTACAAACACAGACGGAGAGGCAGGGAGAAGCCACAGGTTATTGCCCTGTACCTGCAGAACCCTATAGTGGCCCTCTCATGCTTCAGAAGCATTCAAAGCCACACCTGAAGACTTGAAACAAAAAGGTGATAGCAATCACCTAATTAACCAATGCAGAGGGACTCAGGTAGAGGAATTCAAATACAAATTGGGGGATATACCAACTATTAGGTAATCCAAAGCCCTGATATAAACCTCTATCAGGGCCAACCAATTGAAAGGACCGAAACAGTTACCAAAACACTTGAGGGAGTATACTAGAGGGGAATGTCTGGAATAAAAGGGAAATTAAGGCCTCAGAGAAGCTCAAATGGATGCTGGTGAGTTTGCAGGCTGTCCCTTGATACACGTGGTAACCACTACTGGAAAGAGGTAGTGCACATTCAGGCAAGTTACGCTGGAGAAGGCAACAGCCGAGAACTGACCCACAATACGGGTCTGATGTTGGGAGGAAAGTTGACCTAGAGATATGTCCCTCAGCCATGCAGTAAGCAGGCTCAAGGTGAAAACCTCCCTAAGGCCTTATCAGAAACAAATAGCCTGAGAGGAAGGTGATATAGTACTGTCAGCCTTAAAAGACCCTGAATGAGGGTGGAGAAATAACAATTGTTATTCAAGTGAACGCTGAAGAAACACATTGTCTAGGGGAGACCTCAATCAAATATTGAAGAAACCAATGGTCTGTGAGAGACCTTAAGTAAATGCTGATAAACCCAATCCCACAAGAGTATTGCAGGAAAACCAGTTAAAGCTGGAGAAACCAGAGACTTAGATAAAGCCTGAAAAGGGGAACCTGAGAAGGAACCTGAGATGCCTGAGACCTGGGGAAGGCCATGAGAGATGAGGTCAATGCAAGAAGAGCATAGAGGGATCAAGCCTCTGAGTAAACCATGTTTGGACTATGGCTTGACATTTAAAATTAGGAGGATTTGTGAACTCTTTTGTTGGCCACCCCTTGAAACATTTGTGTTGAAAGCTTAGGGCAGGCAGGCAGCTGAAGACTCATTAGGACTTGGAATGTACTATTGGCTAAATATTTTGGACATTGATTTGTAAAACAGGGTTTCCCAGAAGGCATAATGACTCTTAAGAATAGGTTAAGGTCTTTGGAAATTCATGCTGGACACCTAGAGAAAAACCCCACTTTGTGTTGGGCCATCCTTGACATTGTTTGATTTAGGAATGTCCTTATTGTTCATAGACTGTTCCCTAGTTCCCCCAACACCTTCTCTGATAAAAGACTAAATAAATCCATCTATTTGGACCACAATTGTTTAGTGTCATTACCAGACATATTGAATGGCTTTCACTATGGCTTGGGATAACTCACCTATATACAGACTGTGAAGGCTTGTGACATGGTGAAGGTTGACAGCTACACTTATGGGTGCAATCCATGTTTTAGACTTCCTCTGGGAAGGCTAAAACCAGATGAGATTTCATTCTGGTCATTTTCATTGCCTTGAGTACAAATATCCTACTAGACCTGGTCCTTTGACCTTGGACCATTCCATACTAATCTGAAAAAAATGCATTTGATAAAAGAACATTCATCTTGGATGATTGAGGCTGTGATGCAGAAACTTTCTATGGTGACAAACATCCTGAGCTAAAACCTCTGAAGAAACCTAAAGGCAGAGATTAGTTCTACAGAAGTACTATAAATGCTGATCGAGAGCACCTCATCCAACACACCCTTCCCTTCACCATTTGCAGTTCTGCAGGCTTGGTGTGCTCGCTAAAAATATGAAGGAGTCAGTCGCTATGGCAATACAATGTCATTGTATGTTTCCTCAGCTTCAAATAGCATCTGTTCAGATCTGGCAGATGTTCCTCAAATCTAACCTTCTTTATTGAGAGTACTGTTTGAAGGCATGATATCAACTAGTGAAGACAGACACAAGTGCTCAGAGTGCAAGGGTGTTTATTGAACTTCAATGGGTTGGAAAAACACCTCTCTAAACCTAACTCTAAGGATGGGAGCAAGCTACGACCATCAAAATAAAGACAACGCAGTCCTAGTAGCGTCTTTGTCAAAATTAAATGGCCTATACTAAAATAAAATGACTATCAATCCCTACTTCTAAACAATAAATAGTATGAGAAATGATGTAAATAAAAAAAGGTTTGTCATGAAACAATATGTCAGGATGACTGGATAGTTGGTTCCCCATCCCCACGTTTTCACCACAGAACAAGGCTGCACACTTGGGTTTGGAACACGCTTCAGTTCGGCTAAGCACAAGGGCATGGTTCCAGTTCAGATATCAGCTCTCTGCAACCAAAGTCTCTTGCTCAATCAAGGAAGGCTTTACCCTCGCAAGAAAAAAGATCAACAAACATTTTTCAAAGTTCCTTTCCTCAGGAGTTTACTTTTCAAGCAACAAATGTCTTTTACTTCCACTTTGAGTCCTCCTCGACCGGGTTCAGATTCCCTTTTGCCCTTTACAATTTACCATAGGCCTCTTTCGATCTGACTCGGACCTCTGTATGGTTCTGTTCTCAATTCACACCACTTTCACCTTTCAGTTTGAGTTGGGCTCAGACTCCTATTTATTTCTCAGTTCACTACAAACCGAAGACTTTCGATTGTGTAAAGGATTTGACTTAAACCCTTGCAGGACCACTTCGATTCGCTTCCTCATAAATCATATTCACATTTCGTAAGTTCTGTTAGCGGGATACATTCACGCAGAGACCTTTCGATTGGGCACACAAGCGGTGCTGGACCACTCTGCTACTTAGTATTGTGCGTTCACTTCTCAAAGTTCAGAAAACAATTATCGGCTTTCCCTTTTAATATGCGTATTTCATCAAATGCCTTTTCCGTTCGACTTCATAGGACACTTTGTTACCGCCTGTAACCTTAGTTCATACGTAGCCCGGTTTCACACAGTTGCCTTCAACTCACTGGCTGTATACAAGGTTCTGCTTGCGGCTTTGATCATAGAGCCAAGGTGAAACCACAGAGGCTGCACTTCTCGCCTGACTCGACTAGTCAGGCAGGAGGGGTCCTGGTATCTCAGACACACATTACAGGATTCACTGGTCTCACTTCTCCGCCTCACATGGGCTACTTCTGAGTTTTCAACAGCTCAGCAATTACTTGTCAAACGGCTCAAGGGCATCTCCCTCTTTGGTTTTGTTGCACAACTTTCCATCTGGCTTCCTTGATTCAGCTGCGGTCTCGAATAGGATGCTCCTTCATGTGATCTGTCTCGTTCCTTGCCTTCCTTCCCTCAGTCGAAGTGTGTTCCTCTGCTCTGCCTTTTATCCAGGTGGGGAAGGTAAAGGGGATTCAGGTGTGAGCTGTTCCAGGCAGGGATACGTATGATTATTTGAACAATTAAGTATATAAGTATATACCTGGGCAGATAAATATTTGAATCAACCACGACCCAGCAAACAGACAAGTGACAAGAGCAGTTCTGAATCTGACATAGCTGAAACTACAGATGAACGCACAGCGGATGATACCGGAGAGAGCACATCGACAAGTAGTGCTAGGCCTAAACAACCAGTGAATGCACAAGGAAAGATTTTTTAGGGTCAAGAGGAAGAGGACTAGGAGAGGAAAGAAGAAAAGAGCCAGGAATGAAAACGAGGCTACAAATGAATAGAAACAATATAATGAAAGGACCATTCATATCCCATCCTCGAACAGGTGAATAGATCAAGTTAAAACATCATGCGACATGTCTGTCAGAAAATGTTGTATATGCTATCAAGTGTCCCTGTGCCCAGTATTATGTGGGAGAGACCGCACGCAAAGTACGGATTCGCATCAATGAACATAAATCGTGTATTAGACTCAATAACAGAACCTCATCAGTAGCAAGACATTTTCATGATAGTGGACACACTGTTGCCCAGCTCAAATTTACAGTTTTGGAGGTGATACCAACCAAGGGCCAGAACACCAACATGAAGAAATTGAGAGCCCAGAAAGAGGCATGATGGATAGAAAAGATGGGGTCTATGGCTCCAGAAGGAATGAATGAGGAGCTGGATCTTAGTTTCTTTTTATGAATCAGCCTAACTGTGTCTCGAGGTTGTGTGACTCAACATTGTGAATTTCGAATACACATGCATAGATCTCTGGAAGGGAAATGTATTTTTAGAGATATGTATTTAGGCAACACTGAATCACACATGTAGTAGACTTGATGTACATCATATTCATAATTTTTTGTAAGTCTTTAGCAATGTTTGCTGATTGTATTTTCGTATGCTCCATCTTGATTTAATTCTTTGATTTATGTTTTATAATTTTATTGATGTGTAGGTTTAATCTGTTTACAAATAGCAGGGAATGATAGTAAGGTGTATAGACATTAGTATCACATATAGCCTAACTACGGATAGTAATATGATCGTTTATAAGTACACGAGTTGTTAATTACTCTTACACCATTCCAATATGGCTGCATGACGAGTTCAGATAGAGCTCTGTTGTGAATCCATTCTAAAATGGCCGCCGTATATTGAGCAATGGTTGCCGTGGCAACAGGTTGCCGCTACTACACTTTTCTGTAGACATATCCGTGCACGCGTGCTTAGCGTTCGGCCACGGCAGGGAACCACGATTCTTTTTCATCCAGATGTAAGTAGATACGTAACACTAATGCGGCGGGTTTCAACCACCGAGCAATTTATGAGCATTGACACGTGTCCGATCTCTTTACAGAGACCGTGGCCGTGTGAATTATTCACCCGCGGACAAGACAGCAGGCGAAAGTGAGAGGCCGACAGCTAGACTCTTCGAGTCCAGCTGTACACAGTGGATCTACTCAAAATGTAAGTCTGTATGTGTAAAGATATGGAATGAATTTGAATCAACTGGAAGCTTGAGGTTATTTACCCATACGCGGTTGATCTCGTTACAGAGATCACGGCTGAACAGGCATTCTTCCCATGATTAAACCACGGGTGAAAGTGAACGTTTTTGAGTATCCAAGCTTATTGAAGGTTAGTGGCTGTGGTTCGGCATGCTCACTGATAGCCAGATGATACTATAGATAAGTTGGTTAACATTATGACTATCCCACTGATTGTAATTTTTTGTTCTCCTTATTATTTTTACTTTTTTTATTTTTTATTTTGTTATTTTCCAACCTCAACATGAAGCATGAAATCCACACCATGTTAATGAAAATTGGGTAACATATTATCGCTACTGGGTTCCCTTAGAATTGTATGATTATGACAACGTATGCAAAATAATATGTTGATATGGAAATATTTTGATTTGATAATTGATGATGTTTTTTTGTTTGACTTTGTGGTATATGTGAACTGTGCAATGATAGCTGAGACCAAACATTATATAAAAAGGTGTAATCACAGGCCCTGAGGAAGGGTTTTGACCCTAAATGCATAGGCCGCAGTTGTGATCAATTCTGCCACGACAAAGTGATTTGAAGATTGGCATACTACACTAATGAAGCTTGATTAATTAAAACTTTTTTGAAAAAGGAAACTATTCAAGAATACCTCTATTTTGTTTGAACTACACCACTATCTAGTGGAATAAGGGAGTGCAGCCCACACCGCTGGCCACACGGCCAAGGTCTCTTTTCTCTTTGTTCCAGGCAATTGCCAGACTCTGCCTGACCAAGGCACTGGGACATGTTTGAGTCTGTCTTTCCCTAGTGTCTGAAGGCAATGTATATCTGTTCATGCAGGGAAGGGTGGGCTACAAAACTCATGTGCTTGATCAGGAAAGAGGGAGTAGATGTTTTAAAGGGGGGGTGCCGTGTCTCACCATTAGGTGTGCCACACCCACTCCCCAAGGATCCCTGAGGACTGATAAGTGAGACACCCACTGGTTTCTCACAGTACCCATTGATCTAATCAATGGGCATCAAAATTTCACTGAAGAATATTGCCAACCATGCCAGCTAGAGAGAACTGAGCACCTTAGAAACTTTGTTGACTGGACCTAACACCAATTGACTTGAGCGCGGATCCTGGCGTCGATCTTGAGGTAATCGCACTGAGGAGGAGATCAAGAAATCTAAAGATATAAACCCATTGGACATTGTATGGAAGAAATATAATATACAAGAATTCAAAAAGTTAAATATATGCCTACACTCCTAATGAAGGAAAAACCTATTTAGTATCTCTCCTGAAGAACCACGGTCACATACTGTGGGGAAACACGTGTTGAGGGAAACAAATTCACATACAAGGAATGAAAGTTGAAATATCTTGAGTTACATGAAAGTTAATGCAACTGAGAGAGGGAAACAAATCTATATATAAGGAATGAAAGTTGGAAAATCTTGCGTTACATGAAAGTCAATGCAAACTGAGAAAGAAATTGGTTATTGTGGTAAATCCTGTTACAAAAACCTGCATGAATATTAATGCAAACAAAGAATGAAACACATCCGTAGCTGCATGAATACTAATGCAATCAGAGGAAAAATATTTGCCTATGAAATTTTGACTTACGCTATGCAAATTGAAATAAAAATATGAGCATACCAGGAGCGCAACCGATCAAAGTGCTTTTTTATGAGTACATCAACCTTCAATATTGCAGCAGTCGCACTATAAGCACCAGGGGTGCAGATTCTGGTAGAATATATTACCTGTTTGGCACACACAAGATATTGCCGGACTAGGAAAACAAAGCCGACAAAGACTGCAACCTTACAAAAAAACATTACCAATTGACTTGTGGTCAGGAACTCGCCAGATGCTGTTCAGCTTATGATCATATCTTGTTGATGGACCCCATACCAATATAACAATATATTCTTGAAGATTCTTCTACCGTCACATGATCTTAAAAGGCTTTATATTGCAAACTATTTGAATTGAATGTAAAACTTCCTAAATTAGCTTAACTTTTCACAGAGTATTGCTCATTAATGAGAACAAATGGTGCTTGGGAGTTATACTCAATCATCCACTTCATGTGAGGTAGCTGGTTCTCATCCTTGACTACCCAAGATCCATTCAGATTTCATACCAAAAATCATCAAGAACTTTCATCCCTACATAAAATGCTAGATTCTACAAGCAAGAAGATTTAACAAAGTCCAGTAACTCTATTTTTAATCCAAATCTAATTGAGAACCATATTTACTGATTGATAACATCAATTCAGGACTATTTGCTAATAAGGAAAATGTATTCCAAATAAGGGTGCACACCAATGATCATCGTAAACCCATACATTTCTTTATACAAATTTAAATACAAATTTCAAATTACATGGGACATGTAACATGTCACACTAGACACAGACTTTTAACACTATAGGATTGTGTGCCAACTTCAAATGGCCACAATTACTGATGTGGTGATTTTGAAAGTTTGAACATTTCATACAATGATTGAACTACCCAAACACATATTTCGAAAACAGTCCAGATGTCGACACAATGGGGGGTCATTAGAAGTTTGCCGGTATACTGATGGTAATTCCGGCATGATACCGGCAAACAGTATTACCGTTCCTACCGCCTGATATACTGGAATTACTGGCATATTATATGTGGTGGGAATACCGGTAAATCCCCATTTCATGGAGTCCAAAAGGACTCCATGGAGGGTATTGCTGGTTTTACCAGCACCGGTAATACTGGTGCTGATAATAGCATTTTTTCTGCCGGTGGGGCCCTGATTTACTGCTAGCTCTTGGCTGGAGGTAAATCCGATAACCCCCACCGGCAAATATGTGGTATTCCGGTCCAGTTTGGAATACCGCAAGTTTGCGTCGGTATAAGTAGTTAACTTCCACCGTTTATTTTTAAGAAACAAAGCATACTACTCCAGGCCCTATTCAGCAGACTCAGAATGTGTGCTACTAAATTCAATAACATTTTTTTTTGTTAAGAGACCATTATGGTGAAACAATGTATGGTAACAAAACCCATGAAATTTGGTGAATGTTGAAAGTTATCGCAACCTTAACTCAGGATCCCCCATTGTTCAGGCTACGAGCACAATGGAGATGTCACAGATGGTCTCAGCAGTGACATCATAAATAGCATCATAATTGACATGAAAGGAGGAATTCTGTGTTTAAGTTGTTTTCTCCTCCAACAACCACTGAATTTCATGGGTGATGTTGCAATACATTGTTTCACCTGAGCTGTCTCTTAACTAAACCTTTTTCGCTTAATATATATATATATATATATATATATATATATATATATATATATATATATATATATGTATATATGAAAACATATGCGCGTGTGTATATACACAGGGAAAAAACTTTGTTTGCAGGGATGTTGAGGTGAGAACTTAATGCAGCAAACCCCTGAAATTCATCTTAAGCCACCTTAACGTTGTGCCCCCTGTTATGCAACCTATGACCACAATGATGACATCACATAAGACATCAGTGATGAAACCACTAATTACATAAACGATGACATCATTGATGATATCACAGATGACATCACTTCTGACAACAGTAATTGCATCATATATGACAGATTACATCAGTAATGGCATCAGACATAACATAATTTAACAATTTAGGCCGTGGACTTGGCCATGACGAAGGCTGTGGTCACTGGCCATGAGCAAAGGCCATACTTAGTGGCTGGTTAGTGTTGTACAATACACAGTGTACTTAGCTAAAAGTCATGCCTAGTAGCCTGTTACTGTTTTAAAATATACTGTGGGCAAGGTCAAAAGCCATAGCCACTCGGCATGGCTAAAGGCAATGGCTAGTGGCCCACTAATATGTTAGAAATTAAAGTCGGTATGGCCAAACACCATGGCTAATGTCTGGTTGGTCTTGTAAAATATACAGTGGGCACGGCTGAAGTCGATGCCCAATGCCCAAGTCCAAAAGCCATGGCGAGTGCCCCATTAGCTTTTTAAAATATACAGTGGGCACTGCCAAAAGCCATAGCTAGTGGAACGTTAGTATTTTAAAATATACAGTGGGCATTGCCGAAAGCTGTAGCCTGTGGCCAGAGTCAAAGGTCATGGTTAGTGGCCCATTTATATATTAGAATATACAATGGTCACGGCCGAAGGCTTTGGCCACTGTCTAGTATTGTGCTGAAGGCCATGGCGAGTGGCTGGTTAGTGTATATAATATGCAGTGGATACGGCTGAAGGCTCTAGCCACTGATGAAGGCCAAAGGCTATGGTTGGTGGCCAATTAGTCTTTTAAAAGATACAGTGGGCATGACTGAAGGCAGTGGCCAGTGTTCATGGCTGAAGGACATGACTAGTGCCCCATGATTGTGTTAAAATATATTTGGCCATCCCCACTGATCATAGCTGAAGGCCATGGTTAGTACTGGTTAATGTTGTACTGTTATTAGTGAAGTCATCACTGATGTTATCATTATGGTCATAGGCTGCGCAATAAGGGGAGCAAAGTTAAGGTGGCTTCAGCTGAATTTCAGTGGTTTTGTTGCATGAAGTTCTCACCTTAACATCCCTGCAACTAAAGTTTTTTCCTTGAATTTCAAGGGTTTTGTTATTCCATAAATCCCACAACCACTTTCCCTCCCAAATAAATATTTTTACAAAAAATTAATTCAGTTATTATAGATGACGAGTAATTTTTCACAAATATCACACTCAATGTATTTCAAAATAGAACCTTTCCGAACTACCTACCACACATATATACATATGTAAATATTTTTTTTTAAAACCTTTTTTCATAGCACAGCTATGAGACATAATACTGTTAACATAACATTAACATTCAACGTAACATTCAAGGTTGCTCTGGCTTCTGCCATTACTATCATTGTACCCATGACTACCATAAAGGATAACCGCGGCTAAGATAACACATAAACAGATGTGCTTTTTTTTAACACACACTGTATTAAACGGACCAATTAAGGATTATTGATCCATTTATACAGTCTGTGTTTTTTGTTGTCATTTTGGGGGAGAGGGAAGGAGGAGGATGGAACTGGAGAGGGGGACACATTAGGATTCACATATGTATCAAAGGATAAAACAAAGAACATTTATTTTTCTCTGCATTTTTTGTTTTTCACTTTTATTTGTGTTTTGTTAAAATGGGTACAAAAATTGCCACTTGAAAGAGTATATATTCTAAATGGTGGCAATCGGCCTGTTGTTCTAAAATGGCCTTTCTCCAACCATCTAGGGTGGCATCCCCTACTAGGATCCAGTTTTGACATCTCAAAACAATTACTTGGCAGTCCGGTAGATCGGGTGGAGGCAAAATGGGATGAGGTTTGGTGGTGGTAGATGAAGTAGAGGAAGCAAAAGAAGTGGAAGAGTTGCTTTTGGCCGGCAGATACCGGTGTGCAGATTGTGGACCATGTGTTTTCACCTTTTGATGGAAATGGGCCTCCATATAGAGTTTCTCCACATGGTCCCAAGGGACACAGATGAGGTGCTGAATTAAAGTAGAGGTTCCCAAACTCTGTGATGGTTTATTTGAAGGTCCCATCCACAACACCTTCCCATAGAAAACACATTGAACTGCCTCAACCTCCTACTTACGGTGTTGGTCCTTCACACGAAAATACTGCCAGCTATCAGCAACGGTTTACTGGGCCACACTTCATCACTACTTGTCCCCGACGTACTTAAACTTGGGACCATGGAGGAAAAAACAAAACCATAAAAAACACAACACAAATAGGACTCTGCACTTAAAATCGAAAATGTTTAGAAAAATATATAACAAGCTAAAATAAAAAAACACAAACTACAAATGACTGGGCAAAGGAGAAAGGTATAGGAACACCAGTGTTAAAAAAGGAATGGAAAAATATGGATGCTGCTCTTTAAAAGTTCCAGGAGGCTCACAAGTAAGTAAACCCAACAAGAGACAAAAAGCAATGAGAAAAAAACAAAGAGGTGTCTTTGGATGTGATGAATAGCCGAAGCAACACCAACAGGCCAATCAAAGCACGATTTTCATACATGCGTCTACCCCACATGTTTAATGACTTAGTCGCGCCTAATCGATTGACCAATCAGATTCCGCGCCCGTTTACGTGCCTTCCGTCACAGAGCTTGGGACATCTGTGCTTATCAATCATCTAGTATGGGTCCACTGGGATGATGTTGATGATGCATACAGCAAGGCCCATCAGCACCACAAGATCCGGATACATGGGCCTTGTTCCTTACATCTGCGAGTATTTGCACATCCTCCATCATTACCTCCATCCGCCATCGCAACACCCCCAACCAACATCAAACCCACAACTTCTGCTACTGGTACCTCAAATCCACCTGCTGCCATGCTACCGGCACCCAATTTCTCAGTGATGAAAATGCTCTGCACTATATGCCATGATTGGGTAGTCCCGAGAGGTGCCACGCAAGAGAATTGGCAAAAGATTGTCTCTGAACTTAAGATTCATTACCATCCTTAGCTTTTTTAAGTGCCAATTTTTAACAAAATAAAGAAATAAAAAACAAATACCCCCATTAATATATGTTCCTTTTGTGTAATCCCTTTGTTATATGTTTATCCTTTTTTTCCTCCCATGTTCCAATCCTCTCTTTCCATCCCCCAAAACAGCCACCCTCTAAGTTATAAAAATAGATAAAATGAAACACAGCCTGCAAAAATATGTCCCAACATATATACAGTATAAGAGTTAATGGGAGAATGGTGTAGAAGCATTAATAGATTCTGTAGCAGTAGAGTGGGTGGGTAGGGGCCAAGAGGGTGGAGGTAGTCTGGTAAGGGTAGTTAGGGTGTGGGTAAAGTGTATGGATGAGGAAAGAAGTGGTGGGGATAGAATAGTGGTACAACATATCTAAGTGGGGTGACTAGGTAGGGTAGTCAAGATTAGGTAAGATGGGAGGGAATAAAGAGGGAGAGAGTATGGTGGGTGGTTGGGGTAGAGAGGGTGGGAGGAGGTTGGTTGGATGCAGAGAAGGTGGGATACATCAGGTATGCACAGTGATTATCATACTTTGCACTTTTCAGTCTGTTAAAAAAAAGAATATATTATTAGTTAGAGAATAAAATCCCAATACAAAACAAGTGCTTGTGGTCTTGTGGGCAAGCGTCTGCACTCGGAACAAGACAACCTGAATATAACCCTGGTAGGCAAATACTGCAGCAAGCTTTCAAACCTCCAAAAGAACAAGGGGTTTCATCTAGCCCCTAAAAGAAAGTTACACTGTCCGCCCACATGTGTCATTTACCTGTGCCCTGAAAATCAGCCACACTCATTGGAAAATAACTGTCTGAGTGTTCAGGATTGCAAATTCTCTGGCCACATTGTGGGCAAATACTCATGACTTACTTGCCCTCTGATCATTTGCCCTACTCACTGGCTTTCAACAATACTCTGCTTTCTAAAGCTAACTTGAAAAGTACACATACCATAGTGTCACTCAAATATGTTAATCCTTATAGAACTATGTTAGGCAAAAAGTGTACACTTGTGGCATTATTCCCCCTATCTTGACTATGAGACTACAACTACCAGGATGCAATTCAGCAAAAGGCAAAAATGGTCTCTTAGTGCAAAACATTCAGGGTAAGACAGTAGCACAATTATTTAAAACAGTAATGCAGATGCTGTGTGTTATGAGAAATGTAACACTAAGAAAAAACATGGCATTCGGGACTGTGGACTGTTTCCCATCCATGCAGTAACTGGGACAAACCCTGCTTAGTTTCAAAGCGAGGAGGGATCCAGACCCCTTATTTCATGTTTATCTAAGTGGTCTTTTAAGGTGGGTTTATTTATTAGGCAACATGAGCTTAGGGGTCTGACCCCTTCCTTGCTTTGAAACTAAGTAGGGTTCGTCTAAATTACTACTGGGATGGGAAACCAACTGTTGCTGTAAAATATCATTTTTTTTATTATTATTGACTGGGAGACTACAACTACCAGAATGAAATTCAGGAAAAGGCAAAAATGGTCTTTGAGTCCAAAACTTTCAAGGACTGCAGTAGCACGGTTTAAAAAAATAAAATAATGTGGATGCCCATTCGGTCTTCCATCCATGCAGTCACCAGGACTGACCCTGCTTAGCTTGAAAGGGGGACTGCCTCTGCTTAGCTTCAAAGCAAAGAAAGGGCTGGCCCATTTTTCTAAGTGGTCTTGTAACTTGGGCACATTTACATGGCCTGAAGAGGTTGGCCCCTTCCTTACTTTGAAGCTAAGCAGGTTCTGTCCTGGTTACTGCATGGATGGGAGACCTGGATGCCAAACGTGTCATGGCTAGTGATTTTTCACTCACCACCATAGCTGTAAAAATATCTTTAGAAAAAACTGTTACCACCCTGGGCTATCCATAGTCCTCTATAGCCGTGAATATCAACAAAACGGCTGAAAATGCTTTCCTGCCCCCAGGCCCTCACCAAGTGCACCCCTAGTCTGTCTCTGCCAGTCCCCCTGACTCCCCACCAGATGGCCTCCTCACCTCCCCTGCCCTCTCCCTTTCCCCCACAACACACACTATTTCTGTGATGCAGTTTGCTTTGAGATGTCGGCTATTCAAGGCTGAAGAAAGCTTTGTGTTGCAAACTCATTCCCTAGACCCCCCCCAACTACCAAATTTCACTTGGTCCCTTCTAGCTACTCCCCAACCTCTAGCCTGATGGCATTTGCATGTTTTTCAACATGCAAATGGCTTTTTTCCTGTGTTTGATTTTCCCATATCCTCACAATCTTTTATACAGGATAAAAAGAAGTAGATATTTTTACAGCTGCAGTGACACTGAGGGTGAAAAGTCACTGGTGACCTGGGTCTCCCATCCATGCAGTATTCAGGACCAACCCTGCTTAGCTTCAAAGTGAGGAAAAGGCCAGCCCCCTCAAGCCAGGGTGCCTAATAAGTGAGGTAAAGTTACAGGACCACTTAGTATTAGAGCAACATGGCCTGAGTGGGTCTGTCCCATACTCACTTTGAAGCTAACATTGCTGTGCGTACAGTCATGGGTGCCAAATTTTGATTTTCGCTATGGGGGCAGAAAGTACCTGGACATATGTTATTGTTGCATTCAGTCATTTCTTTCCCGTTTCCGTGCTGCTTAAATGTGGTTAGTTGGGGTTGTGCGGTGTAGCACAACAGTCACCAAGAGACTGGCCAGAAAACAAGTGGCTTAAAGCAGGGGACAGGACATTTCGGCACGGCTAGTTAATCGCATGCCATTATTGGGCAACCATTTTGCTGCATTTCCCATTTGGGGGTGCCCCTTTAGATGCAGCCAGTTGGTTGCATGGACGTTTCGGTGGAAGGAAGTTTTGGCGCCAGAGGTCGCAATTGGCGTGGCATGAACCTGCAGGCACTTTGCATTTTGTACCTCTCGGTGCAAGATGTTTTGTCGTGAGAGGTCGTAATTGACATGAACTTGCAGGCACTTTGCATTTTGTAATATGGATTAAATGTGAAAAATATTTATTTACTGCAACATTATTGTAAGGGAGAATTCCCATCAATTTGCTAATTCCCTTCAACTTAGAGACCCTCAGCAACTTTTCTGGATTTTGAGGACTTGATTGTTTTACCTGGAAAGCGTGTGAGCCTTTTTTCCCACTCTTTCATGTATTTTGATGTGTGTTTTACACTTGTGTTCGTTGATTATGGAGTTTTAAGATAACTCCATAGGCATATTTTCATGTGTATTACACAGCACCCTCAGTGCAATGACACTGGGATGTCTTTTTAGACTTCCCAAAGGTTTAAATACCTTCTCTGGGATAAACTACTGTTTCCCAGAGAATGCAAGGTTAAATTGACTTTACTAGTCTTTTTAAATTCCTAGGCCCAGCACACACTATCTTCCTATAGAGTGCTGGAGGGGTTACCTAGTATCCCCTATGTCTAGAAACTCATGTAGCAGTTAAATGCTTCCCTTTTCTATCGAAATGGCTGGTGGTAGTGTTTTTACAACAAACTACCATGATTTTTCCCGACCGCGAACACCAGTAGCTAAAAATCGCGGGAGCCATGTTTTTTGCCTTCAGCCCCTTTGTTTAAATGGGTTCCAGTCTTCTTTTTTCTTCATTTCTTTTTGGAAAGGTCCTTCTAGTGTTTGTCTCTGCATGCCAAACTAGGTTTGGTTCCTTTGTTTCCATGCCTTTGGCAGGTTTCAGGACTGAAGACCGGCTCAGCCGTCTGAGTGTCTGGGGTGGGCAGGAAGTGAGGGAGGTGCCCGAAACTCCCTGTGCTTAGTCTCCTAGGAGACCTAAATGCACTCTGCCGTGATTGGCTGGCTGACTGTCCGGCAAGGACAGCCACCCTGCTGGGTGAGTGGCAGCTAGGCTGGAATGAAAGGGAGAAAACTGTTTAAAAGGCTAGTCTCTTGGACTGGAAAGCAGAGTCGACCACTGGAACAAAAGAACCGAAGACGAGCTGTAAGAGGATGGCTGCTGCAACTCCTGGAGCATTGGTTTGCCTGGTGAAGCCCTGCTGCAGGTCTGAATTGCCAAGTTCACCTCGACAGAGAAGCCCCTTCCTTGGCGTTGGTGGGACCAATCAATTCATAAGTCACCTGCACACCAATCTCAGAGCTAGTTAGGATTAACTAGGGGAAAGGACAACAGCTTATGTGCTTGACGACAGCTACTCGAACTGAAAATCTTCCATTTTGCCAGCTTATTTGACCAGTCCCTGTGCAGTGCAGGAGTCCCCCGACGTCCTCCCTCTTTTCCCCACGACTGAGGCTCAGGAACAGCCAGGAAACAACATCTTCAGCTGCATCTTTTCTTCATATTAAGGTACTGTGCCAACCCGATTGAGAGCACTTACCTCTCGAGGTGAAAGTTCATGGAACTTTCCCAACTTGCAGACATAATCAGCTTGTGACCTTCCATATGGTTCTTTTTCATACAAAATACTTCTGAGAACTCTGGCAAAGACTTTACCATTTACTACAAGAACTGCTCTTTCCTATCCAAGACACTAGTCCATTGACTTTGGCCTAGGCCTATAGAACTGAATCGAGTTCTCTATTGAAATGAAACTATTTGCACTGCCTAAGAAAGTATTTGTGATCTATTCTATTAACTTGTGCCTTTGCCCTCCTATTTAAAGTGACTGAAATACTATTTTGCTCCTATTTCAGGGGAGCCTAATTTACTCAGAAACGTATTGGTTTGGTATTGAAGTGTAGTTGTGTATGATATTAAGTTGCCTCCTTCTAGTGAATGTTTTCTAAATGATTGTGTAATAAATTAATAAGTGTTTTACCAAGAAACCTTGAGTGTAAGTGTCTACTTGAACCACTGTGATTGTAAGACCTCTGTGTAACCTCTTGTACTGCTCACATTCCCTCTTAAAATATGTCTGGATGCTCATCTCGCTACCACAAACTGTGTAGTACAGATTTATATCAAAGTTGGGCTTTGCTTACACCTGTAGTCCTAATTGTATGTGGTGGTCCCAGAGGTTACTGCATGCAATTCTGCCTAACACATTATGAAAGAGGATGGGACATGTATTACACCGTTGTTGCAGAATTGAACTTGTATAATACATGAAACACATTTATTTACTGCAACATTATAAAACAGAAAGGAACATGTATTACACCATCTCTGGGTAATAAAACTGAAGAAATGATAAAAACACATTTGTGCTGAATGCTGCTTTCCGGATCCCTGGCCTTTAGGACAGCACTTAACCATTATGCTACAATGATATTATTGTTTGAATGTCATAAGTTTCATACTTGGCCTTTTTCAATTGGACATATTAAATTGTAGGCTACGTATGGAATGTATGCACCAGGAAGCACTAATCAATTGTGGCATAGTGGTTGAATGCTGGTCGTTGAACTCTGGCAGACCAGGGCTCAAGACTTTTAAAAAAAAGAAATGCAAACATTTATGGCCACAATGATGATATCACAGATCTGTAATGTCATCATTGTAGTCATAGGCTGTACAACTGGGGGTGCAAAAAGTTAAGGTGGCTCTAGATGAATTTCAGGGGTTTTGTTGCGTTAAGTTCCCACCTTAATGCCCCTGCAATTAATTTTTTTTACTTTAATTTCAAAGGTTTCGTTACAATGTATTGCTCACCTTAACGTCCCTTAAACTAAAGTATTTTCCATGAATTACATGGCCTGTGGTAGCGACCATGTATTTATGGTTAAGTTGCTAAACTATGGCACTTTTTGGGTGGTTTATATCTTTGCTCTCCCTAGATGAATCCTCACCAAACTTTGCAAAAAATGTATATGGCCCACTCTGAATGTCTATGCAATGTTTGGTGAGGTTTGGTTAAGGGAGGTATAGTTATAGGGGGGGTCCCAAAATGTCTTTTTTCCCATAGACATAATGGGAAAAAGTTTCTGTCACGCCTATAGCTGAAAACTCTGGATGGATTTTCAACCAATTTGCGGCAGGAGTGAAGGCTTGGACCTGAAAGCGTGTGTTTGTTAATTTGGTGTAAATCCGTCCAGTAGTTTTTTTAAATGACCAAAACGTAAGGCCAAAAAATTAGTGACATCTATGTCCGCTCCACGGACACACATCCCTGTTCGCTCCGCGGACAAGACACCGATTGGCTAATCGGCTTGCGTCATGTCCGCAGACATGCAAAGTACTCTCTGATTGGCTGGGATGAGGCGTGAGGTGCGTCACATTGTTTTGATGCGCCTGCCATATTGGATCTACGGACATCCGCAACAGCGCGGCGTGGAAGTGAGCATAAATCCAATTTTGGGGAGTGTGTTGGTGTGTATGAGTGATTGGAGAGGGTGGGGGAGTAAGAAATGGGCCAAATGCTGTATTTGTTTAGGTGGGAGAAGGCCTTGATGTGTTCGCAGTGTCCGCGTTCACTGCGGTTGTCCATGGACATACCAAACACTGGGCGCACTATTGGCTATTTTATTTTACTATGATGTTGGTTTTGGGTCGTTAGTAGAGCATTCGGTGAAGAGAGTATGTATTGAAGAGTTTGTGCGTTGGTTGTAATTATTATTTTAGAATGTTAATTGAAGTGGATAGGTTTTGAGTTGGATGTGTTATGTTTTTGGGTTGCGGTCATTTGGTGGGTGTTTGCTTCTATGGGTGTGTTATGCTGCAATGTTTGTGGCCAGGGCCTAGAGCCTTGGGTGCATGGCCGAAGTGCCGTAGGCCTTCAGCCATTCACCCAAGACTCTAGGCCCTGGCTATAACCACTGCAGCATAACACACCCATGTTAGCAACGATTTTCTCTGTGGTATGTGGGATGCTTAGGGATATGTTTTAAAAAATGTGAGTACTGATTGGCAGTACTATAATAGTGTTTATAGGATAGTGAGATGATGTGTGTTTGTTGGATTGTGTTCAGAATGTTGGTATTGAAGACCATAGGCATTCTGGGTTGTATTTATTGGTGAGGTGTTCATTTGCATGGCTGTGTTATGTTGCAGTCTTTGTGAGTTTAATTATTTTATACTTACTGTTTCTTTTGCCAAGGCTGTATGAAGAGTTTTGGCAGGCCATGCAGTCAAGATTGTAGTGTTTGGCAACAAGCGCTGCAGCATAAGGTACCCATGGAAGCAAACATTTTGGATTGTGGTTTATGGTCAGGTGTTTGCTTGCATGGGTGTGTTATGCAGTGGTGTTTGTGAGTCCAATTATTATATACTTACTGTTTGACTTTTTGTGGATGTATGCAGTTTTTTCATGACATGGGTAGTTGGAGCAAACATTTTTTTGAATCACTGTGATAAAAGAAAAAAATCACATGTTAGTGTAGGTAGTTTATAGTGAGTATTGCATTGCATAGTAGACATTTCTGTATTTTGTCGACCCTCATAGTTAGTACTTTAGAAGTACTATAGTTCAAACCAGTGTACTGTGCAATTTGCTCAGTTCCTGTGTTTGTTGATTAAATCATTGTGTCTGTGGGAAAAAAAATCCATGCTGGAGTTAAAAAAAAAATCTTTTTTGTGGTAAAATATATTTCTTTCATTGATTTCAATAGGAGGAATTGAATAGGTGTATGGTTTTTGATTTGGAGGTGGTGGTACTATTGTTGCAATTAGATAACAGTTGGTGTATTCTATTTGTTTATTTATTTTTCCATTTTAGTGGTATTCATCTATCTGTTGGCTTGTTGCAGATTTTTGGGACAGTTAGATACCTGATGGCGTATTCTGTTTATTTCTTGTTTCATTTTAATGGTATTCATTTTTCTGTTTGCTTGTTGCAGAATCTTGGGGCAGTTAGATACCTGTTGGTATATTCTAACTGGTTATAGTTTTGAAGTGCAAGTTTTGTTTATGTTCATACACAGATTAGTTATTACATTTTGGTTTTAAGAATATTAAGTAAGCGTTTACAAGATTTGCTCGTAATCTCTGTTTTAGAGTAATGGTAGTATTATTACATTCAAACCATCCACAATTATTTTTCATATATGCAGTGTAGTGACCTGCATTGGTTGTGGCTCCTGCTTGGTAGATTATACCTATTGTTGTGAAGGTTTTCTTATAAAGTGATACTTGACCATGTGTGAATCCAGTCAGCTTGCAGTTGTTTTTGGTACCATGTGCATTATAACGTAAAAACATTATTATTACGTATTTACTATGTGCCGGTATTTGTAAGGTGGAACGATTATCGGAATTGCAGGTAGTACATAATCTGCCATGGTTTGCATTTTGTACAAGTTGCTGAAATGGAATGGATTCACAGTTAGGTCTGGATACATACACATTCTATTGTATTCTAGAATGCAAGAAATATGAACATTTACTTTACTTGCATGAAAGTTGAATAGAAATAGTCTGTATTGTGTACGTAAGGGTGATAGTGCTACATAGCTCATGCCTTCTTTAAAGACTGTGCTACCAATATCTATCGATGCTTTATCTAGGGTAAGACCTTGTGATTTGTGAATGGTGACTGCGTATGCTAGAGTTAGAGAAAATTGTTCTCTGTGTACATACATGTCTTTGAAAAGAAGGAGGCAGGCTGTTGAGCGTTCTATCCTTTTAACTTTGGATAGTTTGTCAAAGAGAATATTGATAAATTGAATGTTGTTGTCACGTGGGAATGTTTGAAAGCCAACAACTGTACCAAGTGCTCCATTAACTAGTCCTTGGTCCATGTCAAGGTTACGTTTAAGCATTACTCTGCAGTTTAAAGATAATTTTAATATTTTCTCCAAACCGGCTGTATTAGAGATAGAGTTTTCCAAGGTGTTTAGCCTTGTTGTGGCTTGTTGACACATGGGTAGTGTTATACCATGTACATCCAGTTTGTCTGTGGAGCCAATTTGAACTATTGGTTGTATTTATTTTTCTAACATTGTTTTATTAAATTTTGAACAGCTTGCAAGAGTTAGCATCAAGGACTTACAATTGCCATACAATTGACATTTTTGTGCGCTAATTGTTCCATAACATTAGTAGCACATTAGTTATGGCCATAGAGTGCATGGATGTGCCTGGTTTTTATTATAGATTTTGCTTCTTGAGATAGTACACCAACTCTAATACTTTTTAAAATATTGTCATATGTGAGGTCTGCAGACTGACACATGTTTTCAGTTAATTCTCTGTATTGGAAATGTTGAGTTTTCCTATGCTGACAAGAGTTTTACGGCACAGTTTGTGCCCTAAGATTTTAAAAATAGGTTCACCTTTCACTGGTGTTAATTGAAGAACATCTCTGAAAACAATAATGTGTTTTCCTCCAAAGAGCTCTTCGTAGTCTGTTTTGAGGACCTCTTGTAATCTGAGGTGAATCAAAGCCAACATTAGGTTGGAGACCATGCTCGCCTCATCTATTAGCAGCATTTTCATTTGTTTGAAAACTCTGCGTATTTCCATTGCAGCTTCTGGAGAAAGTTTGTAATAGTCTAATTTGTTTTGGTGTTCCACTGGAAGGAGTAGTAATCGGTGTAAAGTGACACCGCCTATGTTGTAGGCAGCAGTGGGAGCAGTTACAATAGGTGACAGTTTGTTGTTTGTCAATTATTGGAGGGACTTGTTGATTTTGGTTAAGAATGTTTTGCCTGAACCAGCTTGACCACTCACGTATAGTAGTATAGATTTGTAGTTTTGGCAGGTACAGTTTTTACTTTCATGTTGCACACCATGTTCAATTTGTTTTGTTACTTCTTTGAAAATGCTACGCTGGTCATGGTTTAGTTGTGATTTCAGTACAGCAAAGTCTTCTGTAGATTACTCATACTGACACATGGTGTTTTCTACTTCTGTCATGGCTAATTCTGCCTCATTTGCTATTAGTGGCTGTACAAGTGGTTCTTGGCTTCCTGTTACAGAAGGTTGACTACTGTGAGGAGTGTCCACATCTATTTGGGCCTGGAGTTCTTCTTCGTGTAACATTTACATCTGTTATAGTGCTTTCATTTGCTTTGAAAGCATCTTCATAGGAGTCATAGGTATCTAGTAACTCTTCTTCTTTTCTCCATGGTTTATAAAGTTGTAGCAGGGACATGTAATACAGTTCTTTATGTTGAGGAGTTTTTAATGACAATATTAATTTCTCTGTAGTATTCATTTTTGTCTTTTAGAAATTGCAGGGCTTTTCTAACTTTATGTAAGTCCATGAGTTGTTGCCAATTTGTTTTGTCTTTTGTAGGTACACCACTTACTAAGATAATTAAATATTGATCTATTGGACGTTGCACTGCCAGAGTGTGTCCATTTTCTTTGAGATCTAATGGCAAACAAACTACTTTTCCACAAATGCCTTTCACTAATTCAGAGGGAGGCAGTTTTGCTGTTTTTGGTTGAAGGTGTATTATTGCTTGAAATGGGTGCACTGTTTGAATTATGATGCTCTCATATAAGTTGAGTTGTTGCAGGGGTTTTGGTAATGGGACTAATTCCGAGTTATTTGTGATAGCATGTGAAGGTTTTTGGTTGTTGTCAAGTTTTGCAGTGCAGTAACTGCAAAGTATTAAAGGGTCTGTAATCTCATATTTGTTTTCTGCTATAAGATAGAGAGCTAATTTCAACCATTTGGAATCTTCATTGTCTTCTATTTTGTACATTATGTCTACAGTTTTTGTGCTATTTTTATAAAAAGTCCTGCGGCAGCACACACACACACACATGGTTTGGTACTTCAGCAGATGCACTTTTAAACTTTAATATTTCTTTGTTGTATGTGTGTAAAAGAAGGTTTCCATCTCTACAGTTATTGCCAGTCTGTTGTCATTTTGCAAGTGGCTTTCAGTTCCAAAATATTTTCTCTGGATATGCTCTATTTCTTCGAGTATTTGTTTGGCTATACCATGTAGAAGATTGTTACTTAAATTGCCTAGTGCTAAAGCAGGACTTTTAGCATAGTAGAGTTTATGGACCAGATTTCTTATAGTTGAATGATGTGTTGATATCATTTTGATATGGTGGAAGGTGCTTTTGCAAATAGGTCCACAAGTGCAGGCTAATGAATGTCCTTGTAGTCCTGTGTATTTGCGCAATGGACAGGAGTCCATATTTTGTTGTAGCTTCATTTTGAATTTGTCTTTGCCTTTCACATACTGATTGAGGAACTGGCATGAAAAAATTGGAAAGAATTTTTGGCCATTTTACACATTGATTTGCACGGCCATTTGTAGACTGGACGTATTGGTTCAGCGGAATTGAGAGTTGATACTGAGCTTTCTAGGGATATTTTTGTGAGCAGCGTTTCTTGTTCCTTAAAGATATTATTAAGTTTTTCATACCCTCGTCCACTGCTATGTATGGGAATTGGGTTTATTTGCTGTTGTTTGTATGCTTCTTCATTGAAATATGGTTCTGTGCTCGTGGTGTGACTCCATTCACCTCTACAGATGTTTGTGAAGCTATCTTTGTTGATATTCCATTTATTGAGAAGTATTTTTTGTAGTTCAGTACTTAGTTTTGTTAGTGGTTTCATTCTGTTTAAAACTAAAATAAATAATTTCCTTTTGAGAAGGATTGCCCTGTCTATGAGAGTTTATAGGATTCATTTTCTACGGTAGGGTTTAAGGGTAAGGTGTGATTTCTCTCCTGTTTTTATGAGGTTCTGAAGGACTCTGTGGCGGAATGGTTTTTGTAAATATTTATAGGTTCAGTGTTAGCACTAGTGGTAGCTGTAGTGTTGTTAATCACTTTCTGTTTCGTTTTACATTTTGAAAGAGGAGGCAAAGTTTCTGTACTGGAAGCTTGTTTTGTGTCGCTTAATGACTCTATTAGATGTTTTGTTTGAACTTTTTGTACACATTCTGCTAGAGCAGGGTGCTTATTTTGGAGAGTTTTAGTTTAATTTAATTTACTTTTGCATTGCTTTCTACAGAGTTGATTCTTGGTAGGCATTCTTTGGGGTCTTTTGGAGAAAAAACGAAGGTATGGGATGGGATCTTGTGCAGTGCATGAGTGCTTTGTGCATGAGTGCCTGAGTTTGATGGAAAGGATGTATGTAGAGGTGGTTGATTGTGCAATGGGCTGCTACATCAGATTGGGAAGGCTATTCTTGTATTTGTATGTTACTATACTGGTGTTCAGATTACAATACAAAGTATGGAGCTGGTGAGGAGAAGCACTAATACTGAATCTAATGTTGCAGGGTTAGTACAATTGTTTGTTCTAGAATACTAGAATTCTACAGTGTTTGAATAACAGTTAGATCATTATGGCAGTATTGCACTTACCTTTTTGGATGGAAAGAGTAGGTTTCTTAAGAGTTCTCCTTCGTAATTCAGACGCTGCTGATTTTCAGGGTAGTGGTCTTCACTGCAATTGTGAAAGAAAGAAGTTAGTAAATATGTGTGTTAATAGCACTGTTGTTAATGTAGACATTGATTTCTTTGTTTTTGCAGTAGTAAGGCTTTCTGATAATGGTGCATAGCATGTACATGCACTTTCCTTTGCCTATGAGCATTCTGTATATTTCATTTAGAATCTGTTAGTTGAATGTGCTTTAGAAATAAGTGCAATAGTAAGCGCACAGAACACAGGTGGTGTTATTGGATGTTAGGAGATAGAAGAAATAATTCTATGCTCTGCTATTTTACAGGGTAAATGGCAGGAAGTATACAAAAAAGTATGCAATGTATGCATTTGTGAAGGTGTGAGAAAGAAAGCAGAAGGATTTTATGGGATCAGCAGCTTATTACTCAGTAGGTCATTACTGGGTGATTCTGTGGTGCTTGGAGATGGGAGAGTCTGAAATAAAGTAAGGCTTGCAAGGAAGGATCTGGTGCTTGTGTTGCAGACTGAAGGGAAGGGGGGAGATGTTGTATGTGTTGCTTTACATCACTTTACATAGTTGTAGATGATGTGATAGAGGTGAATCACCTGTGCACAGTTGAATGCTGTTGTAAATTCTAGAACGGAATGGGCAACCAGTCGGAATGAGAGAGTTGTCTAGATTGGAAGAACAGTTGTAGAGGCAGTGGTGTTGTTTCAGCTGGGAGCCTTTCAAATGTTATTGGCTATCTGTGTGCACAAATAAAGATGCATGTACTCATCCTGGGTGCCTGTCATTTTCCAACACACTAGAAAGCATTTTTCCGTAATTATACTGTTATTTCTCCCATCTTTTAACATGAAATGACACATTGTTAGATAGCTGTGTGTGTTGTGTTTGATTAGTATCATAATCATTTGTAAAGGAAGCTGAAATTATAGAATGTATGTTAAATATGCAGAATGTATAGAAAGGAAATTGTATGTACATCTTATGCTCTATAATGCATTAAATGCTATTAAGGTTGAAATGTGGATAAATAGGTGGCAGTGGTTACACAAATGATTGAATGAAGACAATAACAGTTTGCACATTGCAGTTAATAATATGGGTAAATATAAATTTGGACAGCAGACAACTTTGCAATTGACAGTTGATCATAGCAGATGGGAGAAATGACAGTAAGCTTTTTTTACAGGTTATACAGGGTAAGTGGCAGTTATTCTATTTATATGCATTCGCACATGCCAACCCTCCCAATTTAGGTGGGAGACTCATGATTTTTCAGTAAAAAATATAATTATTTTTCACATTCTCTCGCCTAAAATTACTGTAGCCCCAATGCATTTCTATGGGGAAATACAGGTCTCCCGATTTCCCTGTGGAAATCTCCCTGCCAGGTGGCTCTGAATGTTGGCATGTATGTGCATTTATATAAGAAATGTGCATGTACTGTGCGGAAAATATTCCTACTTGTGGTTTGTGTTCATGCATGTGGATAAAAAAACAAAAATACAAAATAAAAGGTGCTTCTGAAGCATTTGCAAAAAACCTCAAAAAAAGGGTCTTTTCAGGGCCAACTTCAAAGGGGAATTGGGGCGCACTATTTATATTTTAATTCCCCACGCTCAGATTTTACAATTTGTCCGTGGACACTGTAGTTGTCCGCAGACAGCGCATATTACATATGGTATTTTTGAGGTTGGCAGGCATGCAAATTAGACTTACCAAAGCAAGTGATTGGTCAATAAGTTTTACCAGGTGTGATGTGTGAGCAGAGACTTTGTCAGAATGTCTTTTTCCTGAGAGGAGAGCAGATAGCTATGGCTGTGTGTTTCAGAAAGCAGATTGTCTGGATTTTGGGAGATTCCTGGATAAATTGTTTGGAGGTGTATGCAGATCGCTGTGAAGTGGCTGTACATCTTAGATTCCCTGATGTGGAAGTGCACTGGCAGTGCGTGGAATGAAGTGGCTGGATTTGGTACCTGTTTGTGCTACTTTGGTGACACAGTGTCATCAATATATTATTATTATTCATTGTGGAGGGAACAGTTTACGACATGTGTCTGGAATCTCTTTGCAATTTGCAATGAAAGAAGGACTTGGGAAAGTCATGGACATGTATCCAATCTCCAGAGTAATTTTTTTCCTGTATTGCGCAGAGACAAATGTCGCTACTCTCTTCTTCATTTGGTCCACAAATGGAGAAATCAAGGCGCAATTTCAACAAGGCTGTCTGTGCCTTTTTGAGAGATGTTGGTATGTCCTCTTTTCACAATGAAAACATTATGTTTCGTAGTACACACATTTTTCGCAGAGATGGAGTACATCTTACTTATGCTGGCAATTAGATTTTTCTGCAGAATATACAAAATGCATTGCAACCTTTTTTGGAATTACAGCAATCCAGTTTGCAGTAGGTGTTGACCATTTGAAGTTTTTGAAACACAAAAAAACACCACAAAAGGCTCTTTTCAGAGCCACCACTTCCTCCCAGAAAAAAGTGCAATGGTTCTGACAGGGCAGCGCTGCAAAAACTTTAGAGGTCCGCGGACAGTCCGCAGACTTCTAAAAATGCACAGGGCCCTGCAGCATTTCATTGACACTTCTATTTTTGAACTGTGAAAAACGGCTCTGAAAAGAGCCTTTTCTTTATTTTTGGTTTTTGTTGATTTATATTCTTTTTGGTTTTTTAAACACGACACGCAAGGAAAGGAGGGAAGGAAAGGACACCAACCACAGGGATAAGAAAGGGCAGGTGGAGAGAGGAAGATATAGGGTGGGCCTTATTCAGGTAGGTAGCAGTCCTCCTCATGCTTATTGACTACAGTCCCGAAAGCACTTATAAGGTTCTCCCCCCTGCAGAGTACTGTGTTGCACAATACTGTGACCTTCAAAATGTAAGGATCAACAGTATCATGTATGGCTTGCAACGCAGCTGGAGGGATGCGCTGCCCCACAGGAGTGTCTCTTGTGGTGGCCGGAGCAGAAATGGAGGATGCTGGCGGGGAACTCAACCTACTATGTTTAACGCCAGGTACAACCTTACGAATAGCCCCACCGTGGAACGACTTCAAGTGTTGCTTCATTGAGGTAGTACTGTAGCTCTACAAACCCAGTTTGCCACGACTCAGTACCAACTGGCACTGATTGCAGGTCACCTTGTTTGCACATGCTTTTGGTACTCCATCAAGAGTGGTAAATAAGCTCCACACCCAGGAACCACAGTGAGCACTAGTAGTAGGGACTTCCACTACCTCATCCTCTTCATCACTCTCCTCTGTATACTTATGCCTGTTCCCCTCTACAGGTCCTTAGGGAGGTGATGGTGGTTGAGGGGTTGGGGGTGCTGTTGAGACAGCAGTAGCACCAGCAGCAGCCATGGATGCCATCAGGACAGCAGTTTAAAGAGCAAGAGCAATCCAACGCAACAGGGAGAAGTCTCTGTTCTGGAAGCTCAAAAACAGAATAAGGAGCAGCTCTCGTGTGTGCCCTTTTATAGGGGTGCTGGGGTGCACTTCACAGACACCAGCGCTGTCTGTGAACACTTCAAACACCAAGAAAGGGCTCAAAAAGTTCCAAAAAGAATGCAGATCGCCAGGGACATGGTCTGGGACATGTGCAAGGGTGAACTTTCCCAGGAAAATACCTTGGATTGCCCAAGAAAACACTTTTTAGGTGTCCGGGGGCCCGGACAGTGTTCGTTACGCTTAGTAGGTGCTGTCACCTGGTGATGTTGCAGACACATTTGCGAATGGGACGGCTGTCCGTTGGACACCAAATGCACGGGGTCAGGCCTACGCATGTGTGTGGTTGTTCTACAGACAGTGTTCCAATCCCCGAACTAATTAAAAGTGTGACACACATGCAGCAGACAGGCGCGATGTTCTTAGGAGCCAAGGGTGTGATACGCAAGAGCGCGGGTTTACTACGGACAGTGTTCAGGTCCTCGAACAAAAGAAATGTGTGTCACAACTTTGCGGGCAGGCGAACGGGCTATATGTTCTACGGACATATTAATTCTGGTTGCGGACAATGCAAACAGAGGGAATGTTCTTAGGACACTTTAATTTGCACAGTTACGAACATGCGGACATCTTTAGTGTTCTGTGGGCACCCCCATTTTGACTACGGACAGCTCGAAAAGGTACAGTGTCCTTAGGACACCCTCATTTTGCTTAATTATGGACAGGCGGACATCTTGTGTGTCCTAAGGACACTTCCATCTTGATTGAGGACAGTGCGAACAGGAATAGTGTCCTTAGGACATACCCATTTTGGTTAATTGCGGACTGGCAAACATCTTGTGTGTCCTAAGGACACCTCCATTTTGATTGCGAGCAGTACGAACAGGTATAGAGTCCTTAGGACAGCCCCATTTTGGCTAATTACGGACATCCCGGACACCCGCACTGTCCGCGGACACCCTAACTGCCTTTTTAAAAAAAAATAAGACACAGAGGAATATGGTAACAACATACTTAATATTTTATTATTGCATAAAAGTATAAAAATTATGAAAGAGAGGGGGAAGCAGAAACTGAAACAAATACAGGGGAAATAGGGGTTTGTACATGATGGGTGGTAGGTGAGGAAGGGATTGAAGTATCATTGTAATGTTTTTCTTGCTGGTGAGTTTTTGAGGATGGTTGGTTGGGGCATGGAGAAGGGGTACAGGTACATGTGGAACAGTGATATTATTTTTTTTTCTTTTATATGGTCCTCCACAACGTGTTTTAAAAGAATTAAATTTGACATTAATAAATCCATTTTTTGTTCCATTCGCTGCAGATGATTTTCTAAGGTTTGTTTTATCTGTATTTTTAATGTCTGTATGGTCTGTTAAAATAGTTAAGTACACATAAAGTAATGGGTATTAAGTGGTTTATGTATAGATAAGTAGTGTCTACCATTAGTATCACTGTCTTCACTCATTTCTTCCCGAGGAAAATGTTCTTTCAGCCATTCCAAAGTATTAGACTTTTCTGTGTAAAAATAAAAAACTATTACTTTTAGGGCCTCATTACACAGACGGCGGTAAGGGTTAACGGTCACCGGTAATGGTACCGGTGACCGTTAACCCTTACCGCCTTACTACGAGGTCCCTTTGCAGGTTGGAGAATTTAACGCCTGCTTTTTGCAGGCGTTAAAAACCAACCCGCAAAGGGACCAGGGAGCTAATTACGGTACCGCAATTTGTGGTGCCGTAATTAGCACCTTCCCCATTCCCATCATGCCCTATGGGGCAAAAATGGGAATGGGGAAGGGCAATGGGGGAAGGGGGAATTACCGCCCCACCAACCTTGGAATAGGGCGGTAATTCCCCTTTCCACCAAGGCGGTGTCGGTATTTTACTGGCATGGACCAAGGTGCTAATAGCACCTTGGTCCACCGCCGTCCGTGTAATGAGGCCCTTGGTGTACCTAATACAAAAAGTTTATAAATATATACAATAAATGTAGCATACTCACTAGTTTTGCTGTTACTGCTGCTTACGTGTGCTGTTGCTTTTTGCTGTGCTGTTTTTGTGAGGTAATTCTGTTGGAGGCATATTTACTTTGTTTTGGTATATTCCATTATGTTGCATATGCTATGTAATTGGACGGTTGGTGTCTTACATATACAGTTTGCACTTCTTATTTATTAGTGAATGTAATGTATTTATGTGCTGTTTTTTGAACATGTTGAGTGTTTTTATTGCATGATACAACAATGTAAGATACCCCCTAAGTTTTTGGATAGTGTTGCTGTTGACCACGTCCGTCCACGGACATGCGCATGGACCGCAGACATCAGAAACACTAGCGCAGTAGGGGGTTCAGTATGTTCTATGTTATATGTATATAAACTAAGGGAATCCTAGTAAACATTTATCAGATTTATATTATCTATATCTATATTCAGTGAAAAAACGTTACAGAAACATTATGGTTAAGTTGTGTTACTAAAAACCCATGAAATTCAGTAAAAGAAACTGTGTTAAAGGGACGTTATGGATAAGTTGCGCTACTAAAAACCTATGGAATTCAATGAAAACAAATTTGTTAAAGAGACGTTATGGTTCCAATTAAAACTGAAAAAACCCTGAAATCTGCTAGTCAACCATAACTCGCACCACCACTGTGCATTGCTAAGACTAACACCCAGGACATCAAAGATGACATCACATATGTCATTGATGACATCACTGATGACATCAAATATCTGGCTCCCTCTTTTTATTTTACTGATATATCTAGGCCAGTAACAGCCAGGAACTAAACATTAAAAAGTAGTATATTTGTAGACTTATACTTCAAATACGTTCTTACAGTAATTCACTTCGGGCTCACTCACAGCATAGGAAACATATACATAGGGGAAACACAGACTTGGAAGACAGCAATGCTTTCTATGTATGAAGATGATAAGTAAGGTTATGAACACTTTCTTATAATTCTGCTGTTTTTTTATTACTGTACTTTCGCTGGATATGCTCATATTTGTATACATTATACTCACACTACTTTCCTTAGGGTCCAGTCACATTATGTGATAGTTATACATAGGGAAGTAGTAGCTTTGAAGCAGGGCAAACATTTCTGTGCATGAAGATAATCAGTTAGGTTATGAAGATTGTCTGGTAATACTGCAGTTTTTTTGTTTACTTCATTTTCCCTGTATATGCTCATATTTGTATGTGTTGTTGTCTGTGTTTTGTTTGCAATAATGCACTTATGTAGTAAGTGGGTTTTATAAGTTACTTATTAAATGCTTACAGTATGCAGAACTCTGAACAGAATAAGAAAGCATTTATAATTTTAGTATTTAACATAGCAAGATTATTAATATTGCACATCCATCATGTCTGCTGGACACTATACTTATGTTTCTACATATGTACCTTAGTATACTGGAAAAAACTTCATAATAGAATTCTATTTGGATTAATGCATTGCTTAATGCACTACGTACCTCATGATATTTATTCCAATGATCCTGACACTTTTTTATTAACATTACAACAAGAATCCCTTGTACAGACTTTTTATGAAAAGTAAATGCACATGTGATGTCATCAGTGATGTCATCAATAACATTTGTGATGTCATCTTTGATGTCCTGGGTGTTAATTTTAGCAGTGCACGGTGGTGGCGCGAGATATGGTTGCTTAGCTTAACATAACTGGCGAATTTCAGGCGTTTTTCGGTTTTACTTGGAACCATAACGTCTCTTCAACAAAGTGTTTTTACTGAATATACATATATATATATATATATATATGTTCAGTGAAAAAAACTTTGTTAAAGTTGCGCTACTAAAAATCTATGAAATTCAGTGAAAAAACTTTGTTAAAGGGTCGTTATGGTTCCAAGTAAAACCGAAAAACCCTTGAAATTCGCCAGTTATGGTAAGTCAGTGATGTCATCAATGACATTTGTGATGTCATCTTTGATGTCCTGGGTGTTAGTCTTAGCAGTGCACGGTGGTGGCGCGAGTTATGGTTGCTTAGCTTACCATAACTGGCGAATTTCAAGGGTTTTTCGGTTTTACTTGGAACCATAACGTCCCTTTAACAAAGTTTTTTCACTGAATTTCATAGGTTTTTAGTAGCGCAACTTAACCATAATGACTTTGACTTTATATACATGTCATATGGAACTGACGAGATCTCTTCTTATGAACTTGATGTCCGCAAACTTATTTAATGTTCGCGGACATGTTCGGAGAACAGTACCACTACCTAAAAACTGTGGGGGGGGGGTGGTGGGGTATGTTTGATTGTTATATCATAATATAGGAACATTTAACAAATTCAAAAAGCAGCACACAAACACATTATATATAGTAATACATAAGAAATGTAACCCATATATGTAACACACTAACCATTCATTTAAATACAATATGTTCTGAAATGGAATATACCACAAGAAGATAAATTGGCTTCCAACATAATTACCTCACAGACACAACAGAACTGAGAACAAGACCAGACCCACTGAATACATAGGACTTATCTTACCAGAAATAGTAAGTGTACTTCATTTAACTCATACATTTATAAACTTTCTGTATTAGATTAAAAAATATATTATCTTTTTTTTTTCTCACAGAAATGTCTAGTACTCTGGAATGGCTAGAGGACAATTTCCCACATGAAGAAATGTCACAAGATAGCGAAACTAATGGTAAACACTTTATAATATAAACCATGTATTTATTATTTTTTTTATATACATTTAACATATATATTATTTTTTTGTACAGAGCATACCAAAATAGAAAAAACTTCAGAAAACCCTGTTATGGATAACAGTCTTCACAATATAGAAGAAAAAATGGATGTATTGTTGGCTAATTTTAATAATTTAAAAACTTTTGTAGAAAATCATTTCAAACCAAAAACCTCGTACCATTGCCCCACATGTACTTGTCCCTCCTCACCATATCCCAGTCAATTATCCCCAAACCCTCTCCATAATCCAAAACGTTTTGATGAGACTTCCATCCCTTCTTCACCTAATACCAATCATGTTGAAACCCCAAATTCTCCTGTTTTTGTTTCTGTTTCTGCCTCACCTTCTCTGTCATAAATTATTAATATATGTTAAATAAAGTTTAATTTTTATATTGTATTGTGAATAGTTTCCGTTTTTTTTAAATTAAAATCAATAAAAGTGTCCGCGTACAGTGCGAGTGTTCTGAAATGTTCGTACATAAACGAAAATGGAGGTGTCCTGAAGAACACCACACCTGTTCGTACTGTTCGCTAGCAAGTTGTAACTGTTCTAAGAACACACGTGGTGTCCTGAAATGTTCGTAAAGAAACAAAAATTAAAGTGTTCTAAAGAACACTATATCTGTCCCTAATGTTCGCTACCAACTTAAAACTGTTGTAAGAACACAATTGGTGTCCTGATATGTTCGTAAATAAACGAAAATGATGTGTCCTGAACAACAGTACAACTGTTCATAGTGTTCGCTAGCAACATGAAACTGTACTAAGAACACACGCGGTGTCCTGAATTGTTCGTAAACAAACAAAAATTAAAGTGTCCTAAAGAACACTATACCTGTCCAGTACTCTTCGCTAGCAAGTTCAAACTGTTCTAAGAACGCTATTGGTGTCCTGAAATGTTCGTACGTAAACGAAAATGGAGGTGTCCTGAAGAACACTATACCTGTTCTTAGTGTTCGCTACCCAATTGAAACTGTTCTAAGAACACAATTGGTGTCCTGAAATGTTCGTACATAAACGAAATTACACGTGTCCTGAAGAACACTATATCTGTCCTTACTGTTCGCTACCAAGTTTAAACTGTTCTAAGAACACACGCGGTGTCCTGAAATGTTCGTTTCACATGTGACGCACTTTTAATTACTTCAGAACCCGAACAGTGTCCGTAGGACATCAATGCGCATGCCTAACCAATCTCCGTGCACTTGGTGTCCTGCGGACAGGCGCTTCCTTCGTGGACTAGTTCGCGAACGGATCACATGACCGCGCCCACGCTCATCGTGTGTCCTGAAATGCGGACACTGTTCGTGTCCCCGAACAATTTAAAAGTACATTTTCAGTTAATCCATAATATTTTTCAATAAAATCTCACCATGGCACAAGTCCCACATAGCAATCTTGAGTTTCTATATACCTTTTGAAACTTTCCGATCCTTTTTTTGTGTTCGATCTGTCCGCGGACAATGCGCATGTTCGCGAACCGCGCACAAGCACCCCTATAAAAGACCACGCCCAAGAGCTTATTCCCATTGTGTTTCTGGCTATTCTTCAGAACACAGTGATTTTTGCTGCCACCTGTAGACTACACCATCATCGAGATGGCATCCTTGGCTGCTGAACTGCCACTTGGTGCTGCACCTGCTTCAGCACCACCCCCACCCCCCCCTCCACCACCACCACCTCCCCAAGGGCCTGAAGAGGGGAACAGGAGTGAGGATGCGGAGGAGGAAGAAGAGGATGATGATAATGAGGTAGAGGAAAACCCTACTACCCGCACTAGGCGTGAGTCTTGGATGTGGCGGTTATTTACCATTCATGGTAATGTTCCTAAGGCTCGTGCAAACCATGTTACCTGCAATGAGTGAAAAATGATACTCAGTCGCGGGAAGCACGGTAAGTACAGCTTTGGGACCACTACTATGAAGCGACACCTGAGGTCATTTCACTCTGGGGCTATTTGCAGGGTTGTACCTTGCGAAGAACGTAGCAGGTTGATTTCCTCTACTTCATCCTCTGTTTCTGATCCTGTCACCACAAGGACCACCTCTGTGGGACAGCGTCTTCCTCAAGCTGCCTCACAGGCCATACAGAATGATGATGACCCTTACCTTTCGAGGTCACAGTTGTATGTCTGTACTGTGACACAGTACTCTGCAGGGGGGAGCGACTTCGAAGTGCTTTTGAGACTATCGTCTCAGAGCACGAGAAGACCTGCTCACTACCCAAATAAAACCCACTCTACATCTTCCTCTCTCAGCTCGCGCTTTCTTATCCCTGTGGTTGGTGTCCCCCCTTTACCCTCCTTTACCCTCCTCTCCTAGTGTGTCATGTCTGAAAAACCAAAAAAAATACAAAATTACAAAAATAAAAAAAAAATAAGGCTCTTTTCAGAGCCACCTTTCCCAGTTAAAAAATAGAAGTGAAAATAAATGAAGCAGGACTCTTTGTATTTTTTAGAAGTCCGCGGACAGTTCGCGAACATTAAAAAAATTGGGTTGCTACTCCATCACAAACATTGTAATTTTCTCTGGAAAGAAGTGGTGGCTCTGAAAAGAGCCTTTGGGTGGTGTTTGTAAGTCAAAAATTGTAAATGCTTAACATCTACTTCAAAATCGTTGTTGTAATTCCAAAAAAGGTCGCAATGCATTTTGTACATTACTCAGAAAAATCTGATTGCCAGCATAAGTAAGATGGACCCCATCTCTGCGAAAAATGTATGTACTACAAAACATAATATTTTCATTGTGAAAAGAAGACATGCCAAAATCTCTTAGAAAGGCACAAACAGCTTTATTAACATTGCGCCTTGCTTTTTCCATTTGTGGACCAAATGAAGAAGAACAAAGCCACATTTGTCTCTGCGCAATCCGTGAAAATATCACTTGAGAATTAGGAAACATGTCCATAACCCTCCTAAGTCCTTCTTTCATAGCAAATTGCAAAATAATTCCAGTCACATGTCCTAAACTGTTCCCTCCACAATGAATTACAATTATGTCTGGATGTTGCTCTGTCTCCAAAGTAGCACAGAGAGGTAGCAAGTCCAACCACTTCATTCCACGTACTCCATGCCAGTGTACTTCCACATGTGGAAATACAAGATCTACAGCTACTCCACAGCTTTCTGCATGCACCTTCAACCAATGTATCCACGAATCTCCTAAAATCCAAACAATCTGTTTTCTGAAACACACAGCCATAGCTATCTTTTGTTCTCTCAGCAAAAAGAGTATCTGAGAAAATCTCTCCTGGCACAACACACCCACCAAACTTTCCTGACCAATCCCTTTCAGTGCTTATTCTCATTTGCATGACTTCTGAACCCAAAAATCCCTGGATGTAACTCCCGATGTCCGCGAACTACCGCCATGTCCGCGGACATATCGTAACATGAACAGCCCTTCTACTATTTCCACTACACTCTCTCTGCCATTCCCTCATTGGATGTACCTCAAAAATCACATGACCATGCACCAATCACATTCAAGACCTCTACATCTAACTGCATCATCATAGATCAGCACTGCAAATGTACTCTGAATCTCTCTGAGTACAAGTGTCATATAATTGGCAAGCAGCATCTACCAGAAATACTGTACAAGTCTTCAAGATTTCTACTTGCAGCTCCATGCATATCCATATGCATGAACACAAACTTCAGGTATGCATATTTTCTGTATAGTAGATGAACACATTTTCAAACAGACTTTTACCTTGTAAAATCTGTAAAATGAATTCACTGTACTTTTTTCAATTTCCTAAAGTCAACTATCACTTATAAACCTTTATACTATTTACTTTCTTTATACACACACACTCAAATCATGTTAAACTAACATTTTTTAAATGAAAGATATAGACTACATATATTCAAACAAAATTGCATGCAAACACAATCTATGTTTAAACCTTTATAAAAATACTTATACAATTTCATATTTTTTATTTTTATTTATTTATTTACTTAATTACTTTAAATTAGACATGACATTGAGGCGCTATTACCTAGAACAGTTTACTTACAGAAATAGTGGTATTAACTAATATATTATAAATTTCACAAGACATAGTAAAGATATTTTTTTTGCTACAGTTAGTCATTCAATACAATTTGTTCATTAAGAACATATCATATGTACTGAACTGATGCAATGTATCTTATGTAAATAAATTAGTTTAATGGTTTTACAGAAGGCACTGAGAATTTCAATTAATAAAATCAATATCTAAATTAAAAACAGTGCTATATACAAACAAAGTTACTAATTTGAAGCTTTTACAATTGCAGTGAAGACCAGTTACCTGTTCATTTAAAAAAAAAGTAAGTAAAATATCACCATAATATTTGTATTATTAATCAAATATACTATAACGTTAATACGGGCTATTTCGGTTTCTAAAAATAGAGATTTTGTACCATTTTGTCCAAAAATTTCCATGTCTTAAACAGCGATTTACAGCCAGAATGGCCCACAAATTTCTATTTTTGGACACACAAATTACCCAACTGAACCACTACAATTTTCATATTATAGAACAAACAACTGTTTTAATTGTATACATTAGATTTACTATTTGTACTTTTCCACACCACTAGCTTACTTTTTTTTTGTATTCTGAACCCCAGTTTAGTAACACATAAATTCAAGAATACCTATCCCTACTAGTTTTAGTTCCCAATGCACAATCACACACCATTACATACATCTTTATCATCTTACTCAAACACTCATGCACACAGCACACATACATTGCAGAACACCCCAACCCATATCTTCTTTATTTTTTTCAACAGACCCTAAAGAATGCCTACCAAAAGTCAAGTCCGTAGAAAGCAACGCAAAAGTAGAGCAAATGAAAATAAAGGTGTCCAACATAAGCATCCATCTCTAGCAGAATTTGTAAAAAAAACTTTGAAACAAAACAGCTAATACAATCATTTAGTGAAACACAAGAAGTTTCAATTACAACAACTTTGCTTCCTCTATCAAAATGTAAAACAAACCAAAAAACAATTAACAGAAAATCAGCTATCACTACAGATAAAACTACTTCTTCAAATTTTAATATAGTGCAAAGTAAGCATACCAAGAAAAGTATTTAAGCCAAAATATACCGTCACAAAGTCCTTCAAAATCTTATAAAAACAGGAGAGAAATCAGGTTCAAAGCTTAAAACCTATCGTAAGAAATTAATCTTAGAAGCATTGATGGACAGTGCAATTCTTCTCAAAAGAAATTTATTTATTTTACTGTTAAACAAAATGAAACCACTAACAAAACTAATAACTAAATTACAAAAAAGACTTCTCAATAAGCGGGATATCAACAGAAAGAACTTCTTAAGTATCAGCGGAGGTGAATGGAATCACACTACAAGCACAGAACCATATTTTAATGAAGAAGCGTACAAACAACCGCAAACAAATACAATTGCCATACATAGCAGTGGTCGAGGTTATGAAAAAGTGAATAATACCATAATGGAACAAGAAGTACTTCTTACAAAAATATGCCCTGAAAACTTGGAATTACCCCTCCATTCAACTGAATCAGAACGTCTGGTGTACAAATGGCCATGCACGTCAATGTGTAACATTCCCAAACAATGTTTCAAATCTTTACGCCAATTCCTCAATAAATATGTAAAAAGCAAAGACAAAATCAAAATTAAATTACTGCAAAATATAGATACCTGTGCAGTGCGCAAGTACACAGGACTACAAGGACATTCATTGGCCTGCATTACAGCACCTACTTGTAAAACCACTTCGCATGATATCAAAAGGATATCAACACATCATTCAACTATAAGAAATCTAGTCTATAAACTGTACTATGCTAAAAGTCCTGCTTTAGCACTAGCAAAGTTAAATAACATCCTTCTACATGGTACAGCAAAAGACCTACTTGAAGAAATTCACTATATCCAGAAAAAATATTTTGGAAGTGAAAGCCATTTACAGAATGAAATAGCTTTAAACCAATTAAGCAACAATTCTACACATGGCAACCTTTTGCTAAACACATACAAAAAAGAAATACTAAAATTTAAAAGTACTTCAGCTGAAGTACCAAACCATGTATGTGTATGTTGCCGTAGAATTTTTTATAAAAGTAACACAAAAACTGTGGACCTATCATACAAAATAGAAGACAATGAAGATTCTAAATGGTTTGAATTAGCTCTCTACCTTGTAGCAGAAAACAAATATGAAATAACTGAGCCCTTAATACTTTGCAGTTATTGCACTACAAAACTTGACAACAACCAAACTCCTTCACGTTCTATCACAAATAATTTGGAATTATACCCAGTACCAAAACCTCTACAACAACTTAATTTATATGAGAGCATCATAATTCAAACACTACACCCATTTCAAGTAATAATACGCCTTCAACCAAAAACAGCAAAATTACCTCCCTCTGAATTGGTAAAAGGCATTCGTGGAAAAGTAATGTATTTACCATTAAATCTAAAAGAAAATGTGCATACTCTAGGAGTGCAACGTCCAATGCAGCAATCTTTAATTATATTAGTAAATGGAGTACCTACAAAAGACAACAAAATATGGCAACAGCTGGTAGATTTATATAAAGTTAGACAAGCCTTCCAATATCTTAAAGAGAATAATGAATATTACAAAGAAATTAATATTGAAGAAAACTTGAAAGATACAACTGAAATAATTCAAGAAACACAAGAAGCTGGTTAATTTGAGCTACTAGATCCTGCTACAATATCAAATACTTTAGACCATAATACAATTCATCCTTTGCACTGTAATGACACCGTACAAGATGTACTGGAAACTTACCAAATGCATCAAACAAAAGGATCGCCAATCAGTATATGGGAAAAAAGTATAGAAGCACGTGCTTTTCCTCTACTCTTTGCTACTGGCAAAGGAGGAAGGTATGATGATAGACCTATTCAAATATCAGCTTCAGAATACCGCTCATTACGGATGTATTCTGAAGATCCCAGATTTAGACAAAATGTGGAATACATATTCCACCTACTCTTTGAAAGTGAACTAGCAACTTTATGTTACGGAGTTGACACATATTAAAATCAGGATCACACTTTAAAAATATGACAGCTAGACAATTATTAGAGAAAGTGCAACAAAAGGATGAGGTTTTACAATCAAATATTACAAATCTATTAGCAAATATGCGTGGTACTAAAGAGTACGGGTTTCGACGTCATGGAGATGTACGTTGTATGATCAGAAACCTTGGCCCACCCACTTGGTTTGTTACATTAAGTTGTGCAGAATATGCATGGGAAGATTTCCATGATTTCCTACGCATATCAAATAAAAACAAAACAAACATAGATATTCTAACACCTGGAGAACTTTGTTCTTTGGATCCTGTTAATGTTTCAAGATATTTTCACCATCGCTTCATTGCTATGCTACATTTTATTTGTAATAAAACTGTTCCTCCCCTTGGAGAAGTGCAACACTTCTTTTGGAGAAAAGACCACCAAGCCAGAGGAGCACCACATATCCACATGCTTTTATGGATTAAAGATGCTCCTAAATTTGGTCAAGACAGTGATGCCACTGTTTTACAGTTTATTGAAAAATATGTCACTTGTGAAATTCCATCAGAAGACACAAATAGTGATCTTCATGCACAAATTTTACAATTTCAAAGACACAAATGTGGAAAATATTGTCGTCGCAAATACAAAAACAAAGGCAAATACTACACCAAATGCCGATTTGGTTTCCCTAGACCAATTACAAATACAGGTCAAGTAAACAACCTCATGTCTTCTGTTAGACATAGTGTTAAAGGTAAGACACCTAAAAATACATATTACATGAAAAGAAAAGAAGAAGAAAAATATATCAATGATTATAATGCAATCATTGCCCACTTATGGAATGCAAACATAGATGTGCAGTACATTGCAGACAATTCTACTGCAGTTGCACGATATGTCACAGCATACTTAACTAAAGCAGAAAAGACAGAGCTCCAAGACCTCTGGAATGACCTGTCATCATATAAAACATTATCTCAGAAATTATACAGCTTGGGCATAAAAATGCTCACCCATAGAGAATGTGGATCGTATGAAGCAGCTGATCGTTTAACTGGTACTTCATTGTATGGTAAATCTGAAAATATAGTATGGCTAAGTCTTGGTCCAGCTAAGTCTAGAAAAAGAGTTCTAAAATCATATGAAGATATAGAAACAATAGCCAAACATGATCCCAACAGCCAAGACATTTTAAAAAACAATTTATTGGACACATACTACCCAAACAGAAGTAATACTTTGGAAAACATGTGTCTATACCAAATAGCCCAAAACTACACATACAAAAATAATATGAAACCTGATGAAAAAAAAGGTAAATATAGAGTGACAGACTGTGAAGGCAGCTTAGTTAAACTCACTAAACCAAATTTAATTAATCATATCAAATTGTCATTGAAGACTCCTCAACATAAAGAAGTACATTACATGTCCCTGCTACAACTCTTCAACCATGGAGAAAAGAAGAACAATTACTAGATAACTATGACTCATATGAGGATGCTTTCAAAGCAAATGAAAGCACTATAACTGATGTAAACTTTACACAGTACAAAACAATGTTGCACAATGAACAGCAACATGAAGAAGAACTCCAAGCCCAACTAGATAAGGATACTCCTGACAGTAGTCAACCTTCTGTAACAGGAAGCCAAGAACCACTGGGAGAACCACTAATAACAAATGAGGCAGAATTAGCTATGATAGAAGTAGAAAACACCATGTGTCAGTATGAAGATAAGGAAGACTTAACTATACTACAATCAAAACTAAACAATGAGCAAAGTAGCATTTTTCAAGAAGTAACAAAACAAATTGCACATGGTGTAAAACATGAAAATAAAGAAAGTTCCTGCCATAATTATAAACTTATTCTACTGTACGTCAGTGGTGAAGCTGGTTCTGGCAAAACATTCCTAATCAAAATCATTAGTAAGTTCCTTCAACAATTGACAAACAACAAACTATCAGCTGTTGTCACTGCCCCCACAGGTTTAGCTGCCTACAACATAGGTGGTGTTACATTACACAGATTAGTACTATTACCAGTAGAACACCAGAACAAATTAGACTATTACAAACTTTCTGCAGAAGCTGCAATGGAATTACGCAGAGTATTGAAACAAATGAAAATGCTACTAATAGATGAAGTGAGCATGGTCTCCAACCTGATGTTAGCTTTGATTCACCTCAGATTACAAGAAGTACTCAAAACAGACTATGAAGAGCTCTTTGCAGGAAAACACATTATTGTTTTTGGAGATCTGCTTCAATTAACACCAGTAAAAGGTGAACCTATTTTTAAAACATTAGGGCACAAACTCTGCCGTAAAACTGTTGGCAGCATTGGAAATGGCAACATTTCCAATACAGAGAATTAACAGAAAACATGCGCCAATCTGCAGATCTAACTTATGCCAACATCTTAAAAAGTTTGAGAGTTGGTATACTTTCTAAAGAAGCAGAAGCAACATTGAAAACCCGGCACATTAATGCACTTTATGGCGATAATACATGTGCTACAGATGTTATGGAACAATTAGCCTTAATGCCATCTCTTGCAAGCTGTCTCAAATTCAATGAAATAATGTTAAGTAAAGAAATGCAACCAATAATGGAAATTAGTGCCACAGACAAACTAGATGTACATGGTATGACACTACCCATGTGTGACCAAGCCACAACAAGACTAAATAATTTAGAAAAATCAATCTCAAACACAGCAGGCTTAGAAAAGATGTTAAAATTATCCTAAAATTGCAGAGTAATGCTTAAACGTAACCTTGACGTGGACCAAGGACTAGTTAATGGAGCACTGGGTACAGTTTTTGGCTTTCAAACATACCCACATGACAACAAAATTCAGTTTGTCAATATACTCTTTGACAAACTTTCAGAAGTAAAATGGATAGGACGCTCAACAGCTAGATTCCTTCTCTTCAAAGATATGTATGTACGCAGAGAACAATTTTCTCTAACTCTTGCATACGCAGTCACGATTCATAAATCACAAGGTCTTACCCTAGACAAAGCAATGGTAGATATTGGTAACACAGTCTTTAAAGAAGGCATGAGCTATGTAGCACTATCACGCTTACGTACACTTGACGGTGTTTTTCTAATCAACTTTGATGCAAGTAAACGCTGATATTCCTTGCATTTTAGAATATAATAGACTTCGCTCACTATACACTCCCCATCTAAACACATATTCTGTTCCGCAAAAACTAAAACGTTGTAAAAGAAAACTAAATCAAACAGAAATGCAACAGGACGTCACTGCAAATCCTCCAACGAGAGTAAAAGAAACTAATACTTCATCAAGTACCACAAACAAAAAAGAATCAATTAGAGAAAGTAAACCAGGTACTTCTTTAAAGAAGGAAGACAAACTCCAAAAAAAGCAGTTAAATACAGAACTACCTGGACCATTTAAATTCTCAAATATAGTTGGTGTAAGTTGCTATGCAAATGTAGCAATGAATATTCTATTTCAATTACCACCAATTGTTGACAACATTTACTTACACAGTACAGACCCTTTGTGTTTGCAAATGTTAGTACAGAAATGCATCAAACAATCCTGACAACACATATAGGGCCTCATTACGACTCAGGCGGTAAGGGGTTTACGGCGGCGTAAACAGCGCCGACCCTTACCGCCTGATTCCGAGGTCCCTTAGCGCCATGGAGGTTTTAACACCTGCTAGGTGTTAAAATCCATGACGCTAAGGGACCTTGATGCTAATTATGCCACCGTAATTTACGGTGGCGTAATTAACGCCTTCCCCACTCCCATTATGCCCTATGGGGCAAAAATGGGAATGGGGAAGGGTAAATGGGGATTGGGGACTTACCGCCCCGCCAACCTCGGAATGGGGCGGTAAGTCCGCCAACCACCATGGCGTAAACGTAGTTTACGCCATGGTGGTAAAGTTACGACCCAGGCGGTAACTTACCGCCTAGGTCGTAATGAGGCCCATAGTGTTTTTGGAATAAGACGACAATTGGACTACTGTGCTGGAATGGTGAAATTCACTATAAACTCACAGGAATATCCACAAGAATTTCTAATGTACTTACTATTAGTACTGGAAAACAAAAACATACCTATAAATGAAATCTTCCAGATTTCATACATGTGGAAACATACATGCACTCTGTGCAACAATGTGACACAAGAAGAAATTCCCAATGAACGCTTCATATATATATCAACACCAAATTGTGAATCCATTCCATTTCAGAAACTTGTACAAAATGCAAACCATGGTAGATTATGCTCTACCTGCAATTCAGATAATCGCTCCACGTTAGTAATACAAACACATAGTAAATATGTAATACTAATGCTTCTACGTTACAATGCAGATGGTACCAAAAACAACTGCAAGCTGACTGGATTCACACATAGTCAAATATCACTTGGTAAGAAAACCTTCACAACAATAGGTATAATCTACCACGCAGGAGCCTCAACCAATTCAGGGCACTACACGGCATATATAAAAAAGAAATGTGGATGGTTTGAATGTAATGATAGTACCATTACTCTAAAGCAGAGATTACCAGCAAATCTTACAAACGCTTATTTGATGTTCTTAAAACCAAAATTTGATAAATAAACTGTATTTAAACCTTTAAGTAAATTTGTGTTAAGAAAATATAAACTGTTAGAATACTCCAAAAGCTATCTAACTGCTCAAAGATTCTACAACAACTAATCAGATAAATGAATACCACTAAATTAGACCAAAAAATACACAGTTAGAATACGCCAATTGGTATCTAACTGTCCCAAAATTATAAATTTGTGTTAAAATAATATAAACTGTTAGAATACTCCAAAAGCTATCTAACAGCTCAAAGATTCTACAACAACTAATCATATAAATGAATACCACTAAATTAGGCCAAAAAATACACAGTTAGAATATGCCAATTGGTATCTAACTGTCCCAAAATTTTACAATATCCAAATAGATAAATCAAAACCACTAAAATATATTAAAAAAATAGACAGTTAGAATACGCCAATTGGTATCTAACTGCTCCAAAATGTTATAATATCAAAACAAATGAAGAATCTGTTACTGCTCCAAAAAAAATACAACAAAGCAAAGTATAAAGCATTAGCCAGAAACAACAAGTGAACACTGAAAACAAACAAACAAATAAACTGTATCATAACAGAAAAAGGTTTTTTTTTTTAATCCAACATGGATTTTTGCTTCTCCCACAGACCCAATGATTTTAGCAACAAATACAGAAACTGAGCAAATTGCACAGTACTCTGATTTGTACTCTACTAAATATGAGGGTCGAAAAAAATAAAAGTATATTGCTTATACAATGTAATAAGTCATTACAAAATACTAATACTAACATGCTATTTTCTTTTATCACAGAAATGAAGAAGAAAAACATGGACTCCCATTACTAGACCAAACAGTAAGTATACAATAATAAGGACAACCATAGCAGCATATCACATCCATAGTATCTAATACCTTTGTTCCTTATACATTTGTTTTTCACCCAAAGTTATAAGCAAATATGAATGTGATATGCTGCGGTGGTTGTTGCCAGGACATGACCTGGCAACAACCACCGCAGCATATCACATCCATAGAGTCAAACATTTCAATTATGATCTATGGGAAACTTTTAATGTCCGCGAACAATGTGAGTGTTCTTAGAACACTTTGAACTTGCCAGCGAACAATACGGACACCGTTTTCAGGACACCCCCTACGAACATTTCAGAACAACACGATAGTTCTTAGAACACTTTCAACTTAACAACGAACAATACGGACAGCGTCCTAAGGACACCCCCTACGAACATTCCAGGACACCGGGAGTGTTCTCAAAAACGTCTTCAGAACACCCCCATTTTGTTTATTTGCGAACATTTCAGGACACCGCGGGTGTTCTTAGAACACATTCAACTTGACAGAGAACAATACGGACAGCGTCCTCAGGACACCCCCTACGAAAACTCCCCGGACACCGCGAGTGTTCTTAGAAGCGTCTTCAGAACACCACCATCTTGTTTATTTGCGAACATTTCAGGACACCCCGAGTGTTCTTAGGACACATTCAACTTGACAGAGAACAATACGGACAGCGTCCTCAGGACACCCCCTACGAACACCCCCGGACACCGCGAGTGTTCTTAGAAGCATCTTCAGAACACCACCATCTTGTTTATTTGCGAACATTTCAGGACACTGCGAGTGTTCTTAGGACACATTCAACTTGACAGAGAACAATACGGACAGCGTCCTCAGGACACCCTCTACGAACACTCCCTGGACACCGCGAGTGTTCTTAGAAGCGTCTTCAGAACACCCCCATTTTGTTTATTTGCGAACATTTCAGGACACCACGGGTGTTCTTAGAACACATTCAACTTGACAGAGAACAATACGGACAGCGTCCTCAGAACACCCCCTACGAACATTCCAGGACACCGGGAGTGTTCTTAGAAGCGTCTTCAGAACACCACCATCTTGTTTATTTGCGAACATTTCAGGACACCGCGAGTGTTCTTAGGACACATTCAACTTGACAGAGAACAATACGGACAGCGTCCTCAGGACACCCCCTACGAACATTCCAGGACACCGGTAGTGTTCTTAGAAGCTTCTTCAGAACACCACCATCTTGTTTATTTGAGAACATTTCAGGACACCGCGAGTGTTCTTAGGACACATTCAACTTGACAGAGAACAATTCGGACAGCGTCCTCAGGACACCCCCTACGAACACTCCCCGGACACCGCGAGTGTTCCTAGAAGCGTCTTCAGAACACCACCATCTTGTTTATTTGCAAACATTTCAGGACACTGCAAGTGTTCTTAGGACACATTCAACTTGACAGAGAACAATATGGACAGCGTTCTCAGGACACCCCCTACGAACATTCCAGGACACCGGGACTGTTCTTAGAAGCTTCTTCAGAACACCACCATCTTGTTTATTTGCGAACATTTCAGGACACCGCGAGTGTTCTTAGGACACATTCAACTTGACAGAGAACAATACGGACAGCGTCCTCAGGACACCCCCTACGCACACTCCCCGGACACCGCAAGTGTTCTTAGAAGCGTCTTTAGAACACCACCATCTTGTTTATTTGCGAACATTTCAGGACACCGCGAGTGTTCAACTTGACAGAGAACAATACGGACAGCGTCCTCAGGACACCCCCTACGAACACTACCCGGACACCGGGAGTGTTCTTAGAAGCTTCTTCAGAACACCACCATCTTGTTTATTTGCGAACATTTCAGGACACCGCGAGTGTTCTTAGGACACATTCAACTTGACAGAGAACAATTCGGACAGCGTCCTCAGGACACCCCTTACGAACACTCCCCGGACACCGCAAGTGTTCTTAGAAGCGTCTTCAGAACACCACCATCTTGTTTATTTGCGAAAATTTCAGGACACTGCAAGTGTTCTTAGGACACATTCAACTTGACAGAGAACAATACGGACAGCGTCCTCAGGACACCCCCTACGAACATTCCAGGACACCGGGAGTGTTCTTAGAAGCTTCTTCAGAACACCACCATCTTGTTTATTTGCGAACATTTCAGGACACCGCGAGTGTTCTTAGGACACATTCAACTTGACAGAGAACAATACGGACAGCGTCCTCAGGACACCCCCTACGAACACTCCCCGGACACCGCAAGTGTTCTTAGAAGCGTCTTCAGAACACCACCATCTTGTTTATTTGCGAACATTTCAGGACACCGCGAGTGTTCAACTTGACAGAGAACAATACGGACAGGGTCCTCAGGACACCCCCTACGAACATTCCAGGAAACCGGGAGTGTTCTTAGAAGCGTCTTCAGAACACCACCATCTTGTTTATTTGCGAACATTTCAGGACACCGCGAGTGTTCTTAAGACACATTCAACTTGACAGAGAACAATACGGACAGCGTCCTCAGGACACCCGCTACGAACATTCCAGGACACCGGGAGTGTTCTTAGAAGCTTCTTCAGAACACCACCATCTTGTTTATTTGCGAACATTTCAGGACACCGCGAGTGTTCTTAGGACACATTCAACTTGACAGAGAACAATACGGACAGTGTCCTCAGGACACCCCCTACGAACACTCCCCGGACACCGCGAGTGTTCTTAGAAGCGTCTTCAGAACACCCCCATTTTGTTTATTTGCGAACATTTCAGGACACCGCGGGTTTTCTTAGAACACATTCAACTTGACAGAGAACAATACAGACATCGTCCTCAGGACACCCCCTATGAACATTCCAGGACACCGGGAGTGTTCTTAGAAGCGTCTTCAGAACACCACCATCTTGTTTATTTGTGAACATTTCAGGACACCGCGAGTGTTCTTAGGACACATTCAACTTGACAGAGAACAATACGGACAGCGTCCTCAGGACACCCCCTACGAACACTCCCCAGACACCGCAAGTGTTCTTAGAAGCGTCTTCAGAACACCCCCATTTTGTTTATTTGCAAACATTTCAGGACACCGCGAGTGTTCTTAGGACACATTCAACTTGACATAGAACAATACGGACAGCGTCCTCAGGACACCCCCTACGAACACTCCCCGGACACCGCGAGTGTTCTTAGAAGCGTCTTCAGAACACCCCATTTTGTTTATTTGCGAACATTTCAGGACACCGCGGGTGTTCTTAGAACGCATTCAACTTGACAGAGAACAATATGGACAGCGTCCACAGGACACCCCCTACAAACATTTCAGGACACCGGGAGTGTTCTCAAAAACGTCTTCAGAACACCACCTTTTTGTTTATTTGCGAACATTTCAGGACACCGCGGGTGTTCTTAGAACACATTCAACTTGAGAGAGAACAATACGGACAGCATCCTCAGGACACCCCCTACGAACACTCCCCCGACACCGCGAGTGTTCTTAGAATAGTTTCACTTTGCTTGCGAACAAAACGGACACATATTGAGTCCTTAGAACACCCCCCAGTCAGTTCATTTAGAACATTTCAGAACACCCGTGATGTCCGCAAACGAATCAAACACAAAAAGAACGTCTAACACATAAAAAACACAACTTTCATCCTATCTCATACACTCCCACCCTCCCCAAACACTCCTACACACCAACACACTATACAAAATACACATTTTGAACAAAGTTTCACCGCGCTGTCAGCGGACGTCCGCGAATCCAAGATGGCGGGTGCTACCGAAAAATCTGACGCGCTTCACGCTCCACGCCGTCCAATCAGCGAACACGTTGCATGTCCGCAAACATCACGCAAGACGATTGGCCAATCAGGACACTGTCCGCGGAGCGAACAGGGAAGTGTGTCCGCGAACCGAACACAGATATCACTAATTTTTTCTTACCTACTTTTTGGTCATTTTAAAAAAAACTACTGGACGGATTTTCACCAAATTTGCAAAAGCACGCTTTCGGGACCAAGCCGCTGCTCCTGGTCCAAATTTGGTGGAAATCCGTCCAGTGGTTTGGGCTGTAAGCGCGAGCAAACATTTTTTCCCATTCAGTCTATGGGAAAAAAAAGTTTTGGGACCCCCCCTATAACTTTGCCCCCCCTGGACGAATCCTCACCAAACTTTGCAAAAAAATTCAGAGTGACCCAAATACTTTTTTTGCAAAGTTTGGTGAGGATCCGTCCAGGGAGAGCGAAGTTATAAGCCACCCAAAAAGTGCTCTTCCTATGGAAACAGCAACTTAACCATAACTACATGGCCACTACCGTGGCCATGTAATATATATATATATATATATATATATATATATATATATATATATATATATATATATATATATATATATATATATATATATATATATATATATATTTTAGGGCTGTGATAGCCACCTTATAGTTAAGGTGAGTCGGACTCCCATAGGAACCCCTCAACAATCTATGTTAATAACTTTTGATTCGAGTAATGGATTTGACCAGAATTGCATAAGTGATTAAGGACTCGCGGTCCCCCTCAGACTGCAAGATTTCATATAGATTCATAAAAAAATAGAAAAGTTATTAAGAAGACAATAAAGTGCAGCCTACTTCTCATTCATTTTTCCCATAGACAAACAAAGTACATTTTTGTGAAAGCGCTCAGCCCATACCGCTGGACGGATTTGGACCAGGTCTAAAACAACTTGGGCACAAAGCTTTGACTCGCAATCCATGCTTGGGTTGGGGTTATTCCGTGCAGTAGCTATTTAAATAATATTTGACCCTTCTCAAAAATAGATAGCTATATCTCAGGGATTTACCCAAAACTGTGTGTTTTTATAAATGAAACAGCCACCATCTTGTTTGTATCTCAATGCGAGAGATAACCACGGTTATAGCCATGTAAAGTAGTTAAAAATCTATTTTCAGGTTGAAATAATTGCAAATGAGTTTAGTCTAGAGGTGGGGAGGTTCCTGGAGACCACCAAGTGACATCTGGGAGTTATAGGAGGTCTAGGGACTGAATTTGCAACACAAAGCTTTCTGTAGCCGCGGCTATATTCCCGAATAGCTGACATCTCAAAGCAAACTGTGTCACAGGAGCAGAGTGTGTTGTGGGGCAAAAGGGAGAGGGCAGGGGAGATGAGGAGGCCATCTGGGGTGTGGGGGAGCTGCACAGATGAGGGGGCACTTGGTGAGGGCCTGGGGGGGCAGGAAATCATTTTTTCTGGCCATTTTTCCGATATTCGTAGCTATATCTCCCGGCTATAAAGGACTACTGATAACTGTGAGTAAGAGTAGTGATGTGCCCGCGGCTATGCATTTTGGGGTGTCTGTGTTTTGTTTCTTTTTTTTAAAGTTATTTGCAAAGGTATAATGACGTTGGGGTGAAACATCACTGGCCATGGCCTTTGGTCGGTGATACAGTAGGTATTTGGGAGTCTTATCTATTTTGGCTGTGTGTTTTCAGACTTTCTTACATGTGAGACTATGGATAAAAACAGAAGAAAATTGTTTTAACAAATCAATACAAAAAGGAGCCACCATACTCTAGTTTTAGATGCCCCATACACTGTATTTTAGTATGTGTATTGTCACCCATGCTATTGTATCTTGTGTAATTGTACCTATTACATGTATCCCCACCTAGTTTCCTGTCATGCATTATACTGTCCTTTTTTAAAAGGACTTAAAGAGGCACAGGTAGATAAAAGTAAAATAACATGTACAGATGAAATGACTGAAGGATTTGAAGAATTAAAAAAGGCAATTCGTACAGCCCATGTGTTAGGAATTTCAGATTATCATGAAGAATTGTGCCTATTCTCCCATTCAAATGGAGAAGTTATGACAGCAGTCCTGACTCGGAAAATGACGTTAGCACATGGACATAAACCACTGGCTTATTATAGTGGGATTTTAGATCCGGCTATGAAAGGACATTACCTTTGTGAACAAGCTTTAGCTGCTTCAGCATTTGCCATTGAAAAGGCTTCAAGTATTAAAATGGGGTGTTCAGTAATATCATTTGTTAAGCATGCATTATTTGCTATTTTAGAAAAACCCAAAAGTACATTGACCACACAAAGAGTATCTGGGTACGAGGTCATTATCTTGAACCCTGCCATCGAAAATGTTAGATGCAGAATAGTGAACACAGCAAAATTCATAGCAGAACCACTGGGGAGAATGATTATGTACATGACTGCAAAACGTATGCTGAAGTTTGTGATGACATTCACTGTGTTAGAGAAAATGCGCTCGGAGAGGGGGGACGTTCTCTTTATTGATGGTTCTTCAAAAATGGACCAAACGTCAGGTGAAAGGCATATTGGATCAGCAGTAATAAAGCTGAACCAAGAGGGGGAATTTGAAGTAGACACACGCGCAAGATTGCCCTTGCACTGCTCAGCACAGACTGCAGAATTAGTGGTGCTTATCGCTGCACTCCAAAGATACGAGGATGAGGAAGTTACAGTCTACTCTGACTCCGCCTATGTGATGTCAACTGTACAAGCAGGTTTATCATGCTGGAAAAGGAGAGGCTTCCTCCGCGCAGACAGCACACCAGTGCAACATGGAGCCCTATTGGATAAACTCATTGAGGCATTAAGGCTCCCATTGAGTATCCCAGTCATAAAAGTGCACAACAAATACTAAACGAACAGGCATGATTTCTCTCAGGAACGAAGCCGCAAACTTAGAAGCCAAAAAGGCAGCATATTTCCCAAATATTTCTGATTTCGAAATAAGGAGAGTTAAACAGATGACAGGACGTCGTATGTTGGTAAAGGAGGGTTTTAACATGTTGTCTATTGTTCAGTTAATTGAGATACATGGTTGAGCCTCACAGGAGGAGCAAGACTTATGAAGAAAATGGGGGTGAGGACTGGGGAGTCGAGGGAGGTTAAAGGTGAGCAACAGAGATGATGATAGGGGAGATGTAGGGTACAAGGAATGTTGTGTTAGAGGTTACGAGAAAAACTAAAGGGATTGTGATTAAGTGTAAGTGGATGAGAAAGGGCAAAAGAGAGGGATTTAGGAGAAGCTATTTGCGAAAGAGACCAAATTATTGTGAGAAAACTGGGGCTAATTCATTAGTCACTTCTCACACAAAAGCTATGCACACAGCTCAGTGCCACTTTTAAGGAAATCAATGACCCCAGCAAAAGTAATACCGAAGAGAAGGCAACAAACACAACAGATGATAGTGAGAAAACACTTTTTATGAAAAACAGTGTTTGCAACCAAGGATAAGTCATCGAACACTCAGAGCCGGTTTTAGGCATGGGCAACCCGGGCAGTCACCTGAGGTGCAACATTAGACCCCAGCCATGCCAGTTTAGCTGAGTCTTTCAAGGACTCCCCTGAGCTGGTGTGATGAAGGCGCCCCATTGAAATGGAAAACACTCTGCTATTGTGATGGCACCGGGTGCTCCAGCATGGGAGCGGGGCGCTTTCCATTTGAATAGAGCGCAGCTTCTGGTGTGTCAGTGATGCCAGTGCAACCCGAAAATGTGCCCTACCCCACTGCCCCTGGCCACCTTGATAGAGGAGGATGGGTTTGGAGGGGAGGCACCAAATTTAGTTATGCCCCAGGCAATTCTAGGGCGAAGACCAGTGTGCATTAGCACGTTTTGGGCATTTCTATGCGCAGAATGGAAATACCACAACAAATATTCTTGGACCCAAATAACTGGACAGAGGCAAAGAATATGGCAAAATACTACTTTATTATCAGTTCAATCAAGTAGGGAAACCCGGCGAACAACAAGTCGTAGTCCACACACTCTCAGTAAATTTTCAGGTGCAAAAAGGCTTTATACCTCGATAGGCCTCAGCTATGATGCCATCCAACATGGCAAATAATAAGACGGATTGGATGGAGGGATTGGTTAGGGGAACATATCTACTTATTAGTAACTATTATTGGATGCCCCTTGTCTGGTAAGCAAGCCTCGAAATACCCATTGACTAGGTATAATACAGATTATAGCAGGATGACAGCAGCGAATTGGCTTCTGCAACAATATATACTCACCATTGCACAGGCCCTTTGATTGGTTGGCATTCTCTCCCAACCTCAGACACTCGGCTCACTAGCAGCACATGAAACCCAGGTGCATAATACAACGTCAGACTTCTGCCCACCTGCCCAATTATTCTTCCATTTCTCATCAGCCAAGCCTTCAGCCTTGTACTTGACCTTGCTGGATGTTCTTTTCTTTAGAACTTTAAAGGAGTTAAGGTACATCATTATCTTTGCCTTAAGCTCATGAATAGGCCTTGTTTTCTGGTATTAGACCACATGGGAAGAGACCATGAATTTGTCAATTTTGCCTCCTATTTTGTGCTATTTGATTCAATTATGTCAGGTGTCATTACACTCTTCCACCTCTAGAGACTTGGTTGCTGTGTCTCTCATATGCTTTTCTGCATCTTTATTCATCAATACTTGGCATTCGCAAATGTTCACTCATTTACTTAATCTGAGAGAAATATGTCTTGTGTAAATTGCTTATCCTCGTTGACTCCCCTTGTACCCTTCAGTAGCTTCTCGCTGTGTCATCCGTGATCTCTGCCCAAGAGCTATTCTTTGTTCATGCACACATTTATATTTCCAGCCTCTGTCTGGTCTCTCTCCTTTGAGCCTTTTCACTTACTATTATTCGGAGCAAGCATCCATCTTTTCAACATGGCTGCTTCATCCATGTTATATTTTCTATTGCAGCAAGCTTCTATGTGACTCATCTACCTTGCGTTTCTGTGTATATATATGTATTACTCATCTGGTTACTTATCTTCTTTGTATACATGGTTTCTTCTCACTTGTATGTATGCTTACTCTTATTTCCTCAGTTATCTCTTCATTCTTTAAGTATACTTACATTGTTTCAGTGCATCATTGTCTCTTCTCCTTATGACATCACTTTTCGCCTGTCACGTTCTCTTTGCAGCTCCTCGATATTCAGTGGTGTCTGCAAATCTCCTGCTACCACTTCAGCTCGAGGGTGCATTCGATACGGTTGTCTGAGCGCATAATTTGATTTGATTTTATTTTATTTATAAAGCGCAAAAAAACAGGCCCAGGGGCAACCGGGCGCATACTCTTAAACATGTTACAAAAAGCAGTAGTTACAGAAGTTACAAAAATATACAGCATATATACATGTACATACTCTTAAACATGTTACAAAAAGCAGTAGTTACAGTGAGTTACAAAAATATACAGCATATATACATGTACCGAAGGGTACCATTAACAGCGTATAATACAGGGACAGAGCAGAGAGACAATGTATATTCAGTTCTGTACCCCACATGGAGTCTGGACTGTGTCAAGGTCTCATGAGTCTTGGGAGAGCAGCCATGTTTTAGCATTGTTCTTGAAGGAGTGGAATGATGGTTCAATTCTGATAGGTGTGGGCAAGGTGTTCCAGAGTTTGGAGGCCAGGACGGGGAAGCTCACCCCACCAGCTTTTTGGAGTTTGCATCTAGGCACGATGAGGCTGTGAGTTTGGGCTGCTCTGGTAGGTCGAGTGGAGGTGTGGCGTGAGAAGCGAGTGGACAGGTAAGGTGGGGCGTTGTTGTTCAGACATTTGTGAGTCAAGGCTAGGGTTTTCAGGGCAATTCTCTGTTTTTACCGGGAGCCAGAGTAAGTCTGATCTGACGGAGAAGATATGAGAGCGTCTCTGGATGTTTAAGGCTGCCCTTAAGGCATTATTTTGTACAGTTTGCAATTTATTAAGGTTAGACTGACTGGTCCCTAGGTAGAGAGCACTACAGTAGTCGATTTTGGCCATAACAAGAGTTCTGGCGAGTGTGATACAGTTGGTGGAGTTTAGGAAGGGTCTACAGGCAGTGATAAGTTTGCAGGTATAGGCCGAAGCTGACCTAACTGCATTTATTTGTCTGTTCAGAGAAAGCGAGGAGTCAAGATAGACCTCTAGCGTCTTAGTATCTTTGGAGACTTTAATGTCATTGCCGTCAATAATGAAGGACTTGTAGGTTTGGTTTGTTGAGCCGATGATTTTATCCTAAAAGTAAGAGCTCAGTCTTATCATCGTTAAGGCAAAGTTCGTGCTGTGCCATCCAGGCCTGGATGACCGAGTAAACATTGTTAAGGGCTTTGGTGTCAGCTGTGTAGTCTCCTGTGATAGGGATGAGTATCTGGGTGTCGTCCGCGTAGTTAGTGTAGGAGACACCCAGATAGTCAAGCACATCGAAGAGGGGCTTGGTGAATACGTTATACAACGTAGGGGATACACACGAGCCTTGAGGAACGCCACAGTGAATGGGGGAGGGATCCGCTGATGCCAGCGGTGAGAAGACCCTCATGGATCTATTGCTCAGGAATGAGTGGATCCAGGCATTAGCAGAGTCGGAGAAGTGGGCTGCGGATTTGAGATGTTAGCAGAGTATTTGGTGGTTGACCAGATCAAAAGCCGTGGAGAGATCGAGGAGAAGGAGAAGAGCTAGCTTCCCATTGTCCTTCAGTGACTCCATCTGAGTTTTCAAGTCGATCAGAGCTGACTCCGTGCCATGTTTAGGGTGGAACCCTGATTGTCTTAAGCCCAGGAGATTGTTTAGTTCGAGGTAATCCTGAATCTGCAGGTAGGCTGCGCGGTCCAGGATCCTGAGCAGGAATCGGACCATAGTGATAGGTCTGAAGTTAGTTGGGATATTAGGGTCAAGGGAGGGTTTTTTGAGGAGTGGGATAACCCATGCATCCTTTAGGTTGTCGGGGACAATACCTGTCTTGAAAGAAGCATTTATGAATGCTGTAATGAACGGGGCTAGCTCATGAGATGCTTCCTTGATAATAGGTGCTGGGCAGGGGCCGCCTTGGCAATTGGAAGGTTTTAAATTGTTTATGATGTTTTCTACTTCGAGAGTAGTGAGTGGGGAGAAGGAGAAAGGTTTATGCGGATAGGTTAAATGTGTATTAAGTGTAGGTGTGGTCGGTGGTTGGTCAAGCTGTAGGGATTTCTGTTTGTCCCTGATTTTAGATTGGAGGGTAGCAATTTTACCCAGGAGTGCTGACTGAATATTGGTGCACCAAGTGTTGTCTTTGGAGCAAGAGTCAGGGGGGGCTGCAGGTGTCTCGAGTTCCTTAAGGATATTAAAGAGTTCCTTAGTATTAGACTGGGCTGACATAATGCGGTTATTATAAGAATCTTTTTTTGCCTGGAGTACAGCTTCTTTATAGTTAAGGGTGGCTATCAGAAGACTGTCCTTGTGGGCGTCGGAGTGGTGACTTCTCCAGCGTGACTCTGCTGAGCGTTTCTCTTTGCGTAACACTCTAAGCTAATGAGTTAAGGTGTGCTCGTTGTTTGGGTTTCCTCAGTTTGAGCGGGGCGATAGAGTTGATGGCTGCAAGCAGTGACTGGTTATACACGTCGGCTAGGTTGGTGGGGTCTGAGCAAGTGTCAGGAGCGTTATTTAGTGTGGGAAGGATAAAGGGGAGTATTTTTTCTGTCGTAATGTTCTTTTTATTTCTAGTGAGGGTGGCTGGGGCGACCAAAGGCCTGGGTGGTGGGGCTGCTTCAATGCTGAAAGTGATGACATGGTGGTCAGACCACAAGCAAGGGGCGTTGGAAATTACGCTAATATTGCAATTGGTGTCCCTTTAATGTGGGTGGGTTCCTGTATGTGGTGAGTGAAACCAAAATCTGTTAAGGTATTAGCTAGGTCGAGGGCCGCAGGATCATTAGGGTCTTGGTGTCCTAGATTGAGGTCGCCAAGAATGATGGTTTGGGAGTTGGATTTAGCATTGTTGAGTACTAACGTAGAGATATCATCCACAAAGGATGTGGGTGGACCAGGGGATCTGTATATTAGGTGGATGGTAGCCGTTTGGTTAGCTGAGAGTCCAAGCTTGACAGAGAGTAACTCTGCAGTTTCCACCTTAGTGCTTGGGATGGTTCTAAGTCCTAATGAGTTTCTAGCGATGAAAGCAATTCCTCCACCTCTCAAGGTGCGATCACATCTGATGATGGAGTAATCAGTGGGGATGGCCAATGAGAGTGCCGGGCCAGAATCCGCGTGCAGCCAGGTCTCGGTGATGGTGATGAAGTCTAGTTCCTGAGTTTTGATAAGATCAGCAATGTCCAGAGCGTGCGCAGCTAGGGATCTTGCGTTAATCAGGGCAGCTTTAATTAAACCAACGTTGCTTGATGAAGCTGTGATGGTTTGAGTGTGATGGGGCGTGGGTGAGGTGGCCGTTTGTGGAGGCAGGCTGTGCGTATGAGTTTTGAGGTATGAACTCAGGTACATGGGGTGTCCCTTCTTACCCATAAGTCTAGATCCTAATCTTAGGTTTCTAAGAGTGATACGACATGGTTGGTTAGGTGAGGGTTTTTTGGCGAAATGGTCGAGCCATAGGGCCGGATCGTTGAGGTAGATGTTGTGGTATTGAGGTGCAGTACTTTGGTAGGTATCAGGAGATCTGTGAGAGGTGGCCATGGATGAGGTGTGCAAGGAGCTAGGTGCAGCTAAATCGGGAGGTGGTAGGTGTCATGACCTGGTAATTGACCACACTGAGAGTAGTACTTGTAATGTGGAGAGCAGTGACCTTAGGGAGGACCAGTGTGGTAGCATGTTACCGAGATTAGAGAGGAAGGGCCGCTGGGTCTGTGAGGCAGTTATAGGTAAGCGTTACAGGCACTATTTGGCTAGGCAGTGCGTGCTCTGTACGAGCAATGCAGGCTAATGAGTTTAAGACAGGTTAAGTCTACTTATTCAGAGTCAAGCAATGGGGGTGCATCAGATCAGGGTACACAGGCAAAGAAAATACCAAAGCGTGCATATACATTAGCATGTTAGGCAGGGAACAATGCAGAATGCAAGAGGCGTGATCTAATTGTAACGGTGCAACAATTCAGGCAGAGAAGTCATTCTAGTGTTGGCAGCAAGTATTGGCAGATCAGGTAAATGTCAAGTTGAAAGGCACGGCAGAGTAAGGCAGGTACCCTGGAATTAGCTTAGATCATGTGGACATGTCTTACGCGGAGCGGTGCAACATATGCAGGCATAGATCAAGGCGTGGCGCAGCAAAATTGGGAATACACAATGAGCGTATCCGGCAGGCAGAGTAGCATATATCATGGAGCTAACAAGTGGGTCCAAGTCGCGGTTCTGAGCAAGAGCTCAATTATTTCAAAAGCGAGCATGGGGTTGACAGCATAGTAGTTTCAAGGCAAGCACAGGCGAACAGAGCCGCAAATGAAAGCGGTGCTGTGGTCATGCAACGCGAAGGTATGGGCCGGACGGCAATGAGAACAGACATAGGCAATGCAAACAAATAAGGCGCTGAAATGGTGCGATCACTTGGTGGTAAGCAACCGCAAATAGGTAGCGACTAGGGGCTCAAATATGTAGTCGGCTCAGTTGATTAAAGTCAGGACGCTCGTAATAGATGTGCAGAGGTGTGCATGGAGCAGGTTGCTACGTTGCTACAGCTTGTCAAGTGACGTTTGTGATTATATTAGCATAGTAAAGACATTACCAACATCAGGATGGATAGTATGTCAGCAAGTTCAACAGGCAAGATAAATGCTTGTAGGGCATTAGGCACAGAGTGGACAGCTTATATAGCTATACTAGGTATCAAGCTTGTGGGAATAAGCATAGCATTTGGAAGCGCTGGAATAGTTGATAACGTTACCAGTCTTACTTTCAGGATGAGGAGAGCGCTAGTCCATAGGTTCACGAGGACAGTCAGCTGTGTAACCACAAGCAGGTATTAGTGCGAGGTGAAAAAGGGCATAGTGTCCAGGCGAACGGCGAGTAAGGCTGAGGACAGGCTAGGACAGGAGTCAGCCTTGTTTCACTCGGCCTCGTTGAGAGTGGGCCGGCTTCGCCTGCCGGCTCCCGATAGGTAGCTGAAGAAGGGTCACCAGCCAATCGGGACTCAGCAGCGTCTGCTGGGTGGATTAGGCAGTGGATGCCTCAAATGGGTGGCGGGCGGCCATCTTTGAGTGTGCTGGGCTCCACATGGTGAGCAATGGTGGAAGCATGCACACGGTCGCAATTTCGGCCGGAAACACAGCGCCAAAGCAGATTTCAGTTGCAGGGACAGCAAGGGCATCCGGGCATCGTAGCTGGGATATTGTGATGCAGAGAATCCGTTTTGCACAATTTGGAGGTGCGCTTACCGGAAAAGGTTGTAAAATTCAGGGTGCCTTCCCTTTGGTAGACCACTGCTCCTGCAGGGTCATGGGAGCTCCTGCTCCACTGAAGAGGAAGGGGGGAATGCGTAGCGGCTGGGACAGGCTAGGACAGGAGTCAGCCTTGTTTCACTGGGCCTCGGTGAGAGTGGGCCGGCTTCGCCTGCCGGCTCCCGATAGGTAGCTGAAGAAGGGTCACCAGCCAATCGGGACTCAGCAGCGTCTGCTGGGTGGATTAGGCAGTGGGTGCCTCAAATGGGTGGCGGGCGGCCATCTTTGAGTGTGCTGGGCTCCACATGGTGAGCAATGGTGGAAGCATGCACACGGTCACAATTTCGGCCGAAAAAACACAGCCGAATGTCTCTCATTCACTTGATGCAGTATTGTAATAATACCAGGTGTCATGCACAGTGGGCCTCATTATAAGTTTGATTGTCCGGAAACAAGGGTGCTGGTAAGCTCACCAACACCGTTGTTTCTGGACTGGCAAACTACGAGTCTGCTTGCCATGGCCGATGTGCCCGACAGGTCTGACCCTGCCGGGCGCAGCCGCCATGGTAGGCAGACTCTTCACGGGAGCACTGGCACTGTTGCTAACGGTGCTGGTGCTCCTGTGTCCCCACACCCATAGAGAATGGGAATTAACAAATATATCAGCACCTGATTTCCCAGCCGCCAGGCTCGGAATGAGCCGGTGGCAATGGGAGGTCAGGCTCTGGTAAATTATTATGGGTCTGGCGCCAACCCTCCGGTAGCACCGGCAGGGTTACCGCTGGACCTGTATCCTGGACCCGTAATGATGCCCAGTGTCTTCCTGTTGCTCATCTAATAGGTCGGAGGTGAGGAAGTGGGGTCTATCAGTGACGTGAACATCTGCTTCTCTACACCAGCCCTGCAAACACTCTTAAAAAAGCAAACATCCCAGCAGAAGGTATGCATGAAATGCAGCAGCACACAAAGGGCAGAGGTTAATTTTATGTACTGCTGCTGATCTTGCTGCACCTGCCCACCCTAACTGTTCATAACAGCCAAGTAAGATTCCGTGGTTCTCTGGTTGTAGCAATAGAAAATGGACGTTCAACACTTTAAGTAGTAAATCCGTATTGTTATTAACACAAAGCCTGACGAGTTTACAGATAGTGGGACAAGCAAGCTCCTGTTGCTCTTTCAGACAAAGAGCAGCTGCATTCGCTCAGTTCGGATTTCACATTTCACACCACGCTATTCACGCCAGTCGCTCACAGATTCTACACCACTGCCTTGCCACACGCTGCACGTCTTTTCAAATCTTATGCCGCACACGGCAACATCGAGGGGATGTTTCATGGCCACCAAATTGCCTTAGGCTCTTGGGAAGGATGTCAGAGGTACCTTACTTGATGCCTCAAAAGTCTTGGAAACATTTGGGATTCCTTTTAACATTCTTTTAACATTCTGATCACCTATTCAGAATGTGACGGTCTCAGTAGTGGCTGAAACCAACTGCCTACAAAGTCCACCACTGTTGTATCCTGGTCTATTTTTTTGCCTTCATTAATTTTTTACATAAAATTAGGCATTAAAGTTGACGCAATTGACAATGTCAAACTGCTGGTCATCTGTTGGGGAGGGAGGGAATGGTGTGGGGGCATTCTGTAAACGTTGTACGGTTGAAACTGCAATTTTGCATGGTATTATCACTGAAGATAAATTCTCTTTCAGTTCTCTGGGGTCAAAATAAAGGACAACAATTCTGAATTTCATCTTGCTTCACAGAGAAATCTGCATTTCAGAGACTTTCTCTTTCCGGAAAGTGCTTTATTGTACATAGGATCTGTAAACGTCCAAAATCAACAGTGCGCATTTGGCAATCTCAGAGGAATGCATGCAGCTTATTCTTTGGTACAACTTTACAAAGCCACTGGTCTCGGAGGTTCCCAGTCTTTTGACAAAAACACTTGAAGATAGCGCATGAAGTATTTTAGAAACACAATCCCACAGAAGAATATCGTCTGAAAAATGTTTTTTTTTAAATATAGACAATGTTGTATGTAAATGATGACTCTGAATGCCGAGCATTTTTCTCGTGTGATATCGGAAAAGAACAAGTGCCTTAAAAAGAACCATGTTTTAATCATTTTTATGCACAAGTTAGTGTATGTTTAGTTTAGTCCTCCTGGACACAGCAACCTGGGATTTTGTAAGAATGAAGACATTTATTTTTTTCGATCTCATGTCATATTCTGATCTCTTTGTGTTAAAGTATTTTTTTCTCTCTTGCATCCGATGAATGCAACGTTTGATTTCCACTTAATGCAGCAATTCACACTTTCATTTCCTTGACAGTTTCTGGGGGATGCTTGCAGCTATCAACAGAATTGGAAACAAAAAAATACTTTCTGTGAAGTTTCCAGTTTCAGTAGCAGTGAACATGTTTTGAGAATTTGAGAAAAGTAAATACAATAAACGCATGAACTAACGAAATCATTAAAACAAATGCAAGAACTCAAATGATCTTCATATCAATATTAGTTTCCCCTTATATCACACACTTCACCTCCTGCTCGACGAAGGAAACCCATACCATCACATTAAGAGAACCTTTGACATAAATTAAGGTAAAAGTTAAGGGGTTGCACTTACTCTTGATTCGGAGAGTCGTTAAGCAGCACTGGAAGATGGTGGAATCCTTCTGGCCTGGTGAAGTTCCTCCACAACCCCCTCTTCAGATCTCACTTACTATTTTAGTTTTTTCCGTTTTTTGTTTGATTTTGTTTTATTGGATAAAACAAAACAATGTAACCTTTAACATTTTAATTACAGATTTACAGCAAGATTTATCTACTATGCTTCCAGGCCCCAACAAGGAACTTGAACACGCTCCAGGGTGTCATGGCTAAGGGACCAGCATTCTCAAGACCAATATTGATATATGTATCGAAGAAATATTCTCATTATCAACAGGGGTTAGTGTTCACTAGACCAACAGTGAACAGGTTAGAAACAGTGGGCCTCATTATTAATTTGCTGGTCCGTAATTAACGTGCTGGTAATTCTGTTTACCGGCACGTTTCTGGACCAGCAAACTACGAGTTTGCCAGTGGGGTGGCCTGATTTACCTCCAATGAAGAGCTGGAGGTAATTCAGGCACCCGACTGGCAAAAAACAGCCAGTATTACCAGCATTGGTATTACCGGTGCTGGTAATACTGGCAATGCCCTCATGAAGTCCTATGAACTCCATGCAATGGGGATTAACATACCATTGCTGGCACCTGTAATATGTTGGTAATTCCAGCATATCAGGCAAGGTAACAGTATTGCTGTTTGCCAGTATCCCGTGGATTTACTGGTGGGATGCTGGCAAACACATAATAAGGCCCACTATCTTATTCAGAGTCATATGCTGGCCTAACCTATATGTTCTTTTAGCACCATGATTCTCAGTCCTTCCATCTCTCTTTAGCTGAAGTACAGGCACCCCTAATTTAATAGTCACTCACAGTCGATGGGCTTTTATAGTGCCTCAAGTACTTCTTTCCTAGCTCTCTATCTTTCTTGGCTGGCGCAGAGTCATTAAGGCCTTGCATTGGTCCTCCTGGACTTAGCTACCAGGCACCACCACCCGGTACCCTAGGTCATCAGACATTAGATGGATGGTGGGACCCCAAGGTACTATCAGCTTTTGAAAAAAAGGTCTGGGAGTCCCTCTACTGAGAACGAAAACCGCCAAATAACCTGTTCTCTGCGAAGCTGCCTACTTGGGAGGGTCTACAACCACATTTTAGCTCACTATACATTTCACAGAGGAGAAATATCCATTTGCATATCAGTCTGCCCCCCCCCCCATTCGGGAAGTCCAGCTCCGAAATGCTAGGCAATTCTCTTCTGAACAAGAGTACCAACGGCAAAGCCAGACCTGTGTTGTGGCCCAGTCTGGCCTGCTTTGTGCTTTCCAGGGACGTCATTTGGGGGTCGCTACTGCGACCCCTGGGGGCTGCAACTGTGACCTCTGGGGGCAACAGTTGCGACCCCTGTGGACTTTATTGTGACCCCACTTAAAAAAATATCTTTTTGCAACAAAAGAAAACTGGTGCTCCTGATGTAGCGGACCCTCTCGTGGCCGGCGGCATGGGTGACCCACTACACCAGGTCTGGTGGGTCCCCAGCCCCCCAGTCCTCACCCATCAGGGTGAAGGCTGGGCCGGGGAGGCTCTTAGTAGGGGTTGGAGCTGACCGTGACATGTGGCACATGTGACATGCCGCGTTCAATCCAACCCCTTCTCCCTCGGCTTCCTTGCAGCTCACATAAAAGAACCAGGAATCTCTTGCAGCTTCCTACTTCCTGTTTGTGAGTAGCAGGAAAGAGCCGAGGGGGCCTGGAAGGACGGACCGAAGCTGCAAGAAAAAGGTAAGAAGGCTTTTTTTGTGATATTATGTGTGTTTTGCATGCGGTAAGTGCGTGTCAGATGTATGTGGAGGGTTGGTGAATGAGAAGTGATGTGATGTGTGTTTTTTAATGTTCTGGGTGGGTGGGTGGATGTGTGCCTGTGTAGAGAATGCAATGAGTGGATTTACGAGAAGGTGTGAGTGACTGGTGGGTGGGTAAATGAGAAGTGATGTGTGTTTTTGAGTGTTCTGGGTGGGTGTGTGTGCCTGTGTAGAGAATGCAATGAGTGGATGTAAGAGAAGGTGTGAGTGACTGGTGGGTGAGTGAGAAGTGATGTGATGTGTGTTTTGAGTGTTCTGGGTGGATGAGTGTGTGCCTGTGTAGAGAATGCAATGAGTGAATGTAAGAGAAGGTGTGAGTGACTTGTGGTGGGTGAATGAGAAGTGTGAGTGACTTGTGGGTGAATGAGAAGTGATGTGTGTTTTAGAATGTTCTGGGTGGGTGGGCGTATGCCTGTCTAGACAATGTAATGAGTGGATGTATGAGAAGGTGTGAGTGGCTGATGGGTGAATGAGAAGTTATGCGATGTGTGTTTTTTAATGTTCTGGGTGGGTGGGTGTGTGCCTGTGCAAAAAATGTAATGGGTGGAGGTAAGAAAAGGTGTCAGATTCAGTGACTGGTGGGTGAATGAGTATGCTGAATATGATGGTGTGTTTTTGAACGTTCTGGGTGGGTAGGTGGGTGCCTGTGTAGAGAATGTAGTGAGTGCATTTAAGATAAGGTGTGAGTGAGTGACTGGTGGGTGATTGAGCATACATGTGGTAGTGTGTGTTTGAATGTTCTGGGTGGGGTTTGGTGTGTGCCTGTTTGGTGATTCCAGTGTGAGTGCGAGAGGAGATGTATGGGTGAGTGGCCGGTGGGTGAAAGGGGATGCATATGTGTGTAAGGCCCTGGGAGACTGGGGATCACATCATTTGGGTCACATCCTTTACTGACTTTACATGTTTTACTGGTATTTTTGGGCAAAGGCAAGTTCATGTGTTGTGCCATTCCCTGGCTACACTGTCATTTTGGTGCAGTCAGTCTAGCCATTGCTTACTATGGGATGACATTTATTTCTCAGTATCTTTAAAAAAGCAAGCATGATAACTAGTGTTACCTCGCTAGACTGATGTTTTGGTGTAGCGGCCTGTATATTCTTCACTGTAGCATGTCATTTTATTAACTGAGCATCTATGATAAATCAAGCAAGATAAGTGTTCTTATGGGTCTGGACTGGCTTACATTGGAACCAGTTTGGATAGGTTTTCCTATTGTGACATGTCACTTATAATGACCAAACCAACAGCAGTATGTACTTACATAGGAGTACCGGCATATATTGGCAGTGCCAGTTTTGTGCCCAGTGCCAGTAAAGATAATATAGAAGAACGTCTTAAAGCGTACATAAGAATGGTCTTATATGGGAATGCTAGCATATGTTGGTGAAGCTAGCATGGAAATATATGGGCACAGCCAGCATACAAATGTTTACAATTTATGTTCCTTGCTCTGAAAATGTTTATTAGCGAATCAAACAGACAATCTTTTACATATTTTAGCATCATATCTTTTAACCTCAAATTATGATGTTCCTTTAAAATTGAGAAATTTTACATTAAACATCCTATTTGATGCTGAAATTTCTATCATGCTCCTGATTCAAAATCCGGTTTGTGCACAACTCAAATTGTAGCAATATGATTGGATAGTTACTCAAAACAATTGTAACACGTATGTAGATTTCAATCCAGTGTTATTTGGATACAAAAGGTTCTGTGTCATGGCAGGATATTGAAATAAATGTCCTTCTCCTTATTTTCGAAGCCAATATTTGAGGTTTAGACTAAAATTGTGGCACACAAAGGACATCCTAGCCAGACGCTGAATCATTAAGACAGAAGAAAATATCTATTGATTTTGTGAAAAAGAAGCTCAGAAAGAAACTTTGCAGCATCTGGTGGTCGAATGTATCTCTCTGTCGCAAAGATGTAATGAATGTTTTAAACGGTTGTTTAATAATCATGATTTTATGTCTATTGGTGAAGCATGGCAAAATATATTTTGTACAAACAGAGCCTCTGTCAGGATAGCTACTATCCAATTTTTAGACTCCATAGGAATGAAAGATCAGCATACTGTGATCAAGAAACTCTTGGGGTGATTCATGGAATGATTGTGTGCCGAAATGTGTGGCGCAAGCGTGAAAAACGCAGGGCACGCATGCGAAACACACGTGTGTGCCCGTTTCACGATTCATGGAAGGCACTGCGTGTGGCTTACCTGGGACCTGTGCCGAATCCGTATGAGAGACACACATCACTGCGACATCCCAAAAGCTGTCTGTGAGTCACCCAGTGAAGGCGTACAACATCCAGCGCACACACCTAAAAAGGGGGCAGAACATGCGGAATGGGGAACAACACACAAAAACGTGGGTGTAACAGGGAATTCCAGCAGCGAAATGCCGCAACGCCCACACGCGCGCTAACAACACGTATTCATGGAATTGAAGAGGGCAAACCCGTGCACACCAAAAGAGGCGCAAAGCCGGAAACACGTCCGCCACGCGAAAGCAGGTGGAAGCGCCCCGTGCAGCATAAAAGTTTGTGCAAACAACAAACAAGCATACAGCTACGATGAATTTTTCATTTCTTGCAGCAGTGATCGTGGGACATCGCAGGAGGAGGAGGATAGCCAGGCCCTGCATTTTCTTACCCAGGAACAACCTTTTTGGGATGCCCGATGACTAGGTCTATGGCGGGTATAGGTTTCCACCTCATATCATCTAAGACCTGGTGTCTGAGTGGGAGAATGACCTCACATCACCCACCTTGTGCTACCAAGCACTGAGCCCCTTGGAAAAGGTGCTCCATGTACTGCATTTTTTGGCCACTGGGCCATTTCATTGGACAACTGCCATAGTTGGTGGCGTCTCACAGGCCACGCAGTCACGCTGCCTACATCAGGTGTTGGCAATCATGAATGCACACCCCTCAGTCCACAGGCACATTTACATGGCCAGAACACCTGCAGAAAGGCAGGCCGTGGTCCAGGACTTTTACGGGGTGGCACACTTCCCCAAAGTGCTTGGTGCCATTGATTGCACCCATGTGGCCCTACGTCCACCTAGGGCCACTGAGCACATCTATCGCAACAGCAAGCACTGACATTCCATCAACATGCAGGTTGTATGCAATTCCAAGGGAATCATCACCTCTGTCTCGGGTCCACCCATGACAGTTTTATATTCAGAATGTCAGCCCTACACCGGGACCTGAAAGCTGGGAGGAATGACAACACATGTCTCATTGGTGAGTATAAATGCCTGTGCACATGCATGCATATCACACACAAATACACAAACCCAACTAATGACAACCATTATCACCTCCCCAAGGGACAGTGCCTACCCTCTCAGCACCTACATGATGATGCCAATACGGCATCATGATGACCGACACGTTTCAATAGCCAAGACAATGAGAGAGCAGTATCCAAATATTAAACATCATTTTCATGTATGGCATGTTGCCAAATCAATCAATAAAGAAATCTCGGCTGCAGGGAAAAAAAAAGGTTTTGAAATTATTTCGCAATGGTCCCAGTCTTACAGCAACCATCTTTGGTGGAGCTCCAAAACATGTGATGGGTCTGTGGAAATTCTACTGGAAAAATGGTGCCACTGTTCGAACGTTCACCACTGGACAGAAAACCAACATTTCCACCAATGTGAACATGGCCCTTTGTCCCCAGAGCAGGCACGGAAGAAGAAGTGGTTGATACCATCTTCAGCTCCACACAAAGCCCTTGAAAAGATTGTGTTTGATAAAACTCTATCAAGAGATCTGAAGGGACTCACAGAATTCTGTCATACAGGAGATTTGGAGGTGTTCCACAATATGTGCCTAAAGTACAGGCCAAAGAGATTGGATTTTGGCATCCAGGGGATGAAATGTAGGACTTTAGTAGCGGTATTAGCGCATAATGAGAATGTGGGCCGTGAACAATCTAGGACAGCTGGAAACTTAGGGATGCTTCTCTACAATATGGCCTTTACAAAAAGAAGCAAAACATGGGTGGTCAAGCCAGTATATGATGAAATGGAATTTAATTTTGTGAAAGATCTCATTGTTAATGTCGTTGATATGCGTAGTCATGGAATCGCGCACAAATCTGTTCAGAGCACACATACATTGCCACAAAACATTGCCAGCGTCCCATGTCGACCCAAAGCAGAGCTTTTAAAATTGTTCAAATCCCGGTTGAAATGATGACTGTCTGTTTTTATTTTTGCAAAAAATGTTTCTATAATCGGTATAAATAAAGTATGCATTTTGTCTTTTGAAATCTACTCTCTCAGTCCTTTTCTTAAAAATATATTACAATTATTACGATTTGCTTTCACATTTCACAGTTTAGTTTAGATACTGTGGGACCTTCATTTTTCGTGTTAATGAATAATGGGTAACAGTGTGTAAGAATTTTTGGGTTTTGGCAGTTGACTTACAATAAAGTTCGGCAAAAAGCTGAATAACTGCTGGACCTACAAAAGGGATTAGACCTAGGCCACAAAACATTCTAGGCACGCAAGAAGTACTGACTGTGAAAACATGCCATGGGGAAGGAGGCCATGAGATAAGCAGAAGTGGCCCTACTGGCAAATTTCACCTACAGCTGAGCAGCGCCACGAACAACGAGCGGACCCCTATTTCCTGAGCCCGTGTTTCAAAATTCATTTTCTCATGGATTTGTTGACACGGGATGTTGCAAAGCAAGAATGTATGTTCATTTTGAGTTAAGGTCACCAGCTTTGAATTTCGGATTGGGAGCTGTGAGGCCCCACGCGTTCCTCGCACAGTATATTTTTTGACCTTGAGAGGTAGGGACCATTCCGAAAGGGATTGAATTGAGGGGGGGTCTAATAACGTATGATATGATAAGGTTGCCCATTCCGAAACTGCACCTAGTTACATATAAGTTCAGTTTTTGAGAAAACGTTGACACGAACTGATGATTTTGCATCACGGTCTGCATTACGCCTAGAGAATGGAAATTGCGAATATAATGTAAATTTCTCTTTAGACGATTTCATACCAGAACTAATCGAAATACGAATAGCTGACTGTTACTGATGGGTGACATTGTACTTGTTCGTTCTGTTTGGCATATTGAAATGAATTGCTATTACTTCTATCTACTGGGCAACAGGCAGAGGCGTAGACAGGGTAGGGCCTGAGGGGCAAAGCCCACCGAAAATTTCTAGACGTTCACTCAGCAGCACTGTGTAGGAATTTATAGATGTTAATGTCACTGTGGTGGGCTCAACTACATCATCTTCAGGCCCCACTTGTTAGACAATCCTGGCCATGCCTCTGGCAACAGGGGCAGGCCAGCATCGAGACGCATGTAGACCACCACTCATTTCTCCCTGGCTCTACGCTAATAAATCATTACATTGTTTTTGCACATCGAATTCTTGCCCCAGTTTATGCATTACGGTTAGTGCTCAACATTCTCATTCGCACTATCCGCGGAAACAAATATCAGAGTACTTTGATATTCCACGTTGTATTCTTTCGGTTCACATTGTGTCACCTCTGCGCTAATAAAGGAAATTAATAATTGTAATAAAGATCGGCTACTGAGACACTCGATTTTTATCTTTTGCAAACAGGTACATCGTTCCGTTCTGCGAATGTCATCTATTCCAGACCACGACCGATGGCTTCTTCAACCGCCAGCCTGCAGCTACATGTCAATCGCTGGATCTACTTGACCGTATTTTGGGACGACAGACAAGGTCCAATTTGTCCGTACGCAGTACTGGCGGCTAGGAGCAACATAACAACCTTTACGGTGCTGTAGTGCCAAATTGAAGCACCAGCCTTGCAATTCACTGTGTGACCGAAGTGCTTCGATTACCCAAAACGAAAACCCTGTGTCCCAAAAGGAACAGCGCGTGACTCACGATAAACATTTGCGGATTTATTAAATGAGAGCAAAGCACAAAAAGTTCTATTTTAATTGATTAGGTCACATGGCGATTGTTATTGAAACATTTAATGTGAAATAAATTGACTTTACCAATTGTACAGTCTTGTTGTCTCCTCTTAAAGTACAGTTTCATATTCCTATTTGTGACACGCCGTGCTGTGAGATGATGTGTGTTGTTTTCCGGGTTCCGCGTCTAGTCGCGTAGGTGACGACTGGGTGCGTTTGGCCACGCTGCCCAGCAACGTCACGGAGAGAGGCAGGGAATATGAATGATTTGGTGATGTCAGGCTCTGGGGTGGGGGACATGATTTAGTGCTGCAAACGCAGGTCACCCAGGGTGATGCGGCAAGTGATAAGATTATGACAAGATGGCTGCACCCTGCTGCCTGATTTTGTTTGTGTTCGACAGACGAAAACTCGGGTAAGGTGCATGGGAAATGTTTGTACGATCGATCGAATTATGGTTAAAACCACATGGCTGAACCATAGGGACAATAATATTTCTGACCAAACCATTCCTTTAATTCCTCCCTGACTTTTCCCAAGATGTCCTTTTTCCTCTCTAATAGAATCCTGTATTAAATATTTCCTTGTTGCTCTCTCTCAGCTTATCTTCATGCCCCCATGCTCTTATTATGTTCATTCACTATTGCAGCATCTGTGATCAACGGACCCCTCCCCAAGCAACCTGAGGAAAACACTGAAGCAAAGGTCTGTTTTTTTTTTCCTTTCTCGGAGCATGTTCGTGGACACACATCACTGCGGCCTCCTCAAAAACCTCTCTCTTAGCAGATGGGGTCATCCGCCACCAGTGAGGGAGCAGTACTGAAAGAGACCTCAGAGCAAGTGACAGCTCGAACAACCAATGGCGAAATCGCAAAATGCTGTAGGATGAGGCGAACAAACAAGAACAAGAGCATTCCTACCCACTCAGAGATGAGAGTGGGCGGGGCTGAGGGAGTGAAGGCCAGCAAAGGTTAGATGAGAGCTGACAGGGAAAGCCTGTGGCCCGGAACACAAAAGCAGAGCAAGAGAATGATACAATGGAGAGGGACGAATATCATATAGCCTGTGCAGACGGACCAAAGTACAGTGGCAAGCCAAAATGTTTAGACATGCTAATTTTTGGGGGCTCTCAACACTCATCTGTATTCATGAACATTACAGATACGCGGAGCCACGATTCCTGTCAACCTCCTTTATTCACTTCACATCATAACTAACATTTCCCTCCCCTGTCCCTCCCCTTCCGCCCTCTTCCCGCCTTGGTGTGTGTGTTTCCTTAAAAGGGCTGTGTCCCTTTTAACCACGTTCAACACCTCCCCCGTGCTTAACATGAAAGCCAGGTTACATCTGTTCGATGAGTCTCACTGGTCTTCTTAATGTTCTGTGGGATCTGCCTGGAGATTCCCTACTTTCCCCAATCGCTTCAACTGGGGGTTCTACTTCGTCTTCCTCGCTGGGGTCTTCACCCGCTGTCTCTTGTGTCTCTGGCTCTTCAAGCTATAGGGCCTCATTACGACCCTGGTGGTAAGTAACGGCCATTACCGGCATGGCGCAATTAACGTGTCCGTGCTGGCCAGAGACAGCTAAAAGCGGCACATTACGACTTCTTGGGAACGAGCATTGCGCCATGCCGGTAATGTAATCACTGCCATGCCGCTAAAGGCCGTAAAAACCCCACTTACCGGCAAATAGCACCTCCGCCACCCTAGCCATCGACATTAGCGGTCACCGCTAATAGCGGTAACCAAAATTAGCGGGAACCGCTATTAGCGGCGACCATAAATAAGCGGATCCGGAAGTTGCGTCACCGCACAGGAACGGGAAAGAGCCCGGCGGCCATCTTTAAAAACACAATCCATTGCCATCCTCTTCAACCAGTGGACACCTGACCCCCACAACCTCCACAAACCTTCTACACCACCCATTCCACATCACAATGCCAAAAGTTTTGAAAAAGACTGGAGATCGGCTGCGGCAGGAGCGCTTTTCAAGGGAGGAGTTAAATATGTTGGCTGAAACCCTCCAAGAGCATGCCGATGTTGTCTTTTCCACGGAGATGACCAGACCGGTGCTGATGAGAAAGAAGGCCATATGGGCCATGGTAGCCCAGAGGGTCAGTGCTGTCGGCACAACACCCCGCAATGCCAGACAATGCAGAAAAAGGTGGGACGATCTACATCTCCGCGTCAGGAGTATACTGGCGGCCAATAGGAATCTGGGCATGGCTACTGGCGGAGGAGCTGAGTCACCCATCAAACTGCAGCCGTGGGAGGAGATATGTGCCGCAACCATAGGCACGGAGAGCATTGAGGGGGTTGGAGATATGGAGAGAGGAGCCCCGACATCAGGCGACGCAGGTAGGTGCCTTAAGTCCAGCTATGCCAAACTCAACACAGTGATGTCCAGATGTTTGGGAAGTGCAATGATGCCTAACACTGTCCACACGACACATTAGCACAAGACTGCCTACAGGCAGTGCTGACCTCCACCTTGTACACATGCATTATGCACCCCCTTTCTGTAGCCACCCACATGCCTCTGTGCTTCTACCACCTAAGAGGGAGACAACCTGTATGTCACTGCCTCTAATGTGCACCATCTAGTAATCAAAATGAATGCAGCCATCACAATGCCTGCTCAATGTCCGTAGACCCATCATTAACCCTCTCCCTCCTTTGGTCCACCACAGGCTCTCATTCGGACAGTGCCGATGAAGACACAGGCACAACACCTGCCAAGAAGCCCAGGCCCGAAGAGCCACAACACCGTCCCTCCACCTCAGGTAGAAAAAGCAAACCCCCACAACAGCAAAAATCCTACAGCACATCACAGGCCACAGCACCGTTGTGCAGCAAGTCAAGCACTAGGGCACCACCTACTTCAACCATCCGCCCAGTGGTGTCCACTGAAGGCACTGGGTCCGCAGGAAGCAGCACCATCAGTGAGACTGCTGCCACTGCAGCTAGCTCAGACAACGAGGAAGGGGATGTAGATGTTGTCGTGGGTCCCCCCATTTGCCCCCTGCATTCCCCCTACCTGTCCCCGTGCAGCCAGCATGACAATGGCATACAGGGGCAATCTCCTGAAAACTCTTGGCCGGCCACTCCATGCCCAGTAGCAGATGTGCAGGGGGGGAGCAGCATAATGGACACGCCAGAACCATCAGCCACAGGCCACAAACCCCAGGAGTCAATGCAGGAAATAATCACGCGGCAACAGCAACTAACATCCCTGTTGACACAGCATGTTGTAGAACGCGCCAACACAAGGGGGGAAATGCACTAATGTGCTGATACTGTAAAGGCTGCCATCGAGTCCACTTCTAAGGACATTTGTGCCGAACTGGCCGCGGTGCAGCACGTACTTTCCGAGCTAGTCCAAACAATGAGGGACAAGCGTCCATGTGAGCAGCCCAGTTCCTCCTCGGCTGCCAGTTCTACTTGAACCAGCCCCGTCCGCAGATCGGGCAGGAACCTGCGGCATACAGACAGGGGTGCACCGGGTGCCGGGAGAGGGGGGTGCCAATAGATGCGGCCTCGTGTACAGATGCCACATGATGCACTTGAGCACAGTCATCCACACCATGTTATGGGGAGTTGGTGTGTTGGGGAGTTGAGGGGGCAGGGGGAGTGGGTGTGTTGGGGAGTTGAGGGGGGAGGGTGGAGTGGGTGTGTTGGGGAGTTGAGGGGGGGTGGGTGTGTTGGGGAGTTGAGGGGTGTGAGGGGAGTGGGTGTGTTGGGGAGTTGAGGGGGGAGGGGGGAGTGGGTGTGTTCACGTAGAATTACTATTTCAATACACTTTTTGGTTATGCACAAATCACATGTGTAGACATTGCTCATTACGTATGTGTGTTTTATTGGTGAACAGTCTACAGTGTGCATGTCCCAGACACACCCAGTGCCCCAAGTGCCATCTCCATGTGACACCCCCCATCCATGTGTGCTAGAAGATTTTGTTGATCAGAGTCCGACGCATGTCACGTCCCTCCTGTGCATCGCGTCCTCCCTGGGGTGCTGCCCCATCCCCACCCTCCTCATCTTCTTCGTCAGGTGGTTGCTGTTCTGTGTCAGGGGGCAGGGGCACATTCCGTCTGATGCACATATTGTGTAGCATCACACATGCCATGACAATCTTTGCCACCTTCTCATGGCGGTACAGGAGTGACCCACCAGACCTGCTGAGGCAGCAAAACCGTGCCTTTGAAGAGGCCAAATGTCTGCTCAATCACCACACAGGTTTGTGTATGGGCACGATTATAGTCCTCCTCTTGCCTGTTCTGTGGGTTCCGGACTGGGGTAAGGAGCCACCACTTCAAAGGATAGCCTGCATCACCTGCATGTGGGCAACAATGTATGTGTAAGTTAACTCATCATGTTCGACCTCATTGAGTGATACCATGGCATGCATTTGTTTCTTCATCTCAAGCCCATTTCCATGCATGAATGGAGTCACACAATGTGAGTGCTATGTGTGTATTCCTCTTATGGACTGTTTTGCATGCCATCGACTAGTGTGTGCTGGGGGGTCCAGTTCCTTGTGAGTGCACATGCACTGTGTTAGTCCACAACGGTTGTTTCTGTGATCTTGCAGATGTCCAGTAATTTTCATGCTTTCATCCTGGCAACGTTGATGTCAGCCTCATGATGCTCTCACTACGCACAACAAATGGTGCCATGCAATGTAGTTGGGCATCTGTGTCAGTGTAGTGGTGTATTGATGTATTTGACCCTCATGTGACTCCTTTATACGCAGTGATGGGGGACTGGCCTTTCAGTTCATGGTGTTTTGTGGTGTGTATTGGCTATAGTCGTTGCTTGTAGCTGCATTTTGTTGAGCGGGATGCGGTCTGATTTGGTACAGTGCACATGCAGATGTCTGTGGGATGGTTGGGACACTGCTTCATTCGCATGGTAGGGCTGCTTACATCTTGCATTATGTAGTCAGGTGTCAGGTCCAGTCTGGGCTGCTTTTGGGGTATGAGCTTGCTCCATTCCCTCTGGTACTCGCAGCTAGTTGAAGTATGCATCTCCCCCCCCCATCTCAGCCAGGTGAATTATGCATCTATGCCTCAATCACCTACCCACATTACATTTCCATGAGCCTAACATGCAACTCACCGAGAAGCCAGGATCTCTGCCCTGCATGTCGCTCCATGTAGCGTGGAATCGTGGAGTTCCGCAGGACCATTGAATCATGGGTTGATCCGGGGAATCGAGTACAACAATGTATGATGATCCTGTTCGAGTCACATACCATTTGCACGTTGATTGAATGGTATAGTTTACGGTTGCGGTACGCTACCTCCATGGCATGTGGGACCACCAATTCCACATGGGTGCAGTCGATGGCACCAACGCAACCAGGTATGCTGGCCAGTGAATGGAAACCAACTTTGGTGTTTGAGATCTCCTGGGCAGACCGTGGTAAGGAAATGTGTTTGTCTGTGTGCTTGAGGAGGGCATCAGGCACTTGGCTCAGCGTACGTGAGGATAATGGTTGTGAAATGCCATGCTCTTGCCCCACTGTGTGTTTGTAGGTGCCTGTGGCCAGGAAGTGGAGCACAGACACTACCTTCAGTAGGGGTGGGATGGCGGTGTGTGTTTCAATGAGGCTGACTATGTCGTCATGTATCATTTCCACAATGGTGGTGATGGTGTCCCGGTCCAGGGGGTACAGGGTGTGGATCTGGTCAGCGGTTAGGTTGAATGGACTTGCTCAGATGCGTGGAATTGGGGGCTGCCTGCATGGTGGCACTGGATGTGCTGGTGGGGCATGCTGGCCCTGCCTTGCCCTCCTTCTCCTCCTGCGTCTCTTCTGTGCTGCCTGTTGTTGTACTTCTTGTAGTTGTTGTTGTGGCACTTCCACTGCAATCAGGTCCTGCAGCCCCAGCATTGATAGTAGTGTTGGATTCATTGTGGAGTGTAACTGTGTGTGGGAAGGGGTGGGGTGTGCTCCTTTTGTGCTTGCCCAGTCTGTATTGACTCCTCCTGTGCTGATTGTGTGCACCTGGGTGGCATTAGCGCCATGGCGGTAAAGTACTTTACAGCCTTCACAAAGGCGTTATTTCCATGTCCGCGTGACTCGTAATGTTCACAACTTAGCGCCATGGCGGAATTTCCGGCATAGGAGTCGCGTGCCCGTGCCCTTGGCGCTTTTAACGGCACCGTTGATTACGGTGCCGCTAATAGCGCTATCTTGGGTCATAATTGGCCCTAGTGGTAAGCATTGCCGGTAATCCTTTACTGGCATCGTTTTTCACTTACCGCCAGGGTCGTAATGAGGCCCATAGTCTTTTAAAGAATGAGGAGTTTCTGGTGATGTCTCCTGGTTCTCCAGTCGCGGTGATCATAGGTCCTTTGATGGCTGTGATGACCCGAGGCACTGGGCTATGGCGCGTGTCTGTTCTCTTACGCTGAGATTGTCGGACTAGGACAGCTTGTCCTACCTCTAGTTGGGATTCTTTCGCTCTCCTCTTTCTGTCGGCCCATTCTTTGGCCTTCCTCTTCTTTTCAGCGTCTTGCTCTCTGATGGCCGTATCTTCTCCTGGGGTGTAGTCTTCCCACCTGGGAATGCGTGTTCGGGGTTGGTATTTCACCATGAGCTCGGCTGGCGGCTTCCCCGTCACATCGTGCTGAGTGTTCCTGTAGCTTCTGAGTATACTGCAGATGGCTTACATGTGGGGTATATGCTCCACTATAGCTTTCTGTCTGGTTAATTTGATGGTGGCCATAAACTGCTCCACCATCCCATTGGCTTGGGGCCAGAGTGGTGGGACCTTCTGGTGGTGGAACCCTATGTGACCCGCAAGCCTAGCAAACTCGCATCCTTGGAACGGGAATCCGTTATCTGCCTTGACAATGTTCAGGATGCCCCGCTCGCTGAATAGTTCATCTATGATGGGTGCTGTTTCGGTGAATGATGTCAATGGTATTTGCTTGATAAATGGGAACCTTGAGTATTTGCCGATGATTACCAACAGGTATTCACCTTCTTCTAGGGGTCCATAGAAGTCCATCGCGACTTTTTGCCAGGGCCTTGCTGGAAGTGTGGTTGGTTGGAGGAGGTTCGGGGTTGACCCCTTTGCTGCTAGTTGGCAGGGTCTGCAGTGCATCAGCATGTCTTCAACTACAGCGTCCATGTAGGGAAACCAGATGTGATTCCTGAGGATCTTTTTTGTGTTGTCAATCCCCCTGTGGCCCTCATGGGCTAGTGTTACTAGGGTCTTCCTTAGGTCTCTCTGAGCTACTAATCTGTTTCCACGAAGCAGTATGCCTTGGTCTGTGGCTATCAGTTCTCCTTGTACTTTGGCTAGCCGATCAAGGTCTTTCTTGTCTGCTTCCTCCCCTCTGTTTCCTCTTTTCTGGAGCTCTCTCCATTTGTTGGATCGGGTGAGGGAAACAGAGGCTTTGATCGTTGGGTCGGCCTTGCTTCTTTCCTCAAATACTGCTGTTGAGATCGTCGGTTCACATACCAAGAGTTTCAAGAGCCCTAAAAATTAAATTTGAAAAGTTATGATTACTATTCAAGTGGTATCCAGCAGGATATCCTGATTATTCTAACTTAGAACAACCCAAGGTGACCATGAGAAGCATAGAGCAATATAATGTCACACTAAAAACATCTGAGATCGTCGGTGGCATGGCATTTGTGGACAGATAGGAGATGTATTCTTCGGCTTCATGGGCTAGGGCGTCGTCATTGTTTATCATGGGGTGCCTGGACAGGTAGTCTACCGGATTGGCTTCACTCCCGGGTTTGTGGATGATCACGTAATCATATTCTTGTAATCTTATTCCCCAGCACTCTATTCGGGGCAGCATTTTGGTTTTGGGATTGGCAAATATCGAGAGGAGTGCCTGATAGTCCGTTACGAGGGTGAATTTCCGGCCAATGACAAAGTGGTGATATTTTTCACAGGCCCATACTGCAGCGAGGCTTTCCCTCTCGGCTTGCGAATAGTCCCTTTCTGTGTGTGATAGGGCGCGGCTGGCATATGCCACCACCGCATGTCAAGCGTTGTCTTTGTTTTCGATCTGGGCAAGGATGGCTCCGTGTCCCACTGGACTAGCATCTACCGTAATGATGGTGTGCCACTCTGGATGAAAGTACGCCAGCTGGCGGTTGCTGGTGAGACTCTCCTTTATGGTCGTGAACGCGGCTTGGCAGGGTGTGTCCCAGACAAAAGGTTGGTCCTTTTTCAGGAGGGTGCGGAGTGGGTTGGTGATTGTGGCATAGTTCGGGAGGTAGCGCGCACAGTATCCCTTCATGCCTAAGAAGGAACGTAGTTCAGCCGTTGACTTGGGGGCTTGGAGGTCAGTAATGGCTTTTATCTTGTCTGGGTCGGCTGTTATTCCTTTGTTCGAGAATATGTGCCCGAAAAATTTGAGGCTAGTCTTGTTGATGTCACATTTGAGTTTGTTTAGTGTCAGTCCCGCTTCTTGGAGGTTCCTGCAGACAGCTATTAGGGCTTTGTCGTGCTGTTCTTGGTCCTTTCCAAAGATCAGAATATCATCACTGTAGTTTAGGGCATCCATTTCAGACGGTATTAGGCGTCTGATTGTCTCTTGAAAGATCTTTGCAGCCGATGATATCCCAAAATGTAGTCGTTTGTATCTAAACAGCCCGTCATGCGTCGCAAAGGTGGTGATGGGTCTTGAGTCTTTGGTCTAGGACGAGCTGGTGGTAGCCCTGATTGAGGTCTAGTTTTGAAAAGTGTCTCGCCTGATTTAACCTGATAAGCATGTCTTCCAGGCTCGGGCCTGGGTGTCTCTCCCTTTGGATGGCGGTGTTTGGGTTGCGCATGTCGACATATATGCGTAGGCGTCCGTTGTCTTTGGGCACTATCACTATTGGGGATACCCATGGCGTTGGTCCTTCTGCCTTCTGTATGATGTCATTGAGGAGGACGAGCTGGATCTCCTTTGACACTTGTTCCTGAAAGTGGAAACCCAATTTACGGAGGTGCTGTGGCACTGGTGTGATGTCGGGGTTGATGTGTAGTTTGATGGCTGAGTTTTTGAGCATTCCCACTCTCTCAAATAGTTTGGGGAACTGATCTTTGAGGTCTCCTTTCGCGAGGGGTCGGCATGTTATTGCCATGATGGTTTCTCGTGTTGAGGGGTGTCCTTTTATTACTTCCGATTGGTCATATTGTAGGTCAATCAGTGCCAGGGCACTGGCCGTTCAGTAGCTGAGGAGGCAGCGACCTATGGACGGACTCTTTATGACGTGGATTGTGGATGTCACCGTGAGGCTGTGATGTGTCAGGTCACATTGAAATTGCCCCTTGGATGTCATGGGCAGGGCCGCTCCCCATTGGAAGATGTGTGTTCTGGATTTTCGAAGTGTTACGCTCACCTGGCTCGCACAGAGGCTTTGATCTGAACTGGAAAGCTGCGGTCCCCACCAATGTGACGCATAGGGCTGAGATGACGGACTGGACTGGCCCACCTAGCTTCGTTTGCTTGGCCCATAGGAATATTCTTCTACAAATGGAGAGAGGGAATTAACCACCTGTGGAGTTGAGCATAAATCCCCCACCCCCGCTGTTCTCCCCACTGATCACCTTTGATGCCCCCTCTTATAGTCTCACCTGATGGTTTGAAAAGATGAGCTCTCCATCCTGCATTGAGCCAAGGGGCGCGTAGATAACCAGTTGCTTCACTGGCTCGAAGGAATTGGTGAGTTCCAGAACAATATTGACTCCGAGACTCCTGGCAAGACGCCGTAAGTATGTAGTTCGTAAGAGTTAAAATGCCTGACTTTCACTCTTGTCCAATTCCTTGCAGGTTGCAGCTTGACCCTAGTGATGAGTTCCTCGTGGCAACCGGTAATATCCTGGTAAGGATTTGTATTATCCAACACAGTTCGATAAAATAATGTCAATATGTAACCTGTTGCTTTCTCCCTTATTCAGGCGCTGAGAGAAAGTATGAAGTCTCGGGGAATAATGCCTCTGGCGGTAAAATCAGGTAAGTCTATTGTGGTGAGGAGGGTTCCCCTTGTTAGTCCCTTTGTTTCACCTTGCTGTCCTTTTGTTTCCCCTTAGGGGCCGGGGTTCGACAAAGATGCAGTGGAAGCTGCGCCGACCAGTGAAGAGGAATAGTACTCCCGGTGGTAAAATCAGGTAAGTCTATGGGGGGGTAACTAATATTCCTCTGTGTATTCCCTTGGCTCACCTTGCTGTTCTTGTCTTCTCCTTAGGTGCCGGAGTGCAGCGGGAACATGCAGGAGGATGCAGTGGAATGTGAAGATGCTGTGAAGGCCAGTGAGTCCAGCGCGGCGCTGCAGCAGGCGAGGCGACGCGCATAAAATAACTTCTTTCTTCCAGCTCGAAGGCGCGATGGATCGGGAATTCAGGTAAGGATCAAAGGTATTGCTCTTGTTGTAACCTTTTCTCCTTCTTTCTCCCATTTTCTAGGAGCTCCAAACTCGAGGCGGGCGTGGCAGAAGACTGGATGCAGACTTGCAGGCACGGTGAGCGTTACGCTGCTGGATGCAGAATAACGCGAAGCATGTGCTGCTCTTCGGGCAGGGTTTAAATAGCCTCCAAAGTAATCCCAGGTAAGTATTCTTCCCCAGCCCCATCTGAGTAAAAAAATAGTCCCTAGGTAAAGTAGTTCCTTCCAAGCCTCTTTTGGCTTGGAGCTTTTGCAGCATGGTCTGCATCAGGTAAGTTTGCAGCATGGTCTGCATCAGGTAAGTTTTAATCTATGAGCCTGGTGCCTATGGCGCCAAGACTGACTCTCCATATGAGCCTGGCGCCATAGACGCCAGGACTGCACCCAAATAGCCCCTAGCAGGGGTTGTTGGGCTTGCTTGGGATAACTTGATGCCTGCTTCCAGGGTTGCTGGACTTGGTCTGGGTCCCCGGGGGTAGGCATCATGACAGCACTCCCCCCCCAAGGCCCCTCATAAAGTCGTTCTTCCCTGTGGTTTCGGTTTGTCTGGGAAATTTCTGTGGAATGTTTTCACCAATCGGGGTGCATTAACATGGTCACTAGGTTCCCATGACCTTTCCTGTGGTCCGTAACCTTTCCAGTCGATTAAATAAAAAAGTTTTTACTTTATCAGCTTGGAGTCCAGGATGTTCTTAACTTCAAATTTGGGTTCTCCGTCTACAAGGATGGGGTCTGGTGGCTTGGTTAGTCTTGTCCCTGGTTGCACTGACTTCAAAAGTGACACATGAAAGACAGGGTGAATTTGCCACCGGGTTGATAATGGCCTTAATAGAGTAAGGTCCCAAATATCTGGGGTTAAAGGTCCGTGTTCCCTTTATAGATATATATTTTGTGGCAAACCATACTTGGTCCCCTATCTGGTATTGTGGAGTATCACTTCTATGCCGATCAGCATCTTTCTTGTATTTTTCTTTCGCCTGTTTTAAATGTGTAGTTGCTTCCTTAAAGGCTTGTGTAATCGTAGCGTGCAGATGGTCCACTGCGGGCATTTCTAAGTCTTGGGGTGAGTCAAGGTCTGAGGTTGGAGGATGGTGCCCATATAAGGTATAAAAGGGGCTTTGTCCAGTTCCAGTGTGTACTGAATTATTGTATGCATATTTGGCGATCCAAAGAATGTCTTTCCAATTACTCTCAGTCTGATGTAACATACAACTCAGGTATTGTTTGAGAGTCTGGTTGGTCCTCTCCGTTTGACCATCGGTCTGGGGGTGGTGACTGGTCGACAACCTCACATCGATTTGCGCCAATTGATAGCATTTTTTCCAAAAATGTGAAATGAATTGACTGCCCCGATCAGAGACAAATACGGATGGAAATCCGTGCATGCGAACAATGTTTTCGAGGAACTCCTTGGCCAGGATTGAAGCTGAAGGTAATCCCTTTAAAGGAATAAAGTGGGCCATCTTGGAAAAAAGATCCACAATAACTAGAAGGGTGTTAAATCCATTACATGGGGGTAGATCAGTAATAAAGTCTAACGATAAGGTGTGCCATGGTGTAGGCGGAATGTCTAAAGGTTGTAAGAGTCCAGCTGTTTTTTTTTTTTACTTTTGTTTTGGGCGCAAATGCCACAAGACATCACAAATGATTTAATATCCTTTCCCCAGGTGGGCCACCAGAATTGTCTTTTAATTTTAGCTTCAGTTTTTGCAATACCTAGGTGCCCCTCCATTAGGGTATCATGATAACGGGAAATGACTAGCTCTTGTACTTCCTTCTGTGGCAGAAATAGTCGCCCTTGGTAATAAGGCAGATCATTGGTGACAGAGTAGTCCGGGCCTTTCTTTACCCAGTCCTGCAGGGCTGTAGGATCAAAGAGTTGCTGGATCTTTACCTGAATGTCCTCTAGTGTCTGTAGAGTAGTCATGCCAAGAATCCTTTGTTCGGAAATGATAGGTACTGGTTCTGGGTTCACTTCTGCCTCTCCCATCCCTATTCGGGATAAGGCGTCTGCATTACCATTCTTACAACCTGGTTGATAGGTTATCACGAAATCGAACTCGGCAAAGAACAATGCCCATCAGAGTTGACGTGACGATTGGACCTTGGCTGTCTTTAAATACTGTAAGTTCCGGTGATTGGTGATCACAGTAATGGTATGCCTGGCACCGAGAAGATAGTGCCGCCAAGCCTTGAAGGCGGATTTAATGGCTAATAACTCCTTGTCGGTAACCGCATAGTTTAACTCGGGTGCCGAGAACTTTCTGGACCAAAACGCTACTGGGTGAAGCTGGCCAGTTTCAGGGTCTTTTTGAGACAGGACAGCTCCCATGGCTAGACTGGATGCATCGGTTTCCACTATGTATGGAAATTCAGGGCGCGGATGCTTTAATACAGGTGCAGACGTGAATTTCGCTTTCAGCTCTTGGAAGGCATTTGCAGCTTCTTCAGTCCACATAAAGCATTAATTTTTTCGCAAGAGTGCTGTGATGGGATGTGCAACATGCGAAAAATCTGGGATGAATCTGCGGTAGAAATTGGCAAAGCCGAGCATGCTTTGTACTCCTTTAACTGAACTTGGTGATGGCCACTTAAGGATTGCGTCCACCTTTCGTGGGTCCATTCGGACTCCCTTTGGGGTCAGGATAAACCCAAGGCATTCAACTTCTGTGGCATGAAAAACGCATTTTTCCAGTTTTGCATATAGTTTGTGCTGGCGCAATTTCTCAAGGACTGCTAGGACGTGCTTCACATTGTCAGATTCTGAAGAGGAGTATACTAGAATATCATCGATATATATGACAACACAAACGTCAATGAGTTCACGAAGGACATCGTTCATGAAGTATTGGAAGGCTGCTGGTGCATTGCACAACCCGAAATGCATCACCTGGTATTCGAATAACCCATACTTAGTGCGGAAAGCAGTCTTCCATTCGTCACCCTCTTTTACACGTACCAGATGGTATGCCCCCCGGAGATCTAATTTAGTGTATATGCAAGCGTCCTTCACTAGGTCTAGTAGTTCAGGGATCAGAGGCAATGGGTATCGGTACTTAACAGTTATCTGGTTCAATGCGCGGTAGTCTATGAACATTCTGAGGTCACCTTCCTTTTTGGGCACGAAGAACAAAGCTGAAGATGCAGGGGACTTGGATAGGCGAATAAAGCCATTGGCAAGGTACTGGTCTAAGTATTGTCGTAGGTGAAGGTTCTCAGGTTCCCTAAGGGCATAGATCCTGGGGGGTTGTGCACCGGGTATGAGATTGATTTGACAATCGTACGATCTGTGAGGAGGTAAGGTGTTTGCCTGTTTCTTTTTGGAAGATAACCTGGAATTCTTGGTATTCTGACGTAGTTGCATGACTGCTGTGGTTACTGTGGCCAGGCCTGCGTTCAGATTTTTCTTTGGGTAACAGGTTTATGCACAATCCGGGAAGGTTATTCTCTTCTCTCGCCAATCAATACAAGGATTATGTGTTTCCAACCAAGGTATCCCCAGTATTATTTGGAACTGTGGGGCTTTGATTAGATCAAACACAATAGTCTTTCGATGCCCATCCTGACCCAATAATGTAATCTCTGCGGTGGAATGAGTTACAGGCCCAGAGGCAATTTCAGTTCCATCGACTGTGGTGATGACATCTGAGGTGGTTTCTCGGCAGAGAGGTAGATTCATCCTGGAAGCCAATTCGTAGTCCACATAGTTTCCTATGGCCCCGCTATCAATGTATGCCCTTACTGTGTGCATACGCGATGGCTGCCCTGGATCTACGAGGTCCATTGGTATGATGAAATGCGAGGTCTGAGTATCCTTCTTCAAGCTCGTCAAGCGGACCTCTACGCTTGTCGGGCATGGTCGTTTCCTGAGTGTGACTCCATATGGCTTTTATCAGCAGCTCCTACCACCTTCTTGGGTGGTTTTACAGGGCAACCCCGTAGGAAATGCCCAGAAGTTACACAATATAGACACAATTGCATTTGCCGTTTCCTTTCTCTTTCCTTCTGGGTTAGGGGTCCTTTAACCCCTCTGATTTGTATGGGTTCTGAAGCATCTGCTCCTTTGGGGTTAGCGTGGGTTTTGAACAACACCCAATTCTCAAACTTGGCTCGATCAGCCTTTCTATTCTGAAGTCTGTGATCTAACTGGACCACTAAGTCTATATATTCAGCGCAGTCTTGAGGTGGGTTCACGACTTGAGCCAAGACATCCTTGAGTTCTCCTCGAAACCCTTGATGAAATACCGTGATTCGTTTTACTTCAGGCCATCCAGTTTTCACTATCAACCTATTAAAGGTCGCGATGTAGGATAGAAGGTCCTGGTTACCCTGTCGTAGGGACAAAAGTTTGTTATCCAGGGCCTGTCCTTGGGAGTGCCAGGCAAATAGTCTTTCCATGCTCGTTTGAAAGCCCTGAAAATCCCGAAGAATTGGGTCATCCTGAGTAACTAGTGGAATTGACCAATCAGCTGCACTGCCGCTGAGATATGACAATACAAAGGCTACCTTAGGTTGATCGTTTGGGAAGGCTCCAGGTCTGCATAAAAAGTGCAAGTGGCATTGGTTCATAAACATGGCGAACCTTTTGGGATCTCCCGCAAAGCGTTCGGGTGGAGCTAATGAAATATTTCCTGGTAGGTATATTTGCACAGGGTTACTCGATAACACAGGAGCTGGATTTCCCCCGGAACCAGGTAGGGGTGCTTGTCCAGCCTGGCTTTGCAATAGTTGCCTAGCAAGGTCATCAGTTTGCTCCTTTGACAAAATCAGTTCTCTCCTAAGAGCATTGGTTTCTTGACGGGCGGAATGCACTTCAGCCCTCAGTTCCCCTAGTAATTGGGCCAATTGGTCAGTTTCTGAGGTATCCATAACGCCCGGGTGGATATTTGTAGGTAGGCTTCGCGTTCTGTTACGCTCACCTGGCTCCCACAGAGGCGTCGATCTGAACTGGACAGCTGCGGTCTCCACCAATGTGACGCGTAGGGCCGAGATGACGGACTGGACTGGCCCACCTAGCTTTGTTTGCTTGGCCTGTAGGAACATTCTTCTACAAATGGAGAGAGGGAATTAACCACCCGTGGAGTTGAGCATAAATCCCCCCATCCCCGCTGTTCTCCCCACTGATCACCTTTGATGTCCCCTCTTATAGTCTCACCTGATGGTTTGAAAAGATGGGCTCTCCATCCTGCATTGAGCGCAGGGGCGCGTTGATAACCAGTTGCTTCACTGGCTCGAAGTAATTGGTGAGTTCCAGAACAATATTGACTCCAAGACTCCTGGCAAGACGCCGTAAGTATGTAGTTTGTAAGAGTTCAAATGCCTGACTTTCACTCTTGTCCGAATCCTTGCAGGTTGCAGCTTGACCCTAGTGATGAGTTGCTCGTGGCAACCGGTAATATCCTGGTAAGGATTTGTATTATCCAACACAGTTCGATAAAATAATGTCAATATGTAACCTGTTGCTTTCTCCCTTATTCAGGCGCTGAGAGAAAGTATGAAGTCTCGGGGAATAATGCCTCCGGCGGTAAAATCAGGTAAGTCTATTGTGGTGAGGATGGTTCCCCTTGTTAGTCCCTTTGTTTCACCTTGCTCTCCTTTTGTTTCCCCTTAGGGGCCGGGGTTCGGTGAAGATGCAGTGGAAGCTGCGCTGACCCGTGATGTGGAGGGTTTTGACCCATGTGGAATCATTAGACGGGGTAAATATGGGGATTAAGCTGTCGCTGCCCATCATTTTACCCCAGAATCCAGGAGAGCTGCGCAGTTGTGCGCACACCAAAATGGTTACCTAACTTGCCACCCACCAGTGTAAAGAAAGGTCTTTGTTAACAAAATCCACTGTTACTGATGTCAAAAAGTTGCTGAAATCGTGACTCATTGGACCACTTTAAAGATTCAACCCTTTTGTGGGGTTCCACATAACCATTTTACTGTAAGGAGCCCCATCAAAACAATGTTAAGCAAGGATTTACTACCATGTAAGAACCATTCCTGTTTAGAATGCATTAATCCAAGAAAATCCCAAAATTGCATGCAGTACCAACAAAATCCTCAAGGGGGCGCTGGCGGTCTAAACTCTGACAGGAGAACTGAGTGCAGTAGCTGACAAAGGGATTTGACTTAGCTGACTTCAAAGGCTGCATTTTAATTAAAAATTAGCCACATGCTGTTCCCAGAGGCCTGAAGCCTGGGAAACCCTCTCACCTCCAGAGCTTCACACCAGGAGTTAGAATCTCACATGACCTCTTGATTGATAGAAGGCAGACTGGCTGGGAGCCTCCCAGAGACCACACAATGGCCCCTTTCCTCTGAAAGGAATATGTTGATTTTGACTGTTTAATGTCAACAAAGCCCTGCCTGCCCAGAGGACTGACCCACCCAAGTCTTGGAGGCGGACTCCAACACTCTGAGAACTGAATTGAAAGAAAAATATATATTTTACAAAAACACTGATAACTCTTTGTAATCAAATGACAGAAATGTATAACTTTGAGAGCTTTAATTTAAAAAATGTACCTTTAATTCAAGCCCAAACTCCAATTTGTGTGATGTTCTGGGGCAAAACCCCATTGTTTATTAATATTACAGACTCCCTGTTTCAGCTAGACAAACGAAAATGCATTGGTATGTGGGTAGATATGTGAGGAACAGTTGTATAAAATTTAATGAAGATCCAATGTTGTTCAGCACATGAAAAAGTGCTAGAAGTTGCCATTTTTTGAATGCAAGCTCCTAGAAAGAGCAGATTTGGACAGAGACATGGCTAAATTCAGCCACACCATGTATATGTAATTTCAAGCAACTGTGTAACTGTGAAATATGTCTTTTATTATCAAATATAGAATGTGTGCAATCTGACAGAGGAGTGTCCTATCTGCAAGCCATAAAATGACATCCCTCTGACTCACAGTTCATTCCCCAATCAAATGATAAATGGAAGTTTGACCAATTAGAAGCTGAGAGAGAGGTAGGGTCAGTGATGCTAGAACACACCCACATTCTAAACACATAAAAGCAGACAGACAGGACAGATAGGGACCTTCAATTCCATTTGCTGCAACGCGCTCTGCCGGACCATACAACATCCAGAGATCCAGACTTTACCTCCATCAAACCTCCAGAGAGCCAAACTAGAGACTTCAATCTATCCAGAACTAGAGACCAGACCAGAGGGAGAAAGCAGTGCTGTACCCAGAGAGAAAGCAGTGCTGTGCCCAGAGAGAGACCCGAGCCCAGTCCAAAACCCTGACAAGATCCATGGCGAGGCCCATTTAATTCAAGAATATAGTGTGAGTACATAGTAAAACTGTGTAGAACCCATCTCTTAGTTAAAATAATATAATTCAATCCATTTTAACCTAAGTAGAACTGCAGCTTAGCAATTGTGTTATCCTGCCATCATTTTTAAAGCTGAAAAAGTGTGCGTTTAAAATTTCAAATCTGAAAAACGACCTTTATTCAATCGCTCATATCTCCGCAACCGTTTGTGCTAGAGACTTGCAATAACTTTTATTTGAAAGCTTAGAATCTTAGCTTTGAATCGCACCTAGAACCGCATTCCTACCCCTTATGATTTTACCGCAATCGCGGAACACGCATTCGCGAATTTTGCCGCGATTTGCAAATTTCTTCACATGTAAAAACTGCTGCTGCTTGCCTTCCATTTGCCAGAAATTCGTTTAACCTGCTAACTATCCCTGCCCCATTGCTAGTGCGAGCCTGGACTAATATTAACTAGATACCACTCACCCTGAACCTCTGAAAGGGAATTAAAAAGCATTTCCAGCATATTTCTCATCCATTGCTAGCACATATCAAAGCATTTGGGCCTGTGTTTTCAAAACTCCTATCTGTGTTTTAAACTTCTGTTGTCTAAGCTTGGGGGGGATTGAACTGATTACATTGATTGCATTTCTGAGAACTGCGTGCTTTCCTCCCATTCCCTTGCATTGCATAAAGAGGGGGGGAGTGAATAGCCAGAGAAAAGTGATTACATTGTTTTGTTGAAATCATATTGAGTATTTTCTATACTGCATTTCATTCATTCAACCTTGCATTTCCTTGAACCCTATAAAGCATTTTCTACCACATTATACTTCTGTACCTATTTACCAGTGTGCTACCTTATCCATTTCATCTCAACTCCTTAGTAATTATAAAGAAGTGTGCTAGTGCCAGATTCTCCGTTATTGATCTTTATCATATCAGATTAAGTGTGCTATTCAATTATTAACTTATTATAAAGTGTGATATATATATATTTTAAATTATCAAATAAACCTTTTAAACTTGCAAAACAGAACTACTTCTTGGCTCAGTGGGGTCAGGGGGATTCCAAGAGAGGGGTGTTATATAGGGGTAGTCATCCAGAACGCATGAACTGGACCTAAAGATATATCAATAAGGGTTTTCATTCAGTATTCTAGACTAGGCGTTAACTTAGCTGTAGTGCTGAATTGAATCCTCTTACATACTGGGGGCTCGAGCCGGACGTTTGGGTTAGATTTACCACTTGTGCAGCTTAATACAGTGTGCTAACTGACGGGATACATACATCCGGTCGGATCACCACGCTGCATTACGCTGTGAAGCATTCCTCAAAAGGGACACTCCAAGAAAAGTTCTGTTCTGCAAAAATAAAATACTAACTTCTGTAAGTCAGGACAGAGACCAATCTCTAGAATGACGACCTTAGTAGACATGAAAATAGCCAGAGAGCACCTCTTGCATAAGCTATTTGTGAGAGGTGAATGGACTGAACAGGGCCAGGATGCGTGGTTGCAGGCCATTACACAACAGGTCACTGAAACAGGGTCAGATATATATAGAGATCAGGGTCCCTTACATGTGGCCCTGAGTGAACTATATATGGCTCCTAAAGCCAAAGAGGAACACAATAAGATTGCCAGGATAGCGGCATACCTGTACCTATATATGGGAGACATGCAGGATAGATGTGCTGAAAGCCAAAATCTGGCAAATAGGCAACAGATGGCGTTAGAGAAGGTCCAATCTGACCTGGTCTCTTCTGAGCAGAGGCTGCAGAGGAGCCAGGAGTCAGAAGATGATAGTAGGCAGCACATCATTAAAATAAAGAAGGATATGGATGTGCTGCAACAGGAAAAGGTAGAACAGGATACCAGATTTCTGGCCTTGCAGAAGGAATACCAAGAAGGTTTGGACTCCCTACTGCAAAGCCAGAAAAAGCTGGAGCAACAACTGGACTTCAACAGGGTATGTGCTGAGCAGGTAGTCACCCTGCAAGGCCACCTAGATAGAGTGAAGGCAGAGAGCAACAAACTAATTCTGAAAGACCTGGATACCCAGGCAGAGTTTGATCAGGAGCGCCAGAATGCTGGTGCCTTCCAAAGGCAAAGGGATGACCTGGCAGCACAGATGCAGGCTCTCAGTCAGGAAAGGGATACCTTAGGCCAGGAAGTCTGCCATTTAAAAAGAAAAATGGAAGAAAATCACCTGACCCACCAGGGACTGGGTGACCTCCAAAAAGAACACAAGAACTTGTTAGAGCACACCAGGAGGGTGGAGGATGCTCTAGCAAGAAAGGAGCAGGCCAATAGGGACACAGCTCAGGAGGTAACCCTCCTGCAGCAAAGACTGGCCCAGTTCTCCAGGACCAACCAGGAAGCACAGAGGGAAAATGAGGCCCTCTGTCAACACAATGATAGGCTCCAGCAACAGGTAGCGATGCAGGAGAAACTGATAGAGTCGAGTAAGGCCTTAACAGAGGAACTGAAAGCACAAATGCAGGCTCTTGCATGGCAACAGGGAGCAGGGGCGGATAGAGATGAGGTCCGCTGGGAAAGAGAGACTCCTGACCATAACCGCAGGAGCCCTAACACCAGGGGCCTTCATCTCCCCCAGTCCCTGGACTCTACCACCCCCATGTCCCCTGGCGCACATGAGCACAGGGCCACAGGGATGGCAGATTACTATCCAGCTAAGAGTATGGGGCTCATAGGCCAGTACCACTCAGGAATGGAGGGGTGGGCATCCGGGTATGGGCACCCAAGTACAGTACAGTTCAATGGGGAACCCCAGGAGAGTAGGCCCATTAAGGGCATCCTGAAAACCTCTGCCCAGTTAGGTCAGTGGAGGGGGTACCCATCAAATCCTGGCAGCAAGGAGGAATCTGAAGACTCCTCTGAACTGCGCAGGACACAGGAGACCAGGTCCCCACATTCTGCCAGCCATTCCCAGGCTCGCAGAATCCGGGAAAACCTGGAAGAACAGACGGGAACCTCTGGGAGCAGTGCCTCTGAGTCCGAGGAAGAATGGACAAGGGTTACCCGAACCAAAAAGGCCAATAAGGCAAAAAGGGCCTTGCTTAAGGACCCCTTAAAGCAGATTAAGGCGATCAGGAGCGTCATCACGCCTTACCATAAGAACGCTAAGTATTCTGTTTGGGAGCACTTAGAGTTGTTTGAACAAATGATGGAGACTTTCCATTTGAAGGACAGCCAAAGCTGTATTCAATATGTAAAGTGGACATTCTCCCCGGAATACTCCAGTTTCTTTGCGGGGCTGGAGGACCAAAATCATTTAAGATGGTCCACCTATAAGGCGGCCATCTTGAAACATTTTTCTGTTCACAGAAATCCTCAAGAGGCTCGCAAGGCAGCCTACAATTTGCAATGTGGGGAGGATCAGGCCCCACAAGAATTTGTGCAGGAGTTAAAGCGGGCTTTTGCACAGACCACAAGAAGGGTGCGCACGGATAGCAGGGAATTTATAAATACGTTTTTCCATGCCTTGCCCAAATATATCATGACCCAGCTCGTGAGGGATTTTCACGAGAAAAGATCTTTAGACTGGGTCATTGAACAGGCTACCCGGATCTATGAGGTGCAGAAACCGGTAGATAGCAAAAGTAATGCCCAGAAAAACCCCAAAGCCAACAGCACCCCTGCTGCTGCCAAGGTGGCAGAGGTAAAGGTCACCCCCGTTTTGGATTTGGAGATGGGGGGGCCTAAAAACCTACCTGTACCTAATAATGCTAGGCCCAGGAGGTCCTCGGGCCAGTCACAGACAGGGAGCCAGGGAGGCAGCCCCACAAATGGGGTCCCTCGCTCTCCTGATTATGTAAGTCCCCGTTACAAGGGAAACAGACCCATCCTGGGTTATGTGTGGACTCCTCCAGCCCAAGGGGGGGGATCCAGCCAAGCACCTAACCCAGGGAACTTCCCTCCTAACTTCCCACCGGAGGGCAGAAACTCTCCAAATCCTGGGCAGAACTTTTTCCCCAGGTATCCACCCAACTTTCAGCCCCAAAACCATCCATCCTTCTTTCCCCAATTCCCTGAGCCCAGACCACTGAATCCGGGAGAGGGGAGGCCAAGGGTGGAGGGGTACCCAAATCTTCCCAACACGGGGTATTACCAGAGGAGGGACAGCTACCCTTCCCGGGATCAGCCCAGGGGAGAAAACAGGGCCCCGTATCAGCCTGAGCGGGTTTCCCAGTTAGAGCGCCAGGTTCAAAACATGGCGCGGGATCTGGGTCACATACTGAGGGCTCAGCAGAACCCTCAGATGGGCGTGCCGGCGCAGAACGCACCCAACTCTGGACCTGGTGCTCCAGAACAATGACGGGGGCAGCACCCTGATAACTCACCGGTTCCCAGGGAGGAGGCACAAAGGGAAGGGGGGTGTAAAGCCTTGGAGGAAGCTTCCTTCCTCACTTGTAAACAGCCCCTGGAAACCCAGGGACCGGAAACAAAATCTCTTGCCCCTGAAAGTCTGCCTCCTAAGGAGCAGAGGGGGGGTAGGAGAAACAAAAGACCCAAACAGACTCAGTTTGAGGAGGAGGTACAGATCTTCCAATTTGAGGGAGAGGGATCCTCAGAGGATCCTGAGAAAAGGATCTTCGCCTTCAGAGAGGGGGGAACTCCTCCCAAAGAAAAATGGGTCCCTAGGGATGCAAATCCAGACTGGGGAGATGTGGAGACTGAGCTACCGCCGCCCACCATCTCATCCCAGAACCAACAGCAAGAAAATCCCCTGGTTCAAACCCATCCTGGGGACTGCCTCCAAAAAGGGGGGGGCGGCCCAGAACCGGAACCAGGGGAACCCACAATGGCTCTGATCTCCAGTTGCCAACTTTTTCTTTCAGATTCCCAAGACTCTCCACAGAATTCTGCCCAAATCTCTTCGCTATCGATGTCCAAAACCAGAAAGTTAGCCCACCAGTTGTCCAAAAATGTGCATTATCTGTGCCCCCTTGAGGAGAAGGAGGGAAGATATTATGCCCCGGTACAAGTACAGGGGCAGGGTACAATCTCGGCACTGCTGGACACGGGATCTCAAGCTACCCTTCTGTCCAGAAGGGCCTTTGACGAACTGAATGCAGGAAGGGGAGAGAATTACCAAATTCCTCTCACCTCTCTTCCTGGACAACTACAGAACTTTGACGGGAAGGAAATTCCCGTCGAGGGGACGGCAGATTTGGACATTAAAATTGGGCGACATAAGTTGAAACACCCGGTCATAGTTGTGACCCCAGAGGGCACCCCTTGTTTACTAGGGAATGACCTCCTGAGAAGGTTGTCACCCCTAATAGATTACGTAAACAAGGTCCTCTGGACCCAGACTAGCCGACCGATAAAATTAAAACAGAGTGTCAACCATGTTAGTTTAAACGGCACCTGCCACATGGTTGAACAAAAATCTGACCAAGTAGAATTTCACTTCCAGAACAACCAAATTCCAGACGTGACAGTCATAGCAGTAGGACAACAGACTGGTGATGGGGGGTCCTCTCTATTTCTGAAAATCAACCTTCCTTCCAGTCTAAAGTGGTACTCCACGCTGGAAGGAAACACTCTGAAATTCTATACTAATCCACAATCAGGAACTCCCACTCCTATAGTCCAGAAAGATGTGAAATCAGCTGAAAGCCTGGCTGATATTCAGCAAATTGGAGAGCAGTTGTTCATCCCTGTTCAGTTAAATGATGGGAAGGACTCTGTTCTCGCTCGAGTGTGTGTGAACAACGGTAAGAGCTTCATCAGCGAAGCCATGTTCCGCCAACTCCCGAAAGATCCAGCCATTCCCACATTCAAACTGATAGACAAATGGGAAATGGACCTGGAAGCACCTAATTCAAAACATCTCCTGCCAAGCAGGTGTATGCTCAAAATCTCCATTGGCAACAAGAGCATAGTCCATAATTGTTGGGTCGTGCGAGACGTCACTGCCGCCTTTTACTTAGGCAGTGACATTCTCAATCGCTTTGCCATTAGTTTGGACCTAATAAACTTCAAAGCTTGGTCCCGATTAGCGGATAATCCCATGGGCTTTGATGATCCAGAAAAAGCATTTAGGTCAGCTCAATTGCTACCTTATGCAGTTGAAATTCAGGTTAAAGAGGAAGTCACCATCCCAGAAAGGACCCGACAATTCTCCCTGGAAGTGAAAGTTAAAAGGGGACAAGAGTTGAAAAACCCTGATGCTTACATACATCTAAATGCTTCTTTCCAACAGCAAGGGTTGGGGGTAAACCCAACACCATTAGTCAACATAGAACATGACACCATTCCAATAGAGGTGGATAACAGCGACTTAAAGAGTATTACTCTAGCCGCAGGCACCATTATTGGAATGGCGGTTGATGACCGACATTTTTCCATCGACTTAGTAAATGAACTGTTAGGACCAATCCCCAAGGACTGTTTTGACAGTGACAGTGAGGACAATACAACACCAGACAGGATTTTTACCCGGCATGGGGGGAACTTCCTGGTGTACACTTCCTGCCCCTATGGTAAGGAAGATGTGACTTGTGATTTCAGGAGGGATGAGGTGATTTTCCAGGTCCATGAGGGCTGCCTTTCCCACCTGAAGCCTCCAGTCAAAATCAGCACTCTGACCAGGGACTTCTCCACCCAGCTGGAGGAGGCCGCTGAAATAGCCAAACCAGAAGTCTTTCCAGGCTTCAGGCAGATGGTGGAAGAGAGAGTCAACCTAGCTGATGCCTGTGTGACTCTGGAACAAAAGCAAAAGTTGAAACAAGTTTTCTTGGATTTCCAAGATCTCTTTGCGGTAGACTCGTATGACTGTGGTCGCACTGACATCCACACAACAACAATCCCCACGGACCCTGGCATGACTCCTGTGTTTGTGAAGCAATATCGTTTGCCTCTCGCATCAATGGAGTCCCTTACCGAAATAATTAAGAACCTTGAGTCCCGGGGAATAATCCGTCCCGTCCACAGCACCTTCAATAATCCGGTGCTGGGAATATTGAAGCCAAACGGCCAGTGGAGACTCTGCGCCGACCTCAGGGAGCTCAACAAACGGGTCCATACTTCCCGATGGCCTCTTCCCTACATTGACCAAGGGCTGGCCCAGATCCAGGGGTCACAGGTATTCACTGCAATAGACCTGACCAATGGATACTGGACCGTGCCTGTCAGCAGGGAGGACCAATACAAACTGGCTTTTACCTTTGGGGGCCAGCAGTACACATGGACCCGGACTCCCTTCGGATACCTTAACTCCGGCAATGAATTCAACATTTTCCTACATAAGGCCATGCCCGACCTGGGTGCGAGGGGTAACCTGGCTTATGTAGATGATGTCCTCATCAAAAGTTCATCTGTGGAGGAACACATAGCGGAGATCCGTTATGTTCTGACACAGTTGAGGGCCGCCGGAGCAAAACTTTCCTTTCAGAAAGCACAGTGGTGTAGAACCCGTGTTAATTTCTTGGGGCATGAGATTACTCCTCAGGGTCTCTGTCCCCAGGAAAAGAAAGTGGAAGCCCTCCAAAAATTGAAAGACCCCACAACTCTGCAGGAACTAAGGAGCCTCCTTGGACTGACTAATTACAGCAGAAAGTTCATTGAGGGCTACGCAGAGATCACCAGACCCCTGATTCATCTCCTGAAGGGGGGGGTCAAGTGGGAATGGGGTCCAGAACAAGCCGAAGCAGTAAAACAACTCAAAAGAAGCCTCTCACAAGCGCCCTGCCTAGCTTACCCTGTCAGAAACAAGGAGTTCTTCCTGGAGACGGGGTTCTCTAATACGTGCTTGACGGCAGTATTATATCAAAAGCATGACAAGGTCAATAAAGTAATCTCCTATGCGAGCAAAACTTTATCCTCTGTGGAGGAAAAATTCAACGATTGTGAGAAGGCACTCCTGGCAACGGTGTGGGCATTGAAGAATTACCGCCCGTTTATCCAGGGGGAACACATCATAGTGGAGACTCCACACCAGCCTCTGCAATATCTCCAAAGTGACAGAATCCGGGCCGGAAATGTGAGTAATTCCTGAATTACTTCCTGGATTCTGTCAATGCAAGGCTTTCCTGTGGAGGTCCGATATGGCCAAAACAAGAAGAGTCCCCTCGCGCAAGGTCTGGCTGACTTGCATGATTGTGCCAGAGAAAACTGTCTCGAGGACGAAAGTCTAAAAATAAAGGACAACCTGGAGGCATACCTTAATTCCCCACACAAAGTCTTTCAAGAGGACAAGTGTGAGGGAATGCCCACTGTCTATGTGGATGGATGCTCTTACCATGTTGACAACGACGGGGAGAAAGAACTAGTGGCCGGCGTAGGGAATGCATGGGTGAATGAGTCCCCAGAACCCTCCGCTGGATACAAAATTGGTCCCCGAAGTAGTCAGGTGGCAGAATTGATGGCTGTGCATCAGGCCATCCTCACTGCTGTCCAGCATCAACTCCACGAACTGGTCATAATCACAGATTCGGATTATGTACGGAACGGGTTCGTGGAGCACCTGGTTAATTGGAAAACCAGAGGCATGTTATGTGCTAACAACAAACCCTTGAAACATGGGAAGTTGATCCAAAACATTGATGATCTGGTCACCTCGAATGGGATGACCATCTACTGGAAAAAGATCAAGGGTCATTCCAAAGTAGAGGGACCAGACAAAACTGGAAATGACTTAGCTGATCAGCTGGCCAAAACCGGGGCCATCCAAGGGGATCTAATTGAGATTGAGTCCCTATTGGGGGAAATCCAGGTCACTGCCATCACTAGGTCCCAGACAAATGCTCACAACAACCTTTCAATTGCACAATGGAGTAAGGAGACCCCTGATGCTGATTTGATTACTGCTCAGAAGGGGGATCCAATTATTGGTAAATTTTACCAGCACCTTGAAGACCCTGAGAACTTTCCCCTGACGGATACCTATTACATTGGGAAAGAGGACCTAAGAGTGTTGATGAAATGTCCAAAAATGTTCCGAATCCAAGACGGTTTGTTGGTAAGGAAATCCAAGATTGGCCACGATCAGTGGGTGGTTCCTACCTCATTCCGAAGCCTGATGTTAAGTCACGCCCATGATGCGGCCACCGCCGGTCATAGGGGGTTTCACACAACACTGGAAATCTTAGGAGAGGTTGCATACTGGCCACACATGGGCCAGGACCTCAACCAATATTTGAAGGGTTGTCTTGTGTGTGCACAATTTCAGCCGACATCCCTCACACACCGGGCGCCTTTACAAAAGAGGGGAATGACACTGCCATGGTCAGATTTACAAATCGACTTTGTAGGCCCTGTGATTCTCTCGGCTAGGGGGAATAAGTACATGTTGACTGTGACATGCTTGTTTACCAAGTGGGTGGAATGTCTCCCAGCCCCAAACTGCAAGGCAGAAACTGCAGCTGCCTTGATGATTAACCACATCTTTTCCCGTTTTGGTCTACCTCAAAGGATTGAGTCAGACAGAGGTAGCCACTTCACCAGTGAAGTAATGACAAAGATGTGGGAGATACTGGGGGTCAAGAGAAAGCTGCATATTGCTTACAGACCAGCTTCTTCTGGGGCAGTAGAGAGATATAACCGGACAATTGTGAGCATATTAAAGAAGTTTGTGGCAGATTCTGGGCCAAGTTGGGATATCCGATTACCTCTGGTCCTAATGGCCATCAGATCTACCCCTTCATCTGCAACCAAAATGTCACCATTTGAGTTGATGACTGGGCGCAAGATGGTGCTTCCTCAGCATTTGCTCTATAGGACCCAAGAGCAGACACAGATAAATGCCTCCACTACTCATGAGTATGTAGAGAATTTAAGGAAACACCTCCAACATGCTTTTGCTTACGCTCAGCGGAATCTAGAAAGATCGGCTGATAGCATGAAGACCCATTATGACCTGAAAACTTCCAGGAAAGAATATCAGGTGGGAGACCGGGTCTATCTATACAACTTCCAAAGGAACCAGGCCAAGCAGCGCAAATTTTTGCCTACATGGAAGGGACCATTCGAGATCATAGACAAAATCTCCCCTGTGGCCTACAAAATCCACATCCCCAAAGGTTCGGCAGAGGGGGAAGACAAGTGGGTCCACATAAACCAGTTGAAATGTTGCCATCCCAGGCACACTCTGCAACAACTGGAGGAATCCTCTGGAATCCTAGCGGGTACTGTCTCAGACTAATTCAGTTCCAATCATAAAACATACCACATCTAGTCTCTAAAATATTGTGATTTGCATGAAACTGTCTCTTAGTTATACTGTTTTTTATCAAAATAAGAATGTAATGTTTCGTTATGATGAAATGCATATGCCGCCCCACTATCTCAACAGTGGTGGAAAGACGTCTATGAGTAGGTATTGCCGCTCTTCCTTTGTCGTCCTAGGAGAAAGAAAACCGGGAGACGGGCCAAGGAGGACGATCCGGAGACCGGGAGCAGAGACGCAACGGGCCCGGGGTACCGCCCAATCTTCCCATCAGGACCGGCGAGGAGAACTGATCGATCTGACCGGAGGGAGAGGAAGATGCTGAACTGTGCCATCTACAGAATTGGAAGAAGATAATGTGGACATACCAGCGCCAGGGTTCAAAACCTCCCTTGCAACCGACTCCCCCTCGACTCAAGTCAAAGCGCAGTCGGGCGGGGGGGTTTGTGGAGGGTTTTGACCCATGTGGAATCATTAGACGGGGTAAATATGGGGATTAAGCTGTCGCTGCCCATCATTTTACCCCAGAACAAAAATAAATCATTGGAGTGCGTAAAGATGGGGATGCGCTGTCGCCGCCCATCATTTCATCCCAGAATCCAGGAGAGCTGCGCAGTTGTGCGCACACCAAAATGGTTACCTAACTTGCCACCCACCAGTGTAAAGAAAGGTCTTTGTTAACAAAATCCACTGTTACTGATGTCAAAAAGTTGCTGAAATCGTGACTCATTGGACCACTTTAAAGATTCAACCCTTTTGTGGGGTTCCACATAACCATTTTACTGTAAGGAGCCCCATCAAAACAATGTTAAGCAAGGATTTACTACCATGTAAGAACCATTCCTGTTTAGAATGCATTAATCCAAGAAAATCCCAAAATTGCATGCAGTACCAACAAAATCCTCAAGGGGGCGCTGGCGGTCTAAACTCTGACAGGAGAACTGAGTGCAGTAGCTGACAAAGGGATTTGACTTAGCTGACTTCAAAGGCTGCATTTTAATTAAAAATTAGCCACATGCTGTTCCCAGAGGCCTGAAGCCTGGGAAACCCTCTCACCTCCAGAGCTTCACACCAGGAGTTAGAATCTCACATGACCTCTTGATTGATAGAAGGCAGACTGGCTGGGAGCCTCCCAGAGACCACACAATGGCCCCTTTCCTCTGAAAGGAATATGTTGATTTTGACTGTTTAATGTCAACAAAGCCCTGCCTGCCCAGAGGACTGACCCACCCAAGTCTTGGAGGCGGACTCCAACACTCTGAGAACTGAATTGAAAGAAAAATATATATTTTACAAAAACACTGATAACTCTTTGTAATCAAATGACAGAAATGTATAACTTTGAGAGCTTTAATTTAAAAAATGTACCTTTAATTCAAGCCCAAACTCCAATTTGTGTGATGTTCTGGGGCAAAACCCCATTGTTTATTAATATTACAGACTCCCTGTTTCAGCTAGACAAACGAAAATGCATTGGTATGTGGGTAGATATGTGAGGAACAGTTGTATAAAATTTAATGAAGATCCAATGTTGTTCAGCACATGAAAAAGTGCTAGAAGTTGCCATTTTTTGAATGCAAGCTCCTAGAAAGAGCAGATTTGGACAGAGACATGGCTAAATTCAGCCACACCATGTATATGTAATTTCAAGCAACTGTGTAACTGTGAAATATGTCTTTTATTATCAAATATAGAATGTGTGCAATCTGACAGAGGAGTGTCCTATCTGCAAGCCATAAAATGACATCCCTCTGACTCACAGTTCATTCCCCAATCAAATGATAAATGGAAGTTTGACCAATTAGAAGCTGAGAGAGAGGTAGGGTCAGTGATGCTAGAACACACCCACATTCTAAACACATAAAAGCAGACAGACAGGACAGATAGGGACCTTCAATTCCATTTGCTGCAACGCGCTCTGCCGGACCATACAACATCCAGAGATCCAGACTTTACCTCCATCAAACCTCCAGAGAGCCAAACTAGAGACTTCAATCTATCCAGAACTAGAGACCAGACCAGAGGGAGAAAGCAGTGCTGTACCCAGAGAGAAAGCAGTGCTGTGCCCAGAGAGAGACCCGAGCCCAGTCCAAAACCCTGACCAGATCCATGGCGAGGCCCATTTAATTCAAGAATATAGTGTGAGTACATAGTAAAACTGTGTAGAACCCATCTCTTAGTTAAAATAATATAATTCAATCCATTTTAACCTAAGTAGAACTGCAGCTTAGCAATTGTGTTATCCTGCCATCATTTTTAAAGCTGAAAAAGTGTGCGTTTAAAATTTCAAATCTGAAAAACGACCTTTATTCAATCGCTCATATCTCCGCAACCGTTTGTGCTAGAGACTTGCAATAACTTTTATTTGAAAGCTTAGAATCTTAGCTTTGAATCGCACCTAGAACCGCATTCCTACCCCTTATAGTTTTACCGCAATCGCGGAACACGCATCCGCGAATTTTGCCGCGATTTGCAAATTTCTTCACATGTAAAAACTGCTGCTGCTTGCCTTCCATTTGCCAGAAATTCGTTTAACCTGCTAACTATCCCTGCCCCATTGCTAGTGTGAGCCTGGACTAATATTAACTAGATACCACTCACCCTGAACCTCTGAAAGGGAATTAAAAAGCATTTCCAGCATATTTCTCATCCATTGCTAGCACATATCAAAGCATTTGGGCCTGTGTTTTCAAAACTCCTATCTGTGTTTTAAACTTCTGTTGTCTAAGCTTGGGGGGGATTGAACTGATTACATTGATTGCATTTCTGAGAACTGCGTGCTTTCCTCCCATTCCCTTGCATTGCATAAAGAGGGGGGGAGTGAATAGCCAGAGAAAAGTGATTACATTGTTTTGTTGAAATCATATTGAGTATTTTCTATACTGCATTTCATTCATTCAACCTTGCATTTCCTTGAACCCTATAAAGCATTTTCTACCACATTATACTTCTGTACCTATTTACCAGTGTGCTACCTTATCCATTTCATCTCAACTCCTTAGTAATTATAAAGAAGTGTGCTAGTGCCAGATTCTCCGTTATTGATCTTTATCATATCAGATTAAGTGTGCTATTCAATTATTAACTTATTATAAAGTGTGATATATATATATTTTAAATTATCAAATAAACCTTTTAAACTTGCAAAACAGAACTACTTCTTGGCTCAGTGGGGTGAGGGGGATTCCAAGAGAGGGGTGTTATATAGGGGTAGTCATCCAGAACGCATGAACTGGACCTAAAGATATATCAATAAGGGTTTTCATTCAGTATTCTAGACTAGGCGTTAACTTAGCTGTAGTGCTGAATTGAATCCTCTTACAGTGAAGAGGAATAGTACCCCCGGTGGTAAAATCAGGTAAGTCTATGGGGGGGTAACTAATATTCCTCTGTGTATTCCCTTGGCTCACCTTGCTGTTCTCGTCTTCTCCTTAGGTGCCGGAGTGCGGCGGGAACATGCAGGAGGATGCAGTGGAATGTGAAGATGCTGCGAAGGCCGGTGAGTTCAGCGCGGCGCTGCAGCAGGCGAGGCGACACGCATAAAATAACTTCTTTCTTCCAGCTCGAAGGCGCGATGGATTGGGAATTCAGGTAAGGATCAAAGGTATTGCTCTTGTTGTAACCTTTTCTCCTTCTTTCTCCCTTTTTCTAGGAGCTCCAAACTCGAGGCGGGCGTGGCAGAAGACTGGATGCAGACTTGCAGGCACGGTGAGCGTTACGCTGCTGGATGCAGAATAGCGCGAAGCGTGTGCTGCTTTTGGGGCGTGGTTTAAATAGCCACCAAAGTAGTCCCAGGTAAGTATTCTTCCCCAGCCCCACCCGAGTAAAAAAATAGTCCCTAGGTAAAGTAGTCCCTTCCAAGCCTCTTTTGGCTTGGAGCTTTTGCAGCATGGTCTGCATCAGGTACGTTTGCAGCATGGTCTGCATCAGGTAAGTTTTAATCTATGAGCCTGGCGCCTATGGCTGACTCTCCATATGAGCCTGGCGCCATAGACGCTAGGACTGCACCCAAATAGCCCCTAGCAGGGGTTGTTGGGCTTGCTTGGGATAACGTGATGCCTGCTTCCGGGGTTGCTGGACTTGGTCTGGGTCCCCGGGGGTAGGCATCATGACACGTAGGGGGTTCTGGGGGGCGATGTCAAGGTACAGGACTTTATTCATGACGTTTACCGTCACTCCCGTGTCGACAACAAACTTGTTCCTGGTGTTCCCCATTTGTATCGTCACCCTGGGGGCTGAAGTGTCTTCAACGTCGATGCTGAGGAGTCGGACGTATTCCCTATCGAATCCGTCTTGCAGGTATTGGGTTTGTTCGCTTTCCTCTAGCTGATATCTTGGTGGGTCCATGTCCTGTTCATGAGGCGGCAGGGGGTCCCTCATGTATGTCGCTCCATGTTCCAGAGTTTGCATTGGGCCTCGTTGGCGGATGTCGTACAGTTCATGATCTTTCCGGTCCGGTTCAATCTGGAGTCCTTCTAGTGCCCTCACAGTGTTCGGGCGTTGATAGGAGTTCATGGGGTATGTTGTACTTCTTTCGACGGGGCGTTGTTGTTCCATGTGCATCTCTGTTGTTCGGCTGGCAGTTCGTTGGCGAGTTGAGTTCTCCTCAGAGAGTTGTTTCTTGCACATCACTTGAATGTGGTTCTCCATTCCACATCTCAGGGCACGGTCCTCTGTGTGGGTACTCAAACCCACAGCGGTAGCATTGAAGATCACTCTGAGTCTGTTGAGCAGAGTATCTGGGAGTTGTTCTGTTTTGCGAGGTCGGGTATCGGGTGTAAGGGTTTACGGCCGCGATGATGTTGCCCTTTTTCGGATTTTCAATAGCTGTGACCTGGATATCAGCTCTTTCATATACTCTGGCCAAGTCCAATACTTCTTTTAGGACAAGGAGGTGTTTCCTAAACATCGAGGATATGCACCCTTCTATTATGCGTAGACTTATCGCTTTGTCATCGTTAAAGTTGGCAAAGTCGCACTTAGTTATCTTTCTTTGAAGGCGGATGACAAATTCTCCTATGGATTCATGAGGGAGTTGACCACATTGATTGAACGTGTACCGCTCATAGTCACGATTGGGTGATATGACAAGTTTCTCATTGATGGCTTCTAGGAATTTCGAGTAAGTGGTGCAGTCCTGTAGGGGTATTGTGCGTATGATATTTTTTATTTCTCTCCCTGAAACGTTGGCGAAGATGCTTAGTATATTGGGGGGTTCTTGTGTGCCAATGGCACCTACAAAGTCCTCAAATTCTTCTACCCACTCTTCCCATCGTTGACCCTGGTCGTGATGTGGGTTCAGTGTAAATGGTGCGGGTCTTCTCATTAAGCTGGCGTGAGAGGAGGGTGCTCCTGGTAGTGGTGGCTGGGCATTCGCATCTGCTGCATCTGGAGCTGACATGATGGCGCTGCTGGGTGTAGTGTAGTGCCTTTGGTGTCACTTGAGCACATGTCTTAGCTGTTTCCTGAGTCACAGTGTCCAAATGGGGCGAGGCGGTGGGTTCCGTTCTTCGGATCAATGGCACCATTTCTCGCATGTGCGTGTGGTGCCGGTGTATGGTGTGGGTGTGGGCACAGTGGGGCAACTTATTTCATGCACTGAGTGCGTGTGTCCCTTACAGATGATTTTCTTCCTGTTGGTTGGACAGGGTAGGGCCACTCGCGGGTTGCTGCTTAGCTTTTAATCTCCTTGTTTTTTGTTTTTTTTGTAATGTCACTTAATAGGAGACGCAGGGTTTATGCTACTGGGCCCCGTGCTTGTTGGTGTCGCAGTTATGGAGTGGGAAGCGTGGGTATTTTCAATCCGTGTATTGTTTCCCTTCTCGGCCCCCATCAGGACTCCTTACTTATTGGCGGATGCGTCCACAGCGGTCCGTTCTTCTCTTCCTCTCGCGGGTGGCCAGGATATAGCATCTGGGCCTGCTGCACGGTGTCGGAGTGCAGTGGCAGCGGTTTCCTGGGCTTCCGTCGGAACGGCTCTGCGGCTGCTGGTCCATAGTGAGGCGCACGGGCCTCTCAGCCGGCGTTGGGCACACGGGCCCGTGTGGTCAGTCAGGCAGGTCTTCAAGAGTTGCTGGGCGCTTGAGCCAACGCTACTGGGCGGGCACACAGGCCCTTTCCATCTGCAGGGCACACAGGCCCACCTGGTCAGCTGGGAACACGGGCCCCCGTAATTCGTTGGGCATGCAGGCCCTCCTCGTCTGCATGGCACGCCGGCCCACCTCCTTGCTGGGTCTGCGAGGTCGCTCGCACTGCCGGGCACACGGGCCCTCCTGATCTGCTGGGCGCTCGGGTCCACCGCTGCTGGGCTCACGGGCCCTCCACTGCTGCCGTCACACAAGGGTTCGTGTCGGCCTCGTCGCCAGTTGTTGGGGATCTCAACACTCATCTGTATTCATGCACATTACAGATACGTGGAGCCACGATTCCTGTCAACCTTCTTTATTCACTTCACATCGTAACTAACATTTCCCTCCCCTGTCCCTCCCCTTCTGCCCTCTTCCCGCCTTGGTGTGTGTGTTTCCTTAAAGGAGCTGTGTCCCTTTTAACCACGTACAACACTAATAACTGTGTGTGAAACACTACATATGGATAAACAGAGTTTTAAATTCGAGCACAAACTGAAAAAAAATGTGTCGCTTGAAACGCTGCAGGTTGCAAAACAGAGTCTTTAAGCCCACTACAAAGTGAACTTTTATTTGTTATATATGAAATGCTTCAGGTTGGGGGAAATGAGTCTTAAAACCCAGAGTGAGCCAAGAAATAAATCATTGCTTAAAACACTGCATGCTGTGGAACTGAGATCTAAAGCACCCAGTGGTCTGAGGAATTATGCATGTATTGAAACATTGCATGTGGATGAACTGAGAGCTAAAGCCCAGAGTTATTCATTGTTGGAAACACCACATGCCGAGGAACTGAGAAAGCTTTCATTGCCTGAAAGGAAACCGAGACTTAAAGGCCAGAAAGAAATAAGCTTAAAGAATGTTACACCCAGGGAAAATGGCTGCTAATTCTCAAAGTGAACATTCTGAAAAACGACATAATAAACACAGGGCCCGTACACTACTTAAGTCTGTGAGGCAAGAGACATTTACAGACCCGTGAAGATAAGATCTGAAGAGGAGTGGAGAATATGTTTTTTAAATTATTTGTTTTTAATCTTTATTTATGTCGCCCATGCATTATATTGTAGAGTCTGTCATCCGCCTCTACATTCTATGTAGAACCATTGAGCCTCTATTTTTAGTTTTGGCTATTAGGTGGCACGTTATAAGCCGAATCTATTACATGGAAGTACAGCTAGGGAGGAATCATGGCAAATGTGAAGGGACACAAAGCTGGTAGGTTTTGTTTGGTTCTTTCCCCACCCACTACCCTATGGGCATTCCCATCTACTTCCTGGCCCTCCACACCCAAAACACATCCTCCTGTGATCTCTTTGAGCTAGCTCACTCAAGCCTAACCATCAAACGTGCTCTAAGGGCCTGTTTTTCAAAGCAGTCTTTTGAGAGTTAATTGCTTGAATGGAGCTATAAACACACTGCTGGGGTAATATAAATGGCTTAACCAGGTCTGCCTTCAGCAACTCGCTTTATAAGCACTATGCGTGCCCTTCACTGAAATCCTGTTCAAAACAAGAATTGGCAAAGCCAACAGTTTTGACTTGTGTATAAGTATTAGGAGTTTGCGAGGCACTTCTATTATATGCCCAGGTACTTGCATCATTTTGCTGCTGCTGCCAATGATGGCCAGTTAATCCCAATATAGCAGTGCCTGGCACATTTCTTTCCCATGGGTACACAAAAGCCAGACCCATTGGCATTGCCAGTGCTTGTTGTTCTCTTGACTCCTGCCAGGAAATGATTCATTCATTATCACTACTTCTGAATTATCATCATCATCATGATCTTTGACTGTTTGTCTGGACCAAATCCATCAACTATAAAAGCAAGTACATGCAGAAATAAGGTACAACACAACCATTACATTCGTAAAGTCATGTTAAAAAGCACAACACAAAGAAAAAAATAATACCACGGCAATAAGTTGCAAGAAAAAGTTCACTACCATGTCTATAATGCCAGGGAGATTCTGCCCATGAGATCACTATTTAGAAGTGCTGCCTCACCCTCAGTGGCGTAACACAAAATGTGGGCCCCCCTTGCGAGACATGCTGAGGGCCCCCCCCAACTCGGCAACAAATCATGGGGTGTCGTACACTCTGGGCCGGCCTAGATTATCATGCTTACACAATACGTATGAACATGCTGCTGAAGGGGTATGCCGCACACTATACTAGGAGAAATAATTAAATATGTGTTTTAATGCAATATACAGCACACTTTCGGAGAAAAATTAGCTAAAAAGCCAGAAACTTTGCAATGGTTAATCCCCCTCACTAGTGTGAGAGGGGGTTTAGATTCTATTAAAGACAGGAGGCGAGTATCATGCAAAACAATCTTTACTACTGACACATAGCAGCAAAGAAAAAACTCTTTGTAAAAAATCTTCACGAGAAAAAACAAGGAAACCACAGTATTCCATTAGGGTCACAGGGGAGCAATCCCAGTCCATGATGGGGCACAGGTCAAGCCTCCCCCAGGAACCAATCAGCAGGCACCCATCCCCATCAAAGTCCCTTTCTCTAACAGCAACTCCTCTTCTGAAGCTGCCCTCTGACGCCATCCTTAAGAAACATTAACCAGCACAGTCGAATGGATGATCAGCTTCGGGATCCTTACACGCCCAACCATCCAGGACCTGGCAACACTCCTTTACCTGGACCTGCTCAACCCGAAGCTGCAGATAAAAGAAAACAGAATATTATAATACTCGCCTCCTGTCTTTAATAGAATCTAAACCCCCTCTCACGCTAGTGAGGGGGATTAACCATTCTATGACACGACAGGGGTCTTCATATTATTCAAGTTCAAAGCACGGACACTCTTTAGATTGAAAGGAGAGATTGCATTACATCAATTGCAACCTTAACAATACGTTTATGATCAAATGTCTTCAATGTGAACCTCTTCAACCCGTCAGCTGCTTTCAACATTTTTGACCAACCTCCCTCCAGAGGAAGGTATGACAACTCAAGGCCTCCCCTTTGGCTGAGAAAGCCCCAAAGTAAGTAATAAATATCCCAGGAAGTCAATAGAAGCCCCACACCCTCATAGCCAGAGGTGGGAGATATATGCAAAGGTTACACTTAGGAAAGCAGCTGAAATGTACCTGGAGAACTTAATACCTTCACATTTCAAGACATCTTAAAACCTTCACATTTCTGCATTTTGGAAATGTTGGATACCAAATAAGAAAAAAAAACCAAGCATCTATTTGTTCTAGACACAAAGAAATAATTACCCCAATGAGGAGAAAAAACCTTATGCCAAATCCAAATATCTAAAAACGGACACTCTTTAGATTGAAAAGAGAGATGAACAAACACTGTTAACTTTGAGAAAACTATAGTATGATGCGTTATGACGTGTCTTTTGCAACCTGCCTACCACACCGAGGCCCCCGAGTTACTCTCCCAAGACAGAGGACATACCATCGTTACGGGCCCAGAGAGAACAAACCTAGGACCCTATTAACCTCCTAAGAACATAAAACTTGTGTGTGGGGAATCTTAATGCGGATGGACCTAAGGGCCAACACACCAAGAAGGCGTTGCCCACATACCCCCTTTGGACTAGCCCGTGAGCAGCCGAAATGGCTGCTTCAAATGTATTAACAGTCCCGAAGCCATGCCTTCCTTGAACCTTTTAACTAAACAAAAAAATTGCTCAATAAATCCAACGACTAACAATCTTGTACAGGAGGAGTAGAAAAAGGGATAGAAGTGCCATGCCAAACACCAGCTCACGTAGCAGAGCTATACAGATAAAGAAACGTACTAAGCGGAGGCCATCTAGGAACTCCTGATGACAACAGAGACCTGTCAGAGTCCTCGAAAGCAGCCAAAAAGCTAAGAAGCGTCCAAGGCATACGAGAGAAAAACACACAGGCAGAACTAGGACATGAGGAGCACCCGCCGGGTCTGTGACCAACCGCAAACAGATAGGGAAAGGGTGCAGGATACCTCCTGCTACCCCCTAGTAAGTGGCAAACCACAAATGAGATGTGCAACAAGTAACAGCTAATAAAAAAAGTTATCAACTTCCTATAAATTTGCCTCAGAACTCTGACCACCACTGAGAACCAGGGAAACCCAAGGACAGAGACCTTGCCCATTCTCGGGAGAAACAACGGACATCAAATTATAGAACCTGACCAGCAACAGCAAAAAGTGCAGAGAGAGGGGAACTAGACAGATGAGACGCTTGGTTAATAGGACTGCCTACAAGAGGAAGCTTCTTACAAGCCAGAATGAAAAGCTCTTTGCTATATCCACCAGGACCTCCAAGGGGTTCCCTTACCATTCCATCTTAGATCCCCTATTCCAAACTATAATTTGTAATGGATCAAAACCCTCTCCAAGACATTCCGAGCAGACATATGTCTGAGGTGCCATAGGAGCTATAACCTGGCCGAGGGGACAATAGTACTACTTGAGAGTATGATACCTTCTGGTGAAAGTGTTTTCTTACCCCAGGTGCTGCAACCCACTTAACGAAAGGGAGCTGAAAAGATGGTCTGAACGGAGGTGGAAGCATCTCCCCTCCATTCTTTGAAACTTGAGGGATACCATTCCAACTTGAAAAGAGGGAATGTCCCCTCCTGGTCCTTGCTAGAGATAGGATACTCTGGAAATACTGAGCTAAAAAGAGCATGGTGTCCTGGAAAAGATAAAACAAACCCTTTCCCCGGGACAGGTAATCACTGGTATGCTACATAGGGGAAGCACCACAGGCCGTCCAGACCTAACAGGATACAGGCAGAAACAATGCTGAAGTGGACTCCCATCCCAGGAACCGGAGAGAAAAAGAACCCCTGATGAAAAAAGGAACTAACAGGATAATGTCCATGAGGTCTAAACGGATCCTCTAATCCCCTGAAAGAAAAGGTGACCGTGAGAAGGCTAATGCCCTTCATCATGACAAAACTGGCCAACCACTAAATAATTGGTAATCTAAAACTCAATGACGGGATGAAAAAACCTCCTGGGATTCAGAACCAGCAATCTTGGTTTTGAGAAATAGGGAAAACTGTAAAAGGTGGCTGGGATCTTGTCAATAACTTTATTAAAGCCTGATAACCTCTAACACACAATAAACCCTCTCTAGCTCGGTCAGAGGGAAACCTAACATGTATGTATATAAGAGCAGAGAGGGAATTCCTACCTGGTTCTATACTAAATTTGCTGATGTATACTACACTGGGTTAGCGATAGAAAGGACTCTTTAAACTGATAGTCTTTGAAAAAATAGACTCAGTATGGGTCCAATGTTACCAAAAAGATTTTTATAAAATAGTATTTAATAGAAAGTTACTCATTAAGAAATTATTTTCATAAAAATGTTTTAGACCCAAACATTACATACATGATGAACAACAGAAACCAAAAAAAAACAACTAATACAAAAAAAGTGATTACACTCAAAAAATTAAACAACAGAAAAAACACCCAAATGACACAGTACAATAAATAAGCTCATCGAGTATATCACTCAAATGACATAAAACAACCCTGACATGTTTCAGTTCTTCCAGGCTGTAATTGCATGAACTTTCTTCAGGGGCGAAGACTATTTTCTTGTTAAACACCATGCATTCCAGGGCCACATGTTGGTATATATTCCATAAAATGAAGCAAAAAATTGCTCCTAAAAATGTAACACATTAGAGACCTTTAGAGCGCACCTATACCCGGTTTTTCATGTATACTCAGACCAATGCCCAAAACGTGACATTACTAACAATGTATCCATGGCCTCCCCAACACATCAGGGCCACTGGACCAAGTCCAAAGGTAGAATCACTACCTTGCCCATCACATATATAAAGCAATGTACCTTGAATGGTATTTTGCGTAGCTGCTGCCTTCAGTGCATAAAATACTAGCTCCAAAATTCCTCCGTCAATCTTGCACTAATTCGGAAAAGGCTCAAAAGTAGCCGGAAATCTCAAATAGACCTACAAGCAAAACACACGCCACTAAATCAATTGTGGGGAAGTGGAAAACAAACAAAGTGTGGCAAAATGAGAGGGGGCACACACTATTCAGTGTCATATTCATAGGCCTTAAACACAATCATCTCATACCAGCTAGTGCCTTAGATAGTGCACAACAATTAAGGACGATATGCGGCAAGATGCTAATCCTAAATATAAAACATGCAGCGTAGTCACCTCCACCTCGTGAAGTCACCCTTCTTGTATCACTCTTCCGTACTGACCCACAAGCTAATACAAACACCCTTGTGCTTGCCATTGTGAGCCACGTGTATAAAACACGTGTAGAATATAAAACACAATACCTCCACAGTAGGCTTCACAATGTAAACCTTCATCACACGGTCGGTTGCGGAATGAATTTTTCGTTCCTCATAAAGTTGCAGCTAAGTGTAAACACACAGAGATGCAATCACCTATGATGTAATCAAGCGTCGAACATTAAATAAATAGTATCACATTGCCACCGCACACGGCTGGACGTACCTCTCGCGAAAGAAACACCATTTTCAGAAAGACAACGGGCCCGACGTGCGAGGCTCCCAACAGTCTCTCAAAACACTGTGCCTGTGATCTCAGGACGTCACGTGAAGACCGCAGTAGACAAAGGAGCCGGTTCATGGAGAAAGAAAGAGGACTACATGCTCCCTCGTACAAAACAATTATAGCGTGGGCTGTGAAACGTTCTTCCGCTCCATTCCTTAATAGGTGAAACTATTGCCATACTCCACACACGGACGAAACATAGCATCAGGAATAAAACACTCAATTTTTCAGAAAATGTCCAAAATGGACCACAACGACAAGGGGGAGATACCTAATTAATTTATCCATTCAAATGTCATGCAGACCAAAAAAAATGGGTCCTGGAATGCCTGGGAAGCGGCAAAAAGAAAGCCTATTGACAGAACGGAAAACAGCTTCAGTATAAGTTTATGTTTCCCACACTGATATACATCTGGAGTGGAATGTGTTCCCTCATTAAACAACATCTAATGATTTAACATTTTTAGAAAATCATTTTTTGTCAAACAAGAGGGGAGGAGGAGGAGACAATTGACAAGGAGCAATGAATTCCCATTGAAACGTCTGAACATTTGTAACCACCTACGGACTGAGGAGAAAAACAACTCAGAGGGAAGAAACATGTAAAACCTATAAACACAAATATGTGGAAGTACCTGGAGCGGACCCCGCTCTGTCCACACCCCTGTCGGCACTTCCACACCATTGAAAATCTGTCTGGGGGTAAAAGGCCCCCTGAGGTCCTCTAGAAGAGGAAGAATGATATGCCCCTTGGGAAGCACACTGCTGCGGGCGGGTAGGAACCTGGGAGGAACGGCTGGAAGGGCAGGCTACACTTCACGGCTACCCATCTAAAATCCTGGGAGCAAAAAAAGTTGTTGAAATTTGATCGGACCTTATCAAGACCCGTGAGGTATGTCCATATGTAGAGAGATCTTTAATGAACCTGTCACCAAACAGGTAACTTAGGGCCTCAAGCCCAGCTTCATACTGTGCCATGTCCAGCAGATTACAGTCAATGCGCATAAGAATTAATTTGCGCCTTTCCCTGGAAATTCCAGCATTGGCGTTGCCGAGCAGGCATATTGATCTCTGCAAATAATAGAGCCAAGGGTCCCAACATGTCTAGTAACTTATCCTGGTAATAATACAGGGCGTCTGGCTAGGTCCTGATATGACCAGGAGGGTGAACGTATATTCAAACAAAAAATCAGGATAGGAGACCCACACTTTTGAGATTCAGGATAATTTTAGTTTAATCTCTGAATTTTGGTGATGATACATATAATATATCAGTTGTTGGCATAATAACAGACAGACGGACAGTTGTACATTTGATATGTAGGTGAAAATGGAACCCCGCTAACATCCAACAACAGCCCCTTAGATTTCTGGGATAAATCAGAACCATCGAAAAAAAATCTGCAGAGGAAAAGGGAGAGGAAGTGGCTTGAGTCAAAGCAATCAGCTGATGGATACCCCCCCCGCTTACATTTCCAGGCACTAACTGGGGAATTAGCAGGAGAGGGAGACTTACACCTAGGATTGAGTTGTCCTCTGAAATACCTAGACGTCCTATTAATTAAAGGGGGGACCCTATTTAGAGATGGGATGGAAATCAGCCACCCTTGTAATTAGTCTATCAAAGGTCGAGGCTAGTGTAGGGTTCAAATTAAATAGGGCAGAGTCCACACAATCCTGAACCGGCCTAGTTAACACCGGGGGGTTCGCTAGGGAAACCTCACCTAAACCCCCCAACCCAGGGTCCTCCCCAGACCTTCCCCTTTTATTCGAAGATCTAACTTGGGAAGTAATATCAACCGAAGGGAACCCCTGGGGGCCTTTGGGTGTAAACATAATACAATAATCCACCAATCAAAAGGGAAATATCACTACAACCCAAAGAAAAAAGATGTGAAAAACGAACAGGCTGAGTAATAGACAAAAGAGAAAATAAACAACAGAAAAAAAGGTGTGCAAAAAGGTGTGCATGCACAAAACTGTCCCTTAATAAGAACACGTGGGCTGCAGTGCACTAATTAGCAAGTCGAGTAGGCAGTGAAACACTTCACCAAATTAGTAATTGAACCAGGCTGAGCCTGGAAGCCAAGCAGGATAACATAGCCCATGCATTGATATAAATGCTTTTTGCACCTCAAAGAAAAAAGAGAGCTGTTATCTCTCCCCACACTCCTACATACCAGCTTAAAAGCAGCACATATATCAATAAATAAAGAGGCAGACACGCCTACATTCGCTGAGCAGGCGAGTATTTACTTCAAAACAAATTACATTCGCCGAGAGGCCGAGTATTTAATTCAACAGAAAGACTCTCTACGAGCGCTACTCCACCGAGCAGGCACGAGCGAATACCGGCAGAAGGTGAAAACAAATCAGCATAGAACGAGCACTAAGAAGGGAAGTAGGGGGGTGGCGGACGAGAGGGAATGCTCTGACTCGCCCACAGGGCACAAAGGGCGGAGCAGAGGGTTCTGCCTTCTAACGCCTGATAACATTGTGGGGAGGCCAGGAAAGGCCTCAACTTACATAAAACACCTGCAACCGCTGAGGGGAAAAGGAAACAAACCCATCAGTCATGTAACAGTGAGCACAATAAACAATAAATAACTTCACAGAAATGAAAAATATCACGTAATACAGTGAAGTACAAGCGTGAAAAGAAGTGTACTTTTATGGGGATGGGTCCCTGCTAATTGGTTCCAGAGGGGGCTTGACCTGTGCCCCATCTTGGATTGGGATTGCTCCCCTGTGATTCTAATGAAATACGTGGTCTCCTTGTTTTTTGGCTGCTATGTGTCAGTAGTAAAGATTGTTTTGCATAATATGAAGCCTCCTGTCATGTCATAGAATTGTTTTGTAGGGTAACACCGATCCAATACATACAAGTCACCAACAGAGCACAGGAACATTAATGCTTTGCTTAAAAATGCCATGCCACATTGAAAAACGTGTCCCACTGGCTGCACAATGTAGACCAGTGTAGACACTTAATAACATTATAGTAAAGCATGCCAGGCCACATATAGACATACCTAGACTGGTTGCACAAAAATGCCAGTCGAAGCAATAACACTCATCAAGAAGAGAGCACAGATTGAAGCCTGGGTCTCTGCGTCCTCTAACAACAAGCCAAAACTCTTTAAAATCTGCACGGAACTGGTAAATCCTGTTGCGGTCTCCACCTCTCCTGTTCCCTCATAGGCCCTCTGTATGGCTCTGGCCTCTCACTTCTCTGCTAAAACTCAGGGCATCATGTCCACTATCTCATCTTCTTCTCCCTCTTCCTCTCTCGGCCCCCCTTTGGCCATCTCTAACTCCCCTCCTCCTTTCTCTGCTTTCTCTCTGACAACACCTGACAAGCTTTCTAGACAAGTCCGATCCATGAAAGTGTTGTCCAAACCGGTGCTCCCCTGCTCCTCCAGAACCATCAAGGACCATATTGACACCCTCGCTGCAGCCTTCGCCGATTTCTGTAATCACTCTTTCACCACTGGAACGTTCCCCTCTCCTCTTAAGCACTCCCTTGTGCACCCACTCCTCAAGAAGCCGTTTGCCGATCCTACCTGTCCAGCAAACTATTGCTCAATCTCCATCACCACTTTCATGGGCAAACTCTTGGAAAAAAGATGGCCATCTCCCAGCTTACTCTCCACATTGAATCTCTTGGTTGTCTCCATGACCATCAGTCTGGCTTCAGAGCTGCAAGAGGCGCGGAAACTGCTCTCCTGAACACCTGTGTAGATCTGCTCCCTAACCTTGATTCCAGCATTCCTTCTGTCCTAGACATCCTTGATCTTTCCTCTACTTTCAACACAGTCAACCACGCCATCCTGATCTATTGACTACGTGAGAACCTGGGCATCAAGGATCAGGCCCTGGAGTGGTCGACCTCCTTCCTCTTTTACTGCCCCTCCCAGGTCCAACTTGGTCCCTTCCTCTAAGACACCTCTCTCTCTACCTGTGGCATTCCCCAGGGCTCTATCTTCGCACTCTGGTTTTTCAACCTCTTCTTGGCCCCTTTGGCCCACCTGATCTCTACCTTCTCCTCTAACTTTCAGTGTTATGCGAATGGAATTCAGTGTTATGCGGATGGAACTCAGCTTTCCTTGAGGATCCTCTCATCTCTCGCTCATTCCTGACTGTCTATCTATGATTCAGGATTGATGCGCTTCTAATGATCTCTGCCTTAATGCCATCAAGATGGAGATCTGTTTCATTATGACCCCTGCCCCTGCTTTCCCTCTTTCACTCTGGCCACCCACCTTGGGCCCTCTTCCTTCGCCTTCCTGCGACGCAAAAAACCTTTTGTGTCATCTTCGACACCACTCTCTCTTTCTCTCCTTGCATCTCGGACATCGCCAAGAAGTCCCACTACCTACTAGCTGCTCCTCCTCAAAGGGACTCTTCCCTTTCTCACTTTCCCCCAGAGGCTCACTGTCTCCAGAGCCCTGTTCATCTCTAGGCTGGACTACTGCAACAGCCTCTTTCTCAAGCTGCCTTCCTCTACTCTCCACCCTCTGCAACTAATCCAGAACAAGACTGCAAGACTTATCCTTGGCCACAAGCCCAGGGATCATATCTTGCCAGCCCTGAAATCTCTCCACTGGCTCGTGGTGGTTGCAAGAATCAAGTTCAAGACCCTTTGCATTGTCCACAAGGCTTTCTGGGGTCGGGCCCACACTACATCCAACGCTCTCTTCCAAAATACCTTCTTGCTTGAGCCCTTCCCCAGCTACCTCCAACTCTCTAAGGGCTAGACGCTTCTCCAGGCAGAGATTGGGGGGTACATCTCTCTCTTCTGCAGATGTCTCCATCTGGAATGGCCTCCCTCCCCCTCTCAAACTTTAGCGGACCACCTGATGTTCTGGAAGTTGCTGAAAACTTTCCTCTTCTCCTCTGCTTTCGCTCTCTCTCTCCCTCCCCTGCTGACCTACCTGACCTACCTGTCTGCTGTACCTATTGGTTGCGTGGCTACCCTCAGAGTCCCACTGAGTCCAGGCTCTTTCTTGATCAGTCACCCTCAACTGGCTCTGGCCTACCACGCACATAGGGGCTGTAACTGTAACCCTACAGTTCATTGTTCTTCTTGGAATACCCGGAGCCGCACTGCCCTGGCTGCACTTACTCAGAACATTACTGCCCTGTTTTCTCCACCCTTCTTCCTTGCACTTCCCCATCCCTTTCCCCCTGCATTTCTCATTCTCGCATTTGCATGATCTGAAAGACACAAGGCTTAGTAAGATCATCTACTAATCTACTGTCTACTAATGCTCCTGGACCTCTCAGCGGCTTTTGATCTGGTTGACCACAATAAACTCTGTAACACTCTAGCGAACAATTTCAACATAGCTCAGAACGCCACCAACTGGATCAAATCATTCTTGGCAGACAGGACCTCCAGAGTATCCATCGGCAAAGAATCAGCAGACCCGGTGCAAGTCCCTGCAGGTGTGCCACAAGGCTCCTGCCTATCCCCCACTCTGTATAATGCCTATACTAAACTACTATTCGCAGCTTTGGATGCCCTGGGTGTCACCTATACTAACTTCGCCGATGACACCCAAATCCTCATTCCACTCTCAGGTAATCACGAACAAGACTCACTCCTGGTCAACCAAATCTACTCACTCATTCAAAACTGGATGGCCAATAATAGCCTTTGTCTCAATGACGACAAAACCGAGCTCCTCATACTAGGCTCCTCCAGCAAAATCGATACCCTTGAGCCCGCTTTCAAATCATTCACCATCGATGGCACCATAATCCCCGTTCTTAAACAAGTCAAGACCCTTAGCGTTTACTTAGATGCAACACTATCAATGTCTAAACAAGTAAACACATTAGCCTCCTCCACCTCTTATACTTCCAAACTCATCTCCCTTAGCCGCAGATTCCTCTCAGCCAATAACTGTGTTACTCTAACCAGAGCACTCATACTGTCCCGGCTAGACTATTGTAATATCCTTTTCCTTGGCACCTCCAAAGCCAATTTAGCCAAACTTCAACTCATGCAGAACAAGGCCCTCAGAGCAGCCCTAGGCATCAAAAAATCTGAACATATCTCTAACACCAGAAGAGACCACCACTGGCTCCCTATACAAGCTAGGATCTTATTCAAAATCTTGAGCAATACTCACAAATGCATGGCCAACAAAGCACCTAAATACCTCAACAACATAGTCATTGTCGCGCCTAGAAAAACTTGTGTACAGACGTGTTGTAATAGACTTATATCATATCATTTTATCACAGATGCCCAAAAAAATATACAATGCTGCAGTAAGAAATGGCTAGATTGGCAGCACCCAAATGCCAGTCTAGCCAGGTAATTACACTTAACAGGACTGCTTTATCAGAAATGCGCAGTTAAAAAAAGTCATACCAAACTGAGGAATAACTAGACTGGCTGAAGCAAAATGCCTCTCTAGCCACTAATGCCACAAATAGGGCCTGCTTAGCCTGGACATGGACAACTATTACGATTTATCGTACAATCTCGCCCCCACACATCCCCTCTCCCTCCCATGCACTACCCCAACCTTCAAAATCAACTCCTTGGCCCAGAATGACCTTCACGTCCCTCTTCCTTGTCACAGAGCTTACGTTTGAGGCTCCTTGCCTCATAGGTAAGTACTGGGATGAGGAAGAGTGGGATTAGGAGTAATGAAGATACAGGTGGCTAAGTCAGGCATTACCTTCATGTACTTCTACCTCATCCCAGCACTTGTGTATGAGGCATAGTGCCTTATACACAAGTACTGCCTCATACACAAGTACTCGGACAAGGAAGAATAGGGCTAGGAGTAATGATGATTACCAATAAGTAATTAAGGAATTAAAGAAAAGTAGGGGCGTAACAATATTGAGTTGACTGGGCTGCAGCCCTCACCCCCAGAAATGTTGGGCTATGTTGACTGATCCTGGCTGACCTTCAGAGCAGTTGCCGGACAGAACAGGACACAGATGTAAAATGGCACCTGGGTTTTGCTGTTAACAAGGCCCTAGCAATTACTAACGTAAAGCATTTCACTGTTAGTACCTGCATTCAAATGCCAAATATTTAAAGCAATTTAAATTGTGATGTGTATGCCAGGGAAGTGATTGGAAGGGTAGAAAGGGAACAGGAGACCGTTCATTCTCACAGCTGTTCATAAGTGGGTGCTTTCACACTTAAAGGAGAGAGTTAACTGCTTGTAACATTGAAGCTGCGCTAGAATAGTCTCATTAAAATGCTTAAAGAAGTTGGATGTTCCCACACAAATAAGTTTGCCCCCCACGGCCTGTGAAGTTAGTGCCTCTCCCAACATTTGAAGGATCAGCCCCCCGAAATGTAGGTTTTGTTGTGAACACAAGCACACACACCATTCACCATATGCACGCACACCCAGCCATCCATACATTTAGGTGTGCACTCTTTCACCATACAGGCACACCTAGGAAGCCATCCATACATTTAAGTGTGCACCCTTTCACCATACAGGCACACACACCCAGGCAGACACCCATACATTTAAATGTGCACCCTTTCACCGTACACGCACACACACACACACACACCCAGTCACTCATACATTTGTGTGCACCCTTTCACCATACACTCACACAGGCAGCCACCGACACATTTAAGTGTACACGCTTTCACAATACACTCACACACGCACACGTCATGGGGTTGAGGGGAACCCTATTACTGCAAAAAGAAATTGTTTCTTTTTGAAATCACTCTGACTTCATAAAGAAATTATTTCTGTTAAGGACCAAACCATAACAGAAATAATTTCTTTATGAAGGCAGAGTGACTTCAAAAATAAACTCTTTCTTTTTGAAGTCATAGAACTCCCCCACCCCATGACATGGAGGCCTCCAGCCTGGGGTTTTCCAAGTTTCTTTTTGTAGTCACTCTGCCTTCATAAAGACATTATTTTATTTATGAAGGCAGAGTGATTTCAGAAAGAAAGATTTTTTTTTTTAAAAGAATTTGAAAAAATATTTGTTCTTTTTTTCCCCTAAAGTGGGGTCCCCTCCCAGGACATGTGCTAATGGGGCCCCCCGCACCGCGGGGGCTGCTGGGGCCCCTGTAACGCCAGTGCTCACCCTAGGATGCTAGACAAAGAAAAACCGCTTTCAGCACGTTCCCAACAGAGCCCCATGTCAAACTGGAACAGTTGTCCGCACGGATTTACGCAGAGAGACTACTAAAGACATGGCGGTTGCCCGATATTACCCTATAAAAAATCCTACTTGGAAGCCATTCATACTCGTCACTCTAGGTCAATCAGTTTAAAGCAGACATTTCCGGGCTCTCTGTGAGGCCATCTGCAAGTTTAACTCTCTTCAGAGCTTACGAGTTTTACAGCATTAGCTATGACAATATTGCCAAACTCAACTACATTAGCACATCCAGTAAGAGTATTCTGCCTCTTAATTTTGAAAGTTATTGTGGAGATGAATTATTACTGCATTCAGGATTAGCGCATGCGCATACTTGCCAACATTCTGTGACCAAAACGATGTAGGATTTTTCAAGTTTGAAAAATAATAATTCCCATAACAATGACATCACAGGAAAATACAAAACATACAAACAGCACAACAGGGAAAGATGTTGAAATGTTAAAAATGTATAATAGGAGATAAAGGAGATACGCTCCTTTATTTGTTTTCCCTTTGAACTTGCTGCCGCTCCCCCTCCGAACAGCACTGCGAGCACAGGGCTCTTGCTGTCCAGAAGGAGGCGGGGCCGTCGAGGATCACGTGACTGGCACACGTGACTGCCAGCTGTGCTACTAATCTGCCGGGAAGCCGCCCGAGCGGCGTTGACTGCAGGCATTTAATTGCCTACTTGTGGGAGCTGAAGAGCGCTGAGATACGCTCCTTTATTTGTTTTCCCTTTGAACTTGCTGCCGCTCCCCCTCCGAACAGCACTGCGAGCACAGGGCTCTTGCTGTCCAGAAGGAGGCGGGGCCGTCGAGGATCACGTGACTGGCACACGTGACTGCCAGCTGTGCTACTAATCTGCCGGGAAGCCACCCTCGCGGCGTAAGCCCTGGTGGTAGAAGGGCTGGTGCTGTTTGGCTGTTCGGCGTGGTCGGCTGGAAATATTGTCTTCACGATTCATCCAACTCTGAGTAAGAAAACTATAATTAACTATTATTTAAGCCGGTCTTTGGGGAGGAGAGACGGACTAAGGCTGCTCCTTAAGCCATCGGGCGTTCCCTAGACGGCATAGTTATATATGTATCCATTGACCAAGCTAACTATTTAGGTACTGCTCCTAGTCCCTTTCAAGATTCCTGCTCAACTCTCTACTTTTAAAGATTTTATCTTGTTATCGGATCATCTCTTTTAGCAGCACCTACTTACCCTGTTTTTACAACTACTTGTTTATTCAAAATTTTACCCTAACTGTATAGTTCATTTGGTGACTGTACTAGTATAAGGTGATATGCGTACCTTAAGAAGTACAAAGATGAATGGCCCAATATTAGTCCAGGAAAATGTTGAAACCCAGAAACAACAATTAATGGGTAGTACGCCCCGAAGGCATCACCCTGTTAGTGCCTCTAACCTTAATAGGCATACATCTTCAGGTGATATAAAACGCTACTTCTTTGAGACAAAACCCCTATCCTGTGACTTCACTGGGAAATCAATTGATTCTTGCTTTAAGTTTACTACAAACGCCCAAGGCTCTAATGCAAAAAATTCTTTGGGAGTTTCTGATAACACCCTTATTAAAGAGGGCGACATCCCCCTTTTAAAAGAGCCTCATACAATGCCTATAATATGTGAAGCACCAGGATCCCCAGGCTCTATTATCGATCCCAATAGAAATCAAGAACCTCAAATTCCACGTCCGAACCCTTTAGGTCCCACCGGGGGGGTCCGAGGTGGGAGTATATTACCACACGATTGTCATGCTCCCCCGCCCCTCCCCCTGATTAAAAGCGGTGCTGGTTTAGCTGACTCTCAACCTGCAGTAATTGAACTGAGTTCAAACTCTTCTCTTTTGGCAGGAGATGATTGTCGGAACTCACTAGAGCTACCTGAAGTTTCTTTCATATACTCAGACGCAGCACATAGTTTAGTCGCTTCATTTGCTGCTCCCACTCCTAGACGTATTCCGGATGTTCCGGTCCTACCATCTGATGGCCCTATTTTGCCTCCAGCTATTTCCCCGTCTATTTTGATTGAGTCCACGTTGCATGCCATGAATTTGGCCATTTCCTCTCTTTTTAAGCTGTTTGAAACACTCGATCGAAAACTGCAGACACACGATAAACAGATTGAGAAATTATTACATTGGCAGGCAACGCTTAAATACAGTATTGAAATGAATACCCGAAAAAAACTAAAATTAAATTCTGAGCAATCACTGATCCTTGATAAATCCCCCACCGAGCCCATTACACAAACACTACCTATGAAGTTCACGCCCTTACCTGCCTTTTCAAATGTAATTCACGACGATTTCTCATTGCTCCAAAAAATTGAACCATCAAAAGATAAACCGCTCTTAGACCCGATAGTGCCCGAAGACAAACAAGTGTTTAATATATTCACATCTAACGGACCTAAACCACCCGAAATTACATCTAAACCAAAAAAGAACCCGAGTAGTAAAAAAACAAAAAATGTTAAAGATATAACTAAAACGACAACCTCAGCAACTAAAGCCTTTATTAAAGCCCTATCCTTGCCTAGGAAACATACCATCATGGCTGCGGAAGCAGTACAAAAAAAATATAACACCTTGGCTAATGGTAAGAAAAATAGTACACAGCCAACAGCATGCCCGGCCCAGATAGTAGCCTATGGCCCATTGGACGCATTGGTCGAGGCTGCTGAACATGATAAGGTGGTAAACTCACAAGCTTCACTTCCCCTAGTACCCTTATGTCTTGCGGTACAAGTAAAAGAGTGTGATACCCTTGTAGCACCATCATCTTGTTCTCCTGAGCTGATTATAGATAAGGATGCTGAAGCCAGACGGAACGAAATTAGAAAGGAGATTGATCACTATATGACCAAACAACGACCCTCGAATGTCCAAGTAGAGATACTGAAAGACCCTAACATTCGAGAGAGATCCCATATGACAGATCATACAGAAAAGAACCATGTGGCACAACCACTTATTACGCCCTTGATCTCTGGGTCACCTTCTTCAAAAAAAATGTCTGCTCCCCTCAAAATTACTACTAACTCGGCTGATACAGCTTCTTCCAAACAACCCATAATTGATGTATCCGAAATATCCATACACAAGTAATTAAAACCGCAGTACAAGATTACATGACTAACCTAAACAAAAATGCTACATTACTTACAAAGTCAGAGGTTGTCCAGCATACCTTACATTCACAATCAAAAGATCTGAGTCGTTATCCAGCTGGCCCTGTTGCAAAGATTAATATACATCCTCAACAACAAAATCACTCATTGGGTACAAGCTGGCCGTACTCTGACAAGTTTTCGTCTGTACCATCAAAAAATTTGAAAATACCATCCAAACAACCGCTATATCCATTGATCATTCGGTGCAGAGATTTACCTTATGCGAAGTATGACTTAAATCGCTCTAGTATACTTGCAATTTTAGCTGAAATCCCTGCGTTAGATGATCTGCAATCCTCCGATATTGATTTGGTGGAATTTATCTGCGATAATGATCTTTCTGTTGCACGGTTTTGGGTGTCCTCACGAGTGGTGTTAAACACATTGTGGCTTGCTAAACACGAAATATATGAACTAGGTTTTGAGCTTCTCACCGATGTGTCAAACCAAGTTCCTTTTCCTGCGGTGCAACATCTTGCAATGCAGCCCTATATTTCTAACCAGAGACAGGGCTTATGTGCTCAGTCGAGTAATCAAAATTATTACCCAATGCTACAATCTATATCTAAGCAGTCATAACTAACCTTGCAACACCTCCCACCATTTTTATCTATGATAAGTTGGAATACTCGAGGACATGGGCATTTACTGAGGAATAGTTCTAATGAGATATCGAAGCATGATATTATCTTATTTCAAGAAACTTGGCTCACGGAGCGACCAGTGTGGGATAACTTTGAAATAGTCTTTAATCCAGCAATACGATCTATGAAAGGTCGGCCCATGTCCGGTCTCCTTGTGGCCCTAAACAAGTCCTCCGAAGTTGTTCTAGAACACCAGTCTGCTCCAAATCGATACATTCAACTGGTAATCATCACAATAAGAGAACAAAAATATGCGATTGTAAATATATATTGGAATCCAGTTGCAATATCCACTAAAACATTTTTTAAAGATCTGGAAGAGTTATGGTCAGAGATTATTAAACTCCCTATATACCCGCATATTATTTTGGCAGGCGACTTAAATTTACACTGCCTGGATGTTCTCCATAATCGCAGAGATAGCAGACTGGTCTTATGGAACACCTTTATCGAGTCAAAAAACTTGGTTATGTTAAATGGTTCATGCTCGGCCGATAGTCCACCACATTATACGTGGAAAAGAGGTCATTCCGGTGCAATTATTGACTATATTTACGTTAATCGTGAACTATTCTTTGATATTAAGTTGTTTTGTGTGATCTCTACTGAGGACAGTGATCACAACATATTGAATGCGAAATGGCACTGTACGGCTCCACAGCGAAAAGAGGAGATATACAATACATACCATCCTCTACTAGTGAATAGAGGTATGAATAGACTTCACTGGACTGGACCCAACCTGACAAAATTTGCCAGAGTCTTCGAACAATCAATTGTGTATGAAAAGACACTAGGAACCAACAAGTCACTAGAGTATAGTGACTTATTGCATACATTTGCTACAACAAATAAGGTGAAGACAAAGTACTTCCCTTTGCATTCTTTTAACAAGGAAGTACAGCAACAAAAGTCCTGGTTTAGAAGAGAAAAAAGAGTAGTTTTAGCTTTGCCCTCCCAAATTAAATGGCAAGCCCTTAAATCATTGAAAACAAAACATAAAAACTGGATGAAGGCCCATCGAGCTACTCTTTATCAAATTGATGGAGAATGCATGCTCCAAAAGATGGGCTCAAAAAACTCTGCGCAAATATGGGCTCTAATTAATAAGACTAACCCTAATACGCAGATTTCACTACAAATCAATGATGTGGCAGAGGCTCAATGGGTTGAACATTATGCAAATTTGTATGCCTGTCCTGAGACTACAAACTCATTACTTAGTCAGTGTGATCCAGGAGCTTTTACCTTGCAATTCTCAGTAGCAGACATCTTATTTTACATTACCAAATCTAGTAGCTCACGTGCTCCCGGTCCAGATGGGATATCTAATTATATGATGAAACAAGATCCGAACCTATGGGCAAGGATTTTGTATCAACTTTATACTACAATCATACGCACTCAACAATTGCCTAGATCATGGTCTCTCTCAATTATTGTCCCGGTGTTCAAGAAGGGTAATAGACAAGATCCGTCAAATTATAGACCGATTGCCCTTCTTGATACACCGGGCAAGATCTTCGCCCGGTTGATTCTTAGAGACTTGCGAGCATGGATTGAAACTGCTGGTAAAGCTGATGTATTTCAAACCGGATTTGTTGCGGGAAAAGGCACGGCAATAAACATTACAGCAATTAATGCGATTAAAGCTAAATGTGAATATCTCAACCAGCCCTTGTTTTTAGCTTTCGTAGATTTTAAAGAGGCTTTTGATTCAATCGATAGACACCTGCTAATTACCAAATTGATCAAAATGGGCTGCCCTAGTTCAGTGGTTAAATTGATTGCGCTTCTTTATACAAACACCGCAATTCAGATAAGAACCACTTTAGCTGGGCATCTAACTACTAAAATTGCGACAGCAAGAGGTCTGAAACAGGGCTGTATTCTGGCAGCTACTATTTTTAACCTATTTATATTGGACATGGGTAAGAATTTTATTGATATCAACTCAGATGCCCCAAAACTTGGGCCGCATCAAATTGCATGGCTATTATATGCGGATGATCTTATTTTAATCTCTAAAACGCCGGCCGGTCTACAGCGGCTACTACAAGGGCTTTCATTGTATGTTCAAAGAAACCATATGGCTGTTAACTTAAGCAAAACACAGATCATGCAATGTTATAATAATAAAAAAAAATGTCGCCCCCTAAAATCGTCCGTCTGGACTTTTCAGGAAGAGATTATCTCTATCACCCCACAATACAAATACTTAGGAGTGATTATTAATAATCTGAAGTGTGACACCCCCTATGTGCAGGATATAAAACAAAAATTGCAAACATTAACAAGTCAAGCTAAAGTCCTTTTGCAAAAATTTGGTAAATTCACATGTTCGCAGATATTGTTATATTATACGCAAAAAGTTTTACCAATAATAACATACGGCTCAGAATGTAAATTACCAAGAGACCGTATGTTTTGGGATCGACTGGAGGCAAAATTCTGGCGGTCAGTGCTTAAGTTACCGAATTCAACACCAGGGCCTTTGATACGATATGAGTTGGGTGCTCTTTCAATGTTTGTATTTTATGCATGGAAACTGTGTTCGCTAATGAAGAAATTTCTGCTGTGCACTAATTGTTCGGATTTATCTTATATATTGGCCACATATATGTTGAAATCCACACACTTTTTTCCCAATAAGTGGAGAAATTCTGTTACCAATCTGTTAGTAGAGGCCGATATAACCATTGAACTGCTTCTAACTAATCCCAATCGTGCCCAGAGAAAATTATATCAGCATGACTGGATCTGCACTTTAGAGCTTTGCTCACAGTACAAAGATTATTGCAGCCTGCCTTTTGGTACGAAAAGAATGAGAGTTGCAGCCTCCTATTTACTTAAATTTCCCTCGCATCATTTTAGAAACAACTATCTTCGATTTAGATTTAATTTGTGGCCCACTAGAGAAATTTTAGCTCGAAGAGGTCAAATAACAAAACAAGAAAATAAATGTCGGTTTTGTCAATTACCAGAGTGCGAGGAAACTTTAAAACATTTGATAGTAGGTTGCCCCTCACTAAAGGATTTACGTTGTAAATATTTTAAAAAACTGTACGAAAACTATACCTGTTTAACTAAAGATGTACTGTGGTCTAGAATATTCTCCTCACCTCTCCAAGCTGTTCGTATAGCCACAGTCCAATTTCTGCTAGCCCTAAATCTTGAGACGAGCCCCTAAATAGATGACATGTGTTTTCCAACTAATACCTCCTTGCTGGTGGATCACTAGTGGTTCCAATGATGTGGAATTTGAATCTATTTGGATTGATTTTAGATGAAAACTCAGATGATGTATACATATGAATTGTGATTTTATTATTTTTTTTGCTGTTAATGAGAAACAATTGAAGGTTGAAGTGGTGAGTTTGTAGGGTTTTGTTGAATGCAGATTTTGAGCTTGATTCTATCCTGTTTTAATTTGTGATCAATTATGTTATATATTAAATTGAAAGGTTGATTTTCAACCAACCAATAAAAAAAAAAAAAAAAAAAAAAAATGTATAATTCTAAATGCTAACATCAAATTGTCGGCAGATAGTGTGTGATGGTGTTACACTCTGCCACTTGCTTTCACTGCTGGTTCACCTAAGGGTTGTACTGGCAAGAGTGCAGGAGAGAGTAATGTAGCTGACAGGTCAGTGGATTGGTCTGAGCCCAATCAAAGTAATCACCTACTAGCCCACTGTACAGACTAATTAATGCGTTACATGTTTTGTCCTGGGCTGGTCTCAAGCAGTCTGCCTTAGAATCGCATAAATTACTTGCCACTGTAAAAAGCAGTAGGATCTGTCACTGAAATCTGTAGGTGGTAGGGCTGCTTCAAAAGCAGTAGCCTACTGCCTAAATCTGTAGGGTTGGCAAGTATGCATGCATAACACTGCACTCGGGAGCACATATGTGCGGAGGTGACTACCTCCAAACAAAAGCTGGCAGACATTTTGGATATGGGCTTTTCCAACCCATAATAGTTTGGGGCTGTAAAATATGCCCTAGTTGGAAATAGCTCCTGTTTCACTATGAACGCACTCCTTGCAGTGGAGTACATTGTTTTCTTTGGTGAGCCCAAGGACAAATAACAAAAAATAAGGTCTACCCTCTTTTGTGGGCAATATACAATTACATATGACACCATCCATTTTGCTTTATTTAAAATAACCTGTCCAAGGCGTAGTTTGATGAACAATATCAAAGTATGATTGCCTTTAAGAACAAAAGAAGCTATTAAAGTCAGTAACTTATATACCTGATTGCTTAACGATTTTCCTCAGCCAACTTCCACGTTTCGTCGCTGTTATTCATAACTGCTGTGAAATTGGGCATTGGTCCGCATTGCTGGGAATTCCATCTGGAAACTACTAATACTCTGAGAATGCACCATTATATTACTGAACCGAACAAGCATATCAGTATGTTTTTTTGAGTAAATAACTCGATTACCAGTTCATGACACAAGGACACCAGGCCTGACTGCCACACCTTAACTGGAAACTTGGTGTCCCTATGCAAAATCTCATCCTGCATCCCAAACTGTCCTAGGTCATAATGTATAATAGTATTAGCAACTGCACCACTGACCCAGCTATATGGTGCTGGACATCGTTTCAACTGTGTCTAAGAGGTGCATATTTATTTAACACTGTGTAAAGTGCCAGCTGGTTGTCTGGGACTAAGAAGCATGACAAGACCAAATGTAACAATGCAACACGTTTTATTTAATTCCATGCAGAGGCCACTGAAATATAAGCAGCATCTTGCCAAATAAATCAAAAATCGTCAGGAGGGTTCCAGTCCTTGACATAGCTGGATCCCGTCCGCATGAGACAAAATGCGATAATATTTCCCTGACTAATCTGGTGTTTCCGGCCCCTGAGTGTCTGTCCCAGTTCTTGCAGTTTCACAGGGATTTCGACACCCCTTTCCTGGGAGTTTAGAGGCTTACGGTGACCATGACTTTGTTTGATTGTTCATATGGGCTTTCTGGGGGCATCATTTCCCAATGCTCAATCGTGTGCAAAGTCTTGGAAGTAGGCCGCACAGATGTAGTAGACAGCAGGGCGAGCTGGAGAGGGGTGCTCCCGTGATTCTGCCATGCCAGGGGTTCCTTCTACCCTTCTCCCTTTACCTCTCTGATCTCAAGATAATCGTTCTCGTTCCTCCTCCCAATGTTTGGATCTGCCTAGGGCTGACATGGACCGTAAAACCTTCCTATTTCCTTGGTCTATCAGACTGTTTTCTTTCTTCATCTCCGTCCCCTCTTTGTCAACTGATGTACCCGCCTTCCCCGCTTCTATACCTCCTCACCTGTAGATGTCCTCTCGGGCCACCCCCTCCTCTGCACCACCTTCCCCCAGTGGTCGAAGTGTATGAAAAGAAGTAGTGGACCTATTTCCCTGCTGGCATGCCACACTACACACAATCCCCATAGCCATGCCCCCTCACACGCACAATACAAACCCCCAAACAAATGCGTCTGCTGTTTAGCGGAACGTTCAGTGCAGTGCACTGAAGTGCAAGTTTCAACTACTTCCTACACTTTTATTTGAAAACGAAAACATTCTGGAACAGTTTTTAAATAAAAAAAAATTAAAGTATAGGCACCGCTGCTGCCCTCTTCGACCACTTCGTTCCCCACATGCTGTTACCATATCCAAACTTTAATTCTCGTTTTAGTGCTGTTTTCAATTCGCCAAAATCAGTGCATTGTAATGTAACTCTATCATACCCAGCACCACCATGAAAATTACCCATTTTCCAACTTCAAGCAGGTTAGATATGTGGGAAGTGGGAGACAAACCACTGGAGCGCTTAGTCACTGCTACTTGCAGGAATAACCAGCGGGCTTAATGAACAGTAATCACCAGATACCCTAATTCCAGAGTGTACCATGAGGGGAAGGAACATGCTCAGTGGGCAGGAATTGCTGAGCATGGGATCCTTAGAAAGTAGCAAAAGGCAACCCCACCCCCACCCCCCACAGCTCTGGGAGAAGTGAAGAAGGAGGAGAACAGAGGTGGTAGGTGCCAGGGCACAGCCCTGTTTAAGACCCAAAAAGGTCTGTACTGGGCCGGACACACTACCCTCTTTCATCAGCCTGATCTTCATAGTCATTTTCTTGTGCATGTTAGCCATTCATTGGACCAAATTCAAAGGTACGAACCATCCAAGCAGCTTATTCCACAGATGACTTATGTGTACTCCATTGAATGCACTACTCATATCGAGTGAGGCCTTATAGTTGATGTCTGTGGCTCCCTTTTTAACAGTTTCCAATAAGTGACCCATAACCATTAAGACTGTGCCCATACCTGTTCTAAAGCCCACCTGGAAATGATTTAGCACTCCCAGATGCAACAATGAGCGATTCTAGTCTTGCAAAAGCAGGATGGAAAATATTTTGCTGTCTGCATCTGGGAGTGCTATAGGCCTATAGTTGTTTGGATCGTTAGTAGGGTCCTTTTTATGAATAGGAATAATAATTCATTTGTACCAGGAGGGAGGAAAGAGATGAGTAGAGAAAATGGACAAAAACAATGTCCCCAATGGTTCCACCCAAGCCTGAGGGTCACGCTTCAGTAGAACATATACCAAGCCATCAGCACTGGGTGCTCTAGATGCCTTGGTCTTTGAAATAGCCCGGAGCAGATCCTTTCCTCCCCATGGATAGGCTGCAGGGGCCAAAGGAGTACTCTTTGGGGATGAGTAAACTTGTTTGAGTAATAGTTTAGCTAAGTATGTTCAGGTATTATACATGTCATAGCTGGTTTAGACAGACCACCCAATTTGCTGCCGACCGTGGCCCAAAATTCAGATGTTTTACAGTGTTTTATCTTCTTGAGGATGACTTGATTATCTTTGATGTAAAGTTGAATCTTTAGATTTTTGACAAGATTCTTATAACCCTGGAGAATGAGTTTCTTTCTTTGTCTGAATACTACTGTCGTCAGATGATCTTTGAGTAAATTGCTTAGATGCCTTCTTTTGAGTTTATTGGTCTCTGCAATTCTATTATCGTATATGTGAGGGGGTATCTATAAATGGTGTAGCTTACCCTTTTCTGATAGAAATTTTAGGTTTTGGGATATTGTGGTGTTGAATCTATCGTTCTTAACGAGACTCAAACTATTGCTGCCTCTTTCATCAGGTGTTCTCATAGCTTTTTTCAAAATGACCAAAAAAGCATAAGATGTTGAATTTCACTTCACTGTTAACCCTCTGCTGTCAACATAGAGTGGGACTAGGGAGGGAGAAATGATCTAAACATTGAATACCACAGCCAAACTGAACTGTAAAGTTGAGCGATCACTAAATCCCACCTTGTGGATAGCTAGGGCCCTGCACAATAGGTCTAAGTGATTAGATGAATAGATGCGACCTATCCAGGAAGAGGAAGAACCTCTACTCCAAGTTGAAACCACTTTTTTCTCCGGTCTATTCAAATGTAAGGCCAACTGTAAACCCCAGTTTTGCATAAAGTGGTCCCATTGATGACCGCATGCGATGATACCCCCTAAGATCCCCATGGGTTCTGCTTGTTTGTCATTTAACCTTGCTCACTCTGCACAACTGGTGTTGAAGTCTCTGCCTATGATGATATTGGGGTGCGGGCATTCAATTCATGCCACTTGGTGATTAGTCCAGCCAACCCACTTCTATGGAGTTGCATGAAGTCCTCTGGTAATTCCAATAAAGATTAACAATGAGAATGTTCAAGTTAAGTATTTCAATTGACAATGCTACCGCTAATAAGCCATGCAGGCTAGCGTCGATTTCCTCCAACTTGGCTTTCAGGCTCAAGTTGATAGTGATTGGAAGGCCTCCACATAGACGACCTATCAGACCTCTAGTGGTTGGCTTAGTGAAGGTGTGAAACCTCGCTAAATTAAAATGGGACACAGCCATGGTTTCTTGAAAGTGAAAAACAGAAATAAGTTTGTCAAATTCAAGTCCTTTGCTAAATTGCTGTATCCACTAACGGTCCTGCAGATTAGTGATAGGTTGTGATGGTTAAAACTGCTGTTATGCTGGTCTTGAGTTCGCAAACATCTTAAGGGCAGCCTCCATCCACGACCAGTCCTTACCTGACTCAATATTAGCAGCTGCGGTTATGTTGCCGCTCTGGGGGACTACTGAGGACGTCTTTCAGATCCCGTTGTTCCTTATTCATTAACCAGAAAGAGAAAATATCTGTGCTGCCAAACCGTGCAGTGACCCTAGATTAGTCCATCCATATTATGATAATGTAAATGATCCTTATTAAAGATCAAGCCCCAACATCGTCTGGTGTAACGATTGTGATTTATTGGCTTAGTCCAACAAATGAACAGCCGACATGTGTTACGACCGATGGGTCGTCCTCAAGGCTATCTTGTTATAGGACTAAATTCCTTAATGTGGCAAGTGTATCTCTTTCAATTCAATGGCAGCAGCTGGTGTCAATGCGTAATCACATTGAATATATTATCTGAGTAATCAAATCCTGTAACCATAAGGTAATGATTCAAATGGTTGTCCCTATGTGATGGTAGCATACACAACCCCATGTAAACCCATTGGCCACTCTTCCCCTAATAGTCAATATGTGCTGGTGTGCAGAGTTCCTCTCAAGTGCTTGTGGTGCCATATTTTATGGTAAATACTTCTAACAAAATGACCAGTGCAAATACCTGTGTCTTTCAGAACATTCACGGGTTGGATCATGTGCTGCCTCCTGATCTCGTTGATCTAGTTACTCCCTGAATTTTGTCTTCCATACCTTAATCATTAGCATCTCCTTGTTGTGAGGCACCGATAAGAAGCTCCTTACTTCTTCTGAGTAGGTTGTTTACCTCATAAAGAACAAAACCCAGAGATCTTAAAGTTGCTCATTCTTCAAAGACCAGTCTGGTGACCAGGTTGGAAATGAAATGGCACACCAGATGGTTACTGTATGAGTCCGAGAATTCTACATCGTTTATATTGCTGGAACGAAGAGGCTGCAAAGTTGGAATCGCTTGGAACTGATCCAAAACTTTACTCCTGTTCATGACCAGTTCGCCGTTGATATGGGTGAAGCTAACCCATCCAATCTATGTTGTGATAGGTCTATTTGTCGGCTTATATGTGATGTTTGACACCAGAGGTTCAGACAATGGGCCAGTTCTATTCTGTAAGGTGGCGGCAGGATGTGGGGCCCATTCGCCTAGCATGTTCAGATTAGAGATGCAATCTTCCTTTGTCAGTGTTGATGGCTTTGCTGTGGATGGTCCTGTGTACCATTCAAGGGCCTGGGAAGGTGGTATTAAAAATTAAGTCATTATCTGTTGGTTCCCTTTTTTCCTTGTCACAGTGGCTGCTATATGTTCTTCTTGATTCACAGAGCCACAATACTTGATTCATATGTATTAACTCATCTGGAGAGTAATACTTTCTTAAATAAATTTAAATCTGGCTATTGCCCGGGCTACAGTATCAAATCTGCTCTCCTGGATTTAAAATCCAATATGTTGAGAAGGATGAACGATGGACAGAACATGGTGCTAATGGCGTTCGATGTGTCCGCTGCTTTTGGTTTAGTGGATCACTCTCTTCTTCTCCAAAGACTTTGAGAAGTTGCTAATTTCAGTGATCAAGCATTAGCATGGATTGATACTTTTTTGGGAAAAATAACCAATAGGGTTTGTTTTAATATTGCAGAAGCTACACCTGTCTCTCTGATTTATGGGGTCACGCAGGGGGTGTGGCTATCTCCAATTTTATATAAAATGTTTACTACCTGACTTTTCACTTTACTGGAAAAGAATCAGATCTGTTTTTCAAATTATGCCGATGCCACCCAGTGTCGCATCACTTTGACAGGAGATTATCTGGAGGATGTGAAAATGGTTAATAAGATCTATTAGCTGATCCGTGACTGGATGTGCATGAATGGCCTTGTACTCAACTGCGAGAAAACAGAACTTAAGGCTATAGGCTCCAGCCATAGACTTAAAAATCTCAGCTCGGAACACTTCAAAAATGTGTGAAACAGTGGCGGGAGCCATTTTTGGGTCCTAGATTGATTATTGTGGAAGTCTCTTTGTAGGCATCAGGAAGAAAGAACTATCTAGACTATCTAGACTTCAAATGCTACAGAATAGTATAGTGAGGGCATTCTAGGTCTTACGAAATTGGATCATGTCTCTGATGCCAGGAGACCTCTGCACAGGCTTCCTATAAAGGAAAGAATTGACTTTTGACTGCTCACCATCACCTTTAAATGTTTAGCTGGACAATTCCCTGCCTTTATGGCAGATAGCCTAAATAGGAAGATAATAACTAGGAACTTGAGATCTAACACCCTCAATTTATTGGAAGTCCCCTCTACCAACCTAGTCTTTGTCAATCGATGTGCGTTTTGGGCAGCAGCACCAACAATTTGGAATGCCATGACCTAGGATCTCAGAAGCTGTGAGTCACTTGAAATCTTTAAGAAACATCTTAAAACTCACTTACTTGGATAGGATGCTCTTATTCTTTAATTAGATACCTTAGGTCCGGTTGTCTTTGTCTTTGCCACCTATGTTTAGGACTTTTGTCCTTGGCGCCCGTATGCCCCTGAGCCTTTTTGGTTATGCCAAAAAATAAATGAATTAAAATAAAGTAAAGTAAAGAGCCAGCTGCTGCAGGAAAAGAATGGCCCTGGATTTCCTGGGTGGATATGTTAATGGGATTCTCCGCAATAGGCAAGGATTGCAGAAACATTAGTGAAGATGTCCTTCTGTTATTATTTTGGGCTGCCATATTTTTAGTTTTCTTTTTGTTGTTGTTGTCGTTGCTTTCTTTTTTTTTTAGGTTTTGTATTACGTGTGTTGACCAAGCAGATTGGAGAAGATGTTTTGTAAAGCTAGCTTGTGGCACCTTGTTCGATATTGGGGCGAGCAATATGCCCCTGAGGTAGCAACAGGATGGGACTCTTCCCCAGATGGCAGTCAAGAAGAGGCAATGGGCTGTTAGGAGTCAAACTAGTCATTTCTATTTCCAGACTGTCATTATTGTCAGGGTATCATTGTCTAAGTTAATAATGTCAATGTCGCGGGGCTTGACCCTCTTCTGTTTCTTGCTTGCAGTGGCCAGACACAACAGTTTTTCTATCTTAGTGTAAATGCCTGTAATTACAAAGTGAGTTAACCTGCACTGTTAATATTGTCATAAAGCCGAAGTAGAGACTTCAGCACCAGGTGAAGAGCGGAAATTGCGGCCGGGACCAAGTTGTCTAAATTGGGTAGAATGTTAGAGTCCCAACCTATTTTGAAAATCACAAGGTGTAAAAAAATCATTTGGGTTGAACTTGTTGGTGGCAGATGGTTTTTCTGTTAATATCTGAATTGTGGCCAATGGATTGCTTTGATTTTTGCACCATTATCGATGACTTTTTTATAGTATTAATCAACCCATGTGTATCGTTGTCATTCAAGTTACCCATATCCCTGCATAGGCATAAGAATGACACGTCCAAAATGATTGAGTACTCAAGTTCGTTTTGACTGAGGGTCAGTGTATGCTGTGAGCTCAAGGCTGTGTCAGCCTCAGGTTCCCCAAAACTGACAGTAGGTGGGGAACTGGACAGTGTATCAGAATAAAAGTGTACACCCTCCATCAACAGCCCCTGCCTGTCAAGTAAGTTTGCTGGGACCGGACCACCCCCACCTATTGTATTGGCCAACCCTGGTTGCCCTTTGCTCGATGTAACAAGGTTTAGCAGGAAGCCGGTCAGCCGTGTTTCAGGCAAGTTTTCCACAGGTTTTGCAAAAAATGACATTTTTTTAGATGCCAGGCTGTTGTTAGGCTGGTTCTAGAAAATTGAGATTGGCTTTTCCAGTTGGTGTTTTAGTCATGTTAACGTCTTGTGTATTATGCAGTTCAGTAATCATTACACGCTTTGCAACGCTGCTGCCATGAGATTAAAGTATATCGATGTGAGGCAGTTCACAGTTAGCAGTATATAGAAAGAGAATGCTGTGTGTCGGCACACAAAGTGGCACCTTTATAAGTTTATGTCCTGTGTCGCAATCACAAAGAAACGACCGCTCACAATAAACAAAGATCAAGGATCGAGTCACTTACTGCTTTTTCCTTCCTGAGGTTACAGTGCAGTAACCGTCGGCCGGCAGAGGGCCCGGCATTCGTTGTGTTGGAAGCAGATGTAGTACAGAAGCAGGGGGGCTGGAAGGAGTATGTCAGCGTTCCGACCCCTGCAGCCCCACAGGAACACAAGAACACTCTGCCTCGCTCCACTTGTGGACGGGGAAGTCCACGGCAGGAAACTCCTTCAGGGTGTAGACACAATGAAAAGACTGTCCGATCCGTGGACACAACATTACAATACGTTGCAGGAACACTCTGCCATTACTCCAGTGTAATACAGTTCTTCTCAATTTTAGAAATAAAATGGTATGATGGCATTTGTTAAACCCGGCATCCTTCAGAGCATTGATAGTAAAGTATATCTGCAGATGTTTTAATACCTTGGCCAATCAAGAAGAAAATCTAAGGTAGTTTCCAAAATGGGCGCAAGTTCACTATCTTTCTTTGATTCTGCTAGGAAGCTAGCATAGTGTCAATTGGCAATAAACCAAAGCTCATGAGCTATTCAGTGCCTGATCCACCTCAGACATACCCCGGGAGGCCTACTGAAGTTATTACTAGGTGTTATCTATTCTTCAACTTGCCCATCTCACTCACCTCCTTGCCATTATTCAGCATTTCTCTGACTCAACAGATGGCATGTTTTTTTGTCACATGGGCGAAATGAAGTTTAAAAGGGGGCCCTGGGGGAAACGCGAAGCATTTCCCCCCGGGGAGGTTTTTGGCACTGCACACGGCCAGCGAGTGGCCGTGGGGGGCAGAGCGCCTCCCCGGGGTATTTAAGGGTCCAGGGAAGGTTCGGGAGGCAGGTGACGATTGGACTTGGCGATTGTCGGTCAGTCCTGTCGCCTGCTCCCGAGCCTTCCCTGTGTAGCGGGGCCTTCGTTACGCCAGGCTAGCGTAGGTGAGAGGGATAGGTTAGCAGTGGGGGAAGTTAGTTGTAGTTAGGAATATCTTTTACAGCATAATTTTGTTTTGATAGCCGGGGGTACCGTAGATAAGGTACCCCCTCTTACCTGCAGGCTCCGGGTCCAGTGGGTCTGTGTGCAGGCGTAGGGGTTTTTATTTTGATAGGTATCGGCAGTGCGACATGGCATTTTCCGTACAGTGCTGCAGGGGGTGGGGGTGAAGTTCGGGCAGGGGAACGCGGTGCAGCAAGGGCGGGTTTAGCGGGCTGTTGGGCTCTGTGCCTCTCGCCCACGGATTGTTTCGGGGGGGTAGTGGGAGGGGAACGCCTGGTCCCTGTTTTCGGCTGGGAGAGGGGAATTCTGTACGCGGTAGCCTTTACGTGACAGAGGGGGCTGTGTGCTCCCATTTAAAGGGGCCGCGTTGTTTATTGGGTTCTTTAGGTGAGGAGCTGCTTACACGCCGCCAGGGGGCAGTGTGACACGGACGCATCTCGGCTCCTGTGCTAGTGGGACTTGTGGTGGTTGGGGCTTTCTTTTGCTTGTGGCACTTTATTGCCTGGGCAGATGGGCAGAGGGTTGCAGGGTCGAGGGCAGTATTTTTAGAGGGTAATAGGGGTATTTAATAAAAAAAAAAATATATATATATATTATATATATAATATATTTTTTAATAATAATTTTTGGAACAGTAGGCGTGTTTTTATATTAGCGGGTGGGTGCTGGCAAGTGCTCAGTTAAATCGCTCGAAGTTGGTAGTGGTCAATTTGGGGTACAGGTCCACGGGTAGTTTTGGCTCGGGGGTTTAGTTTTGGCCAGGTTGATTTTCAAGGGGTATAGATATTTTAGTGCACAACCAGATTAGTAGTGCATGATGGTGGGCTAGGGAGCCAGCAAGAAGGGTCTGGTTGATGCTAAGGCTCTGAGGGAGGCCTTGGAAATAATTAGTAGGGCATCTAGGGCCCAGTTGGAAGGGGCAGTGGGGGAGGTCACTGGTGGAGAGGTCACGGGGGAAGGGAGATAAGCAGTGGTAGGCCGCAGCGTAGAGCAGCGGCAGATGGGGCTCTCGCGGCAGTGGTGGCTTGCACCCCCGCGGCGGGGAGAGGGGAGGTTTGGGAATCCAGGGGCAGGAAGATGAGGAGGGAGATAGACAGGAGGGCGTCCGGGGGAGAAATTATTTCGGGTGGGCAGCCATTGAGGGAGGGAGTGAATGATAGCCCTAGGGAAGCTGGGAGTGCTCAAAAGGAGGTGGCTCAAGGGAACCACAGCAGGGCCAGTGATGGGGTGCAGAAGGGGGTGACAGGGCAGAGGGGATGAGGGGGTAAATACCTGCAGAAAAGTGCAGGTGGGAGAAGGAGGGAGAGGTCCCCATCAATTGAGGAGGTTAGAGTGGGGCGCGGAACCGCCGCCCCGGATAGCAGGAGTGAGGGCAGAGGGCGCTGCGCAGCCCCCGCTGGTCAGGTGGAGGTAGAGGGTTTTAGAACGGCCCCTCCTCGGTCAGCGCATGTGGAGCCTAGAGGGTGCAGCACGGCCCCTAGCAGTGAGGACTCCAGGGTGGAGGACGGAACCCCTCGCCCGAGAGAAGAGGACCAGTCAGGGGTTTCCGTGGCCCCGCCGAGAAGACGTCAAAGGAGTGGCGGGGCAGACGCCCCGGGCTCGCAAGAGGAAGATCAACTCGACTGGGGCACGAGCTCGCATCCACAATGGTATTTGAGGTGTGATGAAGTTGGTTTGGAGGATTATATGGGGCAAGGGGAGGTGGAAGGTTATAGGGCGGTAGGGGAAAGGGGGAGGAGAGAAGAAGTTGGTGGTGGGATCTGGAAAGGCAGGTTCAGGGTGGTCGGGGGGCAAGAGGGCGGGGGAACTGTTGGCTGGGTGAATCTGCTGACATGTTTTGTCCCCGCAGTAGGAGCCCTCTACGAAAAGAGATGAGGAGCATCGGTGTGGACGCCAGACCTCAGATGGCAGGCGTGGAAAGAGGTGAGCGGGAAAGGGAATGGTCATCTGCATGGCAGAGAGGGGTCACCAGAGGGGGGACGGGAAATGAAGGGTCTGGATTGCAAGGGATAAGGAAAGACTTTGGGGTACAGGCCATTGGAGCCTTGGGGGTTGGGAAGGGCATTTGCTCAGTGGAGGTCCAAACGGACAAGGTGGTGGAGCCATTGGTGCTCGAGGGGCAAGCTGGGAAAGAAAAGGAGTTGGAAGTGAAAGGCAAAGAGAAAAAACTGCCATACATGGGGATAACAAAACCGTTGGGGGCGCACTTGATGGCAGCAACCAGGGAGAAGATTTAGGCGGGGGAATTTGTAGATGTTTTTAAATTGCTCCATAGGGAAGTGAGAGCTAAGGAGCGGTCTAAAGAAGAAGAGAGGGAACTGGCTTCGCGCCCAAGGGTCCCGGTGACTATTGAGAATTGGACGTCGGCATTTATCATTTATGCCAGTGTTTATTGTGAAAAATTCCCGGAGCGTTGTGTGGCCCTGCTTAAATATATGGACGTAATTAGGAAGGCTTTCATGAGTTTTGGGGGCTTTGCCTGGGTAAGGTGTGATGAGGAATTCAGAGCGAGAATGGCGGAGGACAGTCAGGTGGTCTGGGGGGAGATAGACATGGATCTTTGGCTGCAATGGATGGCCCCAACGAGGCCTGCCCCGACATTGCACACAGCAAGTGGGCTGCCGGTGCCTTTCCGGCCCTTTCTTGGTCGCCCCGCCCATGAGGGGGTGGGGGAGGAGGCAGAGGGCAGTCCTCAGCAGCATGTTGGGCATTTAATAAGGACGGCTGCACAAGGACCCTGTGTAGGTTCAGGCATGAGTGTAGCAAGTGTGGAGGAAAACACCCTCTTACTCAGTGTTTTCAACAGGGAGACAGGGGGAGGGGGAGAGGTTCAGGTAGAGGGGTTGTGGGAAAAAGCTTTTACTCAAATTAAAGTGGGGGTGCTGCAAAAATGGTTGCAATTTTACCCAGACAGGAAAGGGGCTAAGATTTTGAGTGAGGGGTTTTGCCAAGGTTTCAGATTGGGGTTCCAGGGCCCAAGGGTGCGCCGGTGGGCTGAAAATCTGAAGTCAGCCAAAGAAAATGTTGAAGTGGTAAGACAAAAATTGAGCAAAGAAATAGCGGAGGGAATGATTGTAGGGCCATTTGATGACCTGCCGGGTGACTTAGTTATATCCCCACTGGGGGTGGCGCCCAAGAAAGCTCTGGGGGAGTTCAGATTAATACACCATTTGTCATGGCCGGAGGGCATGTCAGTCAATGATTTCATTGCCCCGGAAGAATGTGGGGTTGTATATGCAAGTGTTGACCAGGCAGTGGAGCTGGTAAGGAAAGAAGGGAGAGGGGCCTTCATGGCCAAGTGTGACATCAAGGCGGCTTTCAGGTTATTGTCGGTGCACCCGGAGGATTTTTGGTTGTTAGGTTTGCAGTTCGAGGACCGCATATACATAGACAAAGAATAGCCAATGGGGTGCGCAATTTCCTGCGCGCTGTTTGAGCGATTCAGCTCCTTCTTACAGTGGGTTTTTTCATTTAACTCGGGTTGGGAGAGTGTGCTGCACTATCTGGATGATTTTCTGTTCATTAGCGGGGCAGAAAGAGAGGGGGAGTGCAAGGGAATGCTAAAGTTGTTTCAGGAGCTAATGGAGGAGTTGGGTGTGCCGTTAGCGTAAGACAAAACAGAAGGGCCTGCAGTGGTGTTGCCATTTCTGGGAATTGAACTGGATTCAGTGGCCATGACCTCACGCTTGCCGCACGACAAGGTGAGCACACTGGTGGTACTGCTGGAGAGAGCGGTAGGGGCCAAGAAAATTATGCTGGTTGACATGCAGAGATTGGTAGGGCATTTGAATTTTGCACGTACGGTGGTGGCCCCAGGACGGACGTTTTGTAGGAACATGGCGAGGGCTGTGGCGGGAGCAAAGTGCCCACATCATCGGATAAGAGTATCGGGGGCAGTGAGGGAGGACTGCAGAATTTGGCTGCGTTTTTTGGAGAATTTTAACAGGGTGTCAATGTGGTTGCAGGGAGACCCGGTGACATGGGAATTACAGATATTTTCTGACGCAGCAGGAGCAGGAGGTTTCGGAGTATTTTGGGGGGGGAAATGGTGTGCAGAGAAATGGCCAGCTCTGTGGTTGAGGGATGGAAGGAGTATAGCATTCCTTGAATTTTTCCCATTGCTGGTGGCATTGGAGTTGTGGGGGAAGGATTTGCAGAATAGGAAAGTGAATTTCAATGTTGACAATGAATGCGTGGTCCATGTGGTAAACAGGCAGTCAGCAAGGGATCAGAGGGTGGCAAGACTTATGAGAGAGTTTGTGCTGCGCTGCATGGAATGGAATGTGGTGTTTAAGGCAACACATGTGCCAGGGAAGGATAATGGCATCGCTGATGCATTATCTCGTTTTCAATGGCAGAGATTCTGTGGATTGGCTCCAGATGCGGATCAGGAGGGGCAGCAGATTCCGGAGGAGCTGTGGAAGCTAGGAAGATGAGAGCGCTTGCTTTGGTGGAGGGTTCATTGGCCGGGGCGTCTAAGGAGTCATACAGGAGTGCCTGGGAGGATTTTATTGGAGGGGGAGCTTGTAGTTGGAAGGGTAGATGGGATGCGGAAGAGCGGAGGAGGGATGATGTCATGAACTTCCTCCTGAGGTGCATGGACAGGGGCTGGTCAAGAGCAACTATAGCAGGGAAGTTAGCAGGGATTGCTTTCTACGGGAAATGGTTCTGGGGTTTTCAGCCGAGTGGGGGGGAAATGGCGAGTAGGATGTTGGAAGGATGGGCAAGGGAGAGTAAGAGGGACAAGGACAAGAGGAGGCCGATATCGGCGGAATTGCTGCAGAGGTTGGTTAAGGCAGTGGGGGGAGTTTGCTGGTCGGTATGGGAGGGGGAGCTGTTTGCGACCTGTTTTACTTGGTTATTCTTTGGGGCTTTTCGGGTTTCGGAGTTCGTGGGGGGAAAATGGGGGCCTGGGGGATTGCAGTGGGAGGATGTGCAAATTACATAATTGGGTTTGGACATCAAGATGAATAGGTCTAAAACGGACCAAAAGGGAATGGGTTCTTGGGTTTTGTTGGGTCAGGGGAGCAAGGACTTATGCCCAGTGCAGACAGGCAGGTTGTGGAAGGAGCGTTGTGGGGGTAAGACAGGCTTGGTATTTAAGCATGAGGATGGGACGCCGGTTTCAGCGGCGCAAGTCCTGGGGGTATTGCGTAAGGCTCTGGTAGTGGTAGGAGAAAAGGCAGGGGATTTTGGTACACATTCATTCAGGATGGGCGCAGCATCGGAGGGTAATAGGCTGGGTTTCTCGGAGGATAAGGTGAAAAGTTTGGGGCGTTGGAGGTCCGGGAGATACAAGGGGTATGTCAGGGAGTTTCATAAAGGGGAATTTTGAAGGAAGGTGGCAGAGGTCTTGGTTGACAACAGCGTGTTGGGAGAATGTATTATTGTAGTCATTTTGTAATTTCTTTTTTCAGATGCTGTGCGAAAGGAGGGAGAGTTGGCGCAAGTGTGGATTGTCGGCCATTCAATTGTTAAATGGGCTGGGAAAGAAGTGGAGAAAAGGGTTCTGGGCAGGCAACTGGGGTGTAGCTATAAGGATGTGGTGGTAAAATGGCACGGGTTAGGGGGTCTGCGCTGGGACCAGTTGCTTCCTATGTTGGCAGGGTTGCGGGAACGCTATGGAGCTCCAGAGGTGTTGATTATTCATGCTGGAGAGAATGACCTGGTAAGGGATACGGGGGTGGCTCTGCTAAGGAAAATGAAAAGGGATTTAGTCTGGGTGCGGGAAATGTGGCCTCAAGCAGAGGTGTTGTGGACTAAGTTGTTGCCATGGAGAGTGTGGAGGGGAGCGAGAAGTGAGGGAGCGATAGAGCGGTCTAGGAAAGGGATCAACAGAGAGATGGTTACGTTTTGTGCCTCTGTGGTGGTGCAGGTGATGGAACATAAGGAAATAGTGTATGAAGGTTTCATGATCTTTAGGGAGGATGGTGTACACTTGTCGATTTATGGGAATAATCATTATCTGGCGGACCTGGGCTCTTGGCTGGGAGATTGGTTAAAGAGTTGGAAGTAAAGTAAAGTGGTGGGGGGGGTGACGCAGAAAGAACACCTCGGGGAGGGATTTTCTGGTGCCGGGGGCATGGCCCCTTTTGATGTGGGGGGAGGGAAGCACAATGGGGGAATGACACGGGAAAGGATGGGGTGGTGCTGTTTGCACAAGCGGGCCACCCCGGGGGACCAGGTATTGAGCCTGGAGGGGCATGGCCCCAGGGAGAAAGCGGGATGTCTGGAAAATGGGTAAGGAGACGGTAGGGTCCAAGGGACAGTTAGGGAGGAAATGGCTTTATTTAATTATTTAATTGTTGGGGGAAAATGGAAAAATGTGTAATTAGTTAATTGGTTGTTTAAATATTTCGTTAGTCGGTAAGGCCATGGAGCCAGGTAAGCGTTTAATTGTAAGCTTTGGCCTGTCACATTAAAGGGACCTTTTCCACTTTTAAATGAGTCTGGGTTTTTGTGCAGTAAGCCAAAAGGGGGCCCCGGGGGGAACGCAAAGCGTTTCCCCCCGGGGAGGTTTTTGGCGCTGCACACGGCCAGCGAGTGGCCGTGGGGGGCAGAGCGCCTCCCTGGGGTATTTAAGGGTCGAGGGAAGGTTCGGGAGGCAGGTGACGGTTGGACTTGGTGATTGTCACACCCTCCCACCCCTTCATTTTGGTTTAGGTCCGGGGTATGGTTATTAAAAGGGGGGGGACCACTGTATTTTGGTTATGCAGGGTTTTTTTACGTACCATGTCAAGTTTTTAAGGGGTTTGTGGTGTCTGTTAAGGCGCGATTGGCTGGTAGTTTTGTGTGACAGGTCGGGGCATTAGTGAAGTTGTGATGTAAAAATTTCTGTTGCTGATGTGGCAGGTCAGACTGGCTGCAGGTCTTAGGAAGGGGGAGATTGGTGTAGCGGGGAGTGTGAGGGGTATTGAAGTGGTTCTGGGCTCCGGGGCATGGCCCCTGTTGATGTGGGGGGAGGGAAGCACAATGGGGGAATGACACGGGAAAGGATGGGGTGGTGCTGTTTGCACAAGCGGGCCACCCCGGGGGAACAGGTATTGAGAATGGAGGGGCATGGCACCAGGGAGAAAGCGGGACGCCTGGAAAAGGGGTAAGGAGACGGTAGGGTCCAAGGGACAGTTAGGGAGAAAATGGCTTTATTTAATTATTAATTGTTGGGGGAAAATGGAAAAATGTGTAATTAGTTAATTGGTTGTTTAAATATTTCGTTAGTCTGTAAGGCCATGGAGCCAGGTAAGCGTTTAATTGTAAGCTTTGGCCTGTCACATTAAAGCAACCTTTTCCACTTTTAAATGAGTCTGGGTTTTTGTGCAGTAAGCCAAAAAGCAAAACACAAGTCACAGCTTAAATGCTAATGCTAAAATAATGTGAAAGCAAATATTAGAGGTTCTGAAAGCCCATAAAGCACGCAGTGCGAGCAAGCAGCTGCACCCAGAGCCGGTACACGTCTGCTCCCACAGCACGCAAGTATTGGAAATCAAGGAGAGTGGCGCAGGAAAAGTAGCAATGAAGAAAATACTTCCCGAGCTACAGCATGGACGAAATGAAGTTTAAAAAGGAAATGACAAGTCACAGCACATAAAAATAAACGCTTTAATAAGATAGGAAGCGAGCAAGCAGCCTCACCTAGTGTAACCTGCAGCTTCTTGCAACAGATATAATCCTGGCACAGTCGAGAACAGAGCCCATGGTTGATAGGGGGAGGCACTATCTACACCTTCTTTTTTAATCTGCCCCTCCTCCTAAATATCTTCCATAAATTGAGTATTCTTAATCTGTTCTGTAATTTCTTTCCCTTGTGTGTGGCGTGTAAGTATGTGTGCATATGTTGCAGCAGATGTTTCAAGTGCGTCCCTTCTTAAGGCCATGGCTGGACCATCTTGCTAGCCGTGTCTTTGACACATCGTACCTGATATCTAAGGATCTTTTCCTTATACTGGGGAACCAATTTACACAAAGGAGCAATGGGGTGTCTGCCATTATAATAATAGAACAACTCCACCTACCAAGAACATTTGACAATCTCTGTTTCAACACACTCTCACCGTTCTTTTCCCTTTTCTCACCCCCTTACAATTCATTGAAATATTAACACCATATCCACCCTAACTCACACCAACAATGCACAGTCTCAAACTATTCCATACTTACCTCCAAACAATCCAAACTACTACTTGACCAATACAAAAATAAATGCCTCTTCTGTCTTATTATATACCAAAACAATATTAACAACAATAAGCATCAAATCAAATCTATTCTACACAGTTGTCTTCCCTTCATATGGGGTATCTCCTCTTTTATATCTTTTACCACCCCCTAAAAGGGGCTGGGCTTTACATCCTACTGCACAGTCTTACCATACTACTGTCGGAAGTATCTAATTTTCTCTTTCTTTAATACTCTTTTTCAACTTAAACAACATCAACAACAAACTATACCCTCCCCCGCAGGTATTTACGTGCATGGATATACTCATATCCATCGGCATCGAGTCTCCTCCATCTGCCTGCTCTGCCCTCTTTGCTAAGCGTCCCGCCTGCAAGACTGGGCAGGAGTTGCAGGAACTGGGCTCCTGCCAACCTCCTCTAAAGTGGGCACTCAAGCCGCTCCCTGCAGGCAATCTCCGCAATCCAAGGGAGACGTGGTGAGGAGTCTTCGACCTTCCGTCAGACACTGGGTATCTCAGCAGCCCCTCCAAATGTTAACATAGTCTCCAATACACCAATAATGAGAACAACTCAATAACAGAGTAACTCCAATTGCACTAGAAAACCCAGCTTTATTTAGATACAAATGGCAGCTGTTGGAACGTTCAAAGGTCAATCTCTATATGGTGTTAGGAACAACAATGTTTTATGCAAGGAACACAATATAGCTGATGTCATAGTTAGTAATTATCATAAAACGTCTGCCCTCTCACTCAATTGATTACTGAAATATAGAACATATGGTTATCTATTGATGAACCTTTTACTATTGGTTCTTTCATAGCTAATAACTCCTCCTAGATACATCCTTCTACAAATTATACATTTAAATCTAACATGCGATAAGAAGAACATATTTTGATTGGTCATTGATTTGCTCATTTGGGCCCCAGCACTTTTATGCAGTGCCAAGGTATGTAGTGGGGAAGAAGAGGTGGGCGAACCCTTGTGATCCAGTTTAAAGAAGTTACTCTCTTCTCATTTCCAGGCTTGATGCCATATCTGCTGGTTTGTTCATAGCCTTGTCGTCTCTGTGTCGTGTCTGGATCTGCTAAGGAAGCCGCAGGTGCACTATCTAATTGGATCTGGAACAAATGGCCGTTAGAGGACCACTGTTCAGAGTTCAATTTCATCTATTAAATGGATTTTCTGCTACCTTAACATGTGGGTGCTTTCTTTTGGCAACCAATTGGGGTGCTGTATATTCATTCATTATGGGATCACTTGACATGGTAGTTACTTGCATCTGGCATTCAAGGATATATCTGTTTCTCACTGTTACCAATTGAAACTAATTAATTTTAATAATTGCATGCTGTTTGCCCCGGGAAACCTTATCTGGTGCGGTTTCAGCTTCTAAGCAGGACTCCTCTCGGCAAACTGGGCTACTGTCTGAACATCATGAGGCCTGGAGTTTTGTGTTAATCCATTTTATTTCAGGATGCAGTATTTTAGAATTGAGGCCTTGCAGGGTTTGCTCTGAGTAACAGCAGTACTTTGGTTCTTTCTCCACAATGTTAGTGTTTGTTGTTTCTTGCATGCTGCCATTTTTCATATTTTCTGGTTGTGTATGCTGCAACCTCTTCCTACCTGCCCATCTCTATACTACTTGTAGAACCCTGTCTGTGTATTCTGCAACCTCTCCCTACTTCTGTGAATGCACACTACTTCTCACACAGCCTAGTCTACTATTCATGGCAGCTCTGTGTAGCTTCAAAAGCTACCTGAAACCTAAATACAAAGTTTTTAAAGCTGTGGTTTTATTTCTAAGTTTTCCGGGCTCCTCCAGCCCGGAAAACTTAGAAAACAAAACGCAGCTAATGTTTATTTTTATTAATAAAATAGCACTTACCGAGATGCAGCTGCAGCTTTTCTGCCTGTAGTCTCCGGTCTCCATCCTCCGAGTCCCGGCATCAATGAAGGAAAAGCCACCCAGTGGTAGCTTTTGTTTACTACAGCTGGCTGGTTTTTCCTTCATTAGTGCCGCAAAAGCCAAAGCAAGCACAGCAGCGGGCATCCATTTCACAAAATGGATGCCCCCAAGTGCTTCCCTTTGAGCTTCATTTTCTCAAAATTTTACATAGGGACTTAAAATAAAAGTGCCAATAGATTTTTTTATTATTGCCCATCTTTTTTTGCAATAAAATTTTTTGGGCGAACCTTTCCTTTAACGATGACTCACTCATACTTGTATGGAATTAATACATAGACAAACTAATGCTATTTATTAAGACATTTATTAACAATTCCCTCACACTCCTCTTAAAGGATCTCGGAAACCCCATTTATTAAAGAACCACTCATCAGACCGATATTTACAACTCAGCTTTAGGCCAATTGATTATAACCCTTTTCCAATTATACTATTGCAGCAGGTGGTTTTAAATCAGTTCCAGATATGTGTTGGAACACCTGAATGTTTAGGCTCCAGTCTTTTTTATGCTGACTGAACTATCTTTCATTGTCCAGTGATTCATTCTAAGCTGTTCTGCATCAACTAATCCTCAACCTGCACCGTTTGCGTAGATTTTTATCGTGTTTCTACTACTTCCTCTTTCTGGGTGGGTATAATGATCTTTGTGTCCAGTCGTTCCATGTTCACTCGGGAACAAGAGGATTGGTTTAGGTTAGGATTGCCTCTTTCCACACTCATCATTCTTGGAACTAAAGAGTAGGCACACGTTTCCAACCATTGGCAGGTTGTGACATGACTATGAAAGTGACTCTAAATTCAGATCAGCGGGATGAACTAATGGCAACAGTCCAGACCTCACCCTTCAGTTGCAGTCCCATAAGAATAAAAATACAGTGATACCTATAACCTACTCCCTTTACCTGACTTGTCTTTGGTTTTGAAGACACAAAGTATGGTGGGGTCCTTAGGTACCTAAGTTAGGTCCCGAACGTTTGTTTTATTTAGTTTGCCATTGGATCCTATTGGTTTCCTACCAACCAAAAGTGGGCTAAAGTTTATTTATATGCACCCACACTACCGTGGCTGCAGAAGATCCAATCCAGGACAACTATACCAATATTTGTCAGCATTCAAATGTAAGTTTGTCTGTCCTGAGCAGACACATTCTCAAGGAGAGTCTATTGCTGGCTTCCATCAACACAATCTACATATGGTCACCTGCACAGGACATTTCAATGAGCTATCCTCTGTAGTTAAATGGAGGGAGCACGCACAATGTACCTTCTGAGTGTGATGTATGAAAGAGGAATTAAAGGATGAGCTAGTGAGGGTGGTTACGCCAGCAACTCTAAAGAGCTGGTTGAGTAAGCCCAGATCAATCAGTAACTGCAGTCCTTTGAAGAAGCCTTCTTTTGGGAGAAAAGCTGTAACGCTGTCAGAAGCACATCGAGCTTGAACTCCTGAGGGCATAACCTAGCCAAGAGAAAACAGAAACGTTGTCTATGGCTTTCAAATTCCAGCTGGAATGATGCTAACAATTGTATAAAACGTTCCAAAATGCCTAGTGAATCCGTCACTTAAATCTCTAAATTGTATAAGTGTCTGGTTGATCGAGTAACTATTAATGCAGCCAGCAATAAAAGCAGATACTTTTTAAATGGAATGATAACAAAACCAAAAATGGTCTGTCTGCGAGAACATAGCAATGTTAAATAAAAATACTCGTACACAGATGCATTAAAAAGGCACAATTAGTGCAAGTTGGTGACTTGTGGCTTGCAATGCTTTTCGAGGGTTGCAAAAAGTATGGCAAACATTATCTTTTCGCTGTTCCTTGAAAACATGTTTATATTAGTTACTCCTTTTGGTTTCTTTTCCTTTCCAGTTCTCAGTGCCATGGTGCCATTGCTGGTGGTAGTAGCGCTTTATAAAAATGTTTAACATAACATAACATTGGCGGCAAAGACTTGAATTAAACAGATGGTGTATTAACTCAGCAAAGCCCAGACTCTATATTGTTGGTCTACTGCAGACTGTGTAATGGATTGAAAAGGAGAATACAAGGGAGAAGAGCAGGGCTGTCTCTCCTCAAGATGGAGGAAATGCCTTTAAAGCTTTTTTGAAACTATCTCTGTTCACTGTGTAAAAGCTAATAACGAGCCATTGGGTCTTATCAGCCTTCTTGTCGGTTAAGAGCCTCTGGGGAAGCTGAAGGCCCTTAACGAGGGACAACACCTGGTCCTACCCAGCCAAGGTGGGCTGTAACACTATTATTACACTGGTTGACATAAATAGTCTAGGGTAACTCCTCAACAATCAGACATAGAAAAAACAACCCGATAGGGAAAAAAGCCAGGGCACCCTTTTTCAAAAAGAACAAGAGCTTTATTTTGTATACAAAAAGGAAAATTGCAACAGCGGCGTTATGGGTCAACTGCCACAGAGCTCTCTGCCTCGTTAAAATGGAGTCTTCTTTATAAACAATAACATCTTCATTCATGGTGAATTCGATATTACACGGCCCACGGTAGTTGCCGTGTAGTTAAGGTAAAGTTGCTATACTCATAGGAAGACCAATTTTTCGCCGGTTTATAACTTCACTGCCCCTGGAGGCATCCTCACCAAACTTTGCATAAAAAGTATGTGGGCCGCTCTGAATTTTTTCGGCACGTTTGGTGAGGTTTCGTGCAGGGGGGAAAAGTTATAGGGCGTTCCAATTTTTTTTTTTGCCCCATAGACTGAATGGGTGAAAAATTTACACATGGCTGCAGGCCGAACAGCGGACAGATTTGCACCAAATTTGCAGCAGAAGCGGGGGCTTGGGTCTTGGGTCAGAAAGCGTGCATTTGTGTGTTTGGTGGAAATCCAACTGAAATGTACGTCACAAAAAATGAGTGATATCTGGCTCAGCAGACTCATTTCCCTGTTCGCTCCGCAGACAGAAGGCTCATTGGCTTGCAGTATTCCTTGCTGGCGACAAACTTTGGACGCGGCCAGTGGTTGGCTGGAGAGAAGCGTGCTGTGCGTCAAAGTTTTTGGGAAACGCCGCCATGGTGTATCGGAGGACAGTGTGCCGGCGAAAGGGACTGACAAAGATAATGTATGGAATGTGGTGGTGGGAAGAGGGGATGGAAAGGGTGGGGGAGAGAGAAGTGGTTCATCACAGATATGTGAATATTAGGTGGGCCAAGACGTTGGTGTGCATGCAGTATCCGTGCGTACTGCGCCAATTCGCCAGTCCCTGCACAGGCACCAACCATGTGTGGTAAATGCAGGGAGCCTTCGTTATGGCACGATAGCTCGTGCCACAACCTCTTACAGTGCTGTCTGGTGGTACCTGAATAGCAGACGGTGAGTGCATTGCAAAACATATATAATGCCATGTGGTGGTGGGAAGGAGGGATGGAAATGGGCGGGGGAGTGAGAAGTGAATCATCTGAAATATGTCAATAGGTGGATGAAGACGTTCATGTGCCTGCAGTGTCCTTGCATACAGTGGCCCTCACTAGGACCCTGGCGGATTTTTTCCGCCGTCGGCGGACTTTTCCGCCATGGCGCAAAGTCCCTTTACGCCATGGCGGATGGCGGACTTACCGCCCCATTCCGAGGTCGGCGGGGCGGTAAGTCCCCATTGACCCATTTACCCTTCCCCATTCCCATTTCGGCCCCATAGGGCTCAATGGGAGTGGGGAAGGCGTTAATTACGCCACCGTAAATTACGATGGCGTAATTAACACCAAGGTCCCATAGCGCCATGGATTTTTACGCCCGCAAAAAGCGGGCGGAAAAATGACCATGGCGCTATGGGAACTCGTAGTTGGCGGTAAGGGGTCGGCGCAGCTAACGCTGGCGCAAACCCCTTACCGCCAGGGTCCTAATGAGGGCCAGTGCCAATTCAAGGATCTCTGCACAGCCGCCTCCCTTGTGTGCTGCATGTAGGCAGCCTTTGTGACGGCACAATAGCTCCTGCCGTGACCTCTTAACATGCTGACTGGTGGCAGCTCAATTGAAGAAGGAGAGTGCATTGCAAAACGTATAATACGCCATGGGGTGGTGGGAAGAAGGGATGGAAAGGGTGAGGGAGTGAGAAGTGTTTCATTTCATATATGTCAATAGGTGGAAGAAGACGGTTGTGTGCCTGTAGTATCCGTGCGTATTGCGCCAAATCGGGGGTGCCTCCACAGGCAACTACATTGTGATGGGAACTGCAGTTAGCTGTGCGATAGCTGGTGCAGCAACCTCTTGCTGTGGTCAGTGATGGTAGAACAATGGCAGAAGGGGAGTACAATGAAGACCACATGAAACTTGAAACGTACAATACAATACCGTGACTGGACCTGATGGAGTGACAAGTCCTCTAGTGTGTCCCCTGGGTTCAGCGGTGAAATACTGGATGCTTAGAAGTGGCTAGGGGTGAAGTGCATGTACCTGGCCACTTGTTCACCTGCATGACTCTGTTTTGTTGTGCTGGGTGTGGCCAAGGGCTACACTGTTCGGTGCATGGGGAAAGGCCATAGGCTGTAGGCCAGGCACCGAAGAGCCTAGGCTTGCAGCATAGCCACCGGACTATAATGCAGGCATCCATTTCTAAGTATGCTTATTGCCGAGGGTGGTGACATTCAAAGAATGGTTCTGCAGGACATTGTAGACGTGGTAGAGCAGCACAAGTGACCTGATATGCATACAGTACCATAGGGTGTAGATGAATGCACATCTTGCACATTAGGGAGTCACATATCGCCATTTGCGTTTGCTATGGGTTGCCCTTTATACCACCCATCCTATGATACGTTTGTGGATTGAGGTACGTGGCCAATGTTCCCATTCATGATGCCATTATGTTGTGCTGGGTTTGGGTAAGGCCTAGACTATTGGGTACATGGCCATGCCATTGGCCATGCACCCAAGAGCCTATCCCTTGACGACAGCCAGCACAACATAATGCAGCCATGCAGGGTTAACTCTGCATCTCTCAGAGGATGGTGATCTTTGAAGAATGGGTGCGGAAAACATGTTACACTTGGTGCAACAACCAAAGTGAGGTGATATGCGTTCAGTAGCTCATGGTGTAGGTCATTGCACGTGTTGCACATTAGGGAGCCATATGTTACCATTTCCGTTTGCTATGGGATGCCCTTTACAAGACCCTTGCTTGGGAAGTGTTTTAACATATTGCGCCATGAAAGAAAGTCATCAGCATCACAAAGTTACAATATGGACAATGGGCCTCATTACGAATGTGGCGGAAAGGCAACAATGGCTCCGGTATTGCTACCGGCGCCATTGTTACCTCTCCGCCACATTACGAGTTCTGCTTGACGGTGCCGGACTGCACGCGTGGTCTGACCAGGCATACAGACTGGCACCCACGAGCAGAACTCATGATTGCATTTTTAATGGCGCCTGTGCAATCATGCTCCCGACCCCCTATGGGGCAGAACAGGGATCGGGAGGCCGGCCATACTGGCATCCGCGAATGGGCAATTACCGGCCCGTTCATCTTGTAATGGGCTGGTAATGGCCCATTCGCAGGTGCCGGTAGCGAGTTTGGCGGTAGCCGTGCCCTTAATAAGGGCATGGCTAACGCCAAACTCGTAATGAGGCCCAATGTACACAGCCACTCACATACCGTTCAGCACAGACAATGTAATGTCATGGAGCCATGCATGCGAAGATGTGGCCAGGGTGAAAGTTGGCAGGCCCAATTAGAGATGGTGAGTGCATTACACAGGACATGAGCAGTAAAACATGGGGTGTACTAGGGTGTGCTGTGTGTGGTGAGAGTCTAGCATCTTGGATGCATGGCTGGAGTCCTTACTTGGACAGCTGTGTGGGTTGCTTGCAAATACTCTTCCGATTGTTGCGTTTCGTGTATGGTTTGTGAGTTGTGCATGCATTGTTGATTCCATGGGTCTGTTCATTGTTAGCACATGGTACATTTTCCAGTGTATGGCAGGAACTTATGGAGTGAACAGTTCTGTAGTGTGTCTACTGAGAGCTGTGGTGAGAAACTGTGTATACCAGTGCATAGGGTTCAACTGCATAGTGTATGTGCTTGGGTAGTGTGCATTGCGCATATTACTATCTACGGTACTGCACTTACAAGTATTGCATCATTGCAATTGGTGCAGTGCTGGGAGGATAAGAAAATATTGCTACCTGCAGTTAGTCGTGCTGGGTGCCGCTCTGGGTGAATGTGGACGCTGAAAGCGTGGATAAGTTTGGAGAACTGTTAACTGGAGGTGCTTTCACATGACACAAGATGTGTACTATGAGTGTGCAATGGTACGTGTGCAGTGCTGTACAGAAATTATAGAGTTCGATGCAGAGGTCTTGGATGTGAATGCTACATGTTTGTGTGACTATTTAATACTACGTAATGTGGGAGTGCTACAAATACAATAGTGGAAATGAAAGAAGGACTGCCTTTGCTTCACTGAGGTGTGGCCCGCGCTTTAGCTGGGAAGGCGAACGTGGTACATTCTGCCCTTCTGAGCATGATGCCTTTGCAAATGGAACTGTGGGGATTGTCCAATCAGGTGTCAAGGGGGTGGTTCACAGGAACAGGCGGTGATATTTTTCCTTAAACTTTGAGGCAGTGAGGTTGGCAGAGATGACAGATGCAGAGTGCTGATCACGGGTGATACCTTTGTGCAAGATCTGCACAGGTACACTGTGGAAAGAGGCTTTGCTACTAACTTTCAGTTGGAAGGAATGGAGGCTTTATGGGGCACAGTCTATGAGTGGGGTTTCAGTGCCATGGTTCTCCTTTGTACATGTGTGGCCTCTGTCGGTACTGTGGATGTTGTGGTCGTGCATTATGGAGCACTACATTTGGGGTACATGTCGTGCTCATGTTTGCTCCGTCCCCTCAAGAAGTTGATGACAGCAATGATGCAGATTTTTCCCACTGCCAAGGTTATTTTCTCATTCATACCACCAAGAGGTGCATGGGACCATGCCGGTGTAATTTGTCCACACCCAGAGGTCGGGAGGTGTTGCATAAACAGAAGCATGTGTGACTTTATGTGCAGTGCTGGGATGTTTTGCACTGACCATGACAGTATTAACGAGCAAGATTTGCAGTGGTTCCAACGAAATGGTATTTTTTTTACCTCCATTGGCAATGCTGTTTTGTTTGCCACTCTGCATGAGGAGTTGCAGAGAATCCTGTAGAAATGGGTGTCCAGTTAAAGGTGCGATTACAAAAGGTTCGAATGCAAACGGTGAGAGTCAATAGGATCGAAAACAAAAGGTTCAACTTTTTTTTTTCATTATATATTTTTCTGGGGGTTTCTGTTTAGGTAAAAAAAGTGTTTTTTACCACAGAAAAAGGGGATGGGGGGAGGGGAGGACCCCCCCAAAAAAACAAAACATTTCAAACCTTTTGTAGTCGGTCCTTTTCATTCGAACCTATTGTATTTCAAACCTTTTGTTTCAAACCTTTAACCTATAACCGTAGAAATGTAAGAGAAGCATTGACCTACAGTCGGTAGAAATGTCAGGAGGAGAAGCAAACAGAAACTCATCGAAAGAGATAAAAAATTAAAAAATTGTATGCAAGCACGTACATAACAAAAACAGGACAAAGAAATAAAAAAATTAAAAAATGTAAAACCTATCTTTTCAGATACAGTACTACAGACCCAAACCCCTACCCTGTTTCACATCCCCCCTTCCTAACATGAAAGCTCTGCGGATTATGCTGTAGTTTCAGGATTAGACATGCCACATCCAGCCATTTTCAGGAGGGGAGCCATGGAAATTAAAATGTGGAGCCAAAGACACTACTCAATAAGGTTTGTGGTTGTGTGTGTATGCAAAATCTGTGGCAGAAGGTCTCTTTGTACAAAAAATGCAGAATGCTATGGTGGAAGTATGCAAGATAATGGGCAGACATCCTGGGTATATGCATGAACTGTATGTATTTGTTTGAAGTTCGTAACATGCATGTAGTGCTGCTTTTGAGCGATATTTTTAGAAAAGTGTGAAGTAAGCAGGGAACTGAGGAAAACAAAAATAAAATTTGCAGTGTGCAAGGTAAGTGGCAGGCATCTTACTGTAATGAATGCATTGTGTGTATGATATCATATGATGTGCAATTGTATGCTATGCCATTCGTAATGCACCTATGCACACGTTTCGCAAAGCACAATGAGGCAAGGGAGGGGTGACAGAGGGGAGACAGAGACAACGACCCAACTAGGCCAGCTGTGACTTAGATCGCACAAGTGCATGGGTGGAGGGAGGGAAAGGTACAGTACATGGGAAGAAGAACAAATGACAATCAGTAAAAATACGGGCCGATTGTGCCAAGTGCAAGGATAAGTGCACACATCAGGTGTTGGAGGAACTGTTATGGATACAGAAAACAGTCTCCAAGTGTGGGGTTTGCTAGAAAGGAAGTGCAGGAGTTCGCCTGGCAGGGGGAGGAGACATGGGCTTGACACCACAGAGTCGCCAGGTAACCATTGTAGATTCAGTTTATGCGAGACCGTCAGATGGGGAAAGGAGGAGAAACAGCAGATGCTAAGAGAAAGGCTTTGAGGTGCTCCAAGAACCGGTGATGGTTCTCCTCATGTTTCAGGGAAGCAGGGAGGCTGTTCCAGAGGGAGGCCCCAGCTGGAAAAAAAAAATCTAACTCCAACTGGTTGCTTGCAGAAGCGACTAACCCTGAGGGAGTTGGTGGCGGATGAGGGAAGTGCTCGAGCACAAAGATATATCAAAAGTGAGAGTTGCAGGTATTGAGGTCCCAGGGCCCAGAAGGCCTTGTGCATACTGCAGAGGTTTTTCACTTTATTCCTCAGAGCCACTGGGAGCTATTGCAGACATTTCAGTGCAGGAGAGAAACGATCCCTGGCCTTAAGGCAAAGGACAAGATGCGCAGTCCTCTTCTGGATGCGTTCCAGAGGGCGGAGAGTAGACACCGGCTGATATAAAAAGAGCCTGTTCCAATAGTGCAGCCTAGACAGAAGCACAGCTGTGCAGACAGTCACCTTTTCGAAACTTGCTTTAGGTTGGTAAGTGAGATACATGCAGTGCTGCTTTTGACGGCATATTTTTACCATTTATGTAGGAGATGGGTTAGTGAGGAAATAGTTTTTTTGCATTGTCGGAAGGAAAGCAGAGACTTCCTGTTGCGATATTACAATGCATGATATGGGTAAATGAAAACATTGCAAGCATATACCACTGTAGTGCCACTTGATGGTAGGGGATGGGAAAAAAAACAATATGCTTTTAAAGAACGTAATGGCTACTCAGTGGCAGATACCATTTGCAGGGGCACTTATAACACAGTTGTAAACATACTGCAGAAAAAGTTTTCATACCTCTATTTTGTGGTGATGGGTGCTCATGTGGATGAATGTGGATGCACAAATCTTGCAATCTTTCACTGAACTTTCTACTGGAGATGCTGTTGAGTGACAGGACACTTGCAGGCTGAATTTGTAACGGTACCTATGAACTGTTCTGCAGAACTGACAATGTCAGATGCTAACATCTTGTATGGTGGAATCGTGTGTGCCTATTTAGCCATACCCAATGAGGTAGTGGTGTACAAAAGATAGTGGAAAGGGAAGAGGACTGCTCTTGCTTTACTGATGTGCGTCCCTTGCTGTACTTTGGGAGGCGCTCGTGCCACAATCTGCGCTTCTCACCATGCTGGACATGGGACTGTGGGGACTACCCAATCAGGTACTGTGGGTGTGGTACACAGGAAGGGGGGGGTCATAATGTTGTACATTACTCTGCGTAGTGAGGCTGGCTGACATGGCGAAATGCATTGTGTTGATGTTGGGTGTTTCTTTTGTGCTGTATGTGGTGTGTTTGTAAGTGTGTACTTTCATAAAAACGCTCCGTACATTGCTCAACACTGTACTTTGCCGCTGTCCGAGGGTCCGGATCGCGTTCCCGAAATAAGGGCCCATGCACAGCTTGGGTGTGGTCGCATGGTGACATCCCCACTGTTCTCCTTTCGAACGGCTGTCCACTGGATGAGTTTTGGGCAGAATACGTTGTGTGTGCATCATGTGCATAGGTGTCCTATGCACACCATTGCCACTTCTCTAATGAATAATAGTGCGCCACATGTGTGACAAACATTTTGTAATAACCTGGCTGTTTATAGGGTATAGCAGGTGGGATCTTTATCTGTATAGCTACCTGTAGGACGTGAGTGGGCGCCTCACCCTAATTAACGTTTGTTTGCATATGCTGCAGAGTGGCACTGTTATCAGGACACAGAGGAACCGATACACATGCGTGCACTTGCACAGCCACCAAACGTCCGCTCCCACACATCATCGTAGGTGGTGCACAACATGCGGCCATGCAGAGCGTGCTGACGTCGTACGGATGCCTCTATTGTCATTGTGTATAGGCCAGCCAGCTGCGGTGTACTTAGGACACCTTCTCCTTAATTGCGGTCATTCCAACAAGGACTGTGTACAGCTGAGTCACAACTGCCTTTTAACAAAAAAACAATACCACATATACACTCAGCAATCATACACACCATTAGGCAAGGGGAGGGGTAGCAGAAGTGGGTACTTAATGTGGGAATTTGGGATTTGCAGAAGTTGTTTGTGAGGGGAAGAAGAGATTGACATATCACTGCAACGTCTCCCATCACACAGATTTTGAGGGGATGGCGGGCTCTGACATGGGGAAGGGGTACATGTGCAGGTCTGCCAGTACTGTTTTATTTTGTCCATAATATACCCTTGTATGCAACATTTCAGGCAGCACCATTTTTCACCAATTTCGCTACTTTTCCTTCTAGGCTGTCCATTTTGCTATGCACAGAGTTTCTTTCCTTTCCTATGGTCGCATGGTGTTGTGGAAGGTTTGCCACTTGTGCTACCTTGCTTCCCTTTCCAATATGTTCTCTTAGAGGCAGGAAAATGTGTTTGATGTACATACAGCAATATATATTACATAATTTACTCTTCACACTACTGTGCGTACCAATGGGCCTAGTATCATGCGTCATTGCTTCATGAGGGAACATTTCTTCCAGACACTCTAAGGTGCTTGCCATTGCTGCGTGAGAAAAGAAACGTTATGCTTCTCTACTATTGTATACTGCTGCACCTGTGCATTTATTAGACAAACTTTACTGTGCTTACTACATTGTAGAGACGTTCTGGTCTGAGTACTTTCCAGACCGTACTCTGGCCGTTTGTTCTTTGTTCCCATGTACAGTAGCAGTGCGGTAAGATTGTTGAAGGCAGACGTCACTTCTCTTGTTGGTGGATTCCGTTATGTTGCGCTTCATATGCCTTTTTCCTGTTTGCTTCATAAGTACTCAATTTGCAGACCTACTATATTTTCCCTGGCAATTCTTGTACATGTTGCTGTTCGTATATGTTCCTTGTGGTTGTTGATTGTTACCACTATTTAAGAGAGCACCTGCTATTCCACAGTACATCATTACAAACTAAGGGTATCCTGCTACAAACAAATGAAATTCACAGAAAAAATGTTGTTACAGGGACGTTATGGTGAAGTTGCGCTACCAAAAAACTATTGCCTTTACTGAAAACACTATACTAAAGGAACGTTCTGGTTACAGTGCCCTACTAAAAACCTATGAAATTCACTGACAAAAATCATGGTTAAAGGGATGTTATGGTTAACCTACACTACTAAAAAACCTATGAAATTCCATGGAAAAACGTTGCTACAGGGACGTTATGGTTACAGGTAATACCGAACAACCACAGAAATTTGCAATTTATGGTAAGCAAAGCAACCATAACTCACGCACCCACTGTGCACTGCAAGGACTAACACCCATGTCATCAAAGATGACATGACTGATGACATCACAAGTGTATTTCATTTGCATAAACAGCCTCCACAAGGGATTGTCATTGTAATGTGGCAGAAAACTATCAGGTATCATTTGAAGAACTATCGTTATATACGTAGTTCACTAATGAATGCATTGCTATAAACACCATTGCATTACAGTGTTCTTTCCAGTACATGACCCCACTCATGCAGAAACATAGCCATTGTCTACAGCATGCATCATACTGGTGCAATAATCAAAATCTTCTGATGTTGGATAATAAAATGATGAATGCTTTTGTTTCAGAGTTTTGTGTAATGTGAAACACGTAATAAGTAGCTAAGAATGCCCTCTTACTACATAATTGTACTGCTATACACAGAACATAAATAAACCACAACGTATACACATATAAGCATACACAGTCAAAATAAAGTAAACAAAAAAGTAGCAGTACTACCAGGCAGTGTTCATACCCTAACTGCTTACTTCATGCACAGAAATTATTGCTGTGTTTCAGGATTGCTTCTTACCCTATGTATATGTATCTTATGATGTGACTCAACCGTAAGGAAAGTAGTGTAAGAACAAATGAGAAGGGTAAGGTCTACAAATATAGTACCTTTTGAATTTCTAGTTTCTGTCATTGAACAAAAGCACCTGTTGTACATATATAACTAAACAAAAAAAGAGGGAGCCAGACATGTGATGTCATCAGTCATGTCATCAATGACATTTGTGATGTCATCTTTGATGTCATGGGTGTTAGTCCTTGCAGTGCACAGTGGGTGCATGAGTTATGGTTGCTTAGCTTACCATAACTTGCACATTTCTGGGGGGTTTCGGTTTTACCTGTAACCATAACGTCCCTGTAGCAACGTTTTTCCATGGATTCTCATAGGTTTTCTAGTAGTGCGACTTAACCATAACGTCCCTTTAACAACCTTTTTTGTCAGTGAATACAGTATTAATCCCCCACCATCATTGGCTACCACTTATATCCATGCTAATGATTACAGACGACCCCTGTGCCAATTGGTGGTGTCTTCTTCTTCACCATCTTCTCACATGGGTAGCAAGCTCTTCAACTCGGAGCACTGCAAGATAATTAGTTAAACTTAAAAAGGCAACATCCTACTTTCACTCCTTAGCACGTGATGTGTGCCTCAGCTCACTCTTGATAGCATTCAAACCGTGTTCTGTGTCATTTACCAACTGGATCACTTTGTACCAGATAATCTGCAACCATTTAATGTTTGCTGCAGCCTGGATCCCCCAAAGCAAGAGTGATGTGAAGAATACCTCTGTCTTGGTGTACAGTCATCTGGAATCACTTTGTGCAGTTTGGATGAATCTTCTGACAGATAATTCAACCGTATCCTTCACGGCTTCATCGACTTCTTCTTCTTCTCTATTTTGGGGGTTTGGATAGAGTCTGGGATAGCATCTGACATTCCATGCTTGTATACTATTGTCAGTTGAGCTTCAGGCACCACTAGGATAGCTGAGTGCAATGTTGTTAATGCACACGTGCATCACCAGGAAGAAGGAAGATGCAGGTATGCTTGCTGTCCGCATACCCAGTACAAGTCCATTAAGGCCACAGTTCCTTTTGCATACCTGGTTTGAACATTGTGTTGTTGCACTTAGTGTTAATGCCTACAGGAACAGTTCCATGCCCTCAAAAACAGAAGTGATATTCTTCTGCTGGTTGAAGTTTTACTGGTGTTTCACGTGCTTCTATCCATGTTTGTTTTGGTATGTACACAGTCCATATTTCGATAAAGTGCTTGTGGACATTCCATATAATTTCTTCTCCGAACCCTGCAAACCCCCCTACCATGCAACTCACCACTGCGTTCACCCATCTATTCAACACAAACAACATTTCATCCAGTTTTAACATGGGCCTAGCTTGCAGTGAAGTATACTGTGGTCCTTAGCACATTTCTCTCTGTCCTTGTCCACTAGTACAACTTGTACCCTGTGCGCCTGTAACAGACTACGAACCTGACACAGTGCTAAGTGCACCAAACACTGGGCTTCCAACGGCAATATTTCTTGGGGTGCCCCAAATGCATGGGGCTTGAGGGAGCTGACATAAAAACTCCCATTATACCTCTGTTTCCCCACTGAGTTCATATGACTGCACCACATAATATGAAATTCTGGGTGGTGTACATTAGACATTGTATAAAACACTACACATGTGTATTGGATATACTTATTTTCCTCATCTATACCTCTTTTAACATGCAAATGCAACTTCCATATTATTTTGTCATGTATCTTCAAACATCAAACATTTAAAATGCATTGAAGTAGTCATATACTAATCACTTGGTGTTGTAGCATGACACAATTCAGTAGTTTCACATTCCCCTACGTTATAACACTGCACCCTCTTTATATGACCTAACCATATAACTTCACTATAAAAATATAAGAATAATCCAAAGAAAAACCCACACATAAGAGAAAAAACATACTTTTATAAAATAAAACATGAATACTTATGATGCTGAGACCCTTAAGAAATGCAAAGACTGACAAATGCATTGTCAAAAATATGATGTCAATAAATCACTGAAAACACAGATTCAGACAATCTCCAACCACTAACCTACAAAGAACCATAAAAAATAATCACAGGTATTATATTTACATGAAAGAAAAATGGCAGTTCAAAAACAGTCTGATAAAATGGAGGTTGGGTGAGGCAAAGTTTTTTGTGCCTTTCTAACATCGGAAAAAGATGCACCCAGTACTGAAATTCCTTCACTTTGACCGCAAGTGGAGTAGCGTACACCACAGTGTAAGGACTGTTATATAGAGGCTCGCTCCACCTGCTGATTTTTAACATAGACTATATCTCCAGGAAACAGTTGTAATGGTGGCGATCTCACAGTCTCTGGTGCAGCGCTGGTTTCACCTTCTTCTGTTCGACGTGGAGCTTTCTGTAGAGAAAGTTATTTAATACACTTTGTTAACTGAGTTAAATACGAACTGGAACTCATCCTCCACGATTGTTGTGGCCCTGTGAGCATCAGATGCACTGTAGACAGGAGATATTGATGTGTGCATATGTCTCCCTGTCACTATTTCATGGGGGGAGAGAAGATGATCCTTAAAGGGCTGGGTCCTCTAAGTAAAAAAAAGGCCGGGGGGAGACAGTGCACCCAATTTCTTTTTAAAGTCACACAAAGTTTAGATAACTTTGACTTCAGCAAACCGTTCATCCTTTCCACAACACCGTTGGCCTGGGGTGATAAATGGAACACATCTTGTGTTTAATTGCCAGAAGAGCTGCAATTTTCTTGAATAGCATGTTAAAGAAGTGTGTGTTTTCACTTTTAAGTGTATAGCACACACCACATTGGTGAACGATTTGACATCAGGATGTGCACATTGATCAACCACAATCCAACAGGAGAAACAACTGACAACAACTATAAGGTAGCGGTAGGTGTCATAAAGTTCCTCTCAAATATTTTTAATATATATCCAGTCGTATATGTCTGGCAAACCACACAATTAGAAGTGAACATAGAGAGCAAATCCTGAATGTTGGGCACATACCAATCTTCTTGAATATTTGCAGCAATATGCTGTTTGGACAGATGAGCGGAATATTGAAGCTGATCAAACGCTACTAAAGCCAAACCTTAGAGCATCACCACCTTCCCTGTACTTGTCTGTCTCCACATCAAATCAGTTGGGGACTGTGCACCCCTCCCTTTTTGAGTCATACCAATTTCTCACTTTGTTGTGTCTGACCTTGTATCACAATTATTTTGGTCACTGGAAGTGCAGTATATTGAACTTGCAATTGTAGCTGTATTTTTGCAAACGCTGGATGCTTAGGAATTTCTGGCACTGGTAAATATGTGGACAATTTTGCTGCTGTGTCTGCTGCTTTGTTCCCAAGGGACACGAAGTTCACAACCACTTATATGGGTGGTACATTTGACAACGGTGGCGAGTGCGGGTTGTGATAGAGCATCAATCAATCTGTCTAACAAGCAACTGGGTACCCATCTGCTCTCCGGAACCCCCTCCTCATCTACCTCGAATCAGAATAGATTGTGACCCGATAGCCTTGCGCTGCCTTCAGCGACATCAATGAGGGCAATCAGTTCTGCTGCCTGTGCTGAATAGTGACCTGGCAACCTGTGCTGTCCAAGTACCTCATACTCTATGTCCACTAATTGTACCACTGCTACATCAGTATGTTGCTACATGCCTCCTGGTCAATATTGGAAGACCTGTCAACAAAGAACGTCTCTCCATCATCTAAAGAATAGTCACATGATTTGGGAATACCATCCTCAGGACCCTCAAATGTAACACAGTTGTGCACTTCATCATCTTCAGTAATGGGCTCAGTCAGAAACGTGGCCAGTTTTACAGTTTTACAACAAATAATGTGGATAGATGGGCTTGAAAGAATCACTTCATAAGCGGAAGCTCTGTGTGTAGTCAGTGTGGATTTGGACCGCTCCAGTATTGCAGAGATGGTGTGTTTGACATACAGTGTCAGTGAACACCCCATGACAATAGTTGCAGACTTCTCAACAGCAAATGCGGCAGCAGCTAATGCCTGTTCAGACAGGAACTGTCCTTGCATTATGGAATTGAGCATGCCACTATAAAAAGCTAAGGGCTTGTGACCCATAGTGCTGTGCTGTGTCAATTCTACGGTTATCATTTGACTGTAGGAATGGGAAGAAAGATACAACTCATCTCCTGAAAACTGTTTACCATCTCATGAGTCCAAACAATTATGTTTTTTGTTTGCTGTTCTTCTTTGAGCGCTTGAAGCAAGGGTCGAGTGTAGGACGTGTAATCAAAGATCCATGCTCTACCATAATTGCATATCCCAAGAAATGTTTGCATTTCGTTAACTGTCACTGACTGAGAGAAGGCGCGTACTGCTGCCACACGTTCTAGCGTTACTTTCCTTCCATTTACTGATATTATTTGGCCAAAATACAACACCTCACCCTGGCAATACTGCTATGTGTGCCTTATATCCTTTTTGAGCCAATAGTTGTAACAAAGCAATGGAATCCTCCCTGCACTGTTGTTCAGCAGTGCTACATACCAACAAATTGTCGACATACCGAATAATCATAGTAGGTACATCAGTGTTTCCCAAATCTTCATGCAGAACCCTATTAAAAATACTCATGGATTTACAGTACACTTGAGGTAGCCGAGTATGCTTGAATCGGTTACCAGCAAATGTAAACACTGTGAGATACTGTGAGTCTGTATGCAAGGGCACTGAGAAAAAAGCCTTTTTCAAATCCACCATAGTGAAATGGGTTGCCTCAACAAATATGTTACACAATATCGTGGCAGGGTTTGGAACCAACAGAAACTCTGCCAACACCACATCATTAAGGGGGTGCAGATCCTGAATCATTCTCCAACTCGCCTCCTTTGATTTCTTCACTGGATAGATAGCTGTGTTACATGGGAAATTAGATGGCACTATGATCCCCTGATGCAAGTGGGCCAGAATAGTGTCATAAATCCCTTCTTCCTCTGCCTTCTACAGGGGTACTGCTTCACTCTGGGTAAGACAGTGCCAGGTTTCTATGTGATTCACACTGGTGCAACACTTTGTAAGATCCCTACGTAGTGTGGGTTCCTTGTCCATAATATATCAGGTGTCTGAGACAAATATTCTGAAGCAAACAAGGGGGCAGTCCCTGCCAGTAACATAGAACAGGTCACATGTCTATATTGGATCATTAACTTACATAGGACATATACTTCCATTGTTATCTCCCCCTCATTTTCTTTATTGTCATTAAGGTCTTCATCTGAAAAAAATGTCATCAGTATTGTGCGGTCGATGCACAACACTGTGCTCCACTCTCCATTTTCAGACTCAAATGCGATCAACACAATTCTGTCTTTTGACACTAGGACTCCTTCTGTGTGAAACGTGATTATTGTCCCTGCTACTACCTCCTGGGGTTGGGCGGGCCAGAGCAAGAATTCAGATGGCACACGCCAGTATTGATAGCCACCTGTGGTATGGCACTTCGCAGTATCGTAATGCTGATAAAAGTGTTGAATATGACCGACCCTCGATGCGCTTAGGTCCTAAAATTATGGTGTGTGGTGTGGAGCATGGCTAGTGCAGTGAGGTCCTACTCCTGACCTCATACAGTAAAATCATTGACAATATGTGCTAGTAAGTCACTCTCACCCGACAAATTATTGCAAATAATTTAAATCCATTGTTCACGGTTAGTGGTTAGTTGAAGTTCATTTCCAAGAAAAGCAACAGCCAACATGTGTTTCGACACTAAGTCTTTCTCAAGGCTGTAATAGCAATAAAACAAGTTACGATAATAACAGAACACAATAAAAAATGTTATGAAAATTAAAGTAAAAAACAAAATCATGTAATATTACAAAAATAAATACCAGAATCATTGGTTGTATCATGTGGAACAGGGGAGAAAGGTAATCCAGACATACTCAGGAGGGGGCAGATATAACAGTTATATACATTTACCATGTGAATGTCCATTAGTATCTCCACATAAGATATAAGAGTGAATCCCTTAAATTGAGATTTGCTGTAGTGAATCCCTTAAATTGAGATTTTCAGGTAGAAATTGAAGAAGGCAAGCAATAACCTACTGACACTGTGGATCAAGACGAAGCACATAAGATACTCTCATGCAATGTGTTGAGTGGTCAAAATTTCCATTAGTGATGAGTTGGAAATGTGTAAAAGAATAATACACACGTGAGTGGTTTGGTGTGCACATGCAATCAATTGCCTATCACGTGGGTATTGTCCCAAAGTGTACCCATTGAGTGTGAATCGTAATATTGAGTTCAACTGGCAATGTCACTCACTCAGTTTGCTAATTAGATGTCCCTGTTGGGTGAGGCAAGAATAATCATAAACTCATGATAAGTAATAGCCGTTGCACTGAATATTATTAGTAAGAACACTTTTGTGTGCCAAATAATATTAAAAAGGGCACCTACTCATGTGCCTTATCAATTTCTTCTGAGAATTTGAAAGTCAATGATGACTGTGGTGACAGGTTGTTTATCTGCTGGAGAGATTGACAATGGCCTATTTTAAGTAACATTGGCATGAAACACTAGTAAGTCAATAGATTCACAAAATACAAGCACTCACCTTGGGCGACCTGGTATTTAAAAAGTGATGATGTGAAGTGTGCTCTTCTGCAGAAAATTGTATATAATCCTGCAAGAAAACAGGACATAAGAATGCGTGACTAGGTCCATCAAAAATGTATAAAGATCAAACTAGTTACTAAATTGTTATAACTGTAATGATGCCAAATTTCGGCACAAAGCCGAAGTACAACACCTATGTTGGCTAATACGGTCTGATAATTACTGTTTACTCATAATAACAAATATGCAAAGCCTCTAAGGGCTAATCGATTCAAGTGCAAGATGATTATTCTGACCTATGTGCAAATTTAAATTCCTCAAATGGATAAGATTCCTACTTGGGGGGATCCTTACAGGTGATATGCGTGTCTTAGACATGCCGGCGCCATTGTAGAAATGGATTTAGTATGGGGGCTGTGCGTGCCGCTTAATGTAAACATTGCAATGATCGTAAATCAATGTAAGTTACTGAAGATTGAAACGAGTAACGTTAATTTTACTATGCTAAGTAGATAAGACTGGAGAGCAATCGTGGCGTGTCATTGTTACGATAGTATTCAGTAAATGGTCCCTAATGAATGGTTGGGTACAGACCTATCTTATCAAAAATAGGTACGTTTAAGGTGTCCCCAATTGCTGAATAACATCAATACTTCGTGCTTGCAGGTGAGAATGTCACAAAATAATGGGTTTCTGCTTGAACAATAGTGTGAAAAGAACCAATTGAGCCCCAAAAGTGGATACCTAATGAAGAATAAACATCACAATATATATTACACATGTTAATATATGAGTATGCAGAGTGTTTCATCCGAACCAAGGTATAATAGTTACATAATTAACTTATAGTGGATACTTGGCAATGATCAACTATAATTAATTAATTAATACTAAGGACTATATGCCCCAGTCACATGAGGTTGTACATGTGAGTTATTCCCAGCCTGTTAATCAATTGTTACGTTATCTTCTAGGGTCAATGTGTTGGTGTATTTCAACATGTGCTACATGCAACTAAGCCCATTAAAGAAAAACATACATCTCATGTTCTGTGTTTAAACCTTCCGTGGTACAGCATAATTGGCAGATGCATTCGGATTCCATACGTCTGAGGGTAAACTTGAGATCTCCCCCACGCTTGCCACACTTGGCTTTCATGAGGCCAATAATTGTAAGTTCTCTCTTATCTGACATTTAATGACAGGTTTGCCAATGTTGGGCCAATGGTAACTTGGGATCTTGACTGTTGAGGCTGGCAAAATGCTCTCTGATCCAAATTCTCAATTGTCTGATTGTACTGCCTATATACAGTTTGTGGCACACACACATATGATGGCATATACTACGTGTGTCGCTTTGCAATTAGTAAAATATCTAATGACGATCTCTGTGCCTGGTTTATGTGAAAATGTATCACAATCTTGGTGTGCATGTTTGCACAAGCTGCAAGTACCACATTTATGAAAGCCTGATTGTGTTCTGAGCCAGTGACTGCCTCTGTGTGATTAGGGCGGCTGCTTTAAAAAAATGAGGGACATAGCATGTTTCTGATAGTTGGCACCCTTGTGTATATAAATGTGGGCTTGGGATCAATGTGTTGTTGCAGGTCACTGTCCATATACAGGAGGTGCCAATGTCTCCGCACAATGTTGTACAAAATATTGGAATCTCTGGAATATTGGGTATTGACATCTGTGGTATTCTCCTTATGAGTGTGTGTCTTGGGGGTTGGATGTATCAAATCTATCCTATGCAATTTCATAACCTTGTCGTATGGTGTTTGCATCACAGGAGGAGAATATCCTCTTGCCCAAAACCTCTTTCACAAAAATGCACATTCGCTGTCAAAGAACATCCTCACTGCAGGTATATTGACTATGGTTGACTTTCTATGGCAACTGGTGGCATGGAGAGTTTAATTAACCTTGGTTGGTTTACGAAAAGTTGTTTTTTCAATTCTGTCATGTTGTAGATAAATATGTAAATCTATGGAAGTCAATACATCTGTCATCACAGTGTCATGTCAAGCAAAGCCAAAATCATTGTTGTTCAAACATTGAGTAAAATCATTAAACAGCTGTGGTGTCCCATTCCATACTATAATGATATCATCATTATATCTTCTCCAGAGTATAACATAGTCGACAAATCTGTTGTTGTTAATTGCATGTAAATCTTCATAGTGGGCCATAAAAAGATTGGCCAGAGATGGCGCATATTTAGCGCCCATCGACACTCCTTTAGTTTCCAAATAATAGATATCATTAAATTTAAATAGAACGATGTTGTTTTGTAATGTGAATTTCAAAAAGGGTTTTAATCATTTCAACCTGTAGAAAATAGGATGCTGAATGATCTCGATATGCATAATCTATGGCTTTGATTGATAAATCATGGTTGATAGAAGTATAGTGTGCTGCCACATCTAGTGTAGCTAACAAATATCCTTCCTTCCAATATATATTCTGTAAGAACTGCAGCACTTCCGTACTGGCATTAATGTACGATGGTAATTGTAGTACATGTTGCTTGATGACATTATCGATATATTTGGATAGACCTTCTGTTGTCCATCCAATACTGCTCATTATCGGTCGTACCAGTGTTAGATTGTCAAATGGCTTATGAATCTTAGGCAGAAAGTATATTGTCTGTGTTATAGGCTCAGAAATTTTTAGAATGCTATTTTCCTCATCTGTGAGAAGGCCGGGTCTGTGCTATTTGAGTACCATTGTTTGTAGTGCCTCAACAACTGACCTGGTTGGATTGGTAGCAAGTGTCATATAACATCCTGGGTTGGCTAGATGTGACATGCCCATATCAATATAGTCTTGCCTGTTTAGGATGTCAAAATGTCCACCTTTGGCAGCTTCTTTGATCCATAACTGCTATCAGATGCTAATGCTCTCAATGCTTGCTGTACGTTCCAACTAAGTTTGTACCTGATCTTGTTCTGACCCATGTCAGTTTATCTAGATATTTGTATATATCAGCCATCACAGCTTTATGAAATGTTTTAATAATGCTGTCTACGGACAGTTGTGGAGTGAATTTGGATTTGGGTCTAAGTTCCTGTACATTCAAGTTACTTTGGTGAACTTCTAGATCGGTACAGATTTCCTCCCGATCCATCTGTGTGCTATTGTCAAGAAACAAGAGATGGGTATTTTCAATGTCAGTGATTGAGAGTTCACTCAACGCTTGCTGTGTTTCCTGTGGTACAAACAATTTAACCTTATTGGCAAAAAAAATTTCAATTTAAGTTACTGATCAAACTTGAATATATCTATTGGATATATCTATTTGGAAATTGGTAACGTTAGTGCCTGTACTGGGGCAAAGGATAAACCCTCATTTAGGACATTCTTTTCTGCCAAGTATCTTAATGCTGTATATGAACATATCAGGGCCTACTGGTATTCCCCTCGCTGCAGATTCAATGCCTAATGAATGTAAAGTCAACTTCACTCTCAGAGCACACATGCCGGACGTTAACACACCACGCCCCTTTCAGTGAAGGAGACGGTCATGTTGTGCTTACTCAAGATGTCCATTACCAGTAAGTTGATCAGGGTCACAGTAGAATACTACAGGGGCGCCATCATATCCTGGCCGCTTACCTTAATGCATCATTTTTTCATGAATGGAACCGCTTGACTTTCCCCAAAGAAGCCCTACGTATCCATAACATTGCCTGACAAATGAAATCCTACCTCATTTATGCATGATTTATTCACACCTGTGTCCACCATAAAAATGATTGGTGTATTGCCTACTTCCACACCCAACAAGGGTTCCACTTCTGGGTCGGCAGTGACTGATAGGACTGGACAAGCTAAGGCTCTCTGTGGGCTGTCCTAATCTGGGTATGTGTTTGTCCCTGGAAAGAAAAATTGATTACCTCCAACTGCTTTGACCCCTTGGTAATGCGTCATTATGCCATTCGGCACAGCATTTCTGTTCGGTATCTGAGGGCCCTGCTGTTGTCCCTGATGCACTACGTTGGAGCTGGCAACTGTGGGAATGATGGTGGTGGGGGAGCAGGTGAGGCAACAGGCATTGGCGCACCATAAGGAACGGCCGGGGGTAGTGGGCCATGTGACTGAGGGCATGGTGCTCGGCCTCCCTGGAGATAAGGGTATATTTGTTGCTATGGGTATGGAAATGATAGCCTGCTTCTGCACTGTTGTGTCATGAACCATAGACTAATAAGTTTGGTGATCCAGTAGTTTATTTGCGATCACAACATAAGAATTCCCTTAGCTGGAGAGTCACAAGTTACACATCTTCTTGTCAGCACAGTTTAAGCAATAACATTCTTACCAGAACCTTATGAAGTTGATGCTGTTCCAGGTTCCATGGAACCAGTGCATACCTATTAACTATTTACAATATGGTACAGTGTGCTATATACATGTGCCAATGATGTCATGGTGATGTTAACACTGATATAACTTTATCCTAACACCTCATCTCCTTATAATACTTGAACACAAAATGAAGATTACATTGTGTGATGTCCTCACCTGAATCCTCTCTCATCAACGTTTCTAAGTACAGCCACTCTCTCTTTATTCCAGATACTACCACCTTTGACTAATACAGAGGAACCTAAGTCCTTCACAACCTGCTTAGGCTCTGAAAACACTGATGCTCCTTTCCGTACTTTGGTGGGGATTTTGATTTTGATCCAATCACCTTCTTTACGTTTAAACTGCCTACAGCAATTCCTTAAATCATATCTCATCTTGGCTTTGGTACTTGATTCACTCACCTTTTCCAAATCCAGACTCACACACCTAGAATTTCCCATGAGGGAATTAGGTTTTCTTCCACGCAACACTTCAAAAGGAGATACTCCTGTTACACTGTGAGGAGCCAATCTGTACTGAAAGGTTCTCTACATCAATGTTCTTACCCAATCGCCACCCGTGGCAACTGCAATCATAATGGCTTCCATGACAGTTCTGTTAAAGAGTTCTACACATCTATCACTCTGTGGGTGGTATAACGAAGTGGTTGACTGTTCTATCCCATACCTTTTCAAGAAATCTCTAAATTCTCCAGACACAAGTTGGGACCCATTGTCAGAGAGGCATTTCTTGGAAAATCCTTCCCTCCAGAATAAATGCTCAAGGAATTTGATTATGCTGTTGCTAGATATATCCTCTAAGACACAAACTTCAGGCCATTTTTACAACAAGTCCATTACTGCAAGCATATAGTTGTCTCTACCTCCTCCAATGTTGAACGGACCTAATAAGTCTAAGGCAATTTCATCCCATGGGACCTTTGGACATTCTCTCACAACCATGGACACTTTCTGGACTCTTAGCCCTTTATCACCTTCTACACATTCTATACAATTCATGACTTGTTCTTCAGTATCTTTGTCAACTCTCGGCCACCAGAATTCTGCCCTTATTAGACCTTTGGTTCTGGGAACGCCCAAATATCCAACATGTGCTCCATCCACCAATGATTTTCTTATCTTCTGTGGAACTACCATCTGATGACCCCTATACAAGTAATCCCCTTGAACCCAGAGTTCAGCCTTCACTTTGGCATAACCACACATGTCTCCATTGTATCCTTTTAATTTGTTGGCAATTGCTAACGACATAGGAGGTAATTCATGAAAAATTGTGAAATTAGTGGCGCAAGCGTGAAAAAGCTAGCGTAAGCACATACAAGCGATTCATGGAAGTCTGTGCGCGTGTTTTTCCAGGGAGCTGCGCCGAACCCGCGCGTGGCACACACGGGCGCACACATCACTGCACACGTCACTGCGACTGCAGCGCACACACCAAAAAGGGGGTGGAACATGCAGAATGGGGAACAACGCATGAAAATGAGGGCGTAACTGGGGAAGTACTGCTGGGAAATACACAGAACGCCCACACACGCGGAACAACACGTATTCATGGAATCGAATAGGGGAAACCCGTGCATGCCAAAAGACACGCACAGGCATAAACACGTTCGCCACACGAAGGCAGGCGGAAGCATCCCTGTGCAGTATAAAAGTGCACGCAAACTACAAACACGTATATACAGCTACAATGAATGTCCCATTTCTTGCAGCACAGATCGTGGGACACCACAGGAGGAGAATAGCCAGGCCTTGCATTTTTTTGCCCAGGACCAGCCTTTTTGGGATGCCTGATGACGAGGTCTATGGCAGGTATAGGTTTCCACCTCGTATCATCCTAGACCTAGTCACTGAGTGGGAGGATGACATCACATCACCCACCTTGTGCTCTCAAGCACTGAGCCCCTTGGAAAAGGTGCTCAATGTCCTGCATTTTTTGGCCATTCGGTCATTTCAGCTGACAACTGCCATAGTTGCAGGTGTCTCACAGCCCATGCAGTCACGCTGCCTACACCAGGTGTTGGCAATCATGACTGTGTGCCCCGCAGTCCGTAGGCACATAAACATGCCCAGAACACCCGCAGAAAGGCAGACCGTGGTCCAGGACTTTTACAGGGGGGCACATTTCCCCAAAGTGCTTGGTGCCATAGATCACACCCATGTGGTCCTACATCCACCTGGGGCCACTGAGCACATCTACCGCAACCGCAAGCACTGGCATTCCATCAATGTACAGGTTGTATGCAATGCCCATGGAATCATGACCTCTGTTTTTTGCAAACTATCCTGGGTCTACCCATGACAGTTTCATATACAGAATGTCCACCCTGAGCCAGGACCTGGAAGCTGGGAAGCATGGTGACACGTGGCTCATTGGTGAGTACAAACGTCTGTGCACATGCATGCATGTCACACACTGACAAATACACAAACCCAACTAATGACAACCATCCTCACCTCCCCAGGGGACAGTGCCTACCCTCTGAGCAACCACATGATGACGCCATTTCGGAACCGCACCACACCACCCCAGGTAAGATACAACGCTGCCCATATTGCAACCAGGGGCATAGTGGAGTGCACATTCGGTGTGCTCAAGTCACGCTTCCGCTCCATTGACCGCTCTGGCGGGCAGCTACTATATGCACCCCCAGTAAAGTGCAGGATCATTGTGGCAGCATGTGTCCTGCACAATGTTGCAAGACTGCGGGGCATACCGTTGGACATGGTGGTGCCCTCACATTCCCAACCACAGGCACAGGCGCTGCTCATGGGAGGGGAAAGGGCATGTGGCGAGGCAACCCGGACCCAGCTTGTGGCCACATTTTTCACCTAAACTCCCACCCCTGCAGAGTGCACACAGGCCTGGCACATACCAGGTGACAATCAATGATAACAAAGAGTCAGTCAACTGTCACAACCTTACCACCCTGAGAACATTGTCACGGAAGTGCTACATTGTGTGCATCCCTAGCTACTTAAACATAACCAATCCTGTGTGACCAAAAGGAACACATGCAAGATGCATATCACACCATCCCCCTGCAAAACAGGCCATGAAAATCACTGGTATTTCACCCAAACCCTCCCAACACACATCACCCTTGTCGGCCACACCATGACATGCCATGCAGCAGCAAAAGAGCAAACCAAAAACAAAACACATGAGCAATTAGATACAAAGTGACACATGAGAAATGGAAAGATGCCTGAGATAATCACACGTGACATGGAATCAGATTAAAGGACTTACCAACAACCTCCCACACATACAAAGTCATACACAAATGCATGCCACCAGCGGTACCATCAACAAAAGACAGAATGCCAGTTGGCATACACATTGGCCAATCCAATTAGAATAATCCCAAACCCGTGTGCTGTGTGTGCCTCCTGCAACACACCGCTCAGCACAAAGCACAGTGAGCAGCCATTGTGTTGTGGATACACCTTGAGCATCATATAAAAAGGACAAGCAACAAATATAACCCACTGATGCATGTACATCTCATCTCATGCGCTGCAGGGACACAGCATGCCAGAGAAGGCAATCTGTGTGCACGTGTGGGCATGGAAGGGTGGTTGTATGTGTGGTGGAGCATTGTGTAAGTGTGTATGTCAGTAGGGACATGCACTCAATACATGCATGTGAAATGAAGTGACCCTCAGTGTCCTGTACACATCACATGTGAACATTGCCCATGTGGACACCCCAGTATGTCAACAACAATCCCCTGACACCTGAAAAGTAAACCCAAACAGGAATAGCCGTTGACCATCAGAACACATCATGTACATAGCACCCCACAATGACAATGTCAGAGAGTGCCTAATCAGAGACAAACCCCCAAACCAGGGCTAAAGCCTCCAGGCACCAAAAAACCCTGGCAGAGTCTCCAGTAGATGACTTGAAGTCGCAGAATATGGCCAAGCAGAATGATAGAATAACTACCAAGGTAGCACAGTAGAACAATGGTTCAACAGGATGGGCAACAATTTGAGTAAACAATAATCAATGAGGATGCCACAACTGATGAGTAGTGTGAGAGTAGTCAGTAGTGTCAGAGCTCTGGTCTCCAGGTGCAGGAGTGGCGCGAACCAACCACCCCCTCCGCCCTCTCCACGGTCTGCGTGCCAGTGGGGTAAAACTTACACAGGCCTCCGAGACCCCCGCGGGGAAAGAGGGTTAGGGATCTGTTGGTTGGGTAGGTATTGGTATTTAGGATAACTGGAAAGAGGGTCAGGAGAGGGGAGGTGTAGGTGCAAGGGAAAGTAGGGAAAACACAAAATACAACAATTTACAATTACGCATACTAATGTAGATAAACCATGTTCCTCAAGCACATTGTACAAACTGGCTCAAAGGCGAGGCAAAGAGAGACTTATCTCTGGGGTGAGTGCTGGTCTCCTGCCTGTGCACTCTCAGGTCCGGTAACAGGAGCAGTTCAATGCTGCAAAGAGAGCGTGAGTTACTATTCTGTGGGTGTTGCCTCACACACACATAACACCATTCATGGCTCGAACTTAGTGACTCCTCCCCAAACAAGCACTCTTGTCTGCTTAGTTCATATTGTTTTGCTTGCCCCCGTGATGGTTCATACACTTGCCTGGCCTTATAGACCCTTTGCATATGGAAACAAGGCATAATCACCATACACTAGTGATACGACAGACACAAGGTTTGATTTCCAAGTACTAGGGTTTATTGCAAAGCAAATATATTCTCAGTCTGCCGACTGGGTCTAACGTCTCGCAACGTGTGTCACCCAGACCTCGTGAGAGGCAAGAGAGCCAACATTATACAACAGTCTCATATATAGAAAAAAACAATCATACAATCTCTTTGTGACACATCAGAACCACCCATAATGTATCTTTTTGAGCTAGGGTTCGGTGATTGACAATTATGACAAATATGACACATGTCTTACCCAATCTATCTTACTCTTTTTAGCAACAGTTGCAATTTCCAGTAAGCAGACATATTTCTTTGTTATGAAGAACACAAGGCACTTGTTCAGCGAGGATACTGTGTTCATAGGAGAGACACATTCCAAAGCGTGTTATCTACTAGTTTCTATTTGTGAACTAAGGGTCAGCCTGATCTAAGGAGAGCCCCAAAGGGGGGCCGCTAGTAAAGTATAATTCATGCTTTAACCGCCTGTTTCTATAGCTTCAGCGAGACCCGCCGGCATCTGGGCAGCTGATTAAATGCCTCTCTGCTAGCCTTCAAGAACTTGTGAGGAATAAAAACAATGTATTTCTGTACTGTTTGGCATTGCTGTCTGGGCCGGTCTCTCAACATGTAAAACTGTGGCTTTGCTCTGTGCATGAGCTTATATAATACCAAATAAAATACATTTTGCAAAGTGTTGAACAGAAAGGAAGAGGAAGCAAATGGCGGATGTTACAGTACAAAATGGATGCCCTCTGGTTATGCTGACGATTCCCTATTGGCGATGTAAGGCATATGATGCGATTGGTTCTTGGCCAACATAATATACCTTCTATGCTCTGGTAGGGTAGTTTCTAGACTCACACACTGTTCATGCGGTAATGTAGCCGCACGTGGCTCCGCGGTAAACGGAAGACCATGTGTTAAGAATCACACATGATCGTATGGGCCTTGGATGTGCTGCTAGCCGCGTGTGGTGAGGTGCGACTTCAACGTGGGCAGGTTGTTGTAGTTCTTGGCACGGTCTCTGCTGGGAAAGGTAGTCTGGAGGCTCCTTTTCCTGCAGAAAGGGCATAACAGCCTTTTATAAGGCTGGAATCTTTTCTGTGTGTGTTTCTTCATGCTGCTTGTTACTGGGCCATGTCTGAGACCCACATCTGACCTCCTCACACACAACCCCAGGGTCTGTACCCTGACAGGTAGAGCTGGAACCTGAGCAGACAATAACCAAGGAGGCTGGCACAACTGGATGGTTGAGCTGAGAAACAATCAATCCTTGATAGCGTGAATGAAGAAAGACAGAGACAGCACAAGTCTGGAAAGGCACAGTGACAGGGAGATAGCCAGAAACAGCTGACAGCAAGTTAAGAGCCACAATAGTTGAATAGCATTGTTACAAGTAAAAAGTCACCATAAAGGCATGGATGTAATAGATGAAAGACAGGAGGAGCGACAGAGAGTGTAACAGAACAGAAGTGTACTGAGGCAAACCGAGGCAGTGTAAGAGTACGTGGAAATAAATGCCCGTGAGACGGGTGGACAGATCTGCAACAAGGACAGTAGCAGGAAGAAAAACAGGGACTAAAGGCATGAGAGTGTGAAAAAAAGGTAAAAGAGCTGTAGTCCAGTAGGAAAACTGCGCTGTCAGGCAGCACGAAGTCCAAGAGGGAAGACAGATACAACATGCCGTCCAAACAGAACGGAGCAGAGTAGTAGTATATGACATCTCAGGTGAGGACTGGACCGTGAGTTGTGCCTCTTGGTCACATACCTAATGCATCCTCCTTTGCCACAATCCCCATGGGCTGAACTCAACACATAACAACTTGACATTGTCACCACCCGGCCCACTCCCACCATCAGTTTGACTTTCACAGCTAAAGTGTGCAGGCTACCGTCTACAGCATGAAATGCATCAAGCACGTATACAGGCAAGACATTAAAATACATCACAATCAACATCAATAAATGGACAGTTCAAAAATGTACTCACCAAAATTGATTGCAGACATGCCGTGGAGAAAACATCCATAATCGCCACCAGGGGTATAAACACAAATAGTACAGCAGAAGACAGGCCACAGATGGACGAAAGTCCAATGCCCTTGTGTAAATTGTTGTCACACCGATCCATCCTTGCAAGCCCATGGAAAGGGGAAGCAGGTGTGACATATGTGTCAGGACCCCAAGCCACAAACACATACAAGAGACAAGCTTGAATGGGCCCAGCTGGAATAGACAGTGGATGATTTCAAAAGCCACAAAGCACCACACAGTCACATGAATGCACAATAGACAAACAATATTAAACTCATTTAACTAATTAAACTAATAAAATAAAAAATGGCCACATACGACCCGAGGAGGGGAAGGCACCCAGGAGGGGGGAGGTACAGGGTGCACCTCAACACCCACATGCGATGATGTTGAGATAAAAAAAAACTCCATGGGCTCAACGCCTGCGCGGCTCCACCTTTGTGGGAGATAAGTCGTCGTCCTGCTCACCCTCTGGATGGAAAGCAGAAGGTGGGCATGGCACAGTACCCTGACCACATCTATGTGCAGCTTGCCCTTCATTGGCAGCAAGTCTGTGGGACTGGTAAGCCTGGTCCTGTGCGGCGATGACATGTAGATCAGCATGCAGCACCTCATGTGATACGCGTGCTTACTCTTGCAAGGTAGCACATGCAACACAGAGTTCTGCCTGCATGGCCTCGCATGACATCTGGAGCACCTCCCGGCATGCATGTAGCTCAGCCGAGATGGTATTCTCAAGCTGCTCCAACCTCTCCTCTGACCGCTTTCTTTAGGACATGTTGAGCACACCCAGAGTAGATCTGAGGAATTGATGGTCATCCATCAGGGCCTTCATGTGTGCCTCTGCGTGAGCAGCAAGTGCTTGATGCAGAGACACCATTTCAGCCTGGCGTGCCCTGTCTGAGACCGCCATGCCCAGCCTGAGTGAACGGGCCATGGACTGTAGTGCCCGCTGCTGGAGATCCACCTGTCTAGCAGGGGGGAGCACGGAATGGGCCACACGTTCCATGCTCTGAGCGATCCTATTAATAGCTGCCCCCTGTTGTTCTGAATTGGCATACATGGATTGCTCCCAGTATATCCCGGTGGTGCACGGACACCGTGTTGCCAGGCTTGACACACACAAGGCCCAAGGAGCCGTGGTCCCTACTGGATTGGCACCGCCCGTGGCTGCAGGACTACATCCCTCCATTGACATGATGGCCCAGGTACATGAGCAACTGGTGTGGAGTGTGACCATGCATCCCGATCCAGCACAGGCAGGGGCTCCAACACCATCTGGCCCCTCAGTGCAGATGTCGCGGACAGAAGATCGTCCACATCGGGATCACTCACCGGCGACGAATGGACATGACGTGCATCCAACTCAACATTGTTGTCAGAGTCATCCTCAGAGCTGGACTGCTTGCCGGCCGTGGACACGATGATCTGGAACACAAGTGGGTTCTCTTGGCCTACCACCCCACGACCCCCACTTGTGCTGGGTTGCTGATACAATAGCAATCCCGTGTCAGGAATAACATCACCATCCTCTGGCTCCATTGCATCATCATCTGTAATGTGGAAAAAACAAACATGAGTACACATGTCAGAAGCACATAACCCATACACATATAGACATCACATTGACAGCCAACACATGAAGCAGACATGTCACACACAAATGAAATTCTAGCATGCATCCAGTGGCATTGATATGCAAACACATCCCAAAATCAGAAATGGATGTGTGTAAATAGCAAAGCCTACACATGTACAGAATGTAGTATATCACCTCCATCACACACCACCTCTGTCAGGCACATGTCACAGGCAGAAATGACAGATGGCAACAAAGAGATGGCACATACCATAAGCTTGTCTGAACTGCCAAATGGCCACAGCTGCAAGTGAATACAAACACACCATGACATACGTAATATGCATGTACACATGCATCACTAAATCATCATCACCAATATAACTTCATCCATCTGCAGCTCGGCCCGTACCGGGCGTCATTGGCCATGCAGACATAGTGAATGTCCCGAGCAAAGCAAGGGCCTGCAACCAGGCATGAGGGACCATAACGCCCAGTACGGTCCGAGCTGCCGGCCATGAAGCCTCCAGAACAACCCCCAGGGCCTGATTGAGCAGCTTGTGCATTGATTGTGCCCTAAACCATTATTCAGTGTGTCAAATCATCACGGCCAGGCCCCACCAGATTAGCTAATTGGGCATGGGCGTACACATACTGTATGACAGTGCACCTTCAGGATTGTGCCAGTTGAACATAACAGACGCAATGCTAAAATCTCAGCAGCATTAACATGAATCAACTACATATTAGTCATGCAACAAAAAAGCCGCAGAGGACACATGTGTAAATGAACACTTTCACACACACATAAGTGAGTAGCCGCAATGTTGCACTACACAACATTGAAGCTGCTTGCATAGGTACATGTGAAAGTGTTCAAAAACACCTGTGTCCATATACACCCGTATGGTGATTATGAACAGCATCCTATACAGCAAAGCAAGCAGCTACTATGCTGCTTGCTTTGATGTATGTGCAAGTGTACACATACACATGTGCAGGAAGCTCCACAGTCATTACAACCCGATTGGCAGGCTTTAGTCAATCTGCGGCCTATACCAGCTAGTATAGGCCTCAGATTGACCAATCAACTTTGCTAAACACCCGCTAGGGTGTTCCAATACTGAGTACATGTGTCACAGGATGCACCTGTGCCCGTGCCTTCCATGACAATCTCACCATACATGTCAGGTCACTTTGACATTGCAGCAGTGAGTAGGCGTGTAACATGGCTCAGAAGTGGGTTGGTGCAGTTCCAGAACATGTTTACGTTGCCGACTATCTACATCAACAAGTACATTATGATGTCAATCAGTAAACATGAAGGCTGTGTAAGGGCAAGGTCCGGTATCACGTGCAATGTGCATGCAATGGGTTGCATGGCTACAGGCAACCCCCACCTTAGTGAAAATGCAGGGAGGCATTGCATGGCAGTGAAAGGTTGACCAGAGAACTGTGTATTGGCAGACAGTGTTGAGTAGCATCAATTGCATCATCTGAGTCAACTGACAACACAGCAGATGAGAATGGTACAGTAAGCAGGACACATGATGAACCCTCTGTAGTACACCCATTTGTGCAGAAGGCACTACACCAGTTGAACAGAGTCAGGAGGCCTGAAACAGGTTCGGCCTGTGCCCCACACAGACTATGACACCCTAAACATGTGTGTGATGCCGGACTGAGCCAGAGTGAGCATGGAACGGATGATCAAATGCTATTAAATGTATGTCATCCTGGACACGTATTACAATGGTCATCCTGCCAAGGACACATAGGGGCATGCATGGAATGCACATGGATCATGAATGGGCACTCATGTCCCTGCGGAGCATCTGCCATCTGCACAGTCTGAGTGAGACACCCTGCATCAAGGACAAAGGAAGTACCCCAGAGTATGCATCTGGCAGGTTGGCAGGGGGAAGTGTGCATGTACACAGGAGCGTTGAACAGGCCATTGCAGTAGTCTAACATGTTACCCACCAGTGCCATGGTGTAATTGTGGTGCTGGGGGGTGGAGAGGCAAGGGAGCATGCCTACGTGGAGTACCCGCATGCAGGCAGAACACACATGCACGTCAATCATGAAATGACATAGTCCAAGTGCTGACTGGAAGGACACCCCAGGCTACATGCAGAAGGGCCAGTGAGCTGGGACATGGACCGGAGGGGCAGCCAGGTGACTAGCATGTGAGTAGGGTGCAAGTGTGGTGATGAGGACAGTCCCCGTCTGCTCTACATGTCCAGCATGCTGCACAGCAGGCACGCATTAGTGAAGCATTGCATGACTCGCACATGAAAACTATGTACACATAGCATGTAATGGCAGTCAAGAACAACACATCACACAGGCAAACCACACATGGGCTGGACAAACACGCAACAACACTCACTGGACGGGGCATCAAAATCCAGTATCTCTCCCACACATTTGTACAATTCTGCTGGGATGAACTCTGCAGCGATCAACTCGTGCGGAGTGAGTACTTCCTCCTCAGGTGGTGGCTGTAACGCTCACCTGATTCCCGTAGAGGCGCCGGTCTTGACTGGGCGTATACCGTATCTTCAAAGGTGATGTGTAACACACGGCTGGCTCTTTGGGCTGGACCTCTGTGCACTGTATGTCTGGCTCGAAGGGTAAGATGTCTGCAGATAGAAAATGTGGGATTAATGAACTGGGTTATTGAATGTCTCTCTCTTCTTCCCTTTCTCTTCTCCTGTAGAACCCTAAAGGTTAACGCTCTCACCTTAGATAAGTGAACGCCGTGCTCTCCATCTGCCTCGAGGCAGGGTGCTGTAACCAGTTTCTTCACTGGATAAGGGGAGCAGGCCTCTTGACTTCAGAGGACTGCTGTCCGTCGTTTACTGCACGAACGGTAAGTTTCGAGTAATTCTAATGTCTTTAAAGTCTTTAGTAATGATGTCTCTTGTTTTGCAGGGTTCCGGCGATGGCGGATGGCGGGCTGAAGTGAGTTGAAGATGGAGCCCGTGTGATGAATAGAAGCGCCTGGAAGCACGTAAGTAAGCGCTTGTTGCCTGCTTCACGATGCGCTCTAACTGTCTTTTTATTTTGCAGGTACAAGTTCGGGGCGGCTGCAGGGTGCCTGAATACCCACTGGGTTAGATGTGGAAAGGAGTAATGGCACGTGAGTATTAAAGTTCCCCAATGTCTTTAAACGCACCTTGTTTTGTCTTTCAGATGCGGGATGCAGCGCCGAAGGCCTCCGGAGCGTGCGAAGAGTTGGTAAGCTTTTGTCTTTCAGATGCCGGAATGCAGTGTGAAGACCTCCGGAGCGCACGAAGAGTAGGTAAGCCTTTGTCTTTCAGATGCCAGAATGCAGCGCGAGGCGTTGGTGACAGCCGATGGACCAGGTAAGTGAAGAGCTGTCACTGAAGACCGTAATGCTAACCTGTTCTTTCTTGTCTTTATAGGTGTTGCTGAAGACTGGATTCAGAATGGTAAGCCTTTCTCCTTAGGCCCAGGATCAGATGCAGAAGACACGATGAGCGTTCTGCTGCTGAGGATGCAGAATAACGCAAAGCAAGATTCATCCATCGGGTGTGGTTTAAATAGCCTCCTGTAGTGCTTAGGTGTCTCCTTCCACAGCCACGCCTAGGTAAGAAAAGAGTTTCTGCTTTCCAGAAGAGTTCCAGTGTTCTGAATCTAGGGAGTGGCTCCTGCCCCACCCAACAGGAAAAGTAGTTCCAAACAGAAGAGGATCAGAGACTCAACTGGCAGGCAAGTAAGCAGCATGGTCTGCTGCAGGTAAGTCCACCCAAGCATTATGAGCGCTGGGACTGGGCATATTTATGAGCCTGGTGCCACTGGCGCCAGGACTGGGTCCAAAAGGTCCCAATTGGACTGGTTGGCACTCGGAACCTGGGTTATGGATCTGCTTCCAAGGGAGTTGGGAAAACCCTGACCTTTTGGAAGCAGAGATCATGACAGTGGCCCACTGCCAGTCACCTGAGTTATGGCATAATTGGAGGCACACTTCAGCTTAGCACAGCGTCGGAGATCATCCCAACACTTTTTGCACTCCCTAGCTGTGCGCACCTCATGTCCGAATACACTGACACCCTCCGCAACATGCTTCCAGTGCTCCCCACGCTGGGCAGGCGTACTGTGAGAATTAGGGACTACTAGCATCTCATGTTCATGTCCCGACACGTAGTCCACAAGGAAGTCCAGTTCCTGATTGCTGAAAGGATTCTTCCTCGACGTGCCGGAGGCCGGAGCCGTGTCTGGGGTCCCAGCCTCCTGTGCACGAGCAAACCTTCTTCCTCTTGGACAGTGGTCCCGACCCTGACAGGCAAATGCTGCCCTGATCAGTAGGGGCAGTGGGGGGGTGGACTGGATCAAGGGAGTGGCAGGTGGAACTAGGACAGAAGCCCTGACTTGCATCAGTGGCTGCTGGGTGCTCTTGACTGGACCTAGCGCAGCAACAGCCGCTGTGCCAAGGCCTGTGACCAAGACTGTCCTGGCTGGCAGACTCACAGCTGGGGTGGTGTTGGCTGCAACTGCCCATGCAGTTGCCAACACCCGGCTGGTTGGGGCAGCAGATGACAACACTACCCCAGGGACATGTGCCTCAGTCAGAGATGCCCTGTGTGCACTTACCACGCGCCTCCTGACCACCTGGAAATCATTCTGGGACTCTTCAGGTGCCAATGCAGCATGCGCTGGCCGACCCTGAGCCTGAGTGGTGGTGGCCACAGCTGCACCTACCACTACCCTTGGGCCCATGGCAGTCGATGAAACTGACTGCCAGGTCACATGGGCACCAGTGTCATATGCAAGTGCTGCATCTCCCAGAACCACAGGGGGTGGTGGCATGACTGTACCAACATGTGGCAAAACATCCTGCTGAAGTGGCGCACCCCTCCCTCTTCCCCCTCTGCAGCCACCCTGGACACCCTGGAGTCCCCCTACTCCCTGGTCACCCTGGCCACATCCCTGACCATGCCCACCATGCGGAGGACGCTCAGCTGAGGCGCCCCTCACCTTTTGTGGCCTCCCAACCATGGCACAGATGTAGTAGTGCCAATGGGAGGTGTACACGACAAATGTCCTGGGCAATTGGGGTTAAGGGTATTGGGTACTAGATGTAAACAGCACCCCTATGCACCTGCAAGGCTGTATGTGACCCCGGTGATAAAGTGATGGGTCTCGTAATGCTCAGGCACCCCAAAACTGCAGTAAAACTATGTACGCAACCCCCAGTAGCCCACGTGTGCAGTACGCGGTGGCACCCAGGGAAACGAAAAAAAAACACGTATGTGTTGGACACACAGGCTACTATGACCTCGAAAATGGGTAAGCGATACACAGGGGGACCCGCGGTGGGAAAAATAGCATGCGTGACTCACCGTCTCACTAGCGTGGTAATGAAAAACATGCATAGCCAATACCCCAGCCAAAAGAAGAGATAAGTCCTTGATCCGCTGGGAAGTAGTGATGGCGCGTGACACAACTAGAAGTAGCAACACACGTGTCGGTCTCCACGAATAGTACGTACAACGAACTGCTGGCTCTGCTCAACTTTAACCTGTGCAGAGAGAAACGCCTGTGCGTGTCACGTCACTTACGCGGTTAGGCCCTTTCCTTGAATTACACGCATTACAAAGGGAACATGCTGTTTTTGCACGTGCGGATTCACTATGCACCCGTGCCGAGGGAAACGCCTGCACATGTCACATCACTTACGCGCTTAGGCGCTTTCCTCGAATTACACACATTAACATGCGGACGTGCTGTTTTGCATGTGCAGATTCACTATGCACCCGTGCCGAGGGAAACGCCTGCGCGCGTCACGTCACTTACAAGCTTACGCGCTAAGGGCCTTTCTTCGAATTACATGCTGACGTGCTGTTTTTTCACGTGCCAAATCACTCCATATCAAGCTGGCCACGCAACAACACACGGAAGACCACACTCCTGCCCAGAAGGCCATTTTCCTGCCCCCCAGAGCCCCGAGCCGACTCCCACCAGCCATCTGCTACTGCATGCCTGCCTGCTGGCCACTTACCCTGCTATTTGGTGCGTGCACGTCAGCCATCTGCAGGGGTCCAGTTGATGTGACCACCCCTGCTGGAACAGAAGACTCCCGACTGCAGTTACAACACTCCACAGCCCAGCACCAGGACCCAGTTGCCCACCCACACCTGCCTCAGGGGTTGCCATGTCGGGGGAAACACCATCTGAGACCACTGGCAACCCCCAGCCAGAGAGGTAGAGGGCTTCCAGCTTCACATCAGGAGAGGTTGGCAAGTCTTGGTACATTATGATGCCCTCTTCGGAAGAACACGCGCCGACAAGGATGGACGAAGGAGAATCTGGATGGACATTGTGGTTGCCATCAACGCGGAGGGGGTGGCAACCCGCAACCTACCACACGTCCATAAGTGCTGGGAGGACTTCAGGTCCAAAACCATCAGGAAGGACCGCACCTCTTGGATGCAGCGGATGCAGTGGGGTGCCGGGTCTGCCTTACCAACGACCAGATGAGGCTCCTGGAACGCATATGCCCAGTGCTTCACCTCCAGGTCCTCGAGACGCAGACCGGTCCGGAGTCGAGCAGTAAGTGTCCATGTGTACTGATTGGACGCAGTGCATGTTGAGGTGTGGCAAGAGTGTACAGCTTGGACATATGTCTGGAAAGGCCCATGTATGGATGTGTATATGCAGGGACATGACCCTGCTGCATGTGAGTCCAGTCATGTGTGATGCATATCAATGGTGTATGTGTTCCAAAGCATGATACACAACTGCATGTGGAGACACACACATGTTAGCATTTCTGTATATGTACTATGCCATGGTTGGGGCGTGACACATGGATGCTGGTTCCACCTTCATGTACGTGCATGGTGTACATGTGCATGTGTGTGTGTTTGACATGTGTGCAATTGTGATATGCCATGGATGCATGTGACACAGACATGTAGGAACCCAATTGGCAGATGTGACATAGTTGCCGATGATTGCACTGTGACAGGTGGTGGAGATGTACAGATGCATGTCTGTCGGGTGGTGTGTGTGCATGTGTGTTCAGCACTCCCCATGTTGCTTGTGACGTCAGGCTAACCTTCGGATGTTCATGCTGTTGTGTGTGTATGGATGCTGCTGCCTGCTGCACCATTCCTGTTAATTTGTGCATGTGTGTGGGTTCAAATGATATGTGTGTTGGGGAGTGCATTGCCATCTGTGAAGTTTGACACTGCCATTCATGTGCAACTGTCATGTGTGTATCAGACTATTGTACAGTGCCCTGATGCCTGTGTTCTGTCTCTCCCTTTCTGCAGCGTCGACTGATGAAGGGGGCGGAGACGGTGCTGTGGAGCACAGTGGCAGGGATCCCACCGCCAGCCGGAGATGCAAGGCTCAGCTCCGCTCCCAGGTAGTCATCTCTTCGGGGAGTCAGGAGTCTGGTGCCGCGTCCATGGCCGCAGCTGCAGAGAGAAGGTTCAAGAGGCGGAGTTGGAGGTGGGCTCATCGGCAGCAGTAGGGGCAGCTGAGCCCCCACAGGGGCCTACGGAGGAAGATGGCACGGAGTCATCCAGGTTGGTGGGGGTTTGGTTGAGGAGGAGGCTGCGGAAGCTCCACACACTGGGCCTGGAGGGGGGGTTCCACTGGTGCTAGTGGTGCAGTTCAGGGGCAGGGACAAGAGGTAGCACAGGCCACCGCAGAGGTGCCTGTGTGTAATCCTGTCCCCAATCCTGTGACTGCATCATCCAGCACCAGCAGGGATGCCTCCGTCCAGAACCGTTTTCAGGGAGGGGATGTGCATACAACAACTGGCCTTCCTCTCCCTGTGGATGTTGCAATCCTTGACCGGATTGAGCCTGTCCTAGCTGGGGTGGCGTTGTGCGAACGTGGTATTTGGGATGACATGCAGGGTTCTTGTCTGGACAATGCATGTCATTTCGAATACCTCTTTGGCCGTGTCGACCTACTAGCACAGGTCATCAGCACTGGGTTCATACGTGTGCTGGATCTTCTTGCGACCCCCTCCTCAACCGAGCCCCCTATGCACCAGTCGTCCTCTGTGCCATCTTCCAGCCCAAGTATCAGCCAGGCTGGTGGAGGACACATCCCTGCCACAGTCGGGTGTCAGAGGTCCAGCAGGGGTGGCCAACCCACCAACTGGACCCCAGCAAGAGGAGGATGTGCAGGCATCAACAAGCAGGGCACATGCACAGCAGCAGCAGGCTCAGGGTGGGGTGCAGGCAGCCCATCCACCCTCCCCATGCCCCGCAGGCAGCCCATCCACCCTCTGCATGCCCCACAGGCAGCCCACACCACAGGGGGGACTTTTTCCACGCGATTTCACGGGCACGAGCAGGGTACACGTATACTGAGGGGTGCACAGGGAGGTTTCCACGCGATTTTGCTGGCGCGAGCGGGGTACGCGTATACCGAGGGGTGCACGGGGAATTTTCCACGCGATTTTGCTGGCGCGAGCAGGGTATGCGTATTCCGAGGGGTGTGCAGGGAGTTTTCCATGCAATTTCGCTGGTGCGAGTGGGGTACACGTATTCCGAGGGGTGGAGGGAGTTTTCTGCGTGATTTCGCTGGTGCGTGAGGGCTCTGTGGCGTTTTTAGTGCATTTCTGTGGTTGGGGGGCTGTATGCTGGTCCACTTGCCTTTGCGCCATGTAGGGGATTTGTGCGATGTTTTTTGCGCACAGGGCGGGTTTGGGGGCATAACTGGTGCTACTGCAGGGTTGCTGCACCACTCTGCGCCACAGCTGGTTATGGATGTAAGAATCCATGAATATGCTGTGCGTGAAAATGGGTTATGGCGCACGCAGCAAGTGCACGCTGGCGCATGCTCCCTCTCTGCGCTGCCGGCGTGCGCTGCTTCTGCGCTAGAATCTATGAATTACCCCCATAATCTTTTGGTATATCGCATCTTCTGCACAAGCAGCAAATGCCACTGTGTGTAGTCCTATGTGATCCTCCTGCATGAGAACCGCACCAATACCATAATCACTGGCATCCACAAAAACATAAGTCTGTTTCCCTAACTGAAACATTTTGAGAATAGGTGCATTCACTATTGAAGACTTTATTTCTTCAAACTCCCTTCTACACTCCTCATTCCACTTAAATGCAGCACCCTTCCTGGTAAGTATACTCATGTTACGTGACTTTATGGATAAACCTTCAATGAATTTTCCATAAAATTCTATAAGACCCAAAAAGGACAGTACATCTCCTTTTGACTTGTGAGCCTCCATCCTCTTAATGGCTTCAATAGTTTCCTCTTTATGCTTAACGCCTTCTCCTGAAATTTCATGACCTAAGTATACTACTCTATTAGCTTTGAATGTACATTTTTCCATCGCAACAGTAAGCCTGCTTCCTTCAAAATACTCAAAACTCTTTTGAGGCGCTTATCATGTTCAGCATCATCACTTCCACACACCAACACATTGTCCTGATAACAGATCACTCCATTCTCACCTCCCAGTAGTCTATACATGATGTTTTGAAAAACACTTGCGGCAGAGACTAGCCCAAATGGCATGCGTATACACCTAAACAAACCAATAGGAGTGATGAAAGCTGTGAGATATCTAGACTCTGGGTCTAATTCAACTTGGTGATATGCTGATTTGAGGTCTATAATTGAAAAACTTTGGATCTAGCCACCCCCACCAAAAGATCATCTATTCTAGGCAGCGGAAAATTGTCTGCTACCACCAAGCTGTTTAAGCGTCTAAGGTCAATACATAACCTCAAAGACCCATTGTATTTTTTGGCCCTCATTCCGAGGTTGGAGGTAAGTACAGGTACTTTCCGGCATGGCAGAAAGTACGAGACCGACCTCGTAACAGACCGCTAATTGCGGCCCATTACGACCTCGCAGGCACAAGCTTTTTGCCATGCCGGAAAAGTACCTAGCGGCATGCCGCTAAATGACCCGTAAAACCCCCTACCGGCATGGTGTGAGTCGTACTTTACAACACCGCCACGGAAGAAGCAATAATTTACGGTTGCCGTAATTTATGGTCACCGTAAAATAACGGATCCGGAAATTCCATCATCTAACAGGAACGGGAAGGAGCGCAGCGGCCATCTTTAAAAACGCAATCCATTGCCATCCTCTTCAGGCAGCACCCTTGAGAGCAATCCGAAGTTCGTGAAAGGACCACACACCCTGGACCAATGTCTAAAGCCCCAAAGAAGTCTGAGGACCGACTCCGCAAGAGGAGATTCAGCCCGGAAGAGCTGCAGGCAATGGTTGACTAACTTGCGGAGCACGCAGATGTTGTTTTCAGCTCCAACATACCGCGAGAGTCAATAATCCGCAAGAAAAACATCTGGGCACAAACGGCCCAAAGGGAGAGTGCAGTAGGCACCACCCCCCGCCCCCCATAAGGACTGCCGCAAGCGGTGGGATGATTTGCGGGTGCAGAGCCTCCTCTCCACCAACCGGAGTAAGGCAATGCAGACTGGAGGGGGCCCATGTTCCCCATTGCGACTGGAGCCATGGGAGGAGACATGCGCTTCACTGATCGGGACAGAATCAACTGAGGGCGTCAGCGATATGGAGTGTGGGGCTACGTCGTCTGACAATCGAGGTGAGTGTCCAAAGTCAACAAATGCATTTACATGATGTATAGTCCCCCAAGGCCCGTCAAAGGCACCTTCTCATGATGCCTTCCCCCAATCCAAATAATGCAGAGCCAACTGCCACGCATTCAAGGGCCAAGTGCAAGTACATAACGCACATCACTAATTTGCACATCCCATCATGCACACTGTGCTGCAGGTTCGGCAGTGTGTGAGCCAGACTGCACATTAGCAGGGCAGGATGAGTCACTCCGACACCTGCGTACATATCATACTCATGCACATGTACTAGTGCTGCTGCTACACCCAAAAGGCCACAAACCCCAAATGACTGAAATGTGAATGCAGCCATCAATGATATTAGGGCATCATACAATCACTCATGTTGTCCCTCTCTTCTACCCTCACAGGCACTGATCATGACAGCGCCGAGCCCCAGACGAGCTGTCCAACCACCTCCATGGGCAGTGCCAGGGTCCACCGCATTCCAGCCTGGACCAAAACACCCACCCCGGCTCCCGAAAGGTCAGTGTAGGATGCACCACCCCAATCCCTCCCTGCATCGGCACCTGCCACAATGGCCACGCCAATGTCGGCAGAGTCTAGTATTGCTGGGGAGGACGCAGCAACGGGCGCCCAGGAGAATGTGGACAGCCCTTTATCCATCTGTGGGGCGTCTGAGGAGGAGATTTATCCCACAGTCCACACCCCGGAGCACAGCAATGTCCCCCTGGCATCATGCAGTGATTCTGGGGATCCTGAAACACCTGGCTGTAGTGCTCCAACAGACACACAGGGATACGATGATCGTGGCCCAAGTTCACCAGTCCAGTCCATGCCAGAGCACATATGGCCAAGTCACTCCAGTGATGAACACCCATCATTTGATACACGTCGTGCAACTCAGCTGACTGACCTCATCACTGTGTTCATGGAGGACAACCGCCAGGCCAGGGTGGAATGGCTAAATGAACTCCAGGAAATGCGTCAGGCAGTCACTGAGAGCACTAACAGGTTGTGTGACATCCTAGGACGCATAGCTGATGCCCTTGAGGCTGCACATTCCAATCCGCACCATCAGCAGGAGGACACGGCCACATCCAGTCGTGACACACCGGCAAGTCCTCCGCGACACACTCTGCGTTCTATGCGGCGCCGGGACATGCCTCCCCCTGGCCCCGGGAGCATGCATTAATCGTCATTGCTGCCACATGTGGTCTTAATGTACTATATTGGAGTACTGTTGTGGAGTTGGGGGGAGGGGAGGGGGCTGAGGGTTTGTTGTGGAGGTGGGGGGAGGTGGTTGGGCGGGTGGAGGGATTGTTTACACTCATCCATTCAAAATTTAAATACACCTTTGGAGTTGCAAAGTTTAACCTGTGTGGACATTCAGCATTCAGCATGTGTATCATGACGTCTGACAGTGCATGGTCTACAAGTATACACACACCCAGGGCCCTGTGTGCCCATATAATGCCGGCCTCTGCTGTCTTGGGTTTTGGTTATTATGTCCAAAAGTTGTTAGCCACACAACATGTTCCTCCCATGCACCACCTCCATGATGCTGTCTTGTCCCTTCCTCCATCTCCTTCACTCAATCTTCATCTGGTACTAGCAGTCCCATGTCAGGGGACAGAGCCACATTCCATGGGATGCACAATGTGTTGAGCTATACACATGACATGGGGGTCTTGGACACCACATTGCAGTAGATGGGTCCCCCACCAGTCCAGCTTCGGCAACTCATGTGTGTCTTATACAAGCCAGGTGGCTACTTCATCTCCACGCATGCACGGGTATGGCCATTATAATAGGGCTCCCTGGGCCTGGTCTGTGGGTTTCTGACAGGGGTCCGGTACCATGGTGTCAAGGGACAGCCGCCAACACCTGCATGTGTAGCCAATTTAGGTAAGTGTCTGGACTGTCATGTAGGAGAACTGTTCTTGCTTGCCTTGCTTTCCGTCTGCACGTTGGGGGAATGGTATTGCTTGCGGTTGTGATCCGCCACATGCATGCCATGCAGGTCAACCTAATCCACGTGGGTTCTGTCCGGGGCACCCATGTCATTTGGCATGCCTGCCAATGCATGGGGGCCAACATTTGTGTCGTATATCCCCTGGGTAGTCCTTGTTAGGGATTTGTAGCCCCTTGTGTGCCTGAGGAGGTGCTCCAGCACTTCGTTCTGCGTCCGTGTACTGGACGGTTGTGACATGCCATGCATGGGTCCAACTGTGTGCTGATAGGTGCCTATGGCATGGGTGTGGGGCACAGGCACCAACTCCAATTGTGCCGGGAGAGCGGTGTGTATTTGTATGCTGCTCACTTATCTAGTAATTTCGCCACCAAATTATGGTGGTGAGGCTGTCACATTTTAGCGGGTAGGGGGTGTGTGTCTGCTCAGCGGTTTCCTTGATGAACAGCACCTGCTGCGTTGGAATGGGGGCTGCTGGGGTGGTGGCGGAGGCTGCACTGGTGCTGCATGCTGGGCCTGTCTCCCCCTCCTTCTCCCCCTGTGTCTCCTCAGTTGGGAGGCCTGGTGTTTTTGGTGTAGTTCTAGTGGTTGTGACCTTGCTGGCAGGGCCTCCTTCCTCATGTGCTGCTACCACTATTGGTCTTTTCTTGGTGTGGGAGGGGTTGTGGGTGTGATCCTTTTGTGCTGTGGCACCATTCATTGCCTCCACCTTTGCTGATTGTGTACACCTGTGGCTCTGTGGACCACTGCTCAGGGTTCTTTACTCCTTCTCTGAGATGCCTGTGTGTACTCCATGCCGGCAAGATACTTTACGGCCTTAATGAGGCCGTTATTTACGTGTGCTCCATACTTGTGATCAGCTCTGGTTTACGCCATGCCGCTACTTTTGGCATGGTGGGGCGCGCGCGTGACCCAAGACCAGTAAGCCATGACCCAAGGCCATTTGACTATTACTGTGGGACTAACCCATTCTGAGGCATCTATTTTCTCAATCACTCCTTCCAGCTCCATTTTTTTCAACTCTTTCTCCACATCTTCCTTAAGTGCCAATGGAATGGTGCAGAGTTTGGCAATTTTGGGCACGGCACCCTTCCTCAAACAAATTTTATGCACAAATCCTTTAAGACACCTCTATTTTTATACCTGCATATTATCATTCTCTACACTCTTCACCGAAAGAACTTGTTCTGGATGGGCTGCCTCAAGTCTTATCTTTAATTCTGCTTGATCGCTCCATGAAAGTAACTCTCCACCTCTTTGTGCAACATGTATAATTCCAATGGATTTTCTATCCTTGAACTGTAATTCACCTTCAAAACTCCCTATGATCTCTATCGGTATTTCTCCATATGCATTTGCTCTAACAACATTTTCACACAAAGTGTACAGCAATCAAATTTCTCTTTCCACACTTGTACACTAATCAAGGTATAATCTGCTCCACTGTCAATTAGCATTGAGACAGGAACACCACAAATTAATACAATAGCATAAGGTCTTTTTCTTTTCACTTTCCCATCAACAGAATTTACCCTGTACACCACTTCTCTTCCTGTCTCATTAATAAAATCATCATTATCATAGTCTGCGGTTACCTCATGCGCTTGACCCATACCAGAATTAAAATATTTGCAACAACGAGCAAGGTTTCCTCTCCTGCCAAAATCATTACATATTATGTGTATTGTAAAACAATCTTTGTCTGATGCTAGATGTGAAAAACTTCCACATCTGTAACACCTTCTTCCAGAAACCCCTTTTGAGTCGTTGGAAAAATGAGTATCCTTGAAGGAGTTAAACTCTTTAGGCACACCCTTATGATCCTTTGAGGGTAACCATTGATGCCCCCAACTTCTCCCAGATGGCAGCCCTTTGTTCTCATGTCGATCCTCAGACTTCCTTCCACTGCGGTCTGATCACCTTTCTGAACTATTTGTTCCTTGTTTTTGGTTAACTTTCGATATCTTTTGCACCACTCTTTCACTTTCATCATGTTTGGGTCTTTCGCCAGGCACATCTGCTTGAAGCGTCTTGATACACTTATCAGTATGTTCAATAGCCCTGTCCAGAGAAGGATTTCTTTTCTTCCATAATTCCTTCCTAATATTATCGTTGGCACATTTGATCAACTGATCTCTGATGTGTTCATCCTGGCAATGTGTGAATCTACACTTGACTGTCAGACCCCTCAAAGCTGTGATGAAATCTTCAATACTTTCACCATTTTTCTGACCTCTTGTAGCAAATTCATATCTTTCTAGAATAATATTCTCCTCAATTTGATAGTGTTTATCTAGTTTTGCTAATTTATTTTCATATGGACCTGCTTCAGATATATCAGATGGTTTTGGAAGTTTCTTCAAAACTTCCTGACCTGCAGGAGCTAAACAGTGAAATAATAGGGCTTCCCGGCGTTCGTTAGAAAAATTGGCAACAAACACACCAAGTGCATATTTACTAAATCCCTCCTTCCAATCTGCCCATCTAACTCTGGGCTCACCCAGAGCTGTAAGAAAGAATATAGGAGCCGGCACATTTGCCATCTAGTTGAGTGTTCCTGACTTGTTTCACTTATTAAACACTATCCTGTCGACTTCCCAATGCTTGTCGGTTAGTAACACTTGCTACTCTTTCATTTCATTGTATTGCATTGATTCACCAATGAAGAAAATTCATGACAAACCTCAGTGTTTACTGTGCTGGACCGATTCTCATGTATTCATGTGAAAGATATTTGCTTACTTGCACAACAGAATTACTTTGTCTGCATCCGCATCCTGGAGATCAGTTGCAGTGTTTTCTGAATGCTGGCAACGTTTAAATTGAACGAAAAGATGCTGCCGATGCAAACAATTTGGACGTCACATTCTTGGGTCCTTTTCTCTGCAATGTGTGATGACGTGGGGTGCTACACTGGTTTTCCTCAGACTTCCAATATGGCCGCCACATCGTTAGGTCCTTTTCTTTAAGGCATGGTGATGTGGCATGCCAGACACAGTGTTTCAATCACGATGGTGTGTCATGCGGCTTTGCATGCGTGTGACGATGCGTTTCCTTGGAGATGCATCGTGCGGCCTTGCATACACGTGAGAATGCGTTTCCTTGAAGACAGTTCATCGGAAACAAACACTGCCTAACTGTGGCAAGTGATGCGTACAATGTTCTAATAGTAATTCAAATGAAGCTACCAACACTCACCGTAGAAACCAGATTGTAACGTGAGTGGTGGCCACGTCTAGGGTCGCTAGTGTCTCCAAAGTGTCCCCAAAAACTCCAGGTCCGCTCAAGTGTCCTCCAACACTTCTAATGCAGTCTCAGTCTTCCGTCTTGTGGTATTTCTTCCATGGGCTTTTCTGTCTCCTTGTTCCTCGGCCACATGACAGGTCTGGTCAACAGGTTTAGCACGATTACCACCACAGGCGTCTCTCTCTCTCCTTTCTTCTTGACCACACGCAGACTCTGATAAATAGGTTTAGCACAATTACCTGCTGGAGTATGGTGTCTGCCGGGGGTCGTTTCCTCCAAATTCCTCCTTGTATCCTCGCTGCCAATTGTTGTGTCATGAACCATAGACAAATACCTTTGGTGATCCAATAGTTTATTTGAGATCACAACATAAGAAACGACCCCCAGCTGGAGAGTCAGAAGTTACACATCTTCTTGTCATCACAGTTTAAGCAATAACATTCTTACCAGAACCTTATGAAGTTGATGCTGTTCCAGGTTCCATGGAACCAGTGCATACCTATTAACTATTTACAATATGGTACAGTGTGCTATATCCAAGTGTCAATGATGTCATGGTGATGTTAACATGAATATAACCTTATCCTAACATGCACTCTCTAGAAAAGTGACCCACTCCTCCTCCTCGAGGGACCATACCTCTAAAAACTCCTTATCCTGCCTGGGCCCTGGAAAACCCCCCTCTTCCTCACTGAGCCCCCCACCCCAAAGATCTCCCCTTGTATTGAGACAGGTACCCACCTGTTCACTCATTTTCACCTACCCACCCGGAGCCTGTTTGCACATCGGCCTAGATGCCCTAAACTCTGCCAGTCCTTCTGTCTGCACTGTCGCTACAGCTCCTTCCAACGCAACCTTTGCTAACTTCTTTTGAACCAGTTCCGCTTCCTCCACTTGCGCTCACTGTGCCACTTCCTTCTCCCTTTCTTTCAACTGTTTATAATGATGGATAATAATATACTGAATTTCCTCCCAGCCCTTTGCTTCCATCCCCACTATCTCGTGAAGCGCTTTCTGTACCTCTTTCAGAAGTCCCATTTTCATAACGAAATAAAAGAATGGAATCGCCCGGTCCAAAGGGTCTCCTGTTTCTGCCCCGCACATTTCCTGGATGTGCAATATGTACTGAGCAGGGTCCTCATCATCTTGCAATGTTCTTTGCATAATCGTCTGAAGATCGGGTGTATCTGGATATATGCATCACAGTGTTGCCCTCACCTGAGGTCTAATATCATTAAAGAGTGCCCCATCATGGCTGCCGTTGCCCAACTTCACCCTTGGCTACCCAGCCTTAACCCATATGTTGTGTCAGCCTGATTTCCCAGTATCAAAACCAACAGGCTTTTCAAGTCCCCTACAGCCAAAGTTGTGCCAGCTGTTTGTTTTTCAAAAGCATATACCCACTAATCCGCCCCAGCAGTAAGAGACGGTAGTGCCTTTATAAGATTGTTCTTATCCATGTGTGCCCACGGTATATGTTTCCCTCTCCCAAGACCTTTGTGTAGCGATAGAAATTGTGCTTCTACTGTCTTTATCCTCTTCCTTTTCCCTGCGACCGATCTCTTAGCCACTGCCATGCACCCATTCCCCTTTTTGTAACCTAGGTCCCCATAAGCTTTCCACTCACAGAGAAAAAAAAAAAGTGGCAGTTACTCCTCTTCAAACTCACCTAGAGTATCTCACTCTGCCTCTCCCTCTCTTGTACGATCATACTCTTCATCCCATAGTACGTTACCATAATACAAAATATCCCACTGTCTCCTCCTTTCTTCTCTGTCTGGAAACAAAATATCACCCACCATCCACCATTCATACATTGCCACAGGTATGCGCTGTCAGTCACTCCTATCCAACTTTAGACGCGGCAGTTCCCATTTCACTTCCATTAATGGATCTACTAACTCTTTCTGCTGCTTTGTATCACAATTTTTTTATGGTATTTTACCCTGTGCTGTGGCAGATGCTGTGGGGTAAGGGAGATGCTGATATTGAGACAGTGTAGGCGTCGGGAAAGCCGTGGTGGGCAGTGGAACATATGTGGGATTCATATACTGAAGCAGCACGCATAGCATAACATCCTGCCTGGGACACTGGGCAAACTCAATGGGGCTAGTAGGGTTGCTTGGAACGGTGGGCCTAGTTGTTGTCGGGGCCAAATAAACTTCCTCACTCGCCACTTTAAGAGATTATGTAAGCCCTCTACCATTTTCCATAATTCTAAAATGTCCTTTCTGTTTTTCAATGTTCTCCCTCTATATTTATCTGCCAAAACGATGTACACGTAGCTTAGTATATCCTTGTTATGTGTCCCCTTTTCCGGCCATGATTTTTACACTCTTCCTTTAGTTTCCACAAGCCATTCCTTATGATATATAAGAATCTTTTTTTGGTACAAAGGAAGGGCCTTGCACATATATTCCAATGGGATTGCCGGCTCCATTATCACTTTCCTGTCTCACTGTTTCATAATGCCCTCAACACTCTCACCTCAACACAACAACTAAAACTCCCTTCCCAATGGCCCTCCCCTCATTGCTCACTTCCCGTACCCCCTCCACACACAACACACACACCCACTCACTCTTCTCATTATTTCTATATTACACCATAGCAGGCCTTCCCGCAGCCTCAGCCATCTACAAGTTGCCAACACTAAAGAAAATCACAAAAATGTCAACATTTTTGTTCAAAAACCTTCTTTTGGGTGTGAAGATCTCAGGACCCAAGAGTCTCTATCACAACTACTTCTCATTCTCACGCCCCCTTTATATTGGGCAGAGAAATCCCATACCCCCTAAATATAAGGGGTCTCTATCCACATCCTTTTTACTCCATTACACAGCACTGTCTTCTTCCCTAATGTCATAGGAAATGGTCCCGTTACTCCACAATCCTTTATATATATAAATATATATATATTTAAAAAAACTTGACTTATGTCCAATACCATGTGGTGTTCTTGCCTACCAATACACACGCATATACACACAACAAGTCATGCTCTCAAACACTCATACTCCCTCCCCACATATCACTTGTTCTCCAAAGAGGGTGCACTTACATATGTGTGTTCACCTGAAATCCTCCATTACGGGGTCTCATTAACAGCCTCCACAATCTGAGGACAGCGCCCCGTCCAAAGAAAAGATAGGAATCCAAAGAAAAGATAGGAATTCTGATAACACGACTCCTGTAAACATCTTGAAGGTGCGCACAAGTAGGACTGATCGCTGCAGGTGGACGTGGCTCCTCTGGATATGCTGTCAGGAATCCTCCATCTTTGCAGGGGAGTCTGGGATCACGTTGGGTCACCAATAATTTAGGGTAACTCCTCAACAACCAGACATAGAAATAACTACCTGCTAGGGAAAAAAGCCAGTGCAGCCTTTTTTAAAAAGAATAAGAGCTTAATTTTGTATATAAAAAAGGAAAATGGCGACTGTGGTCTCATGGGTCCACTGCCATAGAGCTATTTTCCCTCGTCCAAATGGATTCTTCTTCATAAACAATAGCATAGTCATTCATGATCCATTCTATATACAGTATTAATCTACCACCTATATACATGCTAATGATTACATACGACCCCCGTGCCGATTGTTGGTGTTGTCTTCTTCCTTGTCTTCTCCGCACGTGGGTAGCAAGCTCTTCACCTCAGAGCATTGCAAGGTAATTTGTTAAACTTAAAAAGGTGAAATCGTACCTTCACTCCTAACCATGTGATGCGCACCTGGTCATCAACATGAACTCAGCAGATAACTTGAAGGTCAGTCTGGCCCTTGTGAACAAGGCAACTTTTTTCTAATCCCAGACACATAGGCACCCCCATCGTGCCTCCCCATTGTAATCTTATACCTTGGCATCACCCTTTGCTCTCCTTGGCACATATCACGGACCTTGTTGTGCTCAGCTCCCCCCTGTATCAGCAACCCCCCCCCCCCCCTGGTGATGGACCTGAGGTCCTATTAATCCATCCAGTTCATGAAAAATGTAGGAGCACTATTTCTATGCATCTGGTAATTCAAATAGGCTGACCATTCTTCTAGGGGTGCTAGCATCCTAAATCTCAATTCCTGTTTTGGCAGCTCAAGACTTCTGTCCCGGCTCCCATTAGTGTGGCCTTTGTACTGGGCTGCAGGCTGTCTCCGATTTCACTTCTAACATTCCTGCCTATTTGTTGAAAGGACTAACTTGGTGCAATAATATGTGGGTGTATGCACATGTTTCTTGCCTCACCTGAGAATTGGAATGTGATAATCAAACTGGAGATGATGCCTCGCTCTATGTCTCTGACACGGCCCTTGAGGATTTAGGCCTACTCTTCAATACGGCCCTAGTTCATGTTGTGAATGTCACACACATGCAATGTATTCTACGTGACGCTATCGCAAAACAATGGTTAGTATTCCCCTACATAGGTTCCTAAAATACACATATTACTGATCAACTACTTCCAACCATGAGTTCCCCCCTGACCCGTACACAGCCCTCTACTCATTCTCCGCAATGTAATATATTTTCCACAGTCTAAATCGTTTGGGAGGGGCAGTGATCTGAACGTGCATCCCTAGGCAGGAAAGGACAATTTGCAAGGATAAAGTAGTGTTCAGAACAAAGAATCAACAACCATGCATCGCCCTTATGCAGCTGGATTTCATTGTGATGTAATGGGGCAGGCAAAGTGGGAGGATGAGTCACTGTGAGCAGGGATGGAACAGAGGGTGGAATTCACAGCAGGCAGGAGAAGATCATGGGAAGAGAAGAAAGTCTCTCTGCTAAACGGAAGACCCAGAGGAAGGTCAAACACAGAGTGGTGGGACTGGAGCACACAGGTTGGGCCATCAGCAAGAGCAAGTCAAAGCAGGTAGGGAGAGCAGGCACACTACAGACAGGCACTGGACAACAGGGGTGTGATGACTCATGTATCCGAGGACTGCCATGGCTGTGATGTCAGAGTGGAATGCATCAGAGTGAAATGCTCTGTGTGTGTCAGAGTGAATGTTCCAGGGAGCGGCTGGCCAGTGGACTATCTGTGTACTTGTATCTGCTTACCTTTTATTACTTACTTTATTGTGTAACATTCAGTGTCTGCTGTACCGACTGACATTAAAGCTGATTATACGCTGAAGTCTGGATTTGCACTCCTGTGTGGAACAACGAACCCAGATTACACCAGGATGTATGTCACAGACGGGAGGCTGGACTGTTGCTGAGAAGCAAGAGCAGTCCTTATATCAGTCTTAATGCCCACTACACTCCCATTGTTTAAATGGGAACAGCCAATATTCCAATGTAATAATACCTCCCAGCAGCTGCCTCATCTCATTATCTCGGCATGTAAACAAACAATTTTGGATTCTTTAAGGGTGAAGACTTTTGAGTCGCTAAACAATAATGTATGACTGCAATTTATTTTGCTGCAATGAGCCATGCCCCTCCCCCTTTAATATCAAGCCCTTGCAGAGTCGGCAGCAGAACAGGCAGACATACCTGGAACTGTGATAGGATGTAGAAAGTCACCTTCCTTATAATCATTCATTTGCAACCTGTTTCTGCAGCTTTATGTCCAGTGTTTTCCTGCAACACTGGTTTAAGATTTGCCATGCTAGATGTCACAGCCGCGTGATCATTTACCCAATCACATGTCTCAGAAAGCCAGGTATGCATTACAGTTTTTGCAGATATATTTGGAGTATTGTAGGAGAAAGCTGTCACATGCCAGCATAACCCTCACTGTACAGCCTAACTTTATTACTTTCTGGAATTGCCTGAGATAGATTCAGTATTCAAAGAATTTCCCGTGACAAGAACATGACTGGAGGAATAATTTTCTACTTTATTTTATGTGAACTGCTGAACTTTGCTAATATTTTTTGCAGTGTTCAATTCATTTTTAATATATTACACCAGACTGGCAGGGGAGAGAAGTCTGAAGCCATAAGATTGAAAGCCAGAAGAGCACAAAGACACAAGCTGGCTTTGGGAATTGCAGGCCTGTTAAAACACTAAATGGAAAAATGAGACCATAAACCAGTTTAAGAAATACTGCGAGTATCTTTGATCAGCTGTTTGAGCAGAAATAATATCACAAACAGGAAATTGCAAAGAATAACTATTTTGACTGTAGTGGAAATAGCGAGTTAGGTAGATATAGTTCAAAAACGATACAGAATCCTTTCCTGGAATATAAAAGGAGAGGAACCAGATGTCCAAACATTCGTCTGAATGCTGCTTTTATTCACAGCTTGGCAAGCCTTCAGAACGCAAGGAGACAAGTTTAGCTGGAAGACTTTTTCCAGGGTATTTACATAATTTCATACATATTTTATGCTTCTGCATTACATCTTTTAGTACTGGTCATATTTAATTTTACTCGTCTCTGAACCTGCGGGATCTGTTTGTATGAATTATTCTGTTTCTCCATGTCAAGATGTTTGGCATATTAGGCAAATGTTTAGAGCTGTGAGCGGTTACATGTGCTGCGAAGGCTGACAAGATAAACTGGAGAGACCGCCATGGCCATGCATGCGCTGTGGTGTCTGTCTGTAATTGTAACATATTGCCGGTAAACGAGAAAAAAAGATGAACTGATAGCCATTTTACCTTTCCGGCCCTAATGTATCTGAGCGGAGGACTCAAAATAGATCCCGCCATAAATGCGCCCCTTAGGTAGCAGAGTGATGCGTCACACAATGGGGGGCTGAGAATATGTTCTGTGTTGAGAAAGGCTACGTTACACTGAGCAGAGAAGATGCCTAAGACATCAGGCAAACACAATAATAACTCGAATCTTAACTCATGCAGTACATTTGCAATCCAGGTATCCACCATTCGGTTTCAGAGGCTGCATAAGATTGCATCTAGACGCTACTACAAGGATGATGGCACAAACAGTTGAGTAATTCAAAGAAGGAAAGCCGCACTTATATACACTTTAGATGTGTTATTCATTAGGTGGCCTCTGAAAATTGACAATGAGAACCAGGAAGTGAAACTAAGGAACACAATGGGCCCCATTACAAGTTTAGTGGTGAGGTGCAAAAGTGGCACTAATTCCATTATTCTCGGGAGGATAGCTCAGGGGCAACGTTCTCGCCTTGGAAACAAGACACACGAAGCAACACAGGTTCGATCCCGGGTCCGCGCTTAGAAACATCTGGGTATTAAGCATGTTATAACTACCCTATCATATCATATCATTATTGCCATTTTTTGGGCAGTGACAGAATTGCTGCCGCTTTTACCACAGTTTAATGGTAAAATGGAGGATTCATCTCCAATAAAAAGCTGGAGATAAATACTCCACTCTACGGCTAATAATTGGTAGGTTTACTCCACGGAATTACCGCCCGAGATAAATCTGCCAAAAATCCCCATGAAGAGTTATGGACTATGAAAATGGGGATTTACACTGCCATACCACCACTCATAATCCGTAATGCCACAGGACCAAGTAGTAGTAACGGTAAACAATGCTGATGGTAAATCTATGGATTTACCACCATTATGCCTCTAAATGTGTAATGAGGCCAAATGCCTGAATGTATTGTTTTGGGATAGAGGCAGGCCCTCCATTCAACTTCCCCCTACCACATAGATGCACTCAATACTTGGAGACACTGAATAACTAGTTTCAGAGATAGTCAAGATTTTATAATAAAGACAAGTGCTTAGTAAATCCTGAATACTTTATTCAAGGTTCAGAGCTTCAACAACATGACTGCAGTCCCTTCCAAGATCTTTTCACCCACCTTTACAATTCCTCACATCTTCATGCAAAACAATTCCATTGCTAAGGAAACCATTCCAAATAAGAACACAAACAGTAACAGAGGAAAGGGTCAGGGTTGACTTGCATATAAATGTGCATGAAGAAAATACACTTTACAACACACTTCCTTCCGTGTAACATATTCTGTGAATTGAAAGTGTTGTTACTACTGACAAATAGAGACGTTTTCATGGGAGGGAAAAAAGGGGCACTTGCCCAGGGCCCCCACCTTGGAGGGGGCCCCACAAGGCTAGCTGATCTGAAGAAGTAATATTCCATTTTTTACCAGTCTTAAATAGCACACATCAGGATATTTATGGGGTGCTGCTGAGGCTTTAAACCCACTGCCTTTCTGTTTTGGCAAGTGCATTCTGCCTTGATCAATTCTTCATGTATTGCTTTCTGTGTTCACTGTGGTATGCATAGTTTATGTGTTCCTTACGGCAAAACTCTGTAGCATTCTTTCCTTCTGTGTCTTGATCATGTGCAATAGGCAATGGTGAAATGCATGTTGACAAATTGAGTGCCACAATGGTTCAGGAGTTAGCTCATTGTGCGAAGTACCCTTTGTGGAGATATGTGTTCATATGCAAAATAGAATATCACATTCCAGGAAGGCTGGCTGAGCCTTTGCTATATCTGAAGTTTATAAACCTGCCTGCATATGTACTTGGTTTTGCAGAACAACCTCTGCTATTATCAGCAATGTACCTGTACCAGATAGGGGTTGCTAAAAAAAAAATAACATATCATCCGTATGGTGAAGATCTAGAAATTGGTTTGTTCAGATGGGGTGTTGTAAAACCTAGGCAATCGCCTCGAACGATGGCATAAACTGTTTGTCCAAGAGGTGAATAAGTATCCAAATACAAGATTATGGAACAACAGCGTTCATGTCTGTATCCTGGATTTCCCAGCAGACGTTAAAGTGATCCTGGTCAAATCATCTAATTTATCTTACTGTGCTGTCTTCCTTGCATGCTGCTTGTATCATTTAGCCCATTGCTTGATCTTTCTTCTCATGTTGGCCATTTGGGTTAAAGGGTTGGGGGGATTGAGTAGTGTGCAGGGGGAAAGAGTGACATTGCATTTGACTGAACCCACACAAAGTTTTATTCTATGCTGCATTATTCTTCCTATCCATACTCCTTCTGATTAAAGAGATTGTTGATTGTAAAATCACCCATTGGTGATCATTGTATAAATATTAATAGTGTGATATATATATTGTTCAAATTCATAAAATAAATCTTTTAGCTTTGCAAAACAGCCTGCTTCCTGGTTCAGTGCGACCGGGGGGATTCAAGGAGAGGGGCTCGTCGTGGGATTTCTGAATTAGATATACCACTTGTGAAAGTCTAATACAGTGTGCTAACTAACGGGGTATATAATCCCTGTTGGGCGACCACGCTGTACTACACTGTGAAAAGCGCCCCTAAATAGGAATGCTCTAATGAATTGGTCTGGTTTGCAAAAATAAAATAAACTTCTGTAAGTCAGGAAGGAAATCAATATTTCCAGAATTGCGACTTTGGTAGAGATGAATATGGCTAAAGATCACCTATTGCATACATTATTTGTAAGAGGTGAATGGACAGAGCAGGATCAGAATGTGTGGTTGCAGGCAATCACAGAAAATATCACTTTAACAGGGTTAGACATATGGCAAGACCAGGGTCCATTACATATGACCCTGAGTGAACTATATATGGCCCCTAAGGCAAAGGAAGAGCAAAGCAAGATTGCCAAAATAGCGACATATCTATACCTACATATTGGAGCAATACAGGATAAATATGCAGAGGGCCAAGATCTGGCAAACAAGCAACTGCAGGCATTAGAAAAGGCCCAAACTGATCTGGACTCTGCTGAGCAGAGGCTACAGAGGAGCCAGGAGTCAGAAAATGAAAGTAGGCACCCATTAGTGATCATTGTATAAATATTAATAGTGTGATATATATATATATATATATATTGTTCAAATTCATAAAATGAATCTTTTAACTTTGCAAAACAGGCTGCTTCCTGGTTCAGTGTGACCAGGGGGATTCAAGGAGAGGGGTGTGATATAAGGGTACATCATTCAGAAATAAAAGAACTTGTAGACAAAAATATATAATTAAGGGTTCCAGCTGTGCATCACACGCTAGGCATTGACTTAGGTGGAGTGCTGGGTTGAAATCACTTACAATGCTTTGTCACTTGTCACTTGTCTCTTGTATCTTAGCAGTAAATGTCAGCCGAGTTGGCCTGAGTCCGCCAATACTGGTTTTTACTAAGGAACTACTAGCTGGAAGCCTGGCGTGCACCATGCAGTCAAGGCAGGCTCACTGATAATGTTTAGGAGGGGCTGCTTCTATTATACTTGTGTGCTTTGTCTTGCTTCTCTTGCAACCATTGCTCGCAGTGCCATTTTCTTTGTTGTCAGCAGATACTTACCTCTAAGCACATATCCAGCTTGTATGCTTAACTCATCCTTGACTCTTTTTAATGTTCTCAACTCTTCCACCACACTCCTGTTTTCATCACTTTGACACCACTTGTCGTGAATGTTCTTCTTCACCTCCTGATACACTATATTCTTGTCACAGGCCTTGCTCTAGTCCTCCTCACTGATACAATCCGCCACCTGAAATATCTTCAACATCTTCACCACATTTCATGCATTCCTCTGCATCCTCATCAGATACAACATTCCCAGACAATCCTTATGCTACTTCATTCCTCTTTCCTGGTACGTGCTCTACAACAAAATCCAGTCCTTTTAAACCTGTAACCCTTTTGATAATTCTCTTAGACACTCCATCTAATCCTCTTTTAACAAAGATGGAAACCAATGGTTTATAATCCATCCTGACTGTCAACGGCCTACCATAGTGATAAATTCTACATTTTTAATGGACCATTACCGAATATCGCCTTTCGACATCCTTAAGCGCTCTAGAAGCAAATGCCACTGTATTTTAACACCCCTTATTGTTCTCCTGCATCAACACAGCTCCCAATCCTAGCTCACAGGCATCAGTATACAACACAGTCTTAAAATTTTCACTAAACTCCATACGTATGGGAGACTATACTATCTCCTCCTTCACTTTTCAAAACTCTCTATCACACTCACTCATCCATAAGAACTTTTCACCCTTCCTGGTAAGCCTTCTCATGTGAGAGGTTTTGTTTGAAAGGCCTTTGCTACACATTGCTTAATATTCAATGAGATTTAGGAAAGATGCAACATCCATTTTGGATCTGGGAACAGACATGTCAGCAATGGCCTTAACAGCACTACTTTTTGGTTTGACACCTTCTGCAGACAGGGTATACCCAAGATAATACACCTCCACCTTGCAAAATATGCAGTTCTCTAAGGTCAATGTAAGACCTGCCTCTCTTAGTTTTATCAAAACCAACCATATCCTCTGATCATGTTCAGCCTGATCAACCCCTGCAGTCAGAATGTCAGCCTGATAAAACTTTACACAAGCAATTCCCCCAATAATACTGGACATTATTTTTGGGAAAATGCTGGCTGTCGAAAATCAAACCAAATGGCATACGTATACACTTGAACATTTGCATGTGTGTGATAAATGTAACCTCAGACATCTCTGAATGCAACCTGATTTCATGATAAGCAGATTTGAGATCAAGCAGGGAAAAAAGTGTGAAGCCAGACACATCTGTAATGAGTTCAGCAATGCGTGGTAATGGAAACCTTTCAGCATCCACATATTTGTTTATCTCCCTTAAGCCTATGCAAATTCGAACAGTACCATTGGGTTTCCTTACAATAATCATGGGACTGACCCACTCTGAAGCATCGATGAGTACTATTACTCCTTCATCTATTCATCTATCTAACATGTGATTTAGCTCCACTTCCACCTCTTTCTTAAGTGCTAAGGTACTGTCCTAACCTTTGCTGCAACAGGAACAAGTCACTTGAGATTGATTTTGTGGACAAAACCTTTTATACATCCAATCTTGTCTCTAAATATTTCAGAGGCCCATGTCTCTATTACCACCAACACTAACGCTACTCTGAGCCAATATCTCAGCACTGCCAACCATCTGGCTCACTTCTTCATGATCGAAGCATTGATCCTTTGTTTAACATTAGCACCTCCTGTTTCTCACCAATGTAAACTTGCGCCTTGGCATTTGGGTCTAATTTCATCCTTAGTTCTGCCTGACATCCCCACGATAACAGATCTTCCCCCACATTAGTCACAACAATGTTTGTGGTGGTGCTCCTATTCTGAAATGCACATACAGCATGCATTTCAACTATGATGTGAATGGGATTCTCCCCATATGCGTTGGCTTTCACACTGGATTCTTTTAATATACAACATCAACATTTCTGTGGCAAGGTGTCTTTTCCTATGAGCGTATAGTCCACTCCACTATCTACTAGCATCAATACTTCGACACCACTCACCTTCACAATTACTCTAGGTTTCTTAATTTTGTCACCGGTCACAGCGTTCATTACCTGCATGATTCTGGGTCCTTCGTGCAGCATTGCACTAACATCTTCTTCTTCACAATCATTCTCATGGACACTCCCCATATCCAAGGCATATCTGCAACACTTGGCAAGATGACCCCTCTTACATACCCTGCATTCAACATATACAGCTGTGCATTCTTTGTCATTCACAAAATGTTGATAACTACCATATCTAAACAACTTCTTTGAGAGGGCTCCATTTGTGTATACATTTGCCCACATGAATATCCCTGAACCATGTGAGAACCAGGATCCTCCTTTACCCTTATCTTTGTTCCTACCCTCATTTCTTTTGTCACTCTCTCTTTTGCCGCTGACACATAATATTCCCGCCTTTGACGATGACATTGTGCTCACCAGCACTTTTTTCTTCCTCCTTGCTGTGGGATGTATTTACCCACTCCGCTATGCCATGAGGCATCACTCTGCTACTTATGGTGCAAGAAACAGCAACAATGGCGGCAAAACTCTTGTGCGCGCCAAAACCTCCAAAACCACATGTTTAAACACATAAAAAGATGGATGCACAATGTACCACCCATGTGCATGTGTGGTGGGATAGAGCACACGCTACAGAAAATGTGCCAGTTGGCTCCATGACCAGCAAACAGAGTGCAGAGAGAGAAGCAGCACTTTGCAAATGAAACTCCAAAATGTGCCTATAAATGACATTTGCTTTGTTGCTAAAAACTCCAAAATGCCTATACAAAACACTTCTCAACATTCAAAATCTTGCTTGATGCTAAAATTCATGTAATCTAATGAAACATTGCGGACATACAAAGTCCTAAAGTGTAAAGAGTAAAACATTTCCACAGACAAACTGGATTGTCTGTAAAATGACAGCCCCTGTCAAAATATGTGTGCAGTACCTGGGCTACCTGTGAATGACAGCTGTCAGATGAGCTCCTGATGAAACTAAAAGTCTGCCGGATTAGCAAACATAAAAAGGATTGTTGTGTTTTTGATCCCACAGATTTAAAGCTAAGAAAGTCATGTATTTATGTGATTTGATGCAACAAGTTTGGTTTCTGCTGGATTGTTAATTAAGAATAAATTATCCTGGCTGAGCTGCAATGCTTTGGAAGTAGAAAAACAAGTTTCTCCCAAGGGGAGGGAATCCTCTCAGCAGAAACTCACTGGTAGATTATAATTGTGGGTTAGGCCAGACTCTTTTCTACAGAAAGTGAATGAACAATAGCAGATCCTTCTGCCCAGGAAACTGAGGTGTGAAAGGGGTTGTAAACTGCTCCTGGAAGGAACTCCCCAAGGGAGAGGGCTGCTCCTGGACTGCAGGGAGAGACAAAGGGGCAGACAATTTGCTGTTAAGCATGAACAATGAACAATTTTGAGAGACTCATAACTTGTTATTCAAAGTGATAAAAAATATATAAAGGACAGATCTGCTAGTCTAATTTTTGACTGCACGTTTCAAGAGGCGGTAGAACTGTGTAACATATTCTGGACAGGAATGGCAATATATGTGGTTTTATGTGAACTGTGTTAATGCTAAAATTGTGAAACTTTACACACACAACCCTATGGTAAACACACACATTAGTGGAAAGTTGCAGAAAGTTTGGAAATTGTTTTCATGGTGAAAAGGACAAAGAAAGGTGAAACAAGATCCCACAGCTGCGGGATTTTGAGGAACAGCTACTACATAAAATATGGAATCTTTGTGTGTGATTTTAGTAGAGGTGACCAATGTAGAAATATGTATTTAGGATAAAATCCAATTTGAGACTAGTGGCTAAAGGGAGGTTTCTAAGGACTGTAAAGCAAACCATAAAATGTGACATCACCCAGCCTTGATCCAATCACTCAGATGCAAGGCGGAGATGAGGTATTGATCCAATCCCAGCTCACAGGGGCAAGCTTAGTTAAGCCAGCCCATACACCCATTTTGTGATGTCATTTGAAAGGATAAATAGAGACAGCTGACAACACATAGGGGTTCACTGATTCACTCACTGTCCTGATTCCAGTGAAGCACTCTGATCCAGCATTCTACACCCAGCCTTAACATCCTTCCAGATCCAGATGTCAAGACTCTTGCCAGCAGTAGAGAACTATTGATTTTCAGCAAGGCCTAAATTCTCAAACTTATTCTCACAACCCAGTGAAGCGCTCTGGTGTGGGAAGGCCTTTTGAACCAGTATCCTGAAACTCTCTGGCTTGCTACCACAAGGCTTGCCTGAGGAACTCGCTATACAGCTGATCGAAATACCCAGAAACAAGAAGGGCAGATCCTGTTCAAATCCGGTGACCAGCCTAGCTGATCCAGTCCCACGCCTGATGTGCTGTCCTTCCTTGACAGATCCAATCCATGACCAGAACTGAGGGTCCAATTTAATAATTTATTCTGTTAGTATTAATAGGAAGAACAGTGACCCATAATATATCTGCATTGTATGATCCCAATCTCAAGCCCACCCCATCTTTAATTCAGAACTCCAGTATTGTTAGAATCTTTCTTGACGCTTTTCTCATCTGTGTTTTTAAACCCTAACTTCTTATTGATTTGATTAAGAAAAGTAAATCCCAGTAAGAAGTAGAGTATCCACAACCGGCGGGTTACACTGATCACGTGCCTGTAAGATCTATCTGTGGCATTCACATTTTCATAGTCATAATCTAGTGTAATCAAACCCAGCTGTCATTTTCAAAGTACATTTCTTTTTTCCATTTTTCCATTCTTGCGCCTATTTCGCAAAAACGACTCTCAAGAAAACCTCTATAACTCCCTCAGTTTCTATGATAGAAGGAAAATTTCAACTCCTACTTGTACCTACCATCCTTAGCTATCCATGCAAACCAGTGTGATTGGCCCATTATAGCGAAATTCTGAAATTCTGAAAGGTTTTACACGTGTGAATTAGCTTCAAATTGTTTCTTATTTTGACTTCAAGATTTGAATGTTTTCTTTTGACTAAATCATTATGTGTGATTGTATGCAACTGTTCAAAGCGGCCCCCATAGGAATTCATAATAATGTCAGTATTTTTGACCACATTTGGTGTTTTTGCTCAGCCAATTCCAAAGACAATTTCAAAGCCATCTGAAAGCTGAAAAGTCAATTCCGTTTTCTCTTGTGTTTGAAGGGGGAATGTGGGAGTGATATTCTGTTTGATTTGTGTTATTCCTGAATAACTGCTCTCTCATCGCATCTATTTAATTGTCTATTGGTGGGATGAGGGGTGTTGCAGGGAGAACCTCTAACCATAGTGCTATCTGTTCCAAACTAACCCAAAAGTATTCCTTTCTGTGCTGCAGTTGTTTTTGTGTTCATTACTGGATTCATAGTGCATTAAAAACATTATTCAGTGTTCTGTCACCCCATTGGTGATTGTTGTTTACCTATTAAAATATATTGTGATTTAAATTCTAAATATATAAATAAATATTTATCTTTGCAAACTAGCCTGATTCCTGGTTCAGTGTGACCGGGGGGGAGAGGAGGATCTCAGGAGAAGGGTGTGATATGAGTTGTATATCGTTCAGAATATTTACTTATAGATACAAATAAATAAGGGTTTCATTTGCGCACTACATGCTGGGCGTGACTTGGGTATGTGCCAGATTGAAATCACTTACAGCTTGGGGGCTCGGGTCCGGGATCCTGAATTTGACTTACCACTCGTGACAGTCTAACGCAGCGTGCTAGCCGACGAGGTACATACACCTTCTTTGGTTACCATACTGTGCTACACTGTACAAGCACCCCTCAAAAGAAATACTCAAAGGAATTGGGCCTGTTTGCAAAAGTAAAGTAACCCTGAGATAAGCCAGAAGGAAATTAATATTTCTGGAATGGCGACCCCAGTGGAAATTAATATTGCAAGGGAACACCTACTGCACAAATTGTTTGTCAGGAGTGAATGACCAGAACAGGACAAACAGGTATGGCTGCAGGAAATAAAACAGCAAATCACTGCAATCAACCTTGATAACTGGCAGGACAAGGGTCCATAACATCAAGCACTTAGCGAATTGTTTATGGCCCCTAAAATAAAAGAGGAGCAGTGTAAAATTGCCAAAATAGCAGCCTACCTGTGCCTCCACATAGGAGTCATACAGGAAAAGCATGCAGACTATATAGATCTTTTAAAGAGGCAAGGGGAAGCACTGCAGAAAATCCAGAGCAATCTGGACTCTGCAGGGCAAAGGCTCCAGGATAGCCAAGAATCTGAAACAGAGGCTAGGCAGTATGCCACCAAACTCCAAGAAGATCAGGCTCTCTTACTGCAAAGGAATGTAGAGCAAGATGCCCAGGTACAGACACTGCAAAAAGAATGTCAGGAAAGGTTTGACTCTCTACAACAGAGTCAACAAAAGCTGGAGCAGCAATTAACTTTTAACAGAGTCTGTGCAGAAGAGTTAGTTATCCTACAAGACCGCATAGACAAATTAATAGAGGAAAATAATAAAATATTAAAGACCTAGAATCCCAAGCAGAGTCTGATGAGGAGCGTCAGAAAGCTGGTGCACTTAAAAAGCAGAGGGACAACCTGGCTGCATAGAGGCGCACTCTAAGTCAGGAGAGGCACGCCTTAGGCCAGGAAGTCAGCCATTTAAAAACAAAGTTGGAGGAAAGAAAGCTGGCCCTTCAGGAGTTTGGGGAAATCAAAACTGATTATGAAAAGCTGTTAGAGCACACCCGGCGGGTGGAGGATGCTTTGGAAAAGAACAATCAGACCAATGAGGACCAAACTCAGGAGGTGAGTCTCCTGCAGCAAAAATTGCCCGAGTATTCCCAAACCAGGCAGGAAGCACAGAGAGACAATGAGGCTCTCTGTGAAAAAAATGACAGGCTTCACAAGCAGATAGCCATGCAAGAACAAATCATAGAGACCAGTAAGGCCTTAATAGAGGAGCAAAAGGGTCAGATTTTGGCATGTTATCAGGGAACAGGGGCTGAAAGAGAAACCTCTGAGCATAACCTCAGGACCCCTGGCATCAGGGACTTTAAACCCTTCAGTTCCATGGACTCTGCCACCCTCATGTCCACTGGCTCATATGAACCAAGGTCCACAGGGATGGTAGAATTCAACACAATGGGAAATATGGGACTGACAGATCAGCGCCTCCCAGAAATGGATGGGCGAGCATCTATGTACAGGTTGCCAAATATTAGGGCCAGCCTCTCTGATCAGGAGAGAATCAGAGAACTGGATCCTCAGAAATATCACCTACCAAGGGATCAGTCAGTCAAATTTGGTGGGGAATTCCATGAAAATAGGCCCACAAAGAGCATCTTAAAAACCTCTTCCCAGCTAGGACAGTGGGGGGGGGTACTCAGCCAATCCTGGGAGCAAGGGAGAGTCGGAAGACTCTTCTGAGCGCCATAGGTTTCAAGAGACTATGCCCCCACATTCTTCCAGCCATTCCCAAGCCTGCAGAATCAGGGAGAGCCTAGAAGAGACAGCCGCCTCTGGTAGCAGTGCCTCTGAATCAGAGGATGAGTGGCCAAGGGTGTCCAAAACTAAAAAAGACGACAAAATTAAGAGGGCCCTACTGAAAGATCCTCTGAAGCAAATCAAGGCCATTAGGAGTGTCATAACGCCCTACCATAAAAATGCCAAATATTCAGTTTGGGTGCACCTCGAGTTGTATGAGCAAATGATGGAGACTTTCCACCTGAAGGACAGTCAAAGTTGTATTCAGTATGTCAAGTGGACATTTTCCCTGAATACTCCAGCTTCTTTGCGGGGCTGGAGGATCAGAACCATTTAAGATGGTCCACCTATAGGGCAGACATCTTAAAGCATTTCTCAATACACAGAAATCCTCAAGAGGCCCGCAATGCGGTCTACAATCTGCAATGTGGGGAAGACCAGGCCCCACAAGAATTTGTCCAAGAGCTGAAACGTGCCTTTGCGCAGACCACCAGGAGGGTGCGCACAGACAGCAGGGAGTTCATCAATACCTTCTTTCATGCACTCCCTAAATACATTATGACCCAGCTGGTGAGGGACTTTCATGAGAAAATATCACTAGACTGGGTCATTGAACAAGTAACTCGCATTTACGAAGTGCAGAAACCAGTAGAGAATAAAAGTGCAAATAAAAGCCCAAAACCAACCAACACCCATGCTGCTACTAAGGTGGCGGAGGTAAAGGTTGCCCTCATTTTAGATCTGGAGATGGGGGGCCTAAAACATTCCTGTGCAAAATCCTACTAACCAAAGACCCAGAAGGCCCTCGGGCCAATCCCAAACAGGTAGTCAGGGAGGTAACCTCAGAAATGGACTCCTAACTCCCCTTTACTACATAAGCCCCCGTTACAAAGGCAGTAGACCCATCCTGGGCTATGTGTGGACTCCCCCAGACCAAGTGGGGGGATCCAACCAGGCAGCTGCCAAACCAGGAAACTTCCCTCCTCACTTTCCCCAGGAGGGCAGTAATCCCCCAATGCCGGGTTGAGTTTCTTTCCCCGGTACCCGCCAAATATCCCCCCCCCAAAACAACCCTTCTTTCTTTCCCCACTTTCCTGAGCCCAGACAGCCCAATCTGGGAGAGGGGAGGCCAAGGGTGGAGGGGTACCAAAACTATCTCAACCAAGGGTATTATGGGAGAAGGGACAGTTACCCTTCCCGTGATCAACCTAGGGTAGACCAGAGAACCCCATACCAGCCAGAGCGGGTGTCCCAACTGGAGCGCCAGGTCCAGAACTTGGCACAGGATCTGGGTCGCATGTTGGGGGCGCAGCAAAACCCTCAAATGAACATGGCAACTCAGAACTCTTCAAATCAAGGGTCTGGTGCTCCAGAGCAATGAAGGGGAGAAAACCCTGACAACCCACCGGTTCCCAGGGAGGAGGCAAGGGGGGTGTAAAGCCTTCGAGGAAGCTTCCTTCCCCACTTATGAAAAGCCCCTGAAAACCCAGGAACCAGAACCAGAATCTCCTGCCCCTGAAAATCTACCACCTAAGGAACAGAGGGCGGGTAGGAGAAATAAAGAGCCTAAAAATACCCATTTTGTGGAGGAGGTTAGAATCTCCAATTTGAAGGAGAGGGGTCCTTAGAGGATTCTGGGAAAAGCGTCTTCTCCTTCAGGGATGGGGGAACTCCTCCCGAAGAAAAATGGGTTCCCAGAGATCCTGATCAAGACTGGGTAGATGTGGGGGCCGAGTTTAACCCGCCCATCATCGAACCCCAGAATGACTGGCAAGAAAATCACCTTGTTCAAACCAATTATGGTGATTGCCTCCAAAAAGGGGGTGGCAGCCCAGAACCAGGGGAGCCCAAAATTCCCTGCATATCCAACTGTCACCTTTTTCTTACAGGTTCCCAAGATCCCAAACAGATTCCTGCCCAAATCACTGCTCTGTCAGAATCCAGAGCAAAGAAATTAACCTACCAACTGGCCAAAACTGTGCATTATCTTTGCCCCCTTGAGGAGAAGGAGGGAAGATTTGATGCCCTGGTCCAAATACAGGGGCAATGTAACTTATTGGCACTGGTGGACACTGGATCCCAAGCCACCCTTCTGTCAAAAAGGGCCTTTGAACAGCTGAATTCGGGAAGGGGGCGAGAAATACCAAATCCCTCTCCCCCCTCTTCCTGGACAACTTCAGAACTTCGATGGGGATGAAATTCCTGTTGAGGGGACTGCAGAGTTAGACATTAAAATTGGGTGACACAAGGTGAAGCACCCGGTCATAGTTGTGACTCCAGAGGGCACACCATGTTTACTAGGGAATGACATCCTGCGTAGATTGTCTCCCCTCATAGATTGTGTAAACAAGTTCCTCTGGACCCAGACTAACAGACCAATAAAATTCATGCATAGTGTCAACCATGTTAGTTTAAATGGCGCATGCCACATGGTTGAACAAAAACCTGACCAAATTGAATTCCATTTCCAAAACAACCAAATCGCTGATGTGACGTGACAGTAATTGCAGTAGGACAACAAACTGGTGATGGGAGGTCCTCTCTATTTCTGAAAATCAACCTTCCTTCCGGTCTTAAGTGTCATTCCACCCTGGAAGGGAATACTCTGAAATTCTATACAAATTCACAATCAGAAAATCCCACTCCTATAGTCCAACATGATCAGAAACCAGCTCAAAGCTTGGCTGACATTCAGAAAATTGGAGAACGGTTGTTCATCCCTATTCAGTTAAATGAGGGGAAGGACTCTGTTCTCCCCCGAGTGTGCGTGAACAACGGTAAGAGCTTCATCAGTGAAGCCATGTTCTGAAAACTCCCAAAAGATCCAACCATTCCCACATTTACATTGATAGACAAATGGGAAATGGACCTGGTGTGATGCTGGAAATGCATCGGAGGGACAGGGCCTCCACATCCTTGTCCTTTACTGCTTTTTATCATATGTTGTGTCGTGTTTTCTGCACGGGACTTCATGTGGGACTCCTGGCGGTGCAGCTCACTCCTTTGGTTTTGGTGAACAGACTCCTGGGATACCCTTATGGCACCCATGGGTAGGGGGGCAACCCTGTGCCCCTAGTGTATGTTTTTGGGCACCTGTGGGTGGCCCACAGAGCACGGTAGGGCTGGTGGCAGCTCTGTGCTGAATTGACTAGTACCCTGAGCGTCCTCCATTTTGGGATGCCCAGGCCCGGTCATTGGAATTGGTAGATTCCTGATGGAGACAAAATGGCCCCCGTGGCCTCTTGCCTTCCATCCCCTGTTATCTTGATCTTTCCGAAGTCCCGGGAAGCCCTGACTCTGTCCCTTCCCCCTGACTGGCTGTTGGGTGGAAGTTCCATATATGGTAGTGTGGGGAAGTGCTGACCAGACTGGCTGGAGCCTTCTCAATGACCGTATGTTGTGGGTTTGCCTGTGGGTGGGACCTGGGTGAATGGAGTGTGTGACGAATACGCATTCTGTGTTGTGGGTGTCTAGTATACTATCTGGTGTTGAACACAATGACTGAGACAGCCCTGCCCGAAACTGGTATGAATACAGTGTGGATTGTTGAATCGCTGGGTACTTGTCCCAATACACATAACTTGTTGTGAGTGTCTGGAGAGAAGTGAATGGCCTGAATGAATGCCCTTCACCGTGATTGGATGCTTGAGTATGACCCAGCGGAATTAATGGGAGACAGTATATCTGGGGACCTTTCACTGCTAGGAATCGTGTTCAGAAGCTGAAGTCCACTATGACGAGTAACTGGAGTAACTGAAACTTGACCTTGAAGCCCTGCTGGACGAGAAGAATTGCTGTTGCTCTCCTTCACAATTGTAAGAGGATTCAATTCAACGCTACAGCCAAGTCAATGCCTAGTCTGGGATTCTGAGGAAAACCCTTATTAATGTATTTTTATGTCTAGTTCAGTACTCTGGATGACCACCCTTGTATAACACCCCCCTCTTAGAATCCCCCTGACCCCACTGAGCCAAGAAGTAGGTTTGTTTTGCAAATTAAAAGGTTTATTTGAGAATTTAAACAATATATATATATCACACTTTATAATAAATTATTATCTGATAGTACACTTAGACATATGATGTTGATAAACAATGAGTAATCTGGCACTAGCACAGTTCTTTACAATCAATGGTATAGAATGGATAAAGTAGCAAAAATACTTTTATGGTTCCAAGGGAAAAGCAATGAGGAATAAAATGCAGTACAGAAATACTTGATATGATTTTAGCAAAAGATAATATAATCACTTTTTCTCTGGCAATTCACCCCGCTCCCCTATGCAATGTAAGAAATGGAAGGAGATGGAAAGAGGAGCACACAGTTCTCAGGAATGCAATCAAATACAATACGAAATTCAGTTCCCCCCCCCCAGCAAGCTTTGAGAAAACAGGTATGAGTTTTAAAACACAGGCCCAAGTGCTTTGAATGTGGTGGCAGTGAAGTGAGAAATATGCTGAAAATGCTTTTAATTCCCTTTAGGAGGTTCAGGGTGAGTGAGAGATACTTGGGATGAGCTCAGGCTCACTTAGCATTGATTCAGGGATGGTTATTAAGAGGCAAACGATTTTTTAGCAAAGGAAAGCAAAAAGCTGCTATCTTTTTACAGGTATAGAAATCAGGCCAAATCGCAAATCGCGGCAGAATTCGCGAGTGCGTGAATCGCGATTACGGCAAAAGTATAAGGAGTAGATTCTAAGCTTTCAGATGAAAGTTAAATTACGTTCCTAGCCCAAACGGTTCCAGAGATACGCACGATTAAATAAAGGTAGTTTTTCGGATTTAAAGTAAACTCAAAATGACAGGTGACAGCTTGCAGCTTCAGAATTGACAGGTGACAGTTGTGCAGCTTTACAAATGACAGATGACACGATTTCTAGGAGGCTGTTCTACTTAGGTTAAAATAGTTTGGATTAGATTATTTTAACTAAGAGATTGGTTCTGCTAGGTATTCACAATATAAATTTGAAATAGGCCTCGCCACGGATCTGGTCAGGTTTTGGACTGGACTCCGGTTCTGGTCTTGGCACTTCACAGTGATCTGGGTCAGCTCTCTGGTTCTGCTCACAGCGGTCTGGGTCACTCTGGTTCTCTGGACTGGTTTCTGGGTGTCTCTGCTTTCTCTGGGTACAGCACTGCTTCTGGATCTTTCTGGCGCAGGGTTTCAGGCCAGAATCAACAGCTCAGCCCGGCTGTGAATAGTCTGCAAATGATTTTGAGGCCTGCTGACAAATACTTTTGCTTGCAGTGGGCCTTCTTGGTTCAAAGTTCTGTAGTCTCTGTTTAGCTTGGAAGTCTAAGTGTTGGATCTCTGGATGTGAAGTCGTCGGTCAGCATGCTCCGCAGCAAATGGAATTGAATGTCTCTACCTGTACCAGCAGTCTCTTTTTATGTGTTTTGAAAATGGGTGTGTGCCTAGCTAAGCCTGCCCCTCTCTACTTGTCATTGGCCCAATTCTCCCCTCTCCCATGATTGGGGGAAGGAAATGGATTGTCAGCATGATGAAGTCTGTTTATGGGTCAGAGGATCCTCCCCTGGTCAGTTTGCCCACAAATCTATATTTGATTCAAATACATCTTTCCCAGATATACAATTTGTTGAAATTACATGTGCACATTATATATTCCTTATGGTCCATGCTTGTCCGCCTCTGATCTTCCTGGGGGCTTGCATTCAAAAATGACAACATTTTGCGCTTTTTAGCTGGTTTTGCAATATCGGACATTTACCCAAAATTACACACATGTGCACAAGGAGTATGGACATTAATTGATGAAGTGTCAGATTTTTAACATGCAGACATTTGGAGTGAGACCCTATTTTCCACTAGCAACCCCCCAGAATACACCACAGGGTCCTAACGCCTCTCAAAATGTTCACAGAAAAATCACAAAAATAATGATATTACTTATATAATTCTGACAAGTCGGCACTATGAGTTATCTATCTTTTTAAAATTATGCCCTGGTCCAAAAGGGGTTTGGCTTCCCACATCACAGGGTGGAATAACTGGTTTATCCACTTCCCCCAAGCTCAGCTGCTAGCAGAGGCACTGTCCCTCCCAGTTTCCCCTAAGAGGAAGCCACTTTACGACGCCCCCAATATAACATTTGCCTGAGTCAAGGGAGTTGCATTGTTCTGTTCCTTCCAGTTCCCAAGTGCTCCACCCCTAATCTAATCAGAGAGGTGACAACTCCTTTTGGCAAGGGGCAGCAGGATACAGCTAGGCCTGGGAAGAGTGGCTGAACAGGTTTCTCCTGTCGGGGGTAGTTGTCAGGCAGAATCCAGTTTCACTAAGCCAGGTTTCAGCTAAATGTCACTTTTTGTTCCCAGTTTTCTACATTCAAATCAAACTGACAATGTGTACCTATACATTAAATAATTACTTCCTTCAAGTCATTTCAGAATATGGTTTTACATTATTCCACCTCTTAGCAAGTCTTTCCTTGGTCTGGTTTTGTTTCATTTGTTCAGTTTTACACAAAGTCCTGTGGTTTTAAAACGCCGGCTTTCTGATAGTGGTGAGTACTGGTAATGCAACCATTTTTGGGATTAAGAAAATGAATTCCCCACAGTTCTGAGTTGCTTTTTTGGCAATCAGCATTGCCATTCCCAATGGTTTCAGGCTACTGTGTGTGTATCCCAATGGTGGTTTTAGGCAGTGCCCTCCTGTGCTCACAACATAGGCAAAAATGGGTGGCAGCCTATTCTTCATGTTTTCCCTGTGCACTCTCTGGGGAGTTCTGGCCATCATGATGTTTTCCATGCCAGTACTGCACAGTTTTATTGTAGGGCTTGGATGCATGGGTAAAAACATCCCACAAGCCCCCCCTCTTGCGATGGCCATTCTGTCCTTTCGCTGATGGAACTCGCAAGATCTGGGATGTTCGCCTCCTCTTCTTCCAATTCCATGGATGGCACAGTTCAGCATCTTTTCCTCCCTCCAGTCAATCAATCAGTTCTCCTTGCTGGTCCTGATGGGAGGATTGGGCGGTACCCCGGGCCCCTTGGGTCTCTGCTCCCGGTCTCCGGATCGTCCTCGTTGGCCAGTCTCCAGGTTTTCTTTCTCCTAGGATGATAAAGCAAAGCGGCAATACACATCCCTAGACATTTTTCCACCACTATTAATGGTGTGGCGAACATGTACATTTTATACATCCAAATGCATTTTGCAGTCTGATTTTAAAAACAATACATAACAGGGCACATTTGCATTACGTTACTATATTCTTGATATGTGGAATATTTTAGAGTTTGAACTGACTTACTCTGGAGCGGCCCCCTCTGGTATTGCAGAGGACGCCTCCAGTTGTTGCAGAGTGTGCCTGGGATGGCAACACTTTAGCTGATTTATATGGACCCACTTGTCTTCCCCCTCTGCCAAACCGCCTTTGGCGATGCAGATCTTGTAGGCCACAGGGGAGATTTTGTCTATAATTTCAAACGGTCCCTTCCATGTAGGCAAACATTTTCGCTGTTTGGCCTGGTTCCTTTGGAAATTGTATAGATAGACCCGATCACCCACCTTATATTCCTTTCGGGTAGTTTTTAAATCATGGTGGGTCTTCATGCTCTCGGCTGATCTTTCTAGATTCCGCTGAGCATAGGCAAAAGCATGTTGAAGGTGTTTCCTTAAATTCTCCACATACTGAGTTGTGGAGGCATTTATCAGTGTCTGCTCTTGGGTCCTGTAGAGCAAATGCTGGGGAAGCACCATCTTGCGTCCCGTCATCAACTCAAATGGTGACATTTTAGTTGCAGATGAAGGGGTAGATCTGATGGCCATTAGGACAAGAGGTAATCGGATATCCCAACTTGGCCCAGAATCTGCCACAAACTTTTTTAATATGCTCACAATGGTTCGGTTATATCTCTCCACTGCTCCAGAAGAAGCTGGCCTGTAAGCAATATGTAGCTTTCTTTTGACCCCCAGTATCTCCCACATCTTTGTCATTACTTCACTGGTGAAGTGGCTACCTCTGTCTGACTCAATCCTTTGAGGTAGACCAAAACGGGAAAAGATGTGGTTAATCATCAGGGCAGCTGCTGTTTCTGCCTTGCAGTTTGGTGCCGGGAGACATTCCACCCACTTGGTAAACAAGCATGTAACGGTCAACATGTACTTGTTTCCTCTAGACGAGCGGATTACAGGGCCTACAAAGTCGATTTGCAAATCTGACCATGGCAGTGTCATCCCCCTCTTTTGGAGAGGCGCACGGTGTGTGAGGGATGACGGCTGAAATTGTGCACACACAAGACACCCCTTCAAGTATTGGTCGAGGTCCTGCCCCATGTGTGGCCAGTATGCAACCTCTCTTAAGATATCCAGTGTTGTGTGAAACCCCCTATGACCGGCGGTGTCCGCATCATGGGCGTGACTTAACATCAGGCTTCGGAATGAGGTAGGAACCACCCACTGATCGTGGCCAGCTTTGGATTTCCTTACCAGCAAACCGTCTTGGATTCGGAACATTTTTGGACATTTCATCAACACACGTAGGTCCTCTTTCCCAATGTAATCGGTATCCGTCAGGGGAAAGTTCTCAGGGTCCTCAAGGTGTTGGTAAAACTTACCAATAATTGGATCCCCCTTCTGAGCTGTAATTAAATCAGCATCAGGGGTCTCCTTACTCCATTGTGCAGTTGAAAGATCATTGTGAGCATTTGTCTGGGACCTAGTGATAGCAGTGACCTGGATTTCCCCCAATGGGGACTCTATTTCTAGTAGATCCCCTTGGATGGCCCCGGTTTTGGCCAGCTGATCAGCTAAGTCATTTCCAGTTTTGTCTGGTCCCTCTACTTTGGAATGACCCTTGATCTTTTTCCAGTAGATGGTCATCCCATTCGATGTGACCAGATCATCAATGTTTTGGATTAACTTCCCATGTTTCAAGGGTTTGTTATTAGCACATAACAAGCCTTTGGTTTTCCAATTAACCAGGTGCTCCACGAACCCGTTCCGTACATAATCCGAATCTGTGATTATGACCAGTTCATGGAGTTGATGTTTGACAGCAGTGAGGATGGCCTGATGCACAGCCATCAATTCTGCCAACTGACTACTTCGGGGACCAATTTTGTATCCAGCGGAGAGTTCTGGGAACTCATTCACCCATGCATTCCCTACGCCGGCCACCAGTTCTTTCTCCCCGTTGTCGTCAACATGGTAAGAGCATCCATCCACATAGACAATGGGCATTCCCTCACAATTGTCTTCTTCAAAGACTTTGTGTGGGGAATTAAGGTATGCCTCCATGTTGTCCTTGATTTTTAGACTTTCGTCCCCGAGACAGTTTTCTCTGGCACAATCAGGCAAGTCAGCCAGACCTTGCACGAGGGGACTCTTCTTGTTTTGGCCATATCTGACCTTCACAGGAAAGCCTTGCATTGACAGAATCCAGGAAGTAATTCGGGAATTACTCACATTTCCGGCCCGGATTCTGTCACTTTGGAGATATTGCAGAGGCTGGTGTGGAGTCTCCACTATTATGTGTTCCCCCTGGATAAACCGGCGGTAATTCTTCAATGCCCACACTGTTGCCAGGATTGCCTTCTCACAATCGTTGAATTTCTCCTCCACAGAGGATAAAGTTTTGCTCGCATAGGAGATTACTTTATTGACCTTGTCATGCTTTTGGTATAATACTGCCGTCAAGCACGTATTAGAGAACCCCGTCTCCAGGAAGAACTCCTTGTTTCTGACAGGGTAAGCTAGGCAAGGCACTTGTGAGAGGCTTCTTTTGAGTTGTCTTACCACCTCAGATTGTTCTGGACCCCATTCCCACTTGACCCCCCCTTCAAGAGATGAATCAGGGGTCTAGTGATCTCTGCGTAGCCTTCAATGAACTTTCTGCTGTAATTAGTCAGTCCAAGGAGGCTCCTTAGTTCCCGCAGAGTTGTTGGGTCTTTCAGTTTCTGGAGTGCTTCCACTTTCTTTTCTTGGGGACAGAGACCCTGAGGAGTAATCTCATGCCCCAAGAAATTAACACGGGTTCTACACCAATGTGCTTTCTGAAAGGAAAGTTTTGCTCCGGCGGCCCTCAACTGTGTCAGAACATAACGGATCTCCGCTATGTGTTCCTCCACAGATGACCTTTTGATGAGGACATCATCTACATAAGCCAGGTTACCCCTCGCACCCAGGTCGGGCATGGCATTATGTAGGAAAATGTTGAATTCATTGCCGGTGTTGAGGTATCCGAAGGGAGTCCGGGTCCATGTGTACTTCTGGCCCCAAAAAGTAAAAGCCAGTTTGTATTGGTCCTCCCCACTGACAGGCACGGTCCAGTATCCATTGGTCAGGTCTATTGCTGTGAATACTTGTGACCCTTGAATCTGGGCCAGCCCTTGGTCAATGTAGGGCAGAGGCCATCGGGAAGTATGGACCCGTTTGTTGAGCTCCCTAAGGTCGGCGCAGAGTCTCCACTGGCCGTTTGGCTTCAATATTCCCAGCACCGGATTATTGAAGGTGCTGTGTACTGGACGTATTATTCCCCGGGACTCAAGGTTCTTAATTATTTCAGTAAGGGACTCCATGGATGCGAGAGGCAAACGATATTGCTTCACAAACATTGGAGTCATTCCAGGGTCCATGGGAATTGTTGTTGTGTGGATGTCGGTGCGACCACAGTCATATGAGTCTACCGCAAAGAGATCTTGGAAATCCAAGAAAACTTGTTTCAACTTTTGCTTCTGTTCCAGAGTCACACAGGCATCAGCTAGGTTGACTCTCTCTTCCACCATCTGCCTGAAGCCTGGAAAGACTTCTGGTTTGGCTATCTCAGCGGCCTCCTCCAGCTGGGTGGAGAAGTCCATGGTCAGAGTGCTGATTTGGACTGGAGGCTTCAGGTGGGAAAGGCAGCCCTCATGGACCCGGAAAATCACCTCATCCCTCCTGAAGTCACAAGTCACATCTTCCTTACCATAAGGGCAAGAAGTGTACACCAGGAAGTTCCCCCCATGCCGGGTCAAAATCCTGTCTGGTGTTGTGTTGTCATCACTGTCACCGTCAAAACAGTCCTTGGGGATTGGTCCTAACAGTTCATTTCCTAAATCAATGGAAAAATGTCGGTCATCAACCGCCATCCCAATAATGGTGCGTGCGGTTAGAGTAATACTCTGTAAGTCGCTGTTATCCACCTCTATTGGAATGGTGTCATGTTCTATGTTGACTAATGGTATTGGGTTTACCCCTAACCCTTGCTGTTGGAGAGAAGCATTTAGATGTATATAAGCATCAGGGCTTAGCAATTTTTGTCCTCTTTTAACTTTCACTTCCAGGGAGAATTGTCGGGTCCTTTCTGGGATGGTGACTTCCTCTTTGATCTGAATTTCAACTGCATAAGGTAGCAATTGAGCTCACCTAAATGCTTTTTCTGGATCATCAAAGCCCATGGGATTATCCGCTAATCGGGACCAAGCTTTGAAGTTTATTAGGTCCAAACTAATGGCAAAGCGATTGAGAATGTCACTGCCTAAGTAAAAGGCGGCAGTGACGTCTCGCACGACCCAACAATTATGGACTATGCTCTTGTTGCCAATGGAGATTTTGAGCATACACCTGCTTGGCAGGAGATGTTTGGAATTAGGTGCTTCCAGGTCCATTTCCCATTTGTCTATCAGTTTGAATGTGGGAATGGCTGGATCTTTTGGGAGTTGGCGCAACATGGCTTCGCTGATGAAGCTCTTACTGTTGTTCACACACACTCGAGCGAGAACAGAGTCCTTCCCATCATTTAACTGAACAGGGATGAACAACTGCTCTCCAATTTGCTGAATATCAGCCAGGCTCTGAGCTGATTTCACCTCTTTCTGGACTATAGGAGTGGGATTTTCTGATTGTGGATTAGTAAAGAATTTCAGGGTGTTTCCTTCCAGTGTGGAATACCACCTTAAACTGGAAGGAAGGTTGATTTTCAGAAATAGAGAGGACCCCCCATCACCAGTCTGTTGTCCTACTGCTATTACTGTCACGTCTGGAGTTTGGTTGTTCTGGAAGTGAAATTCTACTTGGTCAGATTTTTGTTCAACCATGTGGCAGGTTCCGTTTAAACTAACATGGTTGACACTCTGTTTTAATTTTATTGGTCGGCTAGTCTGGGTCCAGAGGACCTTGTTTACACAATCTATTAGGGGTGACAACCTTCTCAGGAAGTCATTCCCTAGTAAACAAGGGGTGCCCTCTGGAGTCACTACTATGACCGGGTGTTTCACCTTGTGTCGCCCAATTTTAATGTCCAAGTCTGCAGTCCCCTCAACGGGAATTTCCTTCCCGTCAAAGTTCTGCAGTTGTCCAGGAAGAGAGGTGAGAGGAATTCGGTAATTCTCCCCCCTTCCTGCATTTAGTTCCTCAAAGGCCCTTTTGGACAGAAGGGTAGCTTGGGATCCAGTGTCCACCAGTGCCAAAATTGTACCCTGCCCCTGTACTTGTACCGGGGCATAGTATCTTCCCTCCTTCTCCTCAAGGGGGCACAGATAATGCACATTTTTGGACAACTGGTGGGCTAACTTTCTGGTTTTGGACATTGCTAGTGAAGAGATTTGGGCAGAATTCTGTGGAGAGCCTGGAGAATCTGAAAGAAAAAGTTGGCAACTGGAAATGGTTTTGGGTTCTGGGCCACCCCCCCCTTTTTGGAGGCAGTCCTCAGGATGGGTTTGACCCACGGGATTTTGGTATTGTCGGTTCTGGGATGAGATGAAGGGCGGTGGTAGCTCAGTCTCCACATCTCCCCAGTCTGAATTGGCATCCCTTGGGACCCATTTTTCCTTGGGAGGAGTTCCCCCATCTCTGAAGGAGAAGATCCTTTTCCCAGGATCTTCTGAGGATCTCTCTCCCTCAAATTGGAAGACCTGTACCTCCTCCACAAAGTGGGTCTGTTTGGGTCCTTTGTTTCTCCTACCCCCCCTCTGCTCCTTGGGAGGCAGGCTTTCGGGGCAGGAGATTTTGTTTCCGGTTCCTGGTTTTCCAGGGGCTGTTTACAAGTTGGGAAGGAAGCTTCCTCCAAGGCTTTACACCCCCCTTCCCCTTGTGCCTCCTCCCTGGGAACCGGTGGGTTATCGGGGTGCTGCCCCCGTCATTGTTCTGGAGCACCAGGTCCAGAGATTGGGGCATTCTGCGGTGGCATGCTCATCTGAGGGTTCTGTTGAGCCCTCAGTATGTGACCCAGATCCCCTGCCGTATTTTGGACCTGGCGCTCAAGTTGTGAAACCCGCTCAGGCTGATACGGGGCTCTATTTTCTCCCCTGGGCGGATCCCGGGAAGGGTAGCTATCCCTTCTCTGGTAGTACCCCTGGTTGGGAAGATTTTGGTACCCCTCCACCCTTGGCCTCCGCTCTCCCGGATTAGGTTGTCTGGGCTCAGGGAATTGGGGAAAGAAGGATGGATGGTTTTGGGGCTGGAAATTGGGTTGATACCTGGGGAAAAAGTTCTGCCCAGGATTTGGAGAATTTCTGCCCTCCTGTGGGAAGTTGGGAGGGAAGTTCCCTGGGTTAGGTGCTTGGCTGGATCCCCCCCCTTGGGCTGGAGGAGTCCACACATAACCCAGGATTGGTCGGTTTCCCTTGTAGCCGGGACTTACATAGTCAGGGGAGCGGGGGACCCCATTTGTGGGACTACCTCCTCGACTCCCTGTCTGTGACTGGCCCGAGGGCCTTCTGGGCTGTGAATTATTTGGTGCAGGCAGGTTTTTAGGCCCCCCCATCTCCAAATCTAAAACGGGGACAACCTTTACCTCTGCCACCTTGCCAGCAGCAGGGGTGCTGTTGGTTTTGGGGTTTTTCGTCGCGTTATTTTTATTTTCGATAGGCTTCTGCACCTCATAGATCCGGGTAGCCTGTCAATGACCCAGTCAAAAGATCTTTTCTCATGAAAATCTCTCACGAGCTGGGTCATTATGTATTTGGGTAAGGCATGGAAAAACGTATTGATAAATTCTATCCGTGCGCACCCTTCTGGTGGTCTGCGCAAAAGCACGCTTTAATTCTTGCACAAACTCTTGTGGGGCCTGATCCTCCCCACATTTCAAATTGTAGGCTGCCTTGCGAGCCTCTTGAGGATTTCTGTGCACAGAAAAATGTTTCAAGATGGCCGCCCTGTATGTGGACCACCTTGAATGGTTTTGATCCTCCAGCCCCGCAAAGAAACTGGAGTATTCTGGTGAGAAGGTCCACTTTACATATTGAATACAGCTCTGGCTGTCCTTCAAATGGAAAGTCTCCATCATTTGCTCATAGAGCTCCAAGTGTTCCCAAACAGAATACTTGGCGTTCTTATGATAAGGAGTGATGACACTCCTGATTGCCTTTATTTGTTTCAATGGGTCCTTAAGCAAGGCCCTTTTTGCCTTATTGGCCTTTTTGGTTCGGGTAACCCTGGTCCATTCATCCTCTGACTCAGAAGCACTGCTCCCAGAGGTGCCCGTCTGATCTTCCAGGTTTTCGCGGATTCTGCGAGCCTGGGAATGGCTGGCAGAATGTGGGGACCTGGTCTCCTGTGTCCTGTGACGCTCAGAGGAGTCTTCAGATCCCTCCTTGCTACCAGGATTTGCTGGGTATCCCCCCCACTGACCTAACTGGGCAGAGGTTTTCAGGATGCCCTTAATGGCCCTACTCTCCTGGGGTTCCCCACTAAATTGCACTGTGCTTGGGTGCCCATACCCGGATGCCCGCCCATCCATTCCTGGGAGGCACTGGCCTATGAGCCCCATACTTCTAGCTGGATAGTAATCTGCCATCCCTGTGGCCCTGGGCTCATGTGCGCGAGGGGACATGGGGGTGGCAGAGTCCAGGGACTGGGAGAGATGAAGGCCTCTGGTACTAGGGCTCCTGAGGTTATGCTCAGGAGTTTCTCTTTCCCAGCGAACCTCATCTCTATCCGCCCCTGCTTCCTGTTGCAATGCAAGAGCCTGCGCTTTCAGTTCCTCAGTTAAGGCCTTACTAGACTCTATCAGTCTCTCCTGCATGGCTACCTGTTGCTGGAGCCTATCATTGTGCTGACAGAGAGCCTCATTCTCTCTCTGTGCCTCCTGATTGGTCCTGGAGTACTGGGCCAGTCTCTGCTGCAGGAGGGTTACCTCCTGAGTCCCATCCCTACTGGCCTGCTCCTTTCTTGCCAGAGCCTCCTCCACCCTCCTGGTGTGCTCTAACAAGTTCTGGTGTTCTTTTTGGAGGTCACCCAGTCCCTGAAGGGCCAGGTGATTTTCTTCCATTTTCCTTTTTAAGTGGCAGACTTCCTGGCCTAAGGTATCCCTTTCTTGACTAAGAGCCTGCATCTGTGCCGCCAGGTCGTCCCTTTGCCTTTGGAAGGCACCAGCTTTCTGGCGCTCCTGGTCAAACTCTGCCTGGGTATCCAGATCTTTCAAAATCAGTTTTTTGCTCTCTGCCTTCTCCCTATCTAGGTGGCTTTGCAGGGTGACTACCTGCTCAGCACATGCCCTATTGAAGTCTAACTGTTGCTCCAGCTTGTTCTGGTTCTGCAGTAGGGAGTCCAAACCTTCTTGGTACTCCTTCTGCAAGGCCAGAAATCTGGTATCCTGGTTCGCCTTTTCCTGTTGCAGCACATCCATATCCTCCTTTATTTTAGTGATGTACTGTCTGCTGTCCTTTTCTGACTCCTGGCTCCTGAGTAGCCTCTGCTCAGAAGAGTCCAGATCAGATTGGGCCTTCTCTAACGCCATCTGTTGCCTATTTGCCAGATCTTGGCCTTCAGCACATTTGTCCTGCATTGCTCCCATATATAGGTACAAATATGCCGCTATCCTGGCAATCTTATTATGTTCATCTTTGGCTTTAGGGGCCATATATAGTTCACTCAGGGCCACATGTAGGGGACCCTGATCTCTCCATGTATCTGACCCTGTTTCAGTGACCTGTTGCGCGATTGCCTGCAACCAGACCGTTTGGTCCTGATGAGTCCACTCACCTCTCACAAATAGCTTATGTAAGAGGTGCTCCCTCGCTATTTTCATGTCTACCAAGGTCGTCATTCCAGAAATTGATTTCCGTCCTGACTTACAGAAATTAGTATTTTATTTTTGCAAAACAGACCTTTCCCTTAGAGCGTCCTTTTGAGGAGTGCTTTACAGCGTAACACAGCGTGGTGATCCGACCGGATTTATGTATCTTGTCAGTTAGCACACTGTATTAATCTGCACAAGTGATAGATCTAATCTGGAATCCCGGACGAGCCCCCAATTTGTAAGAGGATTCAATTCAACGCTACAGCCAAGTCAATGCCTAGTCTGGGATGCTGAGGAAAACCCTTATTAATGTATTTTTATGTCTAGTTCAGTACTCTGGATGACCACCCTTGTATAACACCCCCCTCTTAGAATCCCCCTGACCCCACTGAGCCAAGAAGTAGGTTTGTTTTGCAAATTAAAAGGTATATTTGAGAATTTAAACAATATATATATATCACACTTTTATAATAAATTAATATCTGATAGTACACTTAGACATATGATGTTGATCAAAAATGGGTAATCTGGCACTAGCACACTTCTTTACAATCAATGAGGAGTTAGTATAGGATGGATAAAGTAGCAAAAATACTTTTATGGTTCCAAGGGAAAAGCAATGAGGAATAAAATGCAGTACAGAAACACTTGATATGATTTTAGCAAAAGATAAGATAATCACTTTTTCTCTGGCAATTCACCCCCCTCCCCTATGCAATGTAAGAAATGGAAGGAGATGGAAAGAGGAGCACACAGTTCTCAGGAATGCAATCAAATACAATACGAAATTCAGTCCCCCCCGCCCCCAGCAAGCTTAGAGAAAACAGGTATGAGTTTTAAAACACAGGCCCAGGTGCTTTGAATGTGGTGGCAGTGAAGTGAGAAATATGCTGAAAATGCTTTTAATTCCCTTTAGGAGGTTCAGGGTGAGTGAGAGATACTTAGGATGAGCTTAGGCTCACTTAGCAATGATTCAGGGATGGTTATTAAGAGGCAAACACATTTTTAGCAAAGGAAAGCAAAAAGCTGCTATCTTTTTACAGGTAAAGAAATCAGGCCAAATCGCAAATTGCTGCAAAATTCGCGAGTGCGTGAATCGCGATTACGGCAAAAGTATAAGGTTAGTTAAATTTCGTTCCTAGCCCAAACGGTTCCAGAGATACGGACAATTAAATAAAGGTAGTTTTTCGGATTTAAAGTAAACTCAAAATGACAGGTGACAGCTTGCAGCTTCAGAATTGACAGGTGACAGTTGTGCAGCTTTACAAATGACAGATGACACGATTTCTAGGAGGCTGTTCTACTTAGGTTAAAATAGTTTGGATTAGATTATTTTAACTAAGAGATTGGTTCTGCTAGGTACTCACAATATAAATTTGAAATAGGCCTCGCCACGGATCTGGTCAGGTTTTGGACTGGACTCCGGTTCTGGTCTCGGCACTTCACAGTGATCTGGGTCAGCTCTCTGGTTCTGCTCACAGTGGTCTGGGTCACTCTGGATCTCTGGTTTGGTTTCTGGTTGTCTCTGCTTTCTCTGGGTACAGCACTGCTTCTGGATCTTTCTGGCGCAGGGTTTCAGGCCAGAATCAACAGCTCAGCCCGGCTGTGAATAGTCTGCAAATGATTTTGAGGCCTGCTGACAAATACTTTTGCTTGCAGTGGGCCTTCTTGGTTCAAAGTTCTGTAGTCTCTGTTTAGCTTGGAAGTCTAAGTGTTGGATCTCTGGATGTGAATTCGTCGGTCAGCATGCTCCGCAGCAAATGGAATTGAATGTCTCTACCTGTACCAGCAGTCTCTTTTTATGTGTTTTGAAAATGGGTGTGTGCCTGGGCCTAGCTAAGCCTGCCCCTCTCTACTTGTCATTGGCCCAATTCTCCCCTCTCCCATGATTGGGGGAAGGAAATGAGGCCTGCTGACAAATACTTTTGCTTGCAGTGGGCCTTCTTGATTCAAAGTTCTGCAGTCTCTGTTTAGCTTGGAAGTCTAAGTGTTGGATCTCTGGATGTGAAGTCGTCGGTCAGCATGCTCCGCAGCAAATGGAATTGAATGTCTCTACCTGTACCAGCAGTCTCTTTTTATGTGTTTTGAAAATGGGTGTGTGCCTAGCTAAGCCTGCCCCTCTCTACTTGTCATTGGCCCAATTCTCCCCTCTCCCATGATTGGGGGAAGGAAATGGATTGTCAGCATGATGAAGTCTGTTTATGGGTCAGAGGATCCTCCCCTGGTCAATTTGCCCACAAATCTATATTTGATTCAAATACATCTTTCCCAGATATACAATTTGTTGAAATTACATGTGCACATTATATATTCCTTATGGTCCATGCTTGTCCGCCTCTGATCTTCCTGGGGGCTTGCATTCAAAAATGACAACATTTTGCGCTTTTTAGCTGGTTTTGCAATATCGGACATTTACCCAAAATTACACACATGTGCACAAGGAGTATGGACATTAATTGATGAAGTGTCAGATTTTTAACATGCAGACATTTGGAGTGAGACCCTATTTTCCACTAGCAACCCCCCAGAATACACCACAGGGTCCTAACGCCTCTCAAAATGTTCACAGAAAAATCACAAAAATAATGATATTACTTATATAATTCTGACAAGTCCGCACTATGAGTTATCTATCTTTTTAAAATTATGCCCTGGTCAAAAAGGGGTGTGGCTTCCCACATCACAGGGTGGAAAAACTGGTTTATCCACTTCCCCCAAGCTCAGCTGCTAGCAGAGGCACTGCCCCTCCCAGTTTCCCCACAGTTCTGAGTTGCTTTTTTGGCAATCAGCATTGCCATTCCCAATGGTTTCAGGCTACTGTGTGTGTAGCCCAATGGTGGTTTTAGGCAGTGCCCTCCTGTGCTCACAACATAGGCAAAAATGGGTGGCAGCCTATTCTTCATGTTTTCCCTGTGCACTCTCTGGGGAGTTCTGGCCATCATGATGTTTTCCATGCCAGTACTGCACAGTTTTATTGTAGGGCTTGGATGCATGGGTAAAAACATCCCACACAATCTGAAAGCTGCTATGTCTACAAGGACTGACCCAGAGAGTACCTGGTAAGGCGCCCTCTTCCCGAGCTATGAGGGACCATAGTGAACCAGCTGATCTTTGCCAAAGCTCCCTGGTAGACAGACCTTTGACAGGCTGCCGACTCGAGATGGGGACTGCTGCGGAATCCCAAGGAGAAGCACCCAGACTTTTGTCCGCCACTGTCGACGACCGCCGTCGCCGACCGGAGCCGCCGTGCTCCCGTTTGCCTAAGAACTTTAAAATCCAAGGACACTCTCGTCCGCATCGTCGCCGCTATATCCTGCTGGAGAAGGCCTGACCGTTGATGCGCCGAGGAGCATCCACCGGCGGGTTTCCTGTCACCCAAAGACCACAGAGACGCCGACGACTTGATGCCCTTTCTGGGCCACAGTTCTTCAAACTCTTTGCGATCCAGAACTATCGACAACGAGGTGCCCCGCACGCCTCTTCCTTGCAGGACGTTTATGCTTCCCTGTCAACAAGCACCGCTAGGAACAAAGCTGCCACTTCACCGTCGTAGTTCACCCTGTTCTTCGTCGGACGTTTGACGACCCGTGACTCCTGCCTTAAAGGGAGGACATTCAAGAAGGGCCGTCGATTCCCCGACCAGGAACGCTACAATGCCAGCTACTTTGGGGTTGCAGAACTATTGGGAAGTCTCTTGTGAACAATATATGGAATGGGCTTGTGATATATCTTTATTTCACAGGTTGCCCAGGTGGGAGGATCTCCACACAGAACTGTGCCTCGGTAGCAGGGCCAGCATTCTGACAATTGTTCTCACCAACTGCTTTCCTCCTACCTCTATTGTTGGTTTCCATTACGAACTGGTTTGTGTGCCATTTAACCGTCCAGTTAATGCACTTTAAAGAGATCTAATAGTAATTATGGTACCACGTAGAACTGTATATTTGCCATTATAGATAACTGAGTACAAAGTGAGTTATCGTGATATTGTACATAACCTTGAATGTTAATTATATAAAGACTGTGTTTTAACTAATACAGTGTGCGGACATTCCTTTGTGGGTGCTTGGGGACTACACTGTACTTAAGAACCAGCCCGCATCACCTCCTGAGAAGCTAGGCCTTGATTGCTCGACCATAGCTACCGAATAGAGAATCTTGGCTGGGGTCCTCCGTGCCTCTCCTCTACCATATAGAGAGCAGAAGTATAGACACCCCCCCCAGTCTTTACACCTGGAAACCCCCAATTCCAAACATCTCTTGCCTAGCAGTTGCATGCTCAAAATTTCAATAGGCAATAAGAGCATAGTCCATAATTGTTGGGTCATGCGAGATGTCCCCGCTGCATTTTATTTAGGCAGTGACATTCTCAATCGCTTTGCCATTAGTTTGGACCTAATAAAATTCAAAGCCTGGTCCCAATTAGCGGGTAATCCCATGGACTTTGATGACGCAGAGAAGCATTTCGGTCAGCTCAACTGCTGCCATATGCAGTTGAAATTCAGATTGGAGAGGAAGTCACCACCCCAGAACTGACCCAACAATTCTCACTTGAAGTAAAAATTAAAAGAGGACAGAAATTGAAAAATCCTGACCCCTATGTTCATCTCAATGCCCATTTCCAACAGCAAGGGCTGGGGTTAAATCCAACACCACTAGTCAATACAGAACACAACATCATTCCAATAGAGGTGGATAACAGCGACCTTTGGAGTATTACTCTGGGGGCAGGCACCATTATTGGAATGGTGGTTGATGACCGACATTTTTCCATAGATTTAGGTAACAAACTGATAGGACCAATCCCCAATGACTGTTTTGACAGTTTGTTTGTTTGTTTGTTTATTTATTTATAGGGCGCCCTAAAACCCTTAGGTAGCTGGGCGCTCAACGTATCAAGATTACTTATGGCTTAGTTCCAATGAATAAATCCAGGCGCAAGTTAGGTTACAATTAACATAGTTACAGGGTATTAACAGGTTACTTATGGCTTGGTTACAGCGCATAGAAAAATATATAGAATGAATAGATAAGTATGTACAGGTGAATATAGATGCAAGTTTACATATTTACAAGTAAGCACAAGTGCCCGTGTAGTCACCGTGGTAGATACAGTTAGCATAGTTACCGACATGTGCATATGCCTAGGTGCATATTGGAGGTGGCAAGTTACGGCGGAGAGGGAGGAGGGAACACAGGTGGCTGTGATATTATTGGTCTTTGTGCCGTAGCCAGCTGTGGGTGTTGCGCCTAAAGCTGTTGTAAGATTGGTCTCTTCTTAATTTGACTGGTAAGGCATTCCAGTGCTGGGCTGCTTTAACTGGGAAGCTATTACCACCTGTTTTTTTGTAGGCGGAATCTGGGTAATTGGAGGCAGTAGGAGTTGGCTGTTCTGGTTGGGCGTGTAGTGGGTTTTCTGGTTATTCTTTCCTTCAGGTATGGTGGTGCTGCATTATCTAGGCATTTGTAGGTTAGAGTGACCATTTTAAGGAGGATCCAGTCTGTGGTTTTTATCCAATTGTGATTTCTTCTGGCGTTGGAGATGTGATCTCTGGCAGGGAGGTTCAGGGCTGTTCTAAGCGCTTTTTTTTTGGAGAGTCTGTAGTTTATTTGTGATGTATTTGTTAGCTCCTGCATAAAGTGCATTACAGTAGTCCAATTTGGAGAGGATGAGGGCATTGGCTAGAATGATGCAACTAACTGGAGAAAGGAAGGGTCTGCATGCTTTAAGGAGTTTGCCAGTGTAGGCCATGGATGAGGCCAAGGAGTTTACTTGTTTTTTTAGGGAGAGAGTGGAGTCCAAGTAAAAGCCTACAGTCTTCACTTCTTTGGCAACTTTAATTATGTTACCGTCTATGTTGAAGGCCTTATAGTTGTCATTGAGTTTTTTAAAATTGTTAGTTGAGCCAAGGATTAGGATCTCCATTTTATCGTCATTCAGGCAGAGGCCATGGGTTGCCATCCATGCCTGAATGAGGGTATAGATTTCGTTCACTGAGGCTGTATCTGATGTGAAATTGCCTGTAAGGGGGATGAGGATCTGGGTATCGTCTGCATAATTTGTGAGGGTGATACCCAGCCTGTCCAATTTATCAAATAGAGGCTTAGTGAAGATATTATACATAGTGGGTGAGACACAAGAGCCTTGGGGGACACCACATGTTGTAATGACTGGGTCTGCAGAGGCAGCCGGGGAGAAGACTCTCATGCTTCTGTTATGTTAAGAAATGATTGGACCCAAGCTATAGCGTCACTTGAAAAGTGGGCTGCCGATGCTAGGTGTTTGCATAGAACTTCGTGGTCCACCAAGTCAAAGGCAGCCGAGAGATGAAGGAGGAGTAACATAGCTGTGTTACCTTTATCATTCAGTTCATCAATTTGGGCTTTGAGATCTATTAAGGCTGTCTCTGCCTTGTTGGGGTCTGAAACCCGATTGTCGAGAGCCTAGTAGTTGGTTGGTTTCAAGGTATTTTTGAATTTGTAAGTATGCCACTCTTTCAATTATCTTGAGGAGAAAGGGGACCGTGGTGATGGGCCTGTAATTAGTTGGGATGGATGGGTCTAGAGTTTGTTTTTTCAGGAGGGGTAGGACCCAGGATTCTTTTAAGCTACTTGGGGCCGTGCTTGATCTGAAAGAGGCGTTAATGAGTTTAGTGATGAAGGGAGCTAAATCTCTGGCTGCATACTTGATTATTTGTGCAGGGCAACTATCACCTTTGCAGTTTGAAGGCCTTAGTGAGGCAATAATTCTTTCTGTTTCATGAATAGTAATTTTTGAGAATTTAAATGGTGCTAGGTCGGGTTTGTTGCCAGGTGGGGGTGCCGTAAGGGTTTCCGTATGTGGGAGTGATGCTTTTTTGAGTGCAATTTTCGTTAGCAGTGTTTTTATTTTATTTGCTAAGGCATTTTGAATGTTAGTACACCATTGTTTATCTTTAGGTAGATTGTCCGGTGGAGATACAGGGGATTCTGGTTCGCGTAGAATCGTAAATAGTTCCTTGGTGTTAGAGGATGCGCTGGAGATCCTTTCGTTATAGACCTCTTTTTTTGTTGGGATGATTTCATTCTTGTATTTGGGGGCAAGGAGTTTGAATTTTAATTTGTTTTCATCCGGAGGTGTGTGATGGCATGTTGCTTCTAACTTCCTTTTTTCCCGTCTGAGTTCTTTTAGGAGAGGGGTGAACCAGGTGTTCAGGTGAGCTTGTTGTGTGCTTTTGCAGTTCTTAAGTGGGGCGACGGTGTCTAAGATTTTAATCATGGCTGCATTATAGAGGTCAACCAGTGTGTCTAGGTTCGAATTACTTGGTAAGACATTAATTACTGGCATTAAACACTGCAGGGTGTGCTAATATCATCTTTGCAGTGGCAGGCTAAAATAGTTTTGTCTAGAATCAACTTTGCATTGATAAGTCAAAAGCAATTTGCAATGGCATGCTAGTATCAACTTTTTGGTGGCAGACTAGGAGCAATTTAACAGTGGCAGGCTACCAATTTGTAAGGATAGGCTGATATCAGCTTAGCACTAGCTCAAATTAACTTTGCATATCATGTTAATATCGATTTTCTATAAGTTCATTGAGATAGAGAATGGGCATCAATGAGCGGAGGAGATTAGAGTCCGCACACCTGTGAATCAATTGGTGCGATAAGAAGTAGGTGTAGGTTACAGAGTTCGGGCGGTCTGTAAAGGCGAAGCTTGCGGGCGCTGCAACAGTAGGCGATGAGTGGTACCGCGAGGTGAGTGCGCAATCACTGGCGGGTAGGGCTGTGTATTTGAGGGCTAGTAAAGGATGAAGTATGCATGATGCGAGGTTGTGCGGTCTCGCTGAGTCATAATCGCACTGAGCATGATGCTGGCAGTAGTAGATGGAGCACAAAGGCGCACGTTTAAAGCGGCGGTGTGTGCATAGGCAGTATCAGGCGGTAACGGTATGGTGGATGTGGGTACTTATGTGCAGCATTTAACAGGCGCAGGCACTGATAGAAACCAGCCATACTGTTAGATGAAAAGCTACCTTAGGATAATATGAAGAGTCATCTGGGCCGCGTTGACCAGGGGGTCTGGCAGACGGCAGGTACGGCAAGGACAGGCAGGGGCAGGTGATGGCCTTGTTTCTCTGGGCCTTGGTAGGAGTGGGCCGGCTTCACCTGTCGGCGCCCGATTGGGGGATAAGAATGGCACAACAGCCAATCGGTACACAGTAGTGTCTGCTGGGCCTGGTTAGGCGATGGAGGACACACACAGGTAGTGGGTGGCCATCTTTGAATATGTTCATTACCTCATGGATCGTGATGATGGTAGTGAGCACAGAGTTGCTGCTACCGGCCAAGTGAAGGCAAAGAACAGGTTTTCTTGTCCAGGCATCAAAGACAGCCCATTTGTAATAACGTAGAGGCTTGGAGTGTGAAGTTTCTGTTTCGCGCGCAAAGGCTAATGCGCTTACCGCAAATCGTGGTTTGGACAGGATGACTTTCTCTTGTGAGCCCGCTGCTCCTGCAGGGTTGGGAGGAGCTCCAGCTCCACGGCGGAGTAGGGTGGACTAAGACAGTGATAGCGACAATGACATACCACCCGACAGGATCTTCACCCAGCAAGGGGGGAATTTCCTGGTGTACTCTTCCTGCCCTTATGGTAAGGGAGAGGTGACCTGTGACTTCAGGAGGGATGAGGTGATCTTTCAAGTCCACCAGGACTGCCTTCCCCACCTCAAGGCATCAGTCCAAGTCAGTACTTTGACCAGGGACTTCTCCACCCAGCTGGAGGAGGCCGCTGAGATAGCCAAACCAGAAGTCTTTCCGGGCTTCAGGCAGATGGTTGAAGAGCGAGTCAACCTAGCTGATGCCTGTGAGTCTCTGGAGCAAAAGCAAAAATGGAAACAAGTTTTCTTAGATTTTCAAGATATCTTTGTGGTGGACTCATATGATTGTGGTCGCACCGACATCCACACAACAACAATTCCCACGGACCCTGGCGTGACTCCAGTGTTTGTGAAGCAATATCGCTTGCCTCTTGCATCAATGGAGTACCTTACTGAAATAATTAAGAACCTTGAGTCCCGTGGGATAATTCGTCCAGTCCACAGCACCTTCAATAATCCGGTGTTAGGGATTTTGAAACCAAACGGCCAGTGGAGACTCTTTGCTGAACTAAGGGAGCGCAACAAATGGGTCCATACTTCCTGATTGCCTCTTCCCTACATTGACCAAAAGCTGGCCCAGATCCAGGGGTCAAAGGTATACACTGCCATTGACCTGACCAATGGGTACTGGACTGTACCTGTCAGTAGGGAGGACCAATACAAGCTGGCCTTTACCTTTGGGGGGCAGCAGTACATTTGGACTCGGACTCCCTTCGGATACATCTACTCCTGCAATTAATTTAATATCTTTCTGCATAAGGCCATGCCCCACTTGGGTGAAAGGGGTAACCTGGCCTATGAAGATGATGTTTTAATCAAAATCTCAACTGTGGAGGAACACATAGCGGAGATTCGTTATGTTCTGACACAGTTGAGGGCTGCCGGAGCAAAACTCTCTTTCCAAAAGGCACAGTGGTGCAGGACCCGTGTCAATTTCTTGGGGCATGAGATAACTCCTGAGGGTCTCAGTCCCCAGGAAAAGAAAGTAGAAGCACTTCAGAAACTAAAATACCCCACAACTCTGCGGGAACTAAGGAGCCTCCTTGGACTGACTAATTATAGTAGAAAGTTCATTGAGGATTAGGCAGAGATCATGAAACCCCTGATCCATCTGTTAAAGGGGGTGGTCAAGTGAGAGTGGGGTCTAGAACAAGCCGAGGCAGTAAGACAACTCAAAAGAAGCCTCTCACAAGCGCCCTGTCTAAAACAAGGCGTTCTTCTTGGAGACAGGGTTCTCAAATACATGCTTGACTGCAGTATTATATCAAAATCATGACAAGGGGCCTCGTTACGATCCAGGCGGTAAGAGGTTAACGGTCCCGTAAAAGGTGTCGGCACCGTTAAACCCTTACCGCCTAATTACGAGGTCCCTTTGCGGGTCCCGACCTTAACGGGTGGTTTTACCAGCCATTAAGGAAGGAACCCGCAAAGGGACTTTCGAGGTAATTACGGTACCGCAATTTGCGGTACTGTAATTACCGCCTTCCCCATTCCCATTGAGCCCTAAGGGGGCAAAAATGGGAATGGGGAAGGGCCAATGGTGAATGGGGAATTACCACCCCGCCAACCTTGGAATGGGGTGGTAATTCTGCCATTCACCATGGCGGAGTTGGTAAAATACCGGCGTCAACCATGGCGCTAATAGCGCCATGGTTAACGCCTGGGTCGTAATGAGGCCCAAGGTCAATAAAGTAATCTCCTATGCGAGTTAGACTTTATCCTCTGTGGAGGAAAAATGTAACGATTGTGAGAAGGCACTCCTGGCAACGGTGTGGGCATTGAAGAATTACCACCCGTTTATCCAGGGGGACCACATCATAGTGGAGACTCCCCACCAGCCTCTGCAACATCACTTTCCTGATTCCGGCAAAGCACTCTGATCCAGCATTCTACATCCAGCCTTAACATCCTTCCAGATCCAGATGCCAAGACTCTTGCCAGCAGTAGAGAACTATTGATTTTCAGCAAGGCCTAAATTCTCAAACTTATTCTCACAACCCAGTGAAGCGCTGTGGTGTGGGAAGGCCTTTTGAACCAGTATCCTGGAACTCTCTGGCTTGCTACCACAAGGCTTGCCTGAGGAACTCACTATCCAGCTGATTGAAATACCCAAAAACAAGAAGGGCAGATCCTGTGCAAATCCGGTGACCCGCCTAGCTGATCCATTCCAACGCCTGATGTGCTGTCCTTCCTTGACAGATCCAATCCATGATCAGAACTGACGGTCCAATTTAATAACTTATTCTGTAAGTATTAATAGGAAGAACAGTGACCCAAAATATATCTGCATTGTATGATCCCAACTTCAAGCCCATCCCATCTTTAATTCAGAACTCCAGTGTTGTTAGAATCTTTCTTGACTCTTTTCTCTTTACTTAAGAAAAGTAAATCCCAGGAAGAAGTAGAGTATCCACAACTGGCAGGTAACGCTGATCATGTGACTTTAAGATCCTCTGTGGCATTCTCTTTTTCGCAGTCATAATATAGTGTAGCTGTCATTTTCAAAGTGCATTTCTGTTTTCCATTCACGCGCCTATTTTGCAAAAACGACTCTCGCGAAAACCTCTATAACTCCCTCTGTTTTTATGATAGAAGCAACATTTCAACTCCTACTTGTACCTGACATCCTTAGCTATCCATAGAACCCGATTGTCGCACTATATTTATATATATATATATATATATATATATATATATATATATAAATCGTGCAAGGAAAAGTTTGCCGCGAATTGAAAATCTGAAAGGTTTTACACGTGTGAATTAGCTTTAAATTGTTTCCTACTTTGACTTTGAGATTTCAAATGTTTTCTTTTTGACTAAATCATTGTTTGTGATTGTGTGCAACTGTTCAAAGCGGCTCCCATAGGAATGTATAATAATTTCAGTATTTTAGACCACATTTGTTGTTTTTGCTCAGCCAATTCCAAAGACAATTTCAAAGCCATCTGACAGCTGAAAAGTCAATTCCATTTTCTCTTGTGTTTGAAGCGGGAAGGTGGGAGTGATATTCTGTTTGATTTGTGTTATTCCTGAATACCTACTCTCTCCTCACATCTATTTAATTGCCTATTGGTGGGTTGGGGGGTGTTGCAGGGGGAACCTCTAACCATAGTGCTATCTGTCCCAAACCAGCCCAAAAGTATTCCTTTCTGTGCTGCAGTTGTTTTTGTGTTCATTACTTGATTCATAGAACATTACAAATATTATTCAGTGTTCTGTCACCCCATTGGTGATTGTTGTTTACCGATTCAAATATATTGGGCCTCATTACGACCCAGGCGGTAAGGGGTTAACGGCGCCGTATAAGGTGTCGGCGCCGTTAAACCCTTACCGCTAATTACGAGGTCCCTTTGCGGGTCCCGACCTTAACGGCTGGTTTTACCAGCTGTTAAGGAAGGAACCCACAAAGGGACTTTCGAGGTAATTACGGTACCGCAATTTGCGGTGCCGTAATTACCGCCTTCCCCATTCCCATTGAGCTCTATGGGGGCAAAAATGGGAATGGGGAAGGGCCAATGGTGAATGGGGAATTACTGCCCCGCCAACCTTGGAATCGGGCGGTAATTCCACCATTCACCATGGCGGAGTTGGTAAAATACCGGCGTTAACCATGGCGCTAGTAGCGCCATGGTTAACGCCAGGGTCGTAATGAGGCCCATTGTGATTTAAATTCTAAATACATAAATAAATATTTACCTTTGCAAACTAGCCTAATTCCTGGATCAGTGTGACCGGGGGGTGGGAGGGGTACGGTCTCAGGAGAAGGGTGTGATATGAGTGGTATATCGTTCAGAAAATTGAATTTATAGATACAAATAAATAAGGGTTTCTTTTGTGAGGCAGACGGGGAGGTGGGAGGAGTTGTGAGCTTAAATGGAGTCAAATAATAATAAGTGGGTACGGTGCACATCATCCTATAGGATGGGGAAGCGCCTGCGTGGGTCCGCCCACGCCTCCGATAATTAAGAAGAAGAAGAAGAAGAAATAAGGGTTTCATTTGCACACTACATGGTGGGCGTGACTTGGGTTTGTGCCCGATTGAAATCACTTGCATTGCCCAGTTGTTTTTATGCAATGAACAGTGTGTTCTACCTGCTGGGCTACTTGAATGCTGTTGTCAAGATTGGGGTCTCTCTTTTTCCATAGCTCTTCTCCGATTTGATCATCCATACACCTGATCATGAGCTGATCCCTGATGCACTCTTCAAAGCAACAACCAAACTGGCACTTTATTGCATGTCCTCTTAAGGCAGTAACAAACTCCTCTATGGACTCACCTTTTTTCTGTTCCCTGGTGTCATTATTATATCGTGCTAAAATTATTTTTTATTTAATCTCAAAATGTAACAAACCAGTCACTTAAGTCCTTGTGTGGTAGATGCCAGTCAGCCTTTCACAAGGCAGCTTCTCCTTTCTCAATACAGTGCATCAAGTAAATGGTCATCATATTCCAGGGTGAAAAGAAACCTTTCATGCAGGTCTCCTACAGGACTGTAGTTTTCTCAAAGTATTTTAGATGCTACAGCGTTGTATTTGTATTCATGTCTCGGGAGGATAGCTCAGGTGCAAAATGCTCACCTTGGAAGCAAGATGACACGGAGCAACACAGGTTCGATCCCCGAGTCCGCGCTTATAAACCTCTGGGTATTGAGTGCGTTATAAATAACCTATCATATCATGTATTCATTTCTATGAGTTCCAGCTCCTAGAAAAGTTTGGGGCTCCTTTTAATTGCATGCACCTGAGGGGGCCTTTTATGCATCCCAGGTTCCTTCATGCGTGTGCTGCTAGGCTTAATTACCTGACTACTGCAATAGTATAACTCTTCAGTCCTCCTCCTCATCCCAGTACTTATGGGATTGTGGGACTTGTAGTCCTCAACAACAAAGTTAGTTATTTTAGGTATTTGCTTTATTTTAAGGGCAGATTTACTTCCCTTAAAGTCATTTAAAAATTAACCATAAGAATTTGTTGTTATACAGGAAGAGAATTTATTTAAGGCAACATTTTTAGATTCCTTTACATTATACCTTCGGAAGTAAGGAGGGTGTTTATTATGAAATACCTTGAAGGGTCTTTCTGTTAGTAAGTCTTGCTCAGATTGTATGGTACTTGTGCCCAGAGCCACACATCTTATATGTGGGTCAGGGACATTATAATGACAGTAAGCCATTACCTGTTTTGATAACCTTGAAAGGGTTTCCCTTTCAAAGGACGAATACCGTGTCTCATTCCACGGGATCTCCTCACCGCCCTGGGCCTTGTCTCCTCCTAGGTGATCCTCCCACAGTACACCACCCCAAGGTCAGGATCAGGAAGCGTCGGCCTTTCCTTGGCCACATGGGAGGAGACTTAAGGCAGAGTTTCAGTGAAGGGTCCGTAGGATTCATCAAAGTAGCCATTCTGCTTCTGGTCTGATGCCGACTGAGAAGTAACAGACTCTGCGTGCAGAGGACAGCTGAGGATGAAGGAAGTAACAGGAGTGTCTCCCCTGAATTGACCTGCCTCTAAAGTTCCAGAAAGTGCATTCTAAGGAGTTGCTAACCTCCAAGGTGCATTCGGTAGGGGCCCACAGAGGAAGAGCTCAGTGCCGGAGCTCAAATTCGGATCTGGACACATGTAAGGTCTTTGTTCACATACATGGCCTTAACTTTTGTTTGCCACAGTATGCAGCTGCACAGTTTTGATGTTTCTGACTGGTGTGACCTTTTTACTTCCTTGCGGCCGCATGCCCAGTTTCCTTTCTTAACCCTTCCTACAGGGATTCAAAAAATAGTTATGTTGGTATTTCTAGAGTCTGAGCTGGCTGTGTGGGAGACTGACAGGACGGCAGAAACTACAACTTCCATCTTTCATCCAAGAAAATTGAGAAAAGTGTTTACTCTAAAAATTGCTGCATTGCTGCATTCCTTATTCTCAACCCAAAGACTAAAATACATTTAAATGTCTGCTGTTTCATGCGTGATTAGATTACTATGTTGATCCTAGAATATACTGTTCCCTGGCACTGTCCCTTTACATAGAGGTGAAGGCCCAATTTTTTTAAAGATAACAGCTTCTGATTAGACCCATCTCAGATGTCACACCCTTGTAAAAGTCGTGCCACACTTCTGTCCTTTAATGGTGCCGAAATAGCATTACAAAACTGCACCTGGAGTAGCAAAAGAGTTTGTCACCCAACAAATGTTCACTTCATTTGAATAGCCTTTTTCATCAAGGCAATGGTCGAAGTGTGTCAAAAGAAGTACTGGAAATATGTTCTGTGCTGGCCTGCCTCTGCTCCCCATTTTCACACCACAACACTCCCTCCCACGTGCAATAGAAATCCCGTGAACAAACCCACCTGCTGTTTAAGGGAATGTTCAGTGCATTACACATAAGTGCAAGTTTCAACTTCTTCCTACACGTCTAAAAAAACATTCTGGAGTGGTTTCCTATTAAAATAAAAGTATAGGAACAGTAAAACTTAATTAGCAAAAAGTGGAGTAGCTTCGCTCCCAACTGCTCATGTCCACTTCGACCTTTGGCTGATGGCGATATTTTGATACGTTTTGCAGTATGTAATTTCTTGAGGAAGCTGAGACTGCAGATAATCAAACAGAATGCATGGGTAAACAAAAGTTGAGGAAAGTCAATAGTTTGGACTTTACTTAGGGAAATTGGGTATGTGTTGACACAATAGTGGCATGGTGATTGGCAAAGACATTTATTCCGGCAAAAATAAAGAGGAAACCTAACTCTCCCCAACTCTAAGAGGGGTTTCCCTGCCTCTAATACAGAACTAATGAGTCGGTCAGAATGTCCAAGTAAATAAGAAGTGTCCACCATTGTGTCGAAATGCCTACTTCTATCCCCTAAAAGGGTAGTGGGTCTTCTTGGTCTAGAAGTATGACTCCCTTCTTCTGGACGATGAGCCACAGTTCCAATCATAGGGAGGATTTCACCTGTGAGAAGGGTTCCCTTCGCCGGGTCTCAGTTCTTTTCTGAGGAAACAATGTTCCAGCTTGTAGGTTCTTAAGAGTTCAGTTCCAATGCAAAATACAAAGTCCCAATTTAAACATTATTCCTATTTGAACATTGCTGTACTTCACTATCGGGGTCCTGGAGAATGCCTACCGTCTCTGGGTGTATGGTTCTCAAGGTCCTCACAGAGCCCAGGGAATGACTCCCTTCCGCTGGCCTTCTTTTGAGTGGTTTCATGATACCCAATCTTCTGGGAAGACAGCAGGAGGTATTGTCCCCTTCTCCTGAGATCTGCTTGCTTTCAAGTTCACAGGGGCTAGGCGGAATAACTCCTTTCCCCCAAGCCCTTCTCCGACATTCACAATTCACAGTTCATACATAATCTTCAGGGAGGAATACGTCCCTTCCCCTGGCCTGTTTTAAATTTCAAAAGTTCTTATTTCACATGAGTTCCAATCTTATGTATGCGAGTCCCAGACCTGTGTGTTCCTCCTGACTGCGTGCAGCAGTCCTGGTTAACTATCCTACCAGGTAATGTGACTATGAAGATGACTGGGGTTGATCATAATAAGAGGATGCGATTCCAGACTAGTGGGATTCTTCCCTTTTGGTGCTGCAGACCTGGTTTACTATCCTGCCAGGTACTGTAACTATGGATATGACATAGGTTACTCTTCATAGAAGGATTCTCTCTCCTGGGCGTTGCAGTTCCTTTTTGGAAGGGCCCTTAGCTTGTACCCCAGGGGTTTCCATTAGGCCCTAATATTGGAGCGCCAGCATCTGCCAGCCCATCTGGTAGCCCTTATACCTTTAGGCTCTCTACCGTCTTGACCCGGTCGGTCTCTGTGTTCTCCGTCTTCAGCTTCAGGCTTCTCTAGGAATTCTCTGTTCTTCCAGTGTGCAGCAGCATCTGCGCAGCACTTGACAGATTCCCAGCGGGTGTACATTCCTGTAACCACGCTGTCCTTCTGCTTGGCTGGTGAGGGCACCCACAGCTCTGCTTCAACGGATGGTCCATCCACGTCGGACCAGGTCAGAGCCTCTCTGCTGGTAAGCTCTTCTGCAACTGCTCGAGTTCATTGATGAGCCGATTGTTCCCCATGCTCCGGTTCCTCCAGGGAGGGCCTCTCTCTCCTTCCTGGTTTCCCACTTCAGCTTTGAATGAGTCTTGCCTAATTATATATTTGGGAAAAAATTAGACGGTTCCTTCAGGTTCTCATGAGTGTTCTCTATGCTGCCGCACTTCTTTGTCATCACAGTACTGATATTTAGGTCTTCTAATAAGTCAATTGGTCCCTCCCTCGTCTCAGTACTTAAAGAATACATGCTCCTTGAGGAGTCCACACTTTTCCTTGTTCCAGTACTTCTTATATTGGTGCATGGCAGAAACATGAAGTGCTGGCAAAGTGGGAGCAGTCTTTGCAGTGTGAGCTGTGCTGACAGTGCGGATAGAAAGCAGCATGAAGAAGTGGATTTGTTACGGAAGGTAAATCCTCTGGTGACTTTCTTAGGCAATTGAAGCTGAGAACATAGAGCCATCCTGCACTTTTCCCAGGAGGAAGGAGGATATATCCCACCCCCTGCGAACTGGGTGAAAAATGGTGGCATGGAGCAGTCTCTGCAGTCCTTGCCAGCTCTGAACAGCGGAAGCTGGAGAGCTTTATCACTGATTCGAGCCATGAGCTGTCCAGTAGTAGGACTGATGATCTGCATTTTGAAGCCAGCCAGTAGGGTGCAAACATTGCAGACAAACTTCTTTCAGGGCTACAAAAACTCGGCCAAAGGCAGTGGAGCCTCTTTGGTTGTATGTTATCGCGTCTGCAACCGCGATAAGGAGTAACATTATCTTGAGCCGCCAGTGGATCTGACAAGAGTCACAAGTGTCACGGGTTTCGAGCTACCAAGGCTAAAACTGTGGCAGCAGACCAGTGAAAGATGGCGCTGGGTGTGGCAAACATGTGAGTAAACATTAAACTTGTTTGCTGCCCTAATGCAATAAGTGATCTTTTGGTTTTATACTCTAATTTCCAGCCTCATGCCATACGACTGAAATTAACATGTATGACCTGAGAACTCGCACTGTTATCCTTTGCCCTTCCACATCCTCACGTGTATGGAAATCATCATCTAAAAAAAGCTCCTGCCCGCGTCCAGATCAGTACAATTTCTCTTGCTTTGATAAAAGTGTACTGCATAACTTCAGCAGTGACCATGGCTGTGGTCACTGGAAGAAACGAAAGCAAATATTTCAATGCTGTGCCGGATGTAATGCTGGTGGTTCAGCATCAATCTACTAACTGTTTTCCAAATAAAGACCTAAGTGGGGCAAGTTGTACAACAATACTTCATAAACATCTTGCTGAGTCCTCTTTATCACCGTTATCTCCGGCATTGAAACAAGTCCGATTTCATGCATTTTTTTAATGCTTCAACCTCCAAACTGACTCTGAAGTTGTCAGGATTACCTAAATCAGCCCCACCTGTCACCTCTGTCAACTAGACTGTGTACACAGTCTTCTACTTTGGCAAGCCACAGTGCCAATCTCTTAGCTTGCAGGGGGGGCCACAGGACGGTCAATGCACTGAGCCACTCACAACCTCATAGCGAAGTAGGTCTGCGGTGGGGATGCATCTCTGGGCCCTGAACAGGCAGAACATTGGCCAAAACAGGGATCTGCAAATGACTCTTTTTGGTCCTTCTGACTGAAAGCAGGGTCATTTTGAAGGAAATAACTGATTTAGAGTTGGCATCTTGCTGTAGTGATGACAGAGCTTGGCAACAGGGCTCTGTGTTTGACCCTACTCTCTGAAGCTGTGAGGAATCTGCTAAAGTTAAGGACTAATGGCGGAGGAAAAACTTAGTCTACGTTTCTGCAACTGGCTTTGGCAAATATGTATCCTCCTCAATCAATACGAAGGGTGGACGATCTGAGTGTGTGTGAGGCATCTACTTCTAAGAGTAAGATTGCCCGGGATGATCTGTTGGAGGTTAGAAGAGAGAGCCAGGAAAGATGAAGTGAAAGTCAGCCCACCATGCCATGCTCTAGTGAGAATCGACTCTCTGTAACTGTGAACGAGCTAGGGTTGTTTACTAATGTTATCGCCGCTCTACTCCCTGTGCTGCCACCTTCCTTAAAAGGAGATGTAAATCAAATGGAACATGATACTGTCATGCAATGTGTTGAGAATGGTTATATAAACAGAGGTCTAGCTGGGCAATTTAAGATCTGCCCGGGCATTAACAAAGAACTAAAGGCATTGTATAACCAGCAAGAATTGGTTTCTGTGGCAACTCGATCTAATGCACATATGCTGTCTATTTTAAATCTTTTGTGGAGGGGCTTTTAAAGGGCTTGTATTGTAAACAGTTGCTGAATTCGGAGATCGACAAAGAGGAAATGGAAGTGAGTGATGTACGGGGGTTGGCCTCAGGAGTGAAGACTAGCAACCAGAATCAAGATGAAAGTGTGGGGCTGGTGTAATTTCTTTTTAGCATTCTCAGTGAGTGGTTGTGGAAGCCACATCAGCGGTTGACCCTGGTATTCTTCAGCTAGTTGAGGAATAAATGGTTGAGGGTGGAGGTGGTGGTGAGATTGTGTGCCGGGATGGTTCAGCTGATGTCACAAGGTGTGTCTGGGAACATAGGCAAAGTTTGAAAAAAAAGGAAAAAAACGACTTGAGCAAGTGGTAGTGCCACACAATGTGAAAAAATCAACAATAGGAAATGCATACAGAAAAATGCAGGCAGAGGCTCAAGGAAGTTACAGCACACTTTAACTATTCCTCAAACGCGTTATCATCCCCACCATACCAGTTTTCATCAAAATAAACCCTTCCATCAGAAAGGTGGCAATGGGTAGTTGGGCCCACAACCAACTGTACTAGATGGGTCGAAGAATATCAACCCTTCTAGTTTGGCACGTTCTAATCAAGGTTTTAATGCCATTTCCAACTTAGACAGTGAAACAGCAGGGCAGCCCAACTCGGTAACTCCTAAGGATCTTACTGAGAGTAGTGTAAGTGGTGTTCATGCTAACGTGCTCCGGGGGTTATTCCTGACCAGGCATGGTGGCTTGGCAGCCTAGTGGGGTGGGTCTGCTTACAAAATGTACGGGGGCCAGTGGAGTAGTTGGTTTTTTGATGATGGATGCAAAGAGAAAACAAATTGTAGAAAAGGGGGAGGACTGAGGTACAGATTTTTGCTAGGATTGAGACTGCTAATTTATCACTTGTCTTGGAATGGGCTTTAGAGGATTGTGTCCAACTTACACTAAATAGATCATGTGTTTTGAAGTCATTAAGGAAGGTTCCGTCCTTGTGGCATCTTACTTCGGCCGACATCAACCAGGTGGAATTTTGGAACAACTTAAAACTGGATAAGGTCATACTTCACTTTAGCTCCTGGTTAGTTATGGAACCGGTTTCATTAGCTTCTGTGCAATTGAAGGTGTGTGGGTTTTCTGTTGCCCCCCACGAGGTGTGTGAACTAACTCCAAACCTTCATGCTGAGATACAAACGTGCATGAATGAAGAAAATTCTGCTCACTACCCTCCTCTTTTATCGCTTACATGATCTACTGATGGTTTAGAGAGAAGACAAACTATTAATAATCTAAAAGATAATGTCGAATCCAAAAATGGTACAGACTGGAGCTGGGTGGTGGCTTGCTTGAATGCTCGCAAGCAGTAGCTGCCAGTCTTGCAAGCAGTAGCTGCCAGTCTTCTCTGTTGAACCTTCTTCTAGAACTCTTAATTTAATTTTCTAGGGGATCTGCTCATTTGTTGTGTGCCCCGAATTCTGTAGTTTTTGGGGACCACATGTTTTGCATTTAATATTCATGGTTGTTGAATTCCCCTATTATGGACGGGAATGATTGTCTGCTCAACCAGGCCTACAAAGGCGAAAGAGGGAGACCTGCCTCTGGGTTGCTTATTGGTATGCGTAAAGACATCTCTGTCTCAGCTTCAAACTTTGCAATGCCCAAATCTTTTGTGCAGGCTGTGAAGTTGATAGCGGACAGGAAAGTGTACCCGGAAATGAGCTTCACTCTTATTTTAAATCTCTATTGGAACCCGAGAGTAATCAACCAAAGTGTATTCAACCTGGGCAATTGAGCACTGGTAAACACAATTTAGATCTTAAGGTGCGTGGTAACGCATAGATGAAATTTATGATTTGGGGAAGGAGTATTCTGAATGGAATGGTTCTGGGGGGCACCACAGCAAATTGTTCTTGGCATAGAGGAGAGTTAAGGAGTATCATTGACTACTATTTTGTTTCTGGAGAGATTTTCCAGAACATGTCTAATATGCTGGTAGTAGGGACAATTCAGAGCGACCACAATGTATTATTATTCAAGTGGAGTGCAGAGAAAGCCGCATTGGAGGTTAATAGTGGGAAAAAAAGGGTAGCCTGGAATGGTGCCAGCATGCAGAGATTTTATTACACGTCAATGAACTCTTCAAGCTGGGCAAATTTAAAGCTAATCTGGCTGTGGTACCGTACCAGGTTATTCTGCACCCGGTTTACACACCTAGGCCTCGCCAACAACTAAGAGATAGGCTGATTAGGAAGTATGCCTATGACCCTGAGGTTCAACAAGAAAAGAGGGAGATGAGGAGTCAACTACGTAAGAAAAAGGGGCTTGATGGGCAAGAGCGAAGGAATATAAAACTTGTGTATGGTGTAAGGGAGGCATGGCATCACAAGATGACACTGACACAAAAGGTACAGTTTGTAAAACCTTTATTGAAGTTTCAATGGGGTTGGAGAAATTCCTAATTTGCCCTGTAGCTAAAATGGGAGTAGTCTCGACCATCAAATAATAAATAACACAGTCCTATTTGTATCGATCAAAACAAAATTGCTTACACTAACACAAACCTAATGCCTGCCCTATATCCTGTACAAAAAGTGTGAAAAGGAGAATATGTATGCAAAGGAAAGTCAATGTTCAAATATAAAGAATAGGAGTGGCTGAGTCAGCTCTCCTCCCCACAGTGTAGAGAACTAGAGGGATGCCCCTGAGTGGGAGGACTAAGGGCTAAACAAGGCTAAGGAAATGAAAGATGTCCCGCCACTTGCAAATTTGACATACTATAAATCATGTATGAAACAATTCATCATAAGGGTGGCTGAAATGAGTCATCCCCACGATAACCCTACAACAATGATGGATACTACGTATACAAGTAGAAGTACATCTGTTGCACCAAAAGCTCATGCAATTAGACCTTTTTAAAGTTGGTCAAGCCACTTTCACTGGTGTTTACCATGTACTACTCCATTGGTAAATTAAACCGCACATACATCTATTTGCACTTCAGTGCTGGTACATAATTTCTCGCTGGATTGGTCTTTTTTGATCTGCAGAAAAACATGACACACATACAAATTCATTCATGTTATTGATGAGTTGCACTATGTTTAAAACTCTAAATTCTGTGTTATAATAACTGGTTTACAGCAAAAAATGATGTACCAGCACTGAAGTGCAAATAGATGTATGTGAGGTTTAATTTATTGTTACCTGTGTTTGTATCACAATTATACGGTTTGTCTGAAATGCACAATTATGTTTTAGAAAATAATGGTTAAAAAATTCTGAAAAAATGTTAACAGCTGTATGAGAAAAAAATAGCTTAGATGAATGCAAGTAAGTAATCCCAAACATTCCAAGATTCCCACACTAGATTGGATTGCAGACTTGAACTGCCACACATCTATTCTCAACAAAATCCCCTGTCCAGGGTCTGACCGTCACATTGTGTCCTTTACCATGCAGCCCTCCAAGTACACAACCCGTGTCGCTGAGGCCACGTTGCCTGCTCTCATCTGCAGTGCCCGTTAACTCACCAAGGACAGCCTTCAAATCTTGTTACTTGCACTCCAGTTGCAGCACCTCCACACCAATGAACCCACCCTACTTGCATATCTAAATATGTGACACTAACATTAGCTGTAAACACTGTCGCCCCACTCATACCACGAAAAGCCAAAATGGCCAGGCACGACAACTGCTGGTTTCCTCCTGAGCATTTAGAAAAAATGCCTCACTGAAGCCAGATGGAAAGAATCTCCCACTAACGCACACAAGCTTCTCTTCACTGCAGAAGCCAGACTTTATAGACAAACCATCACCTTGGCCAAATCTGCCTCCTACAATGTAAGAATTGCTAGGGCCAATTGCAACACACGTGAGACTTTCACTATCCTGAAGAAATTAGAATCCCCTGCCAACTCTCCAACCACCATTTCCAAAAATGAGCTATGGTGCACCAAAATCCAAAAGGCCATTCTGGATAATATGGACACCCTACAGAAAAAGATTCACATTAAGCAACCTCTTCTTAGCTTACCTCCTCCCACATACACACCAGCACACCCGGCAGACACCCCTAGCCTAGTCCCTGTGTTCCACTTCTGTAATCGATACAACTGCCACCCTAAAAAGGCTAAAACCATCCAGGTGCAAAGGTGACATCTGCCGTACCAGTATTATTAAAGACTGCTCTGAAGCACTGATCTCCAGATCGTATGCCACCACCTCTACACAGCTGCTAATTTCTCACCTGTAGCTACTAATTGGCTAGCATCCTTCCTAGAGGGCAAATGCATGAGAGTCTGTGCTGTGCAGAAAAAGTCAGTGCCCCCCCATCCCACATTCCCTGTGGAGTGCTACAAGGTTCATGTGTTTCACCTACCCTCTATAATATTGTTATCCAGTCAACATAGCTAGATAGAGTGGTACTTTTCAGAGTGGACCATAATACGGAAAAACACTGCAAACACCAATTAAATAAATAAAGGGTAGTGGGGTAAAGGGCTTGAAAGCGGTTGGGGCGGCGTTATAAGGGTAAAAAACAGGTGGCTTGTGGGGGGCACCTCCCCAAATAAAAAAAATAAAAAATGTCTGCAATGAAATGTATCACTCTGCAAATTGTGGTTGGAAAAATCACATATAACCTATAATATATTTATCAGACCCTTATTTGACTTGTTGGACTCCATCAGCATATCATACACCATATCATCAACTATGCTGATGACACCCAAATCCTCCTCCCCCTGTCTGGTATCTACTTTGATGGCACATGCTCAGTAAACAACGTTTACACCACAATCCAAGCATGGAAGGCTAATCACCGCCTCTGCCTAAACAATGTAAAACAGCGACTCTCTTGGTTGCCCCGCGGCAGTGATTAAGAAACTTGGCACACAATATGAAGTCTTCCAGATCAACAGCAACACAATCCCGTCTTCCCCTCAGTAAAGACGATTGGAGTGTATCTGGATGCCATGCTTTCACTCACGTGCCATGTGAACGCCATTGCGTCCTCTGCTGCATATTCATCCAACTTGATCAATGCATCCATACCCATAACGCCATCAGAGCTGCTCTTAAAATTCCCAAACGCGAGCACATCACAGCTGCAAGAAAGACGGCCCATTGTCTATTGATTCGTGAACGCATCATCTTCAAGTCCCTGTCGATCACACATTGATGCCTCTCCAACACAGATGTCTCCTACTAATCACAGAAAATCAGCAGAGCCCACACAGATAGACCCACGAGAGTGGCCTACACCAACAGACAGCTACAACCAAAATGTAAAACAAACAAATGCTGGTGGGGCAGCTAGACCATTGAACTCGCTCCCACACAACATTTGAGCTGAGCAATCATACTGGGCATTCAGACAAAGGGCTTCATCACGAGTCTGGCGGTAGTGCTATTACCGCTGTATTTCAGGGTCCGCCAGATCATGGCCTTGGCGGATTTCCCCCCAGCTCAGAGGTGGGGGAAATCCGCGGCAAAAGTGCCGATTTTCGACGCTATTACCGCCAGCAGGAAATCCGCCGGCGGTAATAGCACAAATTTTCCCCCTTGGGCCCAATGGGGAATGAGGAATTCCCGAATGGGCGCAATGGGCACTAACCGTTCCGCCAAACCTGTGATCCGGGGGGTTTGGCGGTAGGGCTATTAGCGCCGGCGCTTATAGCGCCGGCGTTACCGCCCAACTCGTGATGAGGCCCAAAGTCTGAAAACCTGGCTGTTCACATAACTGTAAATCTGATTCACCACTCCGCCTCAGTTAACGCCAGACTCGTATTACCATTCCGCCTCCGTGACTCCTGGAAATACCAGGGCATTACGACCCTGGTGTCTCGGGAATTCCGGAGGCGAAATTCGGTAAATCCCCATTCCATTGAGTCCCATAGGACACAATGGCAATGGGGAAGTGGAAACACCGGCACCATCTCGTGATGGTGCTGGTGTTTCCACGTCTGCCTGCAGGAGGGCGGTGTTAAACCCGCCAGGTCAGACCTGGCGGGAAGATCACCTCCCGCCTGCAGGACTCGGGATCGGGTGGTCCGGAATTAACAGTGGCGGCGGGGTTTACCGCCACTGTTAATTCCGGACCGCCCGACCTGTAATGAGGCCCATTGTGTTCTCTACGATGCGTGCATTTGTAACTGGTACCGCAACAGTGCCTTGATGCCTCAGGGCTTAGCGTGCTTTACAAATGTAAAAAAAAAAAAAAAAAAATACTCATGATTCTAGTGCCATTGAGACCAGTCATGGCCTTAAGCAAGGCTGATTCATGGCTTCAGCACAAATACAAGGCTCTGGAAATGTACGCTGGTCGGAATAAACTAATAATTAACACACCAAAATCAAAGGTCCTCCTTCTGAGGCCGGGAATGAAGCAAAAGTACAAGAATTTTTGTTGATCTCTGGGAGGGGATGTTTTGGAGAAAGCACCCACTTTTTTAAATTGGGGATTCGTTTATTTGAGCTCCAAAACAAAACTGAGTTCCAGAGCCACTATTATTCTAAAATGCTAATGCAGGCCGCACAAGCTTCCGTATTGAACCGTAGGTCTGGTCATTACTCTTTGATACCAGTTCTTGATTTTTATAAAATAAAGGTGCTGCCAAAAATAACATATGGGGTGAACATTTGGGGCTTCTGATTCAATTGGACTGTGATGTGCTGGAAGGGTCATACTGGCATAAGGTTTTGAAGTTACCTAACGGTGTACCAGTGGCAGTCATTTGTTACATATTGCGCCTATCAAATTTAAAGGATATTTCCGGGACTTTTTTTTTATTGTCCCTACGGTTCGGCCATGTGTTTTTAAGCATAACTCGGTAGATCGTAGAAAACTTTCCTATGGACCTTACCCGACTTTTCGTCCATTAACGCACTCGAAATCAGCCGCCATTTTCTGATAATCCTATCGTTTCCCCCCATCGACCTGGCTCACCTGCTTTTGCGGCACTAAATCAAATCCCCCGCCCCTGAGCCTGACATCAGCAGACGCGTACCGCCCATTTCCCAACGCCAAAGCACGTTTCGTGTCAACAATCGCTGCGCCTCAGCTAATGAAGTGTCGCCATGGAAATGGCAGGACGCCTCTTTCCTCAATAAGTATAAACACACCGTTTCACACCACACAGCAGCAGATTTTCTATTCCATTCCTCTCTCTGTGTTACTTTGAGTATTCTGTGACTCGTTTCTGTGCTCTGGTCAGCTACATTCGCCGCTTCTAGGCCTTGTGAACACCTGTACCATCTCTGTAAATTATTTTACTTTCTTTACCACACAATGGCTACAATAATGCCGTATATGTACGAGCCCGAGTACACCGAGGAAGAACTACTGGAAAGGCAAGCACGCGAAAACGATGGGGATTCGGACGGCAGTTGGGAGGACCAGTCAACGGATGAAGAGCCTGGACCATGTCGCATGGACGGCGTCTCCACCTGGTGCACGTGCAATCGGTGCGAGCTAATGCCAACTGAGGAGGAGAACTGCTGCTGCCGTGAAAATTCCGGGTGCTTGGCCTACATTTCGGAAGGCGAGCCAAGTCCGCAATGCATCACCGAGCTGCCAGAGTTCAGGGAAGCCTGCCTCTCACGGACCGTGTTGAGGATGATGATGGTGCTTATGCACGAACTTCGCGGCACTGTTCGTCCGCGTAATCCGAGTAACGAGTAAGTATACTCTGGTTGTGATGTCAGTGATGCCACTACTATTTCATGGTCGTCTCCCACATATAAAATTACATCTACATATCATTCGAACGCATGTAAATTGGTTCCATATTGTGCATTTTCTAGATAGAATTTTTTTCAAAGCAGAATGACATTTTCTTACCTGAATCGACAGTGATAAGAAAGTTTTGTCATTTTAATACAGTTTGCATCTTTCATTTTCACAGGTGGTACAGGCTGGTGGCCTATCGTTGCTTCACTTGGTGGCTTCACGGGAGGCTCGGACACCGCGTTCGGAGAGTAATACCTGCCTGTGCGGTACTTGCCATTAGACAACATTTCCCCAGCGACAGTGGACAATACCGCGGATTTTCCCTAGATGTGCTACAACCGGAACTTTACAATGTGTAATGTTTATTATTTATGTTCAATTGAAATTAAGATCTAAAATAAAACCCAACATATATTTTAACAATGGTTGTTTTGATTTTTTAAATGAATCTAGTGTGTCTCCATTGAATATTCTTCCTGTGCCTTGTCTTGTCACACCACATGTCTCCGTCCAGCATCCTCCCTCACGCTGGCAACCCACCTTCAATCCACATAACCGTTGAACCCATATGCAGCAGACATACATATGTTATTTCGCGGGTTGGCATCAAGCCTCCCGGCCTTGCCTCCTCCCCCAAAAATACTTACCACACCACTTTGTTCAATCGTTGGCAATAAAAGGCCGTTGGATTTTATTGATACAAAACATGGTTATAGGTAAATAATCAATATGGTTGATCATAATAAATCATCCTTTTGGGCATCGGGTACAGAGATGACCCCCTCTGGCCCGTGCCGCCTTGCCACCACAGGCCAGCCTGCTGCTGACTAACTGCCTAGGCATCCAGGGTCTCCAGGGTGAACTGCACCCATATATTCTCCTGGGAGGGTGAGGTATTTATAAACTCACCCCCTGCCTTCCATGTACTAGATCCTGCAGCCTGCCTCTTACAAGCAGTTAGATGGCCTCTCCTTGGTGAGGCCCTGCGGCAAACGAGTCTTGTCTGCACGACCACCGCCCCAATCCACCCCCCGCCCTATTAAAGGCAGTTCGCACCGGGGTACTTGCGCTGGCAAGTGGAGCTGTCAGGGAGCGATAAAGGCCAAGAGGTGCCAAAGACCATGTACACTTCAAAGTGGTCTATAGAGCATGGGTTGTTGTTCCCATGTCTACCTCCAGACCCCGTGTCTCCTGCCAAGCATAATGCCACGACATATACACGTCATTCATTCACAAACCCCTGTTTCGAATTCTTTATAACCCACTTCATATTTCTAATGAGAACTTCTTTGCGCTTTGCTAGTCAACCCGTGAAGGTGCTGGTTATCTGCTCTTCGTCTCTGTGAACTTCCGTGACCACTTCGAGGAAACTCGTCAGTTTGCAACCTGTGAACTGCTCCCTGTTCTACGACAAGAAACTACTCTGATCCCTGCATCTAACTGTTTGTTCGTCAAGGTAAGGCCATGTACCATAATCATTTTGCGTCCAATTTCTTTTCGTTCAAGACAGTACATGCAAGGAACTAGTCACATGTTCTGAGTTTAGTGAAATTATTTTAGTTCCAAGAACCAAAAAGAACCTTGCATTGAACCTTTAATGTGTCATTTAATTTTTTAACACATTGGTATTCATAGAGAATTGTTGATCTTTACTTTTCAGAACTTTCCACAATGCCTGCCTGTTCCATTGCCGGTTGCCCTTCGAAGACCCATAATAAATCTGAAGGTATTATAATGCATGTTTTCCCTAAGACAATAGATCAGATAAGAGAATGGGACCGATATTGCGGATATCCACCGTCTGAGCTTGAAAGTAGAGTCCTAGAAGTCTTTGCGGACAAGAGGGGTGATCGATACCGCATCTGCAGCAGGCACTTTAGCTCAGACATGTACTCCACATCATTGCTAATAAAGAAGAACACACCGCGAGCGAGGCGAAAATTGCTCTCAACCGCTATTCCCACTCTATTCGTCCACATCCCTCCACTGGTGAGTCAAGTTTATGTATTTATCTCTCGGCCTTGCGGTAGTGTGTAGCATTAGCTAACAATAATTTCCCCATTTATGTATCCACTCAATATGAAGGCGGAAGATTCTCCATCCGTGTCGTTATTGCAGTCATCAGCCACTTCAAGCGCCTATCGGGTAATCTTACTTGGCTATTCTGCCACTGACTTGTTTTAGGCATGTAAATCAATAGTTTTAATTTATCGTGTAATTATTTTACCTAATGGTACACCCTTGTACTCGTCCTCTAGTCTTTGTTTTCAGTTATAATTATTGTTATCCAAAATAATGCAAGTACTGTCTTTCAGGGAGATGCTGAGGAGTCCAACATATTGACGACAACCGTTGATGTCACTCAGATGCTCGAGGTACGTTTCCGGACAGTTCCATCGATGGAGATCATCAGATCTTGCATTCTTGTAGCGTGATTGTTACACACAATGTTTCTTTCGTTTTTAGCCATTGATATGTCCTTCTGTCGTCGCCCTCCTATGTGTCTTCTTTTTTCAATATTGTGTTCATTACTAATGAAAGTCCTATGTTTCAGGGAGTCGATGGAGCATTAGTCCAAGAAGAAGGGGGAGCATGCAGTTACGGGTCGGCGCAACAGCTTGCAGAAGTGTGCACCGCAGTTACATCGTCCCTTGATGTTCTTATGCATTTCGAGGTATGGATACTGACAGTTCGATCAAGCGAAATCATATGACGTGATTACATCCGCTATACTTCCTTCTTTATTAACGCAAGTACTATGTTTCAGGGAGATGACGGAGCTTCTTCTACAAGAACATCACCCCTAGTAGTTGATGCAGATCTCTGGGTGGTGACACTTCCAACGATCGAGCAAATCGAATCATATTTACATATCCATTATTTATTTTAGACAACTGATCGTTTGTGCAGGTCTATTTAGATGAGCCGTTGACGCCTGCACAAAGTTTATGTTCTTTTTAACAAAATAGAAAACTATACTAATGCAATTACTGTGTTTCAGGGAGTTACTGAAGCATCATCTTCAATAATATCATCAATGGAAGTCTATCAGGAGCCCGAGGTATGGATCTTGACAGTTCCATCTAACTAGATCAACAATGCGTGAATAATTGTCGTTTGAATGTTCTACACAAAGCGTTCATTCGTGTTTTGCTATTGAGATGTACGTGGGTATTGGTCCCCAAGTACATTTTTGTGTTTTCAATATTATTATACATACTAATGAAAGTTCTATGTTTCAGGGAGTCGATGGAGCGTCAGTGCGTGATGGATGTGCTTATCATGAAAATATAGTCGTTGCAGCGCAAGAGGAAGTGGAGACATGCACACACGAGTCGGAGCAACAGCGTCCGGATGTTGAAGTTCGAGGCAAGAAAGTTTCAAAGAAAAGAAAGCAAAAGAAGGTTAGTGTCCTGGTCACTATATTATGTTGTTTTTCACTGTTAATAGTTCTATACTGTAAGTTGTGTTTAAACTGAACATCCCTTTTCAAATCTGTCCTCTAGTTGCGAGTGGGTGTACGAACTAGATCTACACAGACAGTGAAGCGAACGAGAGATGTTGCTTGTCAAACCTTTTGGCAGGGACTTGAGACTGGAGATGCATCGTGCCAATGGGAAGAATATGAAGTGATTGACAACGGAGTTATACCACCACAAGCCATTGATAGTGAATGTCCTCCTGGTAGTTCGGATGCAGTCGGAGATCAATTCACAGAATCCACACCCGCAAAAACTAAGACCGCGAGAAAGTTGAAGAAATTGTTTTATTCACCCATCGCCGGAGAAGGAACAGATGATGCAATGGAAGAGAATGAAGTGGACGACAATGGAACACCATCAATATCACTGAACATAGCGGAAGACGATATCAGAGATTCTACCTTTCATGTGAGTGACATGTCCTCAACGTTACAGGCCGAACCAGCTGGGAAGCAGAGTGACAGTATAAGGAAAGAGGCCAAATTCATTGTATTCGATAGTTGTTTGATTGATATTATTATTCGGATGAAATGTGGGCATTCGGTTGGTGGGGAAGTACGTGGGGAGCCATTGATTAATGTGACTCGTGCAATTCGAGGCACTAACCTTAAAATACATGCCACCTGTACAAAATATCATCCTTTCTCATGGTCTGCACAACCCATGCTGGGGCAACTGCCAGCAGGCAATCTACTTTGTGCAGCGGCTGCACTTTTTAGTGGTTCAAGTTTTAAAAAGTTAGAGTCTTTCTTTCAGTTTGTGGGAATCCATTTCATTGCGAAAACTCAGTTCTACAAATACCAAACCGATTATCTATTTCCAGCCATTAGCGAAGCTTGGAGAATGGAAAAAATGTCTATTGATAGTATATTCGCGGGCAAACGGTTCAGGCTAGCCGGTGATGGACAGTGCGACAGCCCAGGATTTTCAGCCAAGTACTGCACCTACCACTTTCAGGACATGGAAAGTAAGAAAATTGTGAGTTCGGTGGTTGTGCAGGTGTCACAAAGTACATCCTCAGTGGCCATGGAGAAAGTTGGCTTTGTAGCATCATTGCAAGAACTACAATCGCGGGGAATGGTGATCGACCTGATAGCCACGGACAGACACGTTTCCATTGCCAAGACAATGAGAGAAGAGTACAAAAATATAAATCACCAATTTGACGTTTGGCATCTTGCAAAAACAATCAATAAAAAAATGTCGGCTGCAGGTAAAAAAAAAGATATGCAAGGTATTTCACAGTGGTCCAAGTCAATCAGCAACCATCTTTGGTGGAGCTCAAAAACATGTGGAGGGTTGTTGGAAATTCTACTGGAAAAATGGCGGTCAGTAATGCTACACTGTAGCAACGTTCACCGCTGGAACACAAACCAACATTTCCACAATTGTGAACATGGCCATTTGTCCACAGAGGAGGCACGGAAGAAGAAGTGGTTGATTCCTTCATCACCCACTCACAAAGCCATTGAAAAGATTGTATTTGATAAAACTATAACAAGAGATTTGAGGGGACTCACGGAATTCTGCCACACAGGAGATTTGGAGGTGTTCCACAATATGTGCCTAAAGTACAGGCCAAAACGATTGCATTTTGGCATGGAGGGCATGATAAATCGGACTCTTCTAGCGGTCTTGGCACATAACCATAATGTTGGCCGTCAACAAAGTAGGACGACCGGAACTTTAGAGACGCTTCGCTACAATAAGGCCTTCACTAAAAGAAGTAAACAATGGGTGATCAAACCAGTGTTTGAGGATATGCAATATGAGTTTATTTAGAGACTTATTGTTGATGTCCTAGATAGGCACACACATGGAGTTGTGAACGAACCTGTGCAGGGGACAACTGCATTGCCACCCAACATTGCCTCTGTTCCATGTCCACCTAAAGCAGAGCTCATTGAGAAATACACATCACGGTTTAAATGATTGTAATTTGATTGTCTGTTCTCTCGAGTCTCCTCATGTCGCAGGCCCATTGAATATGTGTAGCTATGTATTGTGTAAATAAAAGTGATTGCTCAGTGTACATGCAATTCGTCTCTCCACCCTTGTTCATTTGCGCATTAAATTAAACCAAACAGTAATATAAATCATTTTTCAAAAAATATAGAATGTCTCCGTATTTATGGTTCGCTGGGGCTGCAAATGCACGCAGACAAAATGCAAAGATGGAGTGTAAATTTCAAGTCCTGTGAGATGGCCTTACACTGAATGTAGCTAACTAGGAATGTGTGCTCGTTCAAAGTGAAGGTCAGCTGCTTTGATTTTTTGCTCGGGTGCCGGAATGGCCCAAGACTCAGTATAAGGTTCTATTGTTATTTGACCTTGACAGGCCGGGACCATCCTGAAAGACTTCTTTTTGGGGGTGTGGGGCAATAACGTAAGAAACGATAATGAATATAATTTCAGAAACGAAAGCCATTTAATGTTCGTTCATTAGAAGAAATAACGTCGGCATAGAAGGAGTGGTATTTCGGGGCTGCCCTAAGCACAGACACAATGGAAAATGCAAATATAATGTAAGTAACTCTTTAGATGAGTTTATACCTCAATTTAATTAATATACAGTAGCTTTAAAGACGGGTTAAGTTGTACTTGTTCGTTCAATGTGGCATATTGTTTTGTACCGCGCACTATCTTGAGGAGAACAATCTCCTTTTACGGAAGCACCTCAAAACCTTACTCTTTGCTTCTGCTTTCTCTCTCCCTCTCCCCTGCTACAACTGGTCCACTGTCTGCGACCTCAGTCCTGGGCCCTTCCACTCTCCACCTGCACTGCCTCCCTGTCAACCCCTGCACTGGGGGACTGTCTCAGTATCCTACAGCCCCCCCTTCCCAGCACTTGTTCTGCACTTACCTTGCACTCGCCACCAGCTGGCCCTATGTATTTATTATTTTATGCTACTTACCTTGTACTCCACTTCCCCCCTCCCCTTCCCCTTCCCCTTTTACCTTCCCCCTACCCCTGCACTTGCGCGATCTGAATGACACCTGGCCTTGTAGGATCGTTGTCTGTCTTCTCCTTGTTCCACCCCCCTCCCTGCCTCGCCATGCCTTGAAACACTTGTGTATAGGCGCGTTGCAAATGCCATATTATATCATATCAGTGACGAAGTGGTCCACTGACGCTCAGGCGGCTCTGAAAAAGGCGGAGGAGAGGGGGTGGGTTACTTGAAATGACGTATAATACCCAGTTGCACTGTCCTAGCTATGAAATAATTTCCCGACCTAATATATAAAATGAATAATTTTAATAAAGATCTGATGGTGAGACTAATTTCATTTTTTATGTTTTCAAAACAGGTACATCCTTCATTATTGTATGTGTCACGAGTACCAGACACCGGCGGATGGGTTTTTCAACCGCCAGTTGCTTCTCCGCGTGAACAACATTACCACCCTGACCATTTTATGGGACGATCGCCAAGTACAAGTATGCCCTTACGCGGTACTAACAGCTAGATGCAACATACAGACCGTTGTGGTGGCCTAGTGCCTCGTTGTTGGAACAGCCATGCGATTATCAGTGCGACCGAAGAGCTTATTTTATCGTAAACCAACACCCTGTGTACTGCACACGAACATCGCTTGCCTCAAGACGAACTATTTTGGATCGAGAGCAAAGAAAAATGCAAATCGCTGAATATTCTCTAAACATTTGATGTCCAATAAATGTACTTTGCCAAATGTACAATCTTGCCGTTTGCTTTTAAACCACAGTTTCATATTCCGAATTGTGGCGCTGTATTGTGAGATGATCTAAGACCCTGTGTACAGCAAAGGAACATCGCGTGCCTCAAAACGAACTTTTTGGAACGTGAGCAAATAAAAATGAAAATCGCTGAATATTCTCTAAACATTTGATGTCAAATAAATGTACTTTACCAAATTTACAATCTTGCGGTTTGATTTAAAAGTACAGTTTCATATTCCCAATTGTGGCGCGCTGTGTTGTGAGCTGATCTGTGTTGATTTCCGGGTTCTGTGTGGAGTCGCGTAGAAGACGCCTGGGCGCGTTTGCCTACGCAGCACAGTCACGTCACGGATAGAGGCGGGGAATATGAATGTTTTGATAAAGTCTGTTTCAGGGGCGGGGGATTTGATTTAGTGCCGCAAAAGCAGGTGAGCCAGGTCGATGGGGGGAAATGATAGGATTATCAGAAAATGGAAGCTGATTTCGAGTGCGTTAATGGACGAAAAGTCGGGTAAGGTCCATAGGAAAGTTTTCTACGATCTACCGAGTTATGCTTAAAAACACATGGCCGAACCGTAGGGACAATAAAAAAAAAGTCCCGGAACTATCCTTTAACATAATGTGGTAACATCTCTCTCTGTTGAGTAAGGTATGTTGTGCTGAGGAGGGCTCGATTTGGTGGGAACTGAAGCTCTTAATCGAAAAGAAATACTGGGCATCCTTAAATGAATGGGCAAACCAATGTGATATCATTTGCAATGGCTGTTGATTCTCTAGAGAGTATGTTTTGTAGCACCCAGTAAAGCCAAGAGAAAATTGAGATAAATGGATTGGATTTATACTATTGAGAAAGTGAGAACCTACCGTTTATACGTAGGTGTGTTACTTGATGTGAGGCATGTAGGAGTTTGTCCAGCTTATTTGACCAAGTCCCCAACTAATTTCTGGCATGCCCAGATGATGTGGTTGAGGTTGAATCTATTACCCACTCACAGAACTATGGGTGCTAGAATCAAGACACCAAGAAAACAAACAACATGTAGGTTTTGCTACATGCCTGATCAGGTGGAAACCTTACGGCATATCTTAATACATTGCCAGACCTTGAACGGTAGACACTCCCACTATTTGGGTCATTTATTGCAGGAGTACAAACTTTTATCTAATGAAGTAGTGTGCCAGCTTATTATGATCTCTTATGGACGGAATCGGTGGATGGTTGCAGCACTGCATTTTTTAAAAGAAATTTTAGCTTTGTGAAGATTATGTACTAGGGGCCTCATTACGAGTTTGAACGGTAGCCGTGCCTGCATTACAGGCACGACTACCGCCGAACTCGCATCCGTCACCGTCACCCGCGAATGGGCACTTACCGGCCCATTACGAGTTGAATGGGCCGGTAAGTGCCCATTCGCGGGTGGCGGTAATGCCGTGCTCCTCATCCCTATTCTGCCCCATAGGGCAGAATGGGGATGGGAGAGGGAGCAAACAACGGGCCATTACGAGATGGCCCGTTGTTTGCTCCCTCTTCCCCTCGCGGGACCCGGTAAGCACGCCTGGTTTTCCCAGGTGTGCTTAACGTGTCCCACGAGGGGACCTCGTAATGTGGCGGAACGGGTTGAACGGCGTCGTCACCTTTTACGGCGCCGTTTAACCCGTTCCGCCAGGGTCGTAATGAGGCCCAATGTATTTTGTACTGGAATATGAGGACATTTATGGTGCTTATTTTTATTTAAATGTGTTTCTGAATCATATGGATCAGGGATTTTTTGTTTTACCACTAGGGAAAGTGTTGGTGGAGGGGGGTAGGATGGTGTGTTAGGGTAAGTTGTGCTTTGGGGATACCATGTTCTCCCCAGGTCATGATTAATCCCATAGGGGGCTTGCTTCCCCATGAGATCCACCTGCTGAGTACCACCCACAGGAGGACTATCAGGTAGCAGCCTCACATCCGTGGCTTCATGGAACAGGGCGCCCCTAGGGAAGAAGTAACAACATCTGGGGATTCATCACAGTACTCATTGCAAGGGATGTTCATGCTATACCCACATACTCATATCATTTGCTAGATACTACCATTGGATGGTCAGGTACTCCCATCAAATCTCAGATGTTGCCATTGTGATCCCACATACTTAGACTATGTGGCAGGTATTGCCAACACACAAGTTGGCATCATATATAAACAATAGTTTAAAAAAAGAAGAAAAAATATATATATACATATATTTTATCGTTGTTTGCAATACAGCCTTTAACAAACTATTCATCAAGAAAACACATGAAACTCACAATATATTAAAAAGAAAACAGTCCTAGATCATGAAAACACAGACTAATACATCAATCATCTAGAAAAACAGAAAACTGAAAATCAGTCTATCATTTAGAAAATAAAAAGTTCATTCAAACTACTAGTTAAAAGATAGCAATTTACACAACACTGATTAATACCTCATTCAATCCCAGGCTATCAATAAAACCCACAACCGCTGGGACTATAGATAGTAGTACATTACTTTCTTGCATGAGTTAGTAGATAGTAGTAGTTCTGACAGCTAAGCAGTCATTCCAAAATTTAACTAACGCACGTCTGTCCTGAAATTTTCGAAAATATGTTGAACGCGTACCTGATAGCGCAAAACCAGACATTACGAGATGTTCAGAATCTTCTACTAGATCCTTCTTGCCACAATATCTACATATGGCAGTCTCAATAGCACAAAGATCGTATCGCAACATGATTTGTTTTGTGCGCACTAAATTCCATCTAAAAATAACTAAAGATCTTCTTATAGCTCGTTTGGGTTAAATTGACAAATAGGTGTTAAAGTGCCTCGTTTTTATGATTGGTCCTTAGGTGCCTCAAAGAGTCATATGCATGCATACCTTCCATGATGTGATGTGAATCCAGTCCTGCCGATATAAACAAATTTTTACCATGGACTGATTCCTAATAAGATATTCTATGGTAAGGTCCAACAGAGTCAATATCTGTACGCAAAAGACTGCCATTTGATTCAGGTAAGGGATCTTTCTAGTAGCTAGCATGATTTCTAAATCGTATAGAGGGAGTCTGCCAGAGGACTAATAATTTTGTCAAACAATGATAATAGTCTCCATTTTGCTCCACTACTCAAGGAGTAAATACCAAGATCATATTGCATTGCAACTAATGGTACGGATTTCTGCAATTGTAAAACCTAATGCCAAAATGTGTTTTCCATTAGTGATAAGATATTTAAATCCCTCAAAAAGTTCACTTTTATTCCGCAAAGAATTTTAGGAAGAATGTTCCCATCATAAAATCTTAGTGTAGGAATAAGGGAATATGTAGCAAAGCGAGGATTCACCTGTACCAATTGTTTACACTGGGAAAGAGCACAGTCCATTAAGCAATCTCTCACCTTAGTTTTGTGCTGTCTAGAAATAATGAGAAAACCTAAATAAAGCTATCCACATGCTCCAGAATCTCATTTTCAACTTGCCATTTAAATGTCGATGATCTTCTCTTCCACGTACGGTGAATTTCTTTTTTAGAATTGATCTTGAGAGAGTGATCCGCGCGGACCACCATTGTGGGGAGCCTGAAATAGGTCCCTTGTATATTGATATTAGGATTGATGAATGGTATTATGCTGCTAGTATAGTAGCCTCTGCCAGTACAGGCAATACCCTTTTAGTAACAAGGCAGCCAAGGACACCAATTTCCACCTGAACACAGGATTGATTCAAGCAGCTCTACATATTCACTGAGGTGTACTAGCAAACTTGTCAAGGCATAAGTGGCCAAACGATCAAGTTTTTGGAGCTAAGAACTGTCTTTTGTAGAAATGATGTAACTTAGCCCTGATGAAAACCTGCAACACGTTGAAACACGTGCTGGCTTTTTTCTCGTGTTGCATGAAAAATAATCGGTTATAAACCTTTCTGTGGCAAAATAAAAGTTAAGGAATTTCTATTGAATACTCAGTGTGTTGTTGAAACGAAACTATGTTCTATGGCACAATATATTTGTATAAATGAAGTAAATATGTGGTTTTGGCACTGGTGGTGAATCTTTTTGAGCATGCTTTATAAAGCTGTCTGTCATTTTGGCCTTCATATGTCTATTCTTTGCCATGCATTTCCATTTTACGGCAGGATTTTCCATCATATTATCTGGTATTCAATTCGATTGCCTGCCAATGGCAGTATATGGCTCAATGCATGTGCAGGTATTGCTGACATAGATCAGTTGCTGCCTGCTAATGGCAGTATATGGCTCAATGCATGTGCAGGTATTGCTGACATAGATCAGTTGCTGCCTGCTAATGGCAGCATATGGCTCAATGAATGTGAAGGTATTGCTGACATAGATCAGGTGCTGCCATCATTTGTCATGTATACACATTTATGCAGGTGCTACCACCATTTGGTAGCACCTGCATAAATGTGTATACATGTGTAATATGCCCATCTGCACTGTCTGACAAAGTGACCCAATGGTCATCGTCAAGACGCAAAACCTGATTTGATCATATGATTTGAATTATAGACTCATTAGAGGGTAACCTATATGGAAGCCCCAGCCATGTCACTTAAGTCCGGAAGGATACTGTGAAGCATGTTCCAGGGCCAAGTCGCCCAACTGCTGACAAGCCATACCAAAAGGGACTGCTTGTCCTACAATACCCTTCTCTCGTAGGTGGAGAACTTGGAATGGATCAAGGAAATGCAATGACCAATACAGGGTAATGAAGATCATGTGTAAGACCTAAGCACCCCACAGAGGTCCTTCACACCCGTGAAGAGAATGGTTACAGAGGACCAAACCCTTCCTCCCATTTAACGCCTGGATGGATGGGGAGGAGTATATCTGCTCTCAGTGCAGTAACATGATATCCAAAAAAAGACCCCACCTCTATCCCATACTAAGGAGAAACCTGGAGAGAGGAAAGCTAATGTCTTCCACACAGCTCAGTCACAAATGTGGGAAGAGATCCAATCCCCTTACCCTGAAATCAAACCACTTGGTATATACATTGGATCCAATATTTTGTAGGCTTCCCACTCCCCAGAAGTAAAGCCCAGCACACAGAATGACCTGCTGGATACAGAACACATCAAAATTGAACTTCAGAGCATGGGGCCTCCAGCATCAGAAAGAGGGAGAACACTGCAACTGCTGTCCTGCAGTCAAACATTCTTTACAATAATTGGATTGAAAAGGTGGCTGGTCTGTTTAAAAACTTCCCTCATTGACTCAGGTGTACAGAGCTTCTCTGTCACAGATCATGCCTGGAATTGTCACATGACCCCCTCCAACCAATCGGATGCAAGCTATTCAGACGAAGGCTAGGGTTGCCACCTGATTCCATGTCAGGAAGTACACCAGGTCCCAGTATTGGGATATTGCTTTCCTGCTGTTGTGTCATTTAAATTGAATACAATGGACTGAAATAAAACTAAAGAAATAGCACAAAGTCCAAGATTGGAATCTCGTGTCCTTCTTGAAACAGAGTCCGATAGAAGGCCTCGTCCAAGCCCTATATAAGATCCAGATTCCAGCACAAATGGAGGGAGTTCCAGAGTGCAGAGATGGCAAGGAGCAGGGTGGGACTTTGAGAAGGGTTCGCATTTGAAGACGACCAGAGGAAAGAACTGAAGGAGATGGAAGATATGTAAAGGGGCTAGAGAGAAGGGGCCAAATGGCTGGAGATGAGGTTGGAAGTGATAAACAGCAATGTGGGCAGTAGTGAGGAGGAACTGCCACTTTCTGCGTAGGAGGCTGGAAGTAATATCCTGAAACGGAGTGCAATAGTATATTGCACACACATGTTAGTGGGCCACAGCACCACATTTATAAGAGAAGTGGACATTGTGAAATGGTTCTTTGATTCTAGCAGGTGTGGTGTAATTGTGAAAAGTGGGGTTCTTTCATTCATTTGTAAATGTGACATCATATTTAATTTGGAGATGTTTTTAGTGAAGTCAAGAATTTTGTGATATGGACCGGCAAGCGGTAGAAGTACAATTAGAATGTCCAGTATTATTCAGAATTTAATACATATATATATAGAGAATTGATCATGGTAATGGATGTATCTGTGAGAAATAGTGAGATTCATGCAACCATGTCATTTTTGTTTTTGCAGACCAGCTGTCTGTGATTGTGTAACATTGTGGTTGCTTCAACAATGTAAAGCTGGAGGCCAACTTTGCTTTGATTTCGCTTTTAATGTCTTTATTTAAATACATTTCAGTTTTTAGCAATGTACCCGTTTCTTGCCCAGAATTGTTGGGTGGTACTACATATGAGGGGTTATGAGATGGGAGTGTCCACCTAATGAACAACCCAAATATTAACATATTAATCAAAATATGTTTTACAAGATCCAGTAACCTTTTTTACATGTCATAAGAACCTGGTGGCTTGAATACCGCCTAGTGCGCCAAAGGCTGACTAGCAAATTGGCACCAGATTTTTCTGCTTAGTATTTAATTGTCACTTATGCCGTGTTTCAATCAATGATAATGCATATGCCCTGACATGAATATATTAAAGCAAAGAGCACACTGGTGTGGCATCTTCATCCATCCTTCCCGAAAGCCAAATTCTTTGTGTTTTCGATACTCCTCTTTCAACCAATACCTGGCAACTCTCGCATACTGCATTTCCATCTTCTGCTCAAATTTCCAGTGCTATGCTGATGACGCCCAACTCATTTTCAGGCTTCCTTCAGCCACCTCCTCTACTTCCCTCATCTCTGACTTTCTAATCTCCATTCACAATTGGTGTGCCGCCAACAAGCTCTGTTTAAATGCCAACAAGACTGAGATCTTACTCATTGGTACACCCTCTCCATCCTTTCCCCTCACTCTCTGGCCGGCCTCCCTTAGCCCTCCTCCTGCTCCTACCTGCAAAGCTAAGAACCTCCGGGTCATTTTTGACTCCACACTTTCCTTCTCCTCACACAGCTCTGACGTCTCTAAAAAGTCAAACTTCTTACTGCACCTCCTTAGAGGTATGCTTCCTTTCCTCACCTTCCCAACAAGCTCACTCTCTCCCAAGCTCTGATTCTCTCTAGGATGGACTACTGTAACAGCCTCTTTCTAAATCTACCTGCCTCCACTCTCCGCCCTTTACAACTAATCAGAACAGGACTGCAAGACTTGTCCTTGGCCTGAAGCCCTGAGATCGTATCTCTCCAGCTCTGAAATCCCTACATTGGCTCCCAGTGGATGCAAGGATTAAATTTAAAGCCCTTTGCATTGTCAACAAGGCTTTCTGAGGGCATGGGTCCAAAATACCTTCAACTATCCCTCCGTAAATACCTTCCCTATCAAGCCCTTCTCTACTCTATCTCTAAATCCCTCAGGGTCAGTAGTTTTTCAAAGAAACGTGCTGGGGGTAGATCTCTGTCTTCGGCTGGGACGTCCTTTTGGAACTGCCTCCCTGCCACCTTGAAACTTGAGGAGAACCATCTACTGTTCTGGAAGCTCCTCAAGACCTTCCTCTTCGCTTCTGCCTTTGCCCCTCTTCTCCCCTGCCGATCTGCCTTCTCCCTCGGCACTGTGCACCTGGCCACCCTCTGTCCTCGGGCCCAGGTTCCTGCTCACCCTGCCACCTTCCTGCACTGCCTCCGGGCCACCTCTTGCACTGGGGCCTGTATCTGTACCCATACAGTTCCCCAACCACTCTTCTTCTGCACTTATCAGATACACCCTATCTAACTAATCTAGCACGTTTGCCACTTACAAGCTACAATACCTCCGTTATCACCTTATTTATTTATTTATTTGCTTACTTACCATTTATTTTGTTCTCTCCTATGTGCTGTACTTCCCCCTTCTTCCCTTACCCATGCACTTTCCCCCTTTTCGCTTCCCCATGCACTTGCACGTTCTCAATGTCACTGGGCCTAGTAAGATTGTTGTTTTTGTTTCTCCCCTATTCCCCTCCCTTCGCCTGGTCGCACCCTGAAACATCTGTGTACGAGCGTGATATAAATACAATATCATATCATATGATATCCTCTTCCCTGTTGAAAGGGATGTGCCTGTGGCCTCACAGCACACCTCTGACATATTGACCAACCAACTAACCATTTGGAAGGCCTCCCCCACCCGTATGCTTATGATGTTCTGTACATTCCAACGGCGGAACTAGAACAGCTTATCTTGCAATGGGGTCACGACTCCCGACCAGTGGGTCATCCAGGTTGGTCGAGTACCATAAGTGGTGACACCAAAACAAAATGTCTTTATCTTTGCCTTTAGTGCTTACAGTAAGTGTGACAGAAGAACTTGAAGGATTACTGCAGCCATTGCCACCCTCCTACCCCTTGGCATACACTGTCTCTTGATCTCATTACCGATCCTCCTTAATCAACCAAATCAATCCTATCCTCATTTTGGTGGACAGTTTCACCAACATATGGCATTTTGTGGTCTGCAATGGTCCTCCATCAGCAACAATGTTAGCAGGAATTTTGAACAACATTTCTACCATTTTACTGGTGTCAAATTGGTGACCCCAATACACTGCTAAGTTTTGAAGCGCCATTATTGTTTTGCTGGGCAACATTCATTGCTTACCGTCAGCATATCACACCTCAATGGATGAGTAGTCAGAGGGGGTCATTCCGAGGTTGGAGTAAAGGGAAAAACGATGCCAGTAAAGGATTACCAGCATCGCTTACCGCTACGGGCCATTCGACCGGTCAGACCGCTATTTACGGCACCGTAATCTACAATGCTGTAAATACCGGTCTTGGGTCTCACGCGCCCCACCATGCCGGAATTAGCGGCATGGCGTAAACCGGTGCTGATCACAAGTAAGGAGCACACGTAAATAATGGCCTCCTTAAGCCCGTAAAGTACCTTACCGGCATGGAGTACATACAGGCATCTCAGAGAAGGAGTAAAGAACCCTGAGCAATGGTTCCCAGAGCCACAGGTGCACACAATCAGCACAGGTGGAGGCAATGGAGTCTGCCACAGCAGAAAAGGAACACACCCACACACCACACCCCCTCCCACACCAAGATGAGACCAATAGTGCCAGCAAGAGCACAATCACAATAACTACACCAACAACACCAGGACCCCCCCACTGAGGAGACAGAGGGGGAGAAGAAGGGGGAGACAGGCCCAGCATGCAGCACCAGTGCAGCCTCAGTCACCACCCCATCAGCCCCCATTCCCACGCAGCATGTCCGGACCCTCAAGGAAACACCTGAGCAGATACACACCCCCTACCAGCTTGACTGTGACACCATCACCTCCATATTTGGCCCGAGAAATAACGAGACAAGCGAGCAGCATACAAATACACACTGCTATCCTGGCACAACTGAAGGTGTTGCCTGTGCCCCACATCCATGACACAAGCACCTACCAGCCACCGCAGGGCCCATGCATGGCATGTCACAACTGTCCATTACACGGACACATAAACAAGTGCTGGTTCACCTCCCCAAGCACACAAGGGCCTACAAATCCCTAACATGGACTACCCAGGAGATATACAACATTAAATTTGGCCCCCATGCATTGCCAGGCATGCCAAATGACATGGGTGCCCCTGACAGCACCCACGTATCCTAGGTGGACCAGCATGGCATGCAGGTGGCGGATAGCAACTGCAAGCAATGCCACTCGCCCTACGTGCAGATGGAATGCAACGCAACCAAGAACATCACACATGGGTGGGCCCGACATCAAGGAACAACTCATGACTCAGTGGGCCAGCTGATGTCCATGCTACCGTGCCGCATGGGGCGACATGCAGGATGACGTGCTTGGCTGCCTGGTGAGTCATCTGACTGTGTCATGCCAGTGCATTGGTGCCATGAGGTGGGTGCCTGCATGAACAAACTGGGTCGAAATGATGAAGCCAGTGCACGATGTTCACCCCACCAACCACCCTGCCACAGAACCAGTGCAACGGCACATGAGTACAGATTCCCACATCGATGGAGTAAGGCACACACAAGACACAACATTCCCAACATCTGACAAGGCCAAATCCCAAAACACATGCCCCACTCATTGGCGGCCACTACAACCGTAAGGGCATGTGCACAATGTGGCTGCCCCAGCATGGCACCACACCGGAGACTCATCCCTGGGAGTGGATTGAACTGAGGGCAGCAGGGATACCACACCACGTCACCGGTTTGGCACACCCATAGGAGTGTTGGAATTCACCATAGTATGGATCACAGCAGTATGATGATTATGAGCCACTGACTACATCCAACACACCAAACTACGGATTCACACAGTACACAGTACTACATGGATATAACATCAGGACTGCTGCATGCATCAATGAAGCATGTACCACGAGATGTCCATGCCATTGTTCATGGACCATCTTGTAGACGCACCCACTACAGCATTCCATTGACGTGAACACATGTTGTGGCCATGAATGGGCGAAATGCATCCATGTACATGTGCGTATGGCCATCAGTAACACGCTGCCATGTCAGCCAAGTTCAGTTCTCCACCGTGACAGTTCAAACACTTACCTTAATTGGCTATACATGCAGGTGTTGGTGGCTGTCCCTTGACACCATGGTACATGACCCCTGTCAGTAGCCCACAGAACAGGCCCAGGGAGCACTAAAACACTGGCCATACCCGTGCATGCGTGGAGATGAAGCAGTCACCTGGCTTGCATAAGGCACATATGAGTTGGCGAAGCTGGACTGGTGGGGGACCCATCTACTGCTATGTGGTGTCCAAGATCCCCATGTCATGTGTAAAGCTGAACAAAAATGCATCCCTTGGATTGTGTCTCTGTCCCCTGACATGGGACTGCTAGCAGCACATGAAGATGGAGTGAAGGAGGAGGAGGAAGTGGCAAGAAAGCATCATGGAGGCGGTGCACTTGAGGGACATGTCGTGTGCCAAACAATGATTGGACATAATAACCAGAGCACAAGTCAGCAGAGGGTGGCATTACATGGGCACACAGGGCACTGGGCGTGTGAATACTTGTAGACCATGCACTGTCAGACGTCATAATACACATGCTCAATGATGAATGTCCACAACGGTTAAACTTTGCAACACCAATAGTGTATTGAAAAAAAGGGATGAGTGTGAACATTCCCTCCACCCACCCCCCTGCCCCCCAACTCCACAACAAACCCTCACCCCCCACACCCCTCCCTCCCAACTCCACAACAAACCCTCACCCCCACCCCCGTTTCCCCCCCAACTCCACAATGGAACGCAGAGTGCATCTTGGTGTGCTTGCTGGTGTGGCCCCACTGGATGAGGGCATGCCCTCCTGCTGATGCTGGGGATTTGATTGTGCAGCCTCAAGGGCATTGGCTATGCATCCTAGGACGTGACACAAACGGTTAGGGCCGTCAGTGACTGTCTCACACAACCTGTTGGTGCTGTTAGTGACTGTCTGGCGCATTTCCGTGAGTTCATTTTGCCATTCCACCCTGGCCTGGCAGTTGACCTCCATGAACTCAGTGATTAGATCAGTCAGCTGATTTGCATGACCTGTGCCAAATGATGGGAATCCATCACTGAAGTGACTTGGTCCTGCGTGCACTGGCGAGGACTGTACTGGTGAACTTGGCCCACGATCATCGTACCCCTACGTGGCTGCAGGAGCACTACGGGCAGGTGTTTGTGGATCTCCAGAGTCACTGCATGAGGCCAGGGGGACATTGCTGGCCTCCGGGATGTGGACTGTGGGATGGAACCCCTCCTCGGATGCCCCACAGATGGATGAAGGGCTGTCCACATTCTCCTCGGGGCCTGTAGCTGCAACCTCCCCAAAAATGCTGGACTGTGCCGACGATGGGGTGGGCATTGTGGCAGGCGCCGATGCTGGGAGGGATTGGGGTGGTGCAGCCTCCACTGACCTTTCAGGAGCCCTGGTGGGTGCTCTTTTCGGTGCTGGAATGCGCCGGACCCTGCCACTGCCCATGGAGGTGGTTGGCCGGCTTGTCTGTGGCTCACCGCTGTCATGATCAGTGCCTGTGGGGGTAGAAGAGAGGGCCAACATGAGTCATTGTATGATGTCCTAATAGCATACATGGCTGCATTCACATTTCAGTCAATTGGGGTTTGTGGACTTTTGGGTGTAGCAACAGCAGTGGTATATGTGCATGAGTATGACATGTACGCAGGTTTTGGAGTGACTCATCCTGGCCTGGTAATGTGCAGTCTGGCTGGCACACTGCCGAACCAGCTGCACAGTGTGCATGATGGGATGTGCAAGTTAATGCACTATGGTTGATGTGCGTTATGTACTTGCACTTGGCCCTTGATTGCGTGGCAGTTGGCTCTGCATTAGTTGGATGGGGGGGAAGGCAACATGAGAATGTGCCTTTGATGGCCCTTCAGGGAGTTTAAATCATGCAATGGCCATTGGCAGTGTAGACTTTGGACACTCACCTCCTTAGGCAGACGACGTTGCCCCACACTCCATCTCGCCGACGCCCTCAATTGATTCCGTACCAATGAATGCCGCACAGGGCTCCTCCCATGGCTCAAGTCTCACAGGGGAACTTGGGCCCCCTACGGTCTGCATTGCCTGACTCTGGTTGGTGGAGAGGAGGCCCTGCACCTGCACCCGCACCCGCAAGTCATCCCACAGCTTGCAGCAGTCCCTCGGGGTGCGGGGGGTGGTGCCTACAGCGATCACCCTCTGGCCGATTTGTGCCCAGATGTTTTTTTTGCGGATGATGGACTCTCTCCGCATGTCGGGGCTTAACACAATGTCAGCATGCTCTGCCAGGTAGTCCACCATGGCCTGCAGTTCTTCAGGGCTGAATTTCTTCTTGCAGAGCCGGTCCACAGTCTTCTTTGGGGCTTTTGGCATGGTTCCTTGTTGTATGGTCCTTTCCCCAACTTCAGTTTGCTCCCAAGGGTGCAGGCTGATGAGGATGGCAATGGATTGTGTTTTCAAAGATGGCCGCCGCGCTCCTTCCCATTCCTGTGCGATGACGAAATTTCCTGTTCCGTTGTTTTGCGGTGACCGTAATTTACGGGATAAATTGTAAATTGAAAAATTGTAAATAATATTTACTTTAACTCGAAAGTGCAGAACAGTAGGTAAGGGAAAATGAAATGTTCAAAATCTGACTTAGTAAATAATGATTTGAATGCCGAGAAGTGCCATTAGCCAATCAGGTGGATGGAAGAAGGGGCGAGAATATACATTCTCTTGCCGGGGTGACACCATCGTTTTTCCCCGAAATTTTGGAGGTGACAGGGAGCCTCTCCCTGTTGCCTCATCACTTCCCACCCCCATACCAAAACCAACCCATTCTCCACTCCCTCCCTCCCCACTTACTTACTGGACTGGAGCTTTATGCTCTGTCCCGGTGCTCCTTCTGCTCCTGGATGCCATAGAAATGTAAAAGGGACCTAGTCTTTTTTTTTCCTCAGGAGATTGGCGTCACTTGCACTGAGGAGGAAAAAAAACATTTGCATTCCGGATAAACCCCAGCGATCCAATGGCTCTCACCGCCATTGTGAGAGACAACCATGGCCTCCACTGGCACCCAGCCCTCGCTGAGGCCCTCACTTTGCTTGTGCCTACCTAGGCTCGGGCTCGGGCCGTTAAAGGCCATGTCCCCCCCACAGCAGGAGTGAAAATCATATTCATGTGGTTAATTCTTTACTTTTATGTTATTTTAGTTTTATTGATGTGAACAATTGTGTTGCATTACAGAGTGTAAAGGTTATATTATTATTTATTTATTTGTATATGGCTTTAAAAAAACCTTTACAAATTTAAACGACCAAAATTTGAGAAACAAAATCAAAAATACAAAAGGATATATGGATAAATGAGCAGTTTCACATACAAAACCGAACAAGGTCACATAAAACAATATTTGAGAGAGAGGAAGGGACAATACAAATAGAACTATACATAAAATAAATGATTTTACCTTCAGAAATTAGCAAAATTTCATAATACATTATTTTAAAAATCCTTCTAAAAAATGGCCATTTAACAAATCTATTATACGAACTGCATCATAGCAGACAAGATAAAATAATGCATATTCAGGGGGGTGGCCTACGCCAATGCGGAAGGACGTGTAGCGCCACCGCTCTGTCCCATTATAATATATATAATGGCATTATACATTAAATAAGCATATAATATTACTTACATTTTGCTCCTGCTGCATCTGCGAATGCTGGAACATGCCCCGGTGGCTTTCCTGTCATCGCGCTTCCCCTTGCTGCAAACTCCATTTGCCCTGAAGATCCGCCTACGGTGACTGTCCACGAGGGTACCCGACCTCTCTGTGGAGACTTTCGGCGGGGTGTTCCAGAAGAGGTGCCGGCTGCGGCCTGGGCGGTTGCTTCTTCCCAAGGCCGCCGCCAGCTGGCTAAAAAAATAGCATAAAGAAAGAAAGGGAAAAGAGGGCATATGACGTGCCTTTAGGAACCCACACCATTTAAAGGTACAGGATCACTTTTTGTCTCTACCTCCACACAATGTTTTCTTTTGATTCTGCAATCGTCCCAATCAATCTTTGGATAATAACACGGCACAGATATGTATCAACAATATTATTTCAAGAATAATCTATTAAATATTTAATAGCACTCCTAATGTTTTTTCAAAGTACATCCAGCATTTACCTCAACATTTACACAATCAGTCTTTTACTCTTGCTGTTTTCTGCCATACTGAAAGATGCTTTGAAAGCCATATGAGTATGCAATAGTCACTTTTTAATAGCCTTCCTGTCTGAACTCAAAAGTGCACACTAGGGGACGTTTGTGAAAAAAAAAAAAACAAGCTTCTGCTGAATGCATTTTTGAAACCACATGACTAATGACTTTTCATAAATCACTCCTCAGTTTACGCCTTATTATTCTTTAGTGTTTGCATTTCATTTCCTTTAATGGAAATAACACTTAATGCATAAGCTGTGGTTTCCAAGACCAGAAGACTCTTCAACTAGTCTTCCTTTAGCCCATTCAATTACTGATTTTTGGCATGTGCTAATGTTAATCTAAGCATGTTCGGACTCATCAACTTCTATACTCCCAGTCAAATTCTCCAAAAATATGTATATTATTATATATTTCTGCAAACAGTATGGCTGCCAACAAGAAAAATACGACAACCACCAAAGAACACAGCTTCCAACCTTAAGAGACCCAAAAGTGACTCACCTCCTCCACTGGGAATATCCGATCCTACCATTGATATCATCTTATCTGAAATTAGGTCACTTAAACCATTCACTGACACCACTAATCAAAAATTGCAACAACTGGATGATAGATGGAAAAGCTTTGAAAATAGAATGGACGAAGTGGAAACAAGAGTTGGTCTTGTTGAGGAAGTTTCTCCTAGAGTGGCGTTACTCGAAAAGTCAATTAAAGACCTCCAAAGACATAATGAAGATTTAGAAAATCACAGCCGACGCAATAATGTTCGCATTTCAGGTCTGCTGGAAGGCTCAGAGTGGAGTAACACCATTGCTTTTTTACAAAACTTTCTCTCCACCCTGCTCCCCTTACCTCCTGATTTAGTAATAAACATACAAAGGGCTCACAGGATTGGTAAATCACACAGCTCTACATCCTCTAAAGCCTCATCCAGAACACTGATCTTTTATCTTCTGGAATACTCCCAATTTAAGCTCATCTTGTCTGCTGCCAAAAACACAAACTCCTCATTTGGAATGGCAATAAGATATACATGATGTTGCCAAAAGCACTGCCCAACGCAGGAAAATATTTCTTTCCTTCCGTCCAGCCTTAAAACAACTTAACATCAGATATGGTCTTTACCATCCTTGCTCATTTAAAGTTACTCATGAAGGACGTAAAAATATGTTTGACGATCCAGCTGACCTCAGAGCTTTCATACCTTTCATCAAATCTAAAGGGATGGACACATCATCTCCAGGTGGTACCTCTACATCGCCCATTACCTAATTATACTCCCTCAACATAAGCTTTCTTGTTATATGTATAATGCCATGATTATTATTTTACTATAACTTTTGGGACGGGTGCCTCTACTATGTGCTTCCTCTATCCTGAGTCGTTTTATTTTTTGCTCTCTTTTTGACGACTCAGCGGGCGTCACCCATCCCTGTTATATTACTCACCTGTTGTCTCCCTTATCCAGTCTAATCCTCATTGCTGTTTTATTGTTTTACACCATTCAGTGTTATCTCATGATCGGACCCCCCACCTCCTTCCCCTCAACCCATTGTGTTAACCTCTTGTGTCCCATTATGAATTTGCACGATTCAATATGCCATTTCTTGTCACCAAAGTTCTTCATATACAAGGTTTTAGGATATATTATCATAATTCTTGAGTAATTACAATGATTTTAAAGTGTGTCAAATGAAACATCAAAGGTTGTAATAACCCCATCAAGAGATGTAAGGTCATTTCTTATCTTAACAAATTCAACCCTTCCATAGCCTGTATACAAGAAACACATTTTTCCAACAAGGAACGCTGAAACTGAAGTCCCGCTGGGTGAAAGAAATCCTTTCTAGTCCCGCTGTTGCTAAGAAAAATGAGGTAGCTATTTTAATTAGCAAGAAATTATCCTTTAAAGTTCTTGATCATGATGATGATACTGTTGGCAGACGGGTGTGGGTCAAACTACAGATAGACTCTACACTGGTTACCATTTTGAACATTTACAGTCCCACCAACCCTGATACCAATTTTTGGGCTTCCATTAAACAGTAGATACTTCAAAATAATTTCACAAACCTAATTTTATGTGGGGATATGAATCAGGTACTTGATCCTTTTCTTGATAGAAAATCGAGTTGTCAATTCCAAAACAATAAATCACACAAATCCTTTTTAGGTTGCTTAGCTGAATCTGGCCTCATTGAGACATGGAGATTATCTCATCCCACACAACTAGGCTATACTTTCCACTCTTCCCCACATAACACCCTCTCCCGCCTAGATTACATTTTCTCTTCCAAAACCCTTAAAGGTTCCATTATAGACTCTAAAATAGAAAATATAATTATATCCAACCACTCTCTAGTGTGTACATCCTTCAGTCTTTCGGACGTTCATAAACCGTCATCTCGTTGGAAACTTAATAATTTTCTCTTACAAGATCCTCAATTTATCCTATCCGTTGAATCTTTTATCCAACTATTCTATGCTGAAAATCTAGATCGCGATACATCAGCTGTAAATAATTGGGATGCTTTTAAGACAGCTCTGAGAGGTCATATTATGGCCTATTCAGGGAAAAAAGGAAGCCATGCGCAAAAAAACATCTGGATGACCTTTACTCTCAGCTCACCTTAGCTGAACAACAGTATTATAGCAATTCCAACCATATTAACCTTCGTCAGGTATTAGCCATACGCTTTCTAATTAATAAGGAGATTACTAATCTCGCAGCAGGAACCATTCTTAAATATAAAAAACGAAAATCTATCAAACTTCCAATAAAGCAGGAAAACAACTTGCCTCTTACTTGAAAACAAAAAAGGAAAAATGCTTTATCTCCCATATTAAAGACTCATCTGGTACCATGTTTCATCATCCTAACGAGATTCTTAACTGCTTTAAAAACTTTTATACTAACCTATACACCCCTGAGAACTCCATTTCCCATAACAACATTACATCCTTTCTGGCAATATTGATAGATCCTCCTATCCTCTATTAGATCTATCGCATTTAGATAATAATATCACACTCCAAGAAATCTCCAAAGCAATCAAAGGATTAGGTAAAGGTAAAGCTCCGGGCCCAGACGGTCTTTCCACTGATTTCTTTGATAAAGTATCCCAATCTCTCATCCCCAATCTCCAAAATCTATTCTCTTTCTTCATTTCCCAAAAAGCCTCCTCTGGTTCCTTCTCAGAAGCCTTGCTCATACTCTTCCCCAAGCCCAACAAAGATCTTTCTCTCCCTGGTAATTATTGGCCCATCTCTCTTATCAATGTGGAAAGCAACATCTTTGCTAAAATCCTAGCCAATAGGATAGAGTCCTCTCTTCCTTCCCTAATTAAACCCGATCAGGTTGGCTATGTAAAAGGGCCCAACATTTCTTCAAATGCCAGATTACTTTTAAATGCTATCCACCTATCTGACAAAAACAAAAAAGACAATCAAGGTTCAGCTGGCATAGCACTATATGCAGAGAAGGCCTTTGATCGTGTTCATTGGGACTTCATGTTTCAGTCTCTTCACTGGCATGGGTGTGGTGACAAATGTATCTCCCTTGTTAGGTTACTTTACTCCTCTCCTAAATCCTCAATATGTATTAATGGTCTGTCCTCCCCATTTTTTTCCCTTAGTTGAGGTACCAGACAAGGCTGCCCCCTCTCACCTTTCTTATACATTCTATCATTAGAACCGCTATTGGAACTAATCAGATCCAACAAAAATATCCCAGGTATATCAGGTGGTCCATCTAATATAAAAATAGCTGCTTATGCGGATGATATCCTCATCTTCATTAAGAACCCTAAAATACATATTCAACATCTACTTAACATATTATCTCTATTCAGCTCCGTATCTGGCTACAAACTTAACAAAGAAAAATCTGAAATCATGCCCCTCAATCCCTATTGTTTTAAACATGACTTCAACCCCTTTGGTCTTAAATGGTACAGCTCTTCTATTAAGTACCTAGGTTTACATTTTGCCCCTACTATACAAGATACCATAAAACTAAACACACAACTTCTACTACATAGATTAAAGGAATTCACTTCTAGATGGTCCCCCCGTATCTTTCATGGTGGGGTCGACTTGATACGATCAAGATGATGTTGTCGCCAATAATTTTATATTACCTACAACTCCTTTGTGCTCCGATATCCCCTTCCTTTTTTAAATCCATTTACTCGATCCTACTGAACTTCCTTTGGGGAGAGAGCAAAAGCAAAAGAATTGCTTTGGCTATCCTTAACAACCTATACAACACCATCCAAGCCTGGATGGCAGACAATGGACTATGCCTCAACTCTGACAAGACAGAACCCCTACTGGTAGGTTCCCCTGACACGCTAAAAAATCTTGACTCCCAATTCAGTCACTTCACCATCGACACCATCAAAATAACTGTTTCAGACTCAGTCAAAACTCTTGGAGTCTATCTAGATTCCAACCTTCCCATGGACAGACAAGTAAACGCCATTGTCTCCTCAGCCGCATATCATGCTAAATTGATCAACGCAGTCAGGCCTTTTCTCTCCAAAGAGAACTGCACAAACATAGCCAGAGCCATCACCGGCTCCAGGCTAGACTATTGCAACGTACTCTTCCTAGGAACTTCAAAAAAAAACTTGGAGAGGCTACAAGTCATCCAGAATAGTGCTCTCTGAGAAGCCCAAGGTGTTGACAAAAGGAACAATATCTCGGAAGTCAGAAAACTAGCCCACTGGCTCCCAATAAAGGAGAGAAACGTCTTCAAAGCTCTCATACTGACACACAAATGCATCCATCTCACTGCCCCGACTACCTTTCACAAAGAATCCACCCTGTCGTCTCTACAAGACCAACCAGATCACTGTACACCAACATGCTCACTGTGCCGCTAGTAAAAAGAGCCAGAGCGGGTGGATCCAGCTTCCCTTATCTCCCACCCACGCACTGGAATGCCCTACCTCCCACCATCCGCAGTGAGCCCTCCCTCCTCGCTTTCCGCAAAGCAATGAAAACCACCCTCTTCTCATAAGGTCCCTCGCAGGAGCACTAATTCCAACCATTGCCTAAGCTGTATTGACCAGTTGCATAAACTGTAATGATGCTTGCATGTGTAACTATGCTTGTACTTATCTGTAATATGGCAATTACTGCTACAATGCCTGCACCTCTGTAACTAAGATCATGCAAGTAACAGTGCCTCAATGCCCTTGGGCTGCTTGCGCGCTATATAAATATAAATAAACAAATACAAATAAATAAATAAAGGTGGGGTTAGGTTTCTTGATTTTAAGCTATACCACGCCACTTTCCTCTTGAAACAATCTAGATGCTGGTTTGCTTGCCTCATATTATCAGATATTCCCACGTGGCGTACCATAGAGAAACAGTCAGTGTTTCCTATTGAAATAACTGATTTTATACATGTGTTTAACTATTCCTCATCGACCATATCGGAACCCATCAGAGCCACAATATTTGCCCTGCAAATCGTTCTATTCCCACATACTAAATTTCCTAAAAAAATGTTTCTCCCCTTTATTATTGCATAACAGTAAGATCTTAATTAATAACAGAACCCTTAGCAGAAAATCCTGGCAAAAAAAGGGTATATGTTTTATACAACAAATCATTGATAGATCTTCTATTCTATCGTTCCAACAATTCAAACTCCTATTTTCCATCCCCAATACAGATTTCAATTTCTATAATAAATTAGTCAACTCTTGCATTGATGCACTTCATAATTCCTCCAATGACATATTAACTCCTGATGCCCTCAGATTATTACAATTTACAATGCTCTCGGACATTAAAGCTTCAAGATTTTATAACATTCTTATAGCATCCTTAAAGTTATGTACAATCCGCCATAAATGGGAACATGACTTTGGTCACACTTTGGACGATCGCATATGGTCTACCCTTTCTCCAAAATTAAATATATCTCTACATCAGCGAACATCTCTCAGCACTTTCTTTTCTTTATACATAGAGTATTCATTACACTGGCGAAACTATTCTCATCACAGATTAGTAATAATGACACATGTTGTACTTGTGGTGCTGCCTCTGCTTCCTATGAGCATATGTTTTTTAAGTGTCCATACACTTACAAATGTTGGCAACATGTGTGGGAATACCTGAATTCCATTTTTTTCACAGATATCCCACTTTCCTTTACAAATACTGTTTTAGGAAGCCTTGCAATCACAACCCAATTGCCTTATGGTGCAACCACACTTTATGATCTTTTTATTAGTCTGGCTCTGAAGTCCATAACTGCCAATTGGAAAGACTCACGTTCCATGTGTATCAGAAGCTGGTGGAATAACATATGTCTCACGCAAAGGATGAAACTATGTTTGGCAAGCATTCTAAACACTTTACCTAAGTACAATGCCAAATGGTCTTTTTTTATCCATTATCTAGATAACTTTAATGTTACCACTCATGGAATGTAACTCCTTGAAACCCGTATACTCCATTGATGCTTCTTGCACTTCTTATTTTTGTTCTTAATTCCTGAAACCTCTTTGATTTGATTATTTTAACTACATGCAAAGTGCCTCATCATGTGTACTTAGCTTCCCATGATTGCCACCTCCCCCTCAATCTCTTGTTTGTCCTTTGTTTGTCTCCTGTTTGTCCCCCCTATTTGAAAATGTTGTTATGCAGACATCTTTTATTGATTAGTTGTATGCATATAAGTCTATATATGTCCTTGTATTGTTCAATCATATTTCTACATTGTTCATGTCATTTTCATGCATAATAAGGTTATAAGATATGCTTTCAAAAGCTCTTCAAACTATTTCTCTCCTAACTTTCGTTCATTAACAGTTCATTATGTTGATTTCTGTTTTATTTATATAACACAATGGCCCTCATTACGACCCTGGCGGAAATCGAAAAACGATGGCGGAAATGCAATACCGCCATCGAATAGCGCTCGGTGCGATTATGACCCATCACCGTAAAGTACGATGCCATTAGCGACACCGTAGTGAACGCCAACGCTAACTGCACCAAGTACGCGCACGCGCGCCATGCGAAACCGTAATTACCACCATGGCGCAACGGTACGCGAATTCTGACCCTAGCGGACATTTACCTAACGCCATCAAGCATGGCGGAAAGTACCATTCCGCCATGGTGAGAAGTACGGCATCGCGAACCAACCGTAAATGGCCCTACTGAGTGCCTGTACACCACTCCCTGGCCACATTGCACAACTCCTCGTAGGTGCAATGAAGTCACACAATGCAACCAGTGAAATGTACAAGTCACCCATGCATGCCAACGAACAAATGAATGCAGGGGCTCCAAGTGCCTTGTGAGTGGCCATCCATATTTGCCATGTCACCATTGCCGTACTGATGCAGCACAGGCATGTGAAGGTTCAAGTACAGCAACATGAACTGAAATATGAGACAAACAAAAACAGGCCCCCCATCGCTTGACACCAGTGTAAGGCAACATTCAAAGCAGTATCCTGAGTGAGACTGCACCAGCCCTGTACTCCTGCTAGTAAACAAACCAACCATCAGCATAAGCATGTACCACACAAGTTGGCAGAGTGACTGAGCAGCCAGGCTCATCTCAAGAGGGGCCAATGGGAGCTGCAGGGCACAGATGGCACGAATACAGAAGCTATTCCAATGGACATGACCTCAGTCTCCCTCCAAGAAACGCACGCAAACACAGGCACCTGTGACCAGCCATATTCTGATAATCACATCATTCCACCAATCCACCTGGCTGACCGGCATCTGTTACACAAAAGCTAATCCCCCGCCCCTGAGCATGACATCATTAAAACAGTCATAATGGCAGCCCCTATCCCTGACCTCACTGGGCTTCGGAGGCAAACGCGCCCAGTACAGTACCACACAACTATAACCAGAAGCCGGAACCCAATGCAGATCTTCTCACAATACATCGCCCCACAAATAGGAATATGCTACATTACTTGCAAAGAAGAACGCTACACGGTTAATATCAGAATAGAAATTTAATGCACAACAAAATCACCAAGCCCATACAGCTATTAGGTCATGAACTCCAAAATATATTTCATTATTGTGGGCTGCATCCGCAATAAATGACCAGCTTCTTCTTGTGTGACGCCCTGTACCTTCATGGTACACAGGGGCTACATTCACGTTCAAAAAGGCAACATGGAAGCGCCTAGAACCGCAGGGCCGTCCCATTAGGTAGGCACTAGTCCAGCTGAAAGGTTGATATGTTGCTCCTAGCCACTAGTACTGCGTAAGGGCATGTGGCCCATTGGCGATCGTCCCATAAGATCTTAATGGTGCTCCACTGATTAACACGTAGCAGCAGGTGTCGGGAGTGAAAGCCATCTGCAGGAGTGGCATACAGATGGCAGCGGCAAAAGGGGAGGGGATACCTGTCACCCAAATGAAATGAATAAGAATAGTATGGGCATCAGAACTTCATTTGATTTACTCACTTCAATGATCACACTAAATCCACAGCCATATGCATGCTAGCCCACTCAAAAGGATTATTCCCACCCAAAAATCACTTGCGAATCATAACTATATAAATCTTGGTGAAAACACTATTACAAACGAGTGTTTGTGTGCATGCGTCTGTTAAAACAGAATCCATTAGATGGGATTAGTAACGTGCATAGACACAAGTGTTTGAATGCGCGTCGAGACAGGGAGGGTTCAACAAGGGCAGATAGACGATGGTCCCACTATGGCAGCCCTGCATCACATAGCGCAGGGGAAGTGGATAGATTCCAAAAAGCCATGTACATAGCAAACTCTCCATTAAATCATCTGTCCATGCATCCATACATCATTCCCTCATCCCGGTATGAAAACGCCTGATTATTTACTCACATAACATGTGAAATTTCCATTGAGTCTGTGCGCAATGCAGTCTGCAAAATCCACTGTGCTCCAGCCCGGAATTCCAGTGTTGTGAAGTAACATGTATTTGGGAACGTCCGGCCTTATCGTCCACTACGCTATTGCGCATCCCATGCTATTCATATCAATCATTGCATTCTCGCCATGGCCCCTGTCCGAAGGACATTAAACAATAGAACTTTATATCTGCAGTCAGACCTGTGGGCGTCTCCTCGCCGCTAGCTGAAAACCGAAAGCGCTGTCCTTCGAATTCCTCATTTGCAACATCACGTCGAAAAGGCATCTGTGACCGCTCGAAATCACAAATTCATCCATGTAGTGCAGCAGTGTGTGAAAATGGCAACTGGCTTCACTCACAAATGGGACGCCCCGCCCGTCGGTGAACCTCGGTACAGTGCTGCATGAGGGTCCACCGTTAATCGAGTACTACATTCCACTGACCCTTCACAAGTTTGTTCGCGACTGCAAAGATAGTATGTGAAACAATGGGACCATAGCAGAATGAACATATAAACCAATATTTCACTGCCATCGGGATTAAATACATGATTGTAATAGCAAGATGCCATGCGTCAAATTGCAGCGTTGTGTGCGGGACGTGCTCGCCCAAAGGGGATTGCAGCTTGCACAGGTGGAATGAATCACCACAGGTGGAGGCTATACTGCCTGAAAACTCATAAATTGCACACCCAACCCCCTCCCACAACCACACCCACTCCAAAATGCTACCGGCAGGACTAGCGATGTTGGCCCTGGGGGACCTGATAGCACTGCAAGTACTCCAACTTCAAGAAGAAGACGAACATCAACTACTACAACAACCGGCCGCACAGAGGAGACGCAGGAGGAGGAGGAGGGCAAGGCAGGGCCAGCAAGGCCCACCAGTACAGCCACTACCACCACGCAGGCAGCCCGCAATCCCACGCCTCCGAGCTCATCCGTTCAACCTCACTGATGAGCAGATCCACACCCTCTACCGTTTGGACCGGGACACCATAACCGCCATTGTGGACATGACACACGCTGACCTTGTCAGCATGATAGATAGCCCAACCGCCATCCCACCCCTACTGAAGGTGGTGTCTGTAAAACACTTCCTGGCCACAGGCACCTACCAGCACACAGTCGGACAGTTGCATGGCATTTCACAGCCACTGTTGTCACGGACACTATTGCAAGTGCTCAATGCCCTCCTGAAGCACGCAGACGACTACATCTCTCTACCACGCTCGGAGCAGGAAATTACGAATACAAAAGTGGGATTCCATGCACTTGCCGGCATACCGGGTTGCATTGGTGCCATCGACTGCACCCATGTGGAATTGGTTGTCCCACATGCCATGGAGGCCCAGTACCGCAACCGAAAACAATATCATTCTCTTAATGTACAAATGGTGTGTGACTCCAACATGATCATTACACATTGCTGTGCCCGATTTCCTGGATCAACCCATGATTCTATGGTCTTGAGGAACTCTACAATACCACGCTACATGGAACGACACGCAGGGAACAGATCCTGGCTACTCGGTGAGTCTCATTTCATGCATGATAATGTGGGGTATGTGATGCGGCAATGACCTGGCAGGAAGGGGGGGGGATGCGTACGTAGCAATGTCATTCCACAAACATTTTTTATTGTCCACATACAGGTGATGCCGGGTATCCACTGAAGAGATGCCTCCTTACACCACTCCGGAACCCACAGAACCAGCATGAGGAGGACTACAACCATGCCCACTCACGTACCCGTGTAGTCATAGAACAGGCATTTGGCCTACTGAAGGGTCGTTTCCGCTGCCTCAGCAGGTCTGGCGGGGCACTCCTGTACCGCCATGAGAAGGTTGCAAAGATGGTCATGGCATGTGTCATGCTACACAACATGTGCGTATGTAGAAATGTGCCCATGCCCCCTGACGCAGAACTGCAAGCACCTGAAGATGGTCATGATGAGGGTGGGGATGTGGCAGCACCTCAAGGAGTCCGCGAGGCACAGGAGGGCCGTGAAATTCGTCAGATTATCATAGATTCATGCTTCTAGCACTCACGCCTGGTGGCTGATACATGGACACGTGACTTGTGGCACTGTGTGTGTCTGGAACATGCACAATATGGACTGTACGCCTATAAAGGCCTCGTACACAAAGATCAATGTCCACACATCTCATTGGATGATTGTGAAATGTTTATACCATATGTGAAATTATGTTACACACCCCATCGACCCGCCACCCAAGTGAGCCCAACACACCCCCTCCACCCTCCTACCTCCCCCCCGAACACCAGTGTCCAAAGATGCTCATTGTCAGTGGGCAGACGCTATTGCAAGCCCCCTCTCCGGGTATCAGGGGCACCCCTGCCTGTGGAGCGCAGGTTCCTCCCAGATCTACGTTGGGGGCTGCCCTGGACGGAACTTGCAACGGATGATGTCTCTGCCTGCTCACGTCCATGCATGTCCCTAAGGGTTTGTGAGAGCTCAGTGAGCACACGGCGCACAGCGGCAAGTTCAGCACATACGTCTTTGGACGTCGCATGCAGTTCCCCCCTCAGGCTCTCGGTGCTTCTCTCCATTTGTACTCTCAGGCTCTCGGTGCTTCTCTCCATTTGTACCCTCAGGCTCTCGGTGCTTCTCTCCATTTGTGCCCTTAGTGTCTCTGTACTTCTCTCAATTTCTGCCCTAAGTGTCTCAGTAGATGTTTCTATGGCTGCCTTAGTACGCCCACATTCATCAGCATGCTCCTTGAGGAGCGTGGCCAGTTGCTGCTGTTGCACGATCACCTGGTCGAGGGACTGTTGCCTCTGCTGGGCCATGCCCATTTGCGGTGGTGTCACAGAGGGGCTGATCACCTCATGTTGCCTTGCCACAGGGCTTGTGGGGGATGGCCAGTCGTCGTCTTGTGGGTGCCCCTGCGTGGTATCCTCATGGTGTACGGGATGGAACAAACAGGGGGATTGAGACAGGTCATGGATGGATCCTACATCGACAGCACCGTTTTCTGTGTCGGAGCATGCTGCCATTAATGCAGTGTCACCTATGGTGCTGCTGCCACCAGAAGCAGTGCCTTCTGTGGCATCCATTGGGGGGACCTGTGGTGGTGCTGTTGTGGGCATGCTGGCTGCTGGGGTGCCTGTTGAAGTCCCCTCCTGTGTGCTGCCACTTGATTTGTGCTGCTGCCGTGTCTTGATCCGTGCAGCTGAGGTGGAGGGTCTTTGGCCGTTGGTCTTGGCCCTCTTTGCAGGTGTGCTGGTAGGGGTGTCTTGGAGCTCGTCGTTTGAATCGGACCCTGTGGTGGAGTAAAGGAGGGCAAGCGTTATTAATGGGTCTGTGGAAATTGGAATGGCAATGTATCACATGCTTTGGGGTGGTACCTGAGGGTGATTTGGGTCAGGGCCTTGGAGGTGGTTTCATTTTTGTGTGGATTGAGGATGCAGTTGTTTTGCAGCCTGCAGTTAGGGTGTGCATGCTGCACGTGTAGAGGGTGTTTTTAGGATTTTTTATTATTTATGTATTTATTGTGACTTTTAAAGTGCGCTATCAGGCCAATGTATGTGGACGTTGTCCTGGACATGTGTTTCTGTTGCACTATGTGGACACATGGTACTTCACATGATTGGACATTGTGGATTTAGCATTGTTTTATTTGGCCCACCTACCTGATTCTTCGGATGTCTGCACTCCTTTCTCCATCCCTCCGACTCCCTCTATACTCTCCATTCCAATGGTGGAGGCACAGATTTCTTCCCAGGGGGTCAACTTGATGGGTGATTCCGATCCTCCCCCGGTAGCTGTGGCAATGTTACGGTTGGCTGATAGTATGCTCCGTACGCGTATCCGCAAGTCGTCCCATCGCTTTCTGCATTGCTGTGGGTTGCGGGGTGCGGTCCCCACCGCACTTACCCGCTGTGCCACCAGGGCCCATATGGCCTTCTTGTTCGCAAGTGCCGTCCTGGTCATTTGCGTCGAGAAGACGACGGCAGCATTCTCCTGGAGGGTCTCTGTGAGCACGGTGAGTTCCTCATGGGAGAAGTGGACCTGCCGCTTGCGGTCGCACGCTTTTTTCGCTACTTTTCCCATTTTTGTTGTTTTCACTAGGGTGGATTTCGGGTTGGGATGTGTCTCAGGGTAGGATTTTTAATGGTTGTGTGGGAATTCTGATTTTATAGGTGTACGGCGTGCTGTTTCCCATTCCGGGACCATGTTTTTACTTCCGTTCCGTATATTTACGGTCACCGTATTTTCCGATTGCCGCTCATTACGGTGACCGCTATGATGGGTGGCGGAATTGCACCTAGGGCGCCGTACGACGGCGGTGAGGGGCGTTTTGGGGACATTTCCGCCATCGCGGACTTTGCACTTCCGCCATGGCGTAGTGCTCGTGCCCGATGGGTCAGAATTAGCTGCACTTTACTCCGTCGTGCAATGGCGGAAACGCTATTTACGCTATGGCGGTCAGGTCAGTTACTTTCCGCCAGGGTCGTAATGAGGGCCAATGACATTAATACTGTATTATGTTTATCAACAATAAAACATTTATTAAAATAAAAAATAAATAATGCATATTCACAGTTCATAAATCTAAAATAACAAGATTTCAGAGGGTGATGAAATACTCATAAATGCAAAATTCATATATCTAAAACAGAGCAAAGCTGCCCAATTATATTAAAAGTTTACGATAGATCACATTCTGTTTTTAGAAATCTGACAACCGCTAATTGCAGCGAGACTTTCTTGTCAAATGATATACATTTCCATACTTGATCTAAATCCACATTAGACACATCCGGTACGAATCTAGCAAAATAAAACAGTCTCTTTGAAGATAAAGCCAGGCACTCAAGCAGCAAATGTCTCAACGTTTCTTTAGACTCATGTTCATTGCATTGTCTGCATGTTATTATGGGTTGCATCGATTTTGTTCTTGCAGCAATTATTTCTCCAGTGAGCATGACATTGAATCTAAATCTCATATAACAATTTATCCACCCTCTATTGGGGAAGAGATATAAATATGGTTCCATAGAGCCCATATATTTATAATACGAGACCATGTGAGCATACAACCTGAATTGAGATAATTTTGGATTGTCATTGCCCAATCAGCATTTTGCAAGAGATGTTTCACTTTTTTGGGGTTCACCATGAGAGTTGTCAGATGAACTCCTGCACAGCCCAACAATGAGTTACACATTTCCGTTAATTTGAGTAAAAATGTTGATTTGGGGACACCCTGCTTCAGCATCTCAGAAAGTTCATTATACAGATTGTTTTCAGTTTGAACAATTAGATTCTGAAATAGTTGAAGGCATTTCCACTCCACAATACTCTTAAAAGATTGTAACCCAAATTCGCAGCGAATAGCTACTATTGGGACACATTTTGGTAGGCAGGAAATAGTTTTTCTAAGCATGGTTGCCTCTAACCTATTCACATCCAGTTTACCCATTATAAATGGAATTTCGCTCCCATAGAGTATTTTCGGGATGGCTTTTAATTTATAGAATCTCAGAGCAGGAGTGTATGAGAATCCTCCAAATGTGTGGTCCACTACTCGCATCTGTGTAATACAGGTTTTGACTTTAGACAAATACTGATTTAGAATTTGGACACCATTTACGTTTGCATTCACAAAAAAGCCCAGATAAATCATGGAGTTTTTAATGACTCATTTGGTCTTGTCCAGATACCAACTTTTGAAGATGATTGTCTTCTCTTTCCACTAAAGCATAAAATATGTGATTTTTGTGGGTTTACCGCTAAGCCGTTATTTCTCATGTATCTAGCCAACGCTGATAATAGACATTGGAGTCCCACTGGCGATCTATCAAACAATAGAAAGTCGTCAGCGTAAGAGCACCAGCAGATTTTTTTGCCTTCTAACTTCGGTTGAATAAAGGCAGCTTTCCCGAGCACCGGCCCTATAACAGATGTATACAAATCGTATAGTGTCACGGCAAAAATACATCCCTGTCTGAGCCCATTTGATGTCTTGATTGGCTCAGAGAGTTGACCATCACTACCCAAGCGAACTTGTATCTTCGACCCTTCGTGTAAATGAATTAGCGTCTCCAGAAGGTCTCGCGGGAGTGCCATTAAGGACAGCTTCTTCCATAATATGGCTCGGTTCACCTGATCGAATGCGAGAGACAGATCCATGCTGGCCAAATATACCGACTCGCCCCCTTTTGCCAGCCTAATTCTTGAAGAAGGGAGATCAACAACCCTCCCACCAATGTGCCAATGCCTTTTCTATAGCCAAATTGAGATGTCGAATAAACCTTTTCTTTGGTTGCCCACTGTTCGATCCTTTGAAGGAGAAGGCTTGCATGTATCTTTGAATCTGAGTCTAATAGAGCTATTGGCCGGTAGTTTGAAGGCAAGGATCTGTCTCCCTTTTTATAAATAGTAATTATGCAGCTCATATTCCACGAGCCAGGGTTGACCTTTGTTCTGCTTATGTCTTACAAGAGAAGCTTTTGACCATTTATCCGGGTTACCCTTAAAAGGGCATTTGATAAGCCGTTGGGGCCCGCTGCTCTAGAGGGGCTTGCCTTGACTATCTTCTCTCTGATTTTTTCCATGGAAAAGTTGTCCGACCACAACCGTGTTTCCCCTTTGTGTAAATAGTGTTCACATGGCTCACTACTCGCATACAGATTCCCAAAATGTACTATCCATGTTTGTTCAGTGATTGGATTAAGATTGCGAACTATGGCAGGTTTAGAAATTCTATTTATGAGCTGCCAGAAGTGTTTTACCGAATTATTTTTTAAAGAACTCAGCATTTCCACTTTGTCAGCTTGTAACAGCGTACATTTATAATTTCAAATCCAATTTCTGTATATCTGTTTCACATGTTTGATTCCCTCTATTCTCAAATTGTCTGGTAGCTCAAGCAGATGGAGTTCTCTTAAGGTGCGACGTAACAGTATTTTACTTACACACACTAACGAGTCATACTTATGTATGTGGTTTTTAGAAACCTGCCTTTTAGGTTTCTTTACCGAATTTTCAATAAGAATTTTTACATAAGGACCAAAGTGGTCGTGTGTGAACCTTATTTTTTTTTCTTCAAATCTAGTAGCATCATGATCCTTACAGAAGAGATCATTACATGCAATTAGATTGCCGGGGTGCCAGATAATTCTGTTATTCCCTGGGTTTAAGGCCAGATCGCACAGCATCAGCTGGGAGGGAGCCCTTTCTATAATAATATGCAAATTCAATTTGAGTATCTTATGATCGCTCATCAGTGTAGGACGGAGGATAAAGCTATCTGCCAAGTCGAAGATGTCCACAGATGCATAAATATAGTCAATGGCAGAAGATTTTTCTCCAAGAGTCCAAGTTATGTAGGGGACCTCTGGTCTCAGCAAATCATATGTGGCTTTCAAACCCCATATTTTAAATAGCATGGACCAGCAGTAACAATCAGTCTTTCTGTATGTCGTTCCCTTGTATTTAAAGTCAATTTCTTCAGGGAATTCAACCATTATGTTTGACGGAGTGTCGCAAAGTACTGCTGTGCCTTCCTTTGGCGACAGCATATTTGTGTTCAAGTCCCCCATCAAGAGAATCTGGAGCCCTGGATATTTACAAAAACATTTCTCCATAATATCTTCCATTTGGGTAGTTAAGTCACATAGATTGGACCCTGGGGACCAATATATATTCCAAATTAAAACATGGGCTAGGCTCTCCACCTTTATAAGTGCCCCCAATGCTGAGGGATGGATTGTGAAAGTTTCAATCAGGGTAATACCGATTCCAAATTTTATTGCCAGAAGTAATCCCCCTTTCGGACGGCCTATCTGTCCTTTAGAAGCAAAAAGATGAAGACACTCAAATCCATCCAGCTGAGCTTTAGAAGTCATCCACGTTTCTTGTATGCATATAATACTTTTGGTTCTTAATAGATGGCATGATTCACTAGAGGAAAATAGATGACAATTCCCTCGAGAAGTCCAAGATAGTATGGCAAAGGTATTGTCCTGATTTATATCTGCTGTTTGAGATTTTGAAGCTGAAAAATTGAGTCTTGCAGGCTCAGGGCAAGCCATCTACAGCTTGGATCCTGTTCCTCGAGGCTCTCTAGGTTTTTTTTTATGGAAGGTCCTACCAGGGGTCCCAATCTAGAAGGGTCATGTGTTTTGGGGCCCTCAAGCTGTGGACTGCCGTCCCCGAAGATGAGTATATCAAATCCTCTCCTATTGAACTGATCTAGTTCTAATAAGACATTTTGAAATACCAACCTCGAATGAAAGACTAGTCTTACATGATCCAAACAGTGCGTATGGATAAAATCAACCCTTTTGATATCCGCCATGGTCAAGTTTGCTAGTGCCGGAATATCATTCAAAAGTTGCAAGGATCTATTCCTATTTATGGCAGATTGAAAGCCACAATCGAATAGAGGATACATTAAAATGCTTGGCAACTCTAGAAGGCACGGTTTCCTCCATATAATGCGTTTAAATTCTGTGTCCATGTAATGTTTGGGAGATCTTTCCTCTGTTTCCGCCTCCAAGGCTCCATCCGAGTGGGATTGAATGGCCCTGGATGGAGACTTGGTAACTGGGTTATTATCCAGAATCTTCGTGGCGGAACGCAGAGAGGTCAGAGGCCTAAACTCGTTTATACGGCTCGGGACTTCCTGTTGAATTGGATTGATGGTGGAATAAGCAGCTCCTGTAGATGTCGGCACTTCCATCTCTAAGAGGATTCTGCTCCTCATTGCCTCTTCCACCGCTGTACTGATCAACATCGCTACCTCAGACTTGCTCAAGATGATCTTATCTGATGGCCCCGGAGCCAGGTCACCCGGAGAAGTGGAAGCCTCTGGAATGTTGTCTTTCTTAATGGGCTCGCCCCCTAGCTGCGACAATGAGTTCTGTTCCGCAGGGGTCAGTATGTCACCTTTTAACTGAAACTCCTTTGCGGCTGGATTCAGAGATGGAGACATGTTGTTTAAATGTTTGTCTGAGTCCTTCGGGGGGGGGGTATGGAGCTGAGAGGCCAATGTGCTTTTATACATCTCGGCGCCTCCTGTGGAGTTGAATTATCTAAAGAATTAATAGCTCCTATAGGTAGGAAGATTTCAGTCTCAAGTGTGGTTCGGTCCCTCAATGCCTCATCCACAGCTGTACTGATCAGCAGCGCTACCTCAGACTTACTCAATGTGATCTTATCTGGGGGTCCCGGGACCAGATTACTCACAACAGTGTGAGCCTTTAAGATGTTACCTTTCTTTGAGGGGTCCCCCCCTCTCTGTGGTGGGAGGTTCTGTTTGGCCAGGGCTGATGAATCACCACTTGCCTGAGGCTCATTTGGAGAAGGGTTCGGGGATGTAGAGGGTAACCCATGCTTGTGTGAATTAGGTTTCTGAAAGAGGCCATAGCTTTCTCTCTGCTCTATCGATGACGCCATCGTGCCCTTTTCAGAAAGTTTTTTGTTTTTGCCCGGCTTAGTTTTGGTTGGCAATGTTTTGTGCAACATTTTATCGGAAAGGGAGTTAGATGGAATACTATAAGCTCCCTCCGTGAGGTTATTTATCGTGTCTGAAGGCTCTATTATTTCTAAATCAAGATCTGTACATTGCGTCTTCTCTTCTCTTATGAAATTTCGCCAATTGTTTTTCGAAGTTTTGTTTCCTCGATTAAAGAAGGATGAGTTTCCGGTCTTTCTGTTTTTTGTGTGTGATTTTTTGGTTATTTTTATTTTTAGGATCCGGTGCACCATCCTTTTCCACAGATTGTTTATCTTTGGGTGGATGCTCCGAAACAATTGTTTTTTGTAAGTGAGAAATCTGCGGAGTGACCGCATTTGGATCTTCTATTCTATCTGCTTCCTTAATTAGTGGTATACCCTTGGCTAACAACTTGGTCACTAACTTAGTGGGCAGGAGATCCAGGGCTTCTATGCCGATTTTAGCTTGGGAGAACTGTCTTCCCATCAATATTCGTAGTTACATAAATCCCGTAGAATTAATTTTTAGTTCCTGTAATATGGAGCAGAGTAACCCCTGTTTCGGAGGACAGGCCCATCCATGCAGTAAATGAATTCATAGGATCTAGTAGATGTTGTGACATATCACGCAAATCCCCTTCTGCTGAGAAAAAATCTGGTGGCGTGTCTAAGAATGGGGTCTGTGGAATATCAACAGCCTCCTCCCTCTGTGCAGCCCCAGACATGCTGGCCTCAGACTCTTCCTCATGTTGGACCTGCGCGCGACCCCCCATAAATATCATAGATGAGTGCGCAACTGCCTCAGCTTCCAACAAGAGAGAGTCACTCAGTTCGGGAGGGGATGGTGGTAGTGGCATGTTCATTGCCATTTTTAGGGTGTTTTTTACGGGAGTGAAGATCAGGGGAGCCGACAGCATGTCATCGTAGAGTCGTAGAGTCTTGTCCCCTGTGCTGTGATACTTCTAGTAGAGGGGCCTACTGCAGAGCCCCGAGCATAAACATATTCAATACTGTTTCTCCGCCTAGACATTACTGTAACACCGATTAGATCCGGAAACAATCTCCCCAAAGCAACCCCAGAATAATAGGCAGATAAACCACCACAAATCAATTCACGTAAGTCGAGAGGATAGTATCACTAGGACGAGTGCAAGTTCAATCCGTCAAATATGTTACCATTCTTCTCAGATCATATTAGGCATCTTCGGGTGCCAGAATCCCATGTAATGCGTGCTGTAATTTCATACATTAACTCAGTATAGAACATATACAGAGATAGGCACGGGAGAGATTACACAATGGATTAGGAAATATGGTGAATCCACCCAAAAGCCAGTCTCCCCAGTAGACTGTCCTTCCGGCTCACAATCTTTCACCCACCCTGTACCTTTTTAAAGGAACAAGATTTTCACACGACCAAGCAATATGTGAGCAGGACTACCAGAAAATATCAAGCCGCTCCAAGCCGAATAATAACATGGTCTAACTAGTGTGCCTTGCCTTGAAAATTCTAGCACAAGTTCTGCCTGCAGGCGTCTTACCTTAAGGGTCACTCGCCAACCCCCGCCGACGGTCACTGGACGCGAGTCCCCACGCCCTACCGCACACCTGAACAGCCAAACAGCCCCACTTGGCGTCCACTTTGGGTGCGCGCGCAGGTGCGCTGGCATGCCACCAGTTGTAGAGTGTCGGACAGGGGGGTGGAGCCAGAGAAAGAGCTGCGAACTGTAATCAATGGCAAAAAAAAATAGGAGATTGCCGTTGGGTCAGACAAGAAAGGTCACGGGAAGTTCACAGAAAATTCATATAGAACCCAGCCAGTGTAGCAAATTGACTACTTGTTTCGCCGCCACTTTACGCTGCTTGCAGTCTTTGCACCTTCCTAGTGCATGGACTTCCGTGGGAGAGGCAGGGACACAGGGAGCAGGTTGAGAGGGTTGAACAGCTTAACAGCCCCACTTGGCGTCCACTTCGGGTTATATTTCTCTTTCGACACTAAGGTAGCGCAACAAGTCTGAATTGCATACTGCCGTGTGCAAAATATACCACTTGGTGTACTTTTCCATAATGTTTCTTATTTCTGTTTGGTATTTCGGTGAGTGCCTGTCAATAATTGAACACGCTTAACATTATTTAAATTGAGATAATAGACACAAGTAATGGACTATTAATAGCGATCCTTCAGGAAATGGTTAAGGAGCATTTGTATGTACAACTATTGATCAGATGATCAATCTGTTTCGTGAAATAGGTTGGCAACCCAGGGATGGTTGCTACTCAGAGTAAGTAAATGGAGCGCTGAGCAAACGTATAGACCTCTGGGACTGGCTAGAGAACTTCGAACATCTTAGGAGCCTGAAAAGTTATCAATTTGTGCAATACAGATTGTTCGAGTTCAGGAAACCTCAGAGATATTTGAACACCTGACCAACAGCCAGACTCAGACGGTTTATCCTATTGCTCAGATTGGAGCAACTACCCACAATCATGATCACGGGGAGAAAAGATAAGATTGCTGTCGAGCTGCGAATTTGTCGCTTATGTAAAATCCAAGATCAGCTGGAGACGACAAAGCACCTGTTGACTGAATGCCCTGAGATGGCCAGTACATTTACTCCCCTCCTTGGCAGCTATGTTCATGAAACCACGTGTATTAGGGACGTCTTGTTTTGGCACCATTGTCTGAACTCTAACAGTATACGCTTGTTGACAGCACTATATACCATCTGGTTGAGGGTTGAAGTTAGATTGGGCATAACTGTTTAGGCGATTATTTTAATTTTGTATAGGCATCTATTAAGCTAATGTAATGAAATGTATGTGTATAGTTTTTATATGGTAGCTTTGTTCCTTTTTTCTTTTTCTTTTCTTTACTCTTCAGGATATGAATTTTCTGTATTTGTATTAAGATTCTCATTTGGATTATGTATTAACTTTCTATGTCATTTTAAATTTGTGTAAAGTTTATAATTTAAACTATAACACAATAAATAGTATTAAGTACAAATTACTGTGAATCCAAGCAGACGTCCAAGGCCAACTGATAATATGTTATTGTATGGCACTTAGGCTTATGCTCTTTTTTATAGAACAAATATGCATACAATATCACCCAACCTGTGTTGGCACTCATTTATTGACCTAAGAAGGCTTTTTGAAAAAAAAAAAGGAAAAAAAAGCGAAACAACTCCCCAGGGATGATTTCGGCCAATCCGACCCTGATATAAGGGTATATTTTTTGGGGAGAATCAATGCAGCATGATTGGGGTCAGAAACTATGCCGTGCCACTTCCTGTCATGCCTTTGAGGGATGGACAGTTGCGTGCGCTCCCTTCTGCTACCTCTATGATTTTGGTAAAAAAGTCTCCGCTAGCGAAATGGAGCAAGCGTTAACCTCAAAAACAATCAACATTTAAGAGCCCTTTCAATATAAATATTTTCTAATGGAACCGCGTGACCTTGATGGTCAGGTGACTTGGAATACAATGACAACGCATGGATAAATGATTAATCCCCAGAGGTTTCTAAGCACGGTAACGGGCATAGAACATGTGTTGCTCCGTGTCGTCTTGTTTCCAAGGTAAGCACGTTGCCCTGAGCTATCCTTCTGAAATGAACGGTGCATTGATTTACATTCGTGCATTTCAAAAGAAGTTGCTTCTAGTTACGCTGGTGCCAGATGGCTAAGCTGCACCGCTGAGGAAGGTGGGAACATACACATTGGTTTGTAAAGTTTAGAATCAAAAGCCTTCAATTAAAAAACAAACAGGGGCTCGTGAACTACATACACATGAAAGGTTTCCAAGTATACTGGTGGTTGAGTTCCGATTTAAGAATAACCATACACTTGCCCTAACGTCTGTCTTCTCCTGCATTCTGCAAGTTTGAAATTCGAAGCCTCAACACAATTCTACGCATTCCTGGACACAGAAAGTCAACTTTTCACATATATTTTTTTATAATCATATTCCTGGGTCACAATTCAATTGCACACTAAATAAGAAGTGGAAAGCAAAGCAAAAGCCATATATTCTGCCTGGGTGAAGTTGATTTCGTCCAAAAGAAGCATTTATTCTGCAGAGAGCTGAATTACAGTCTCATGTGCAGTATATCCCTCCACTCTGGAGGCGGATGAGCCCTCATGACTTATGGCCAGTTTGAGAGGCGGATGTGTATTTTATACAAAAATCATTTTTATACTTCAGTGACATGGGTGGGATTTGCATAAAAATGCCTTTATGCAATCATTTGCTAGAACATATAATCATTGTGCAGCGCACCACAATAACTTGATCCGTACATTATGTTGTTATTATTGTAATGAGGAGAGTGTGACAGAGTGGGTTCGAGCACTTCACTTTTCGAGGAACTGATGGCTTTCTGTGCTTGAATGATTTTAGCTGCAGGATTAGATCAGCACATATATTTCCTTAATAACTCTGTGACACACTGTGCATGGATACACCTGACTCACCAAGGGAAAGCAGAACCCACTTTAGATGTCTAGTGTCCACACACACACACACAACAACCTTCCAAGCACTGTAATCATAGATGTTGCTTTCAGTAACATGGGTGCAATGCGACTTATTCTTAAATGGAAGTGAGAGGGCAGATTACTCGCAAGCCCCCACCTCTGACAGTCAGCGGTATTGGCCCCATGAGAATGCTTCACACAGGATCAGGGAAATGTGAGTAAATTGCACTTCTGTTTAAACGTGGACAAGTGTACGTTTTACTAACCTCTGAATGACTCATGCAAAGTGGGTGAAGTAGCAGTCAGTTTATTTTACACCTACTGTTATACCAACAAGTTCACATTTGTGATCCCCTCCCGGGCTTGTTATGGAATTATTTCTACATAGAAGATATTGCTAGTTAGGGCGATCATTGTGAAGGCTAGAAGGTTGCTGGTGCCTCTTGCTGTGTTACTCTAGGGCTGATCTCTGAAGGCATTTGTTACTTTATGCCAGGGGCCTGCAACCTGTTGCTTTCCAGATGTTTTGAACAATAACTCACATGAGCCCTCACCATTAACTGTAGGGCTGGTAGAGAGATAAAGGTTGCGGACCCCTGCTTTATACCATGCATCTACTAAACTGCCGTCCAGTAGCAACTGGTTTTGAACTGGGCTGCAGACATGTCACCATGTGTTGTTATTTTCATGGAAGTCTTGATGTCTTTAGAGACTGGGATGTTAATGCCATCAATGAAGAAGGAATTGAAGGTAATGTCTAGTTTGTTTAGTTTGGCTGTGAGCCGGTTAATAGTAATTCAGTTTTCTCATCATTGAGGCAGACACCTTGTGCATGGCCATCCATGCCAGAATGATGAGGTTGATTTTATTCAATAGTTTGGAGTCGTTGTCATGATTGCCAGAAATCGGGATAAGTACTTGGGTGTCACCAGCATAATTAGTGTAGGCTACACCCAAGAGGTCCAGATTGTCAAACAGAGGCTTGGTAAATATATTATAGAGCGTTGGTGACACACGGGAGCCTTGTGGTACACTGCATGTTACCAGTGCTGGGTCGGTTTAGGCCGAAGGAGAGAAAACGCTCATTGTTCTATTATCCAAAAAGGATTGTATCCATTCTGTGGCTTCTTCAGAAAAGTAAGCTGAAGAGATAAGGTGGTAGCATAGGACTTTGTGAGTGACCAGGTCAAATGCAGCTGACAGATCTAGCAGGAGGAGGAGCGTTATATTGCCTTTATCTATTTGCCCATCAATTTGTGTTTTCAGATCTATAAGCGCAGTTTCAGTCCTGTGTCTAGGTCTAAACCCCGATTATCGCAAGTCCAGGAGATTGTTAGTTTCCTGATGAGTCTGAATATGTAGATAGGCTGCTCTATCAAGAATTTTCAACAGGAATGGCACTGTGGTTTGTGGGAATGGCTGGGTCAAGGTTAGGTTTTTTAGAAGGGGGAGGACCCAGGAATCTTTCAAGTTAGTAGGGACTGTTCTGGATTCAAAAGAGGAGTTTATGAAGGATGTGATGGCTGGTGCAAGTTCTTTGGCTGCCTCTTTAATATTTGTCATAGGGCATATGTCACCTTGACAACGGGATGGTGTGAAACTAGAAATGTTGCACTGTGATACTATGTAAACAAAATCAGAATGGCAGAATCACAAAGACACAGGAAATCAGTTCATTTCAAAGTAAAATTGCATCTTTATTCATGCCACTGTATTCTGCCTGGCATAATCTCCCTAATCACTACATAAGCAGGCACATCAGCTCTACAGGACTGTGCTCTGAGTCTGTCTCTTTCTCATGAGGCAGCTTCCTTCCCTCTAGCTAGTTCTCTCTCATAGCAGCTCCCCAAAGCACTCCTACTCCCCTCTCCTTCTCCATCTACTTCCATCTGAATTTACTGCCGTCTGAATCTACTCAACAGAACAGCACAGTCACTTACATTAGCAATAATAAAAGCCACTGTTTTATGCATAGCAATGATGCATTTCTACAATTGTGTGCGTAGAAAACATTCCATTTCAAACTGCGTGCATACTATATTTCAGTCAGCATAATCGTATTTGACTAGTTCATGGTGACATTTCCTACATTCTACATTCAAAAGCCAAGCATATTGTGTCTTTTCTCACATTGAGACAGCAGTCTCGTTTGCAAAACCGAAAACATAGCATTCTCCTCACTCAACACAAGGTCGCTTCTCTGTGCCAAGGAGTAGCTGACTTTCATGTCTGCCAAAGGGCAGTTGTTATGAAAACATTTCACACTATGTTCACTTGCTAAAATAATGCCCTCTCAGCGCCCATCAAGAAGCCGAATTCATAGATGGACAGACACAAAGCAGATCTCTAGCTCCTAAAAGCACACTATATTGTGCTATAAATGACAAGTGTACATAATTACATGGCTCTCAGCATATATTGAACTATAATAGCTTAGACCGAAACAATAGTGCTCAAACATAGCCTATTCTAGATGAATTTGAAATTAATGCATGTATAAATGAATGAATAATGAATGGATTAATCTCATGAAAACTATCTTAGAAAAATGCATTTTCACATGGTTATAGGCTAATGATTATGTTTTCCACTTCTGTAATGGATAATGGTGAGAATTTGAAGAGGTTTCACAGAATCTCTGCTGGGTGCCGGGTCTTGTGTGGGTTGTGCGTCGTGGCTAATGTTATGTTTTTTCTTTTCAACTTTAGTTTGTAACTGCAAGATTTTATCAAGTAGAGCAGCTTCAATCTTGGAGCACCAGGCCTTGTCTTTAGAGCAAGTCTTGGTGGGAGTGGTGGGCAATTCAAGCTTTCTCAAGAGCTTAAAAAGTTCTTTGGAGCCAGCTTTGGCATTAGCAATTCTATTATTATAGATTTCACTTTTTGTTTGTAAGATGGCAAGCTTAGATCCTTTAGCAGCTTTCAGGAAGGTAGCTATGTTAAGGTGTGATGGGTGATTTTTGCAGGCCGATTCAGCCTTCCTTTTGTTATCACATAATGTTTTAAGGCTAGAGGTAAGCCAGTTATTGAGGTGAGCTTGAGGCTTATCTTTCCGTAACTTCAAAGGGGCTATATTGTCTATAGCTTGGTGGAACATTTGATTGTTGAGATCCACGAAGCTGGAGGGATCCGTATTAGTGTTTGAGTAGTTTAGGATGGGTTGTAGTAAGAGTAATAGGTTTTTGGTTGTGATACTTTTGTTATTTCTTGTTAACGCAGGAGGAGCCAGGATGCTGGTTGAGTTAAGGTGCGAGCAAGGCTGAATAGTGAATGTGATGGCGTGATGGTCGGTCCATGCGCATGGTGAATTGGCGAGGAGGTTAGTTTCACAATTGATGTCAGCAATCCAATCAACAATTCTGCCTTTGTTGTGTGTATGTTTGATGATGCGAGTAAAGTTGGACTTCTGATGAGTGATTGAAATTTGAAACAAAGCTACAATACCTTTCACATAGTGGTCCAGCACCACATGGGTGCTCAATTGAAGTTTCCTGTAAAGTATCCAGCTGAAAAGTGAAAGTAGAGAACTGTCAATCGAAGTGGTACTATGACAGGTCAAGCAAAACCCTGCACACAATTGAAAGTCTTTGATGTTGATATAGTAAAGAACAGTTGTAGTAACGTTGATAAAGTTGGCCCGAGCACGGCAGAGGGAGATCAATTGAAAGCTTTGTGTTAAAGTGGGTCAGAGCCCGGCAGAGGGGGACCCAGGGTGAATAGTAAATCACCCAAGAAGTTCTGTATTTGGTCTGTGCCCAGAGGAGGGAGACCAATTGAAGTTTTGGGTTGAAGTGGGTCTGAGACCGACAGAGGGGGATCTGTGGTGAACAGAAAATCACCAGAGAATGTATACATGTGAAACCCTAAGGAGAAAGGAACTTTGTTGTTTGTTGTATTGCATCAGGCCCTCTGGAAATGAGACTTTGAATGGCAAAGCCCGCTATGAGAGACAACGCACTAACACTTGAGCCGTATACATGATGTGTCCTAATACAATGGTCGGGCAAGGTCAGGCAATTACTGTCCATCACACACACCTGATCTCCATTAAACTTCCTCACATTGATAAAAGGTGGAGCACGAGAGCACACTCTCAGCGAGGCAAAGCACGCAAGGGAACAGCATTTCTAAGATGTCAGTTTAGAACCAGGAGAAAGACAGTGAAACAGAAGGGGATTGCAAGGAGGAAAGTTCCCTTGACATTTTCGACAAGGCAACGTGGCTTTTATGAGCCCTTGAGATTGTAAAGTGTAAGACCAGGAAATCGGGCTGAAGAATCCTGCATTGTATGCCGGAGATACCCGGGACCCTCCCGCGTGAAGAATCAAGGCAGGGAGAATTATCCACTGTGGTACTGTTCTTGGCTCCAAGAACAAAGCAGCGTCAGTGAAATTAACATGGCTGGTGAGTTGGGGAGACTGATACAAGACTGGTCTGTGTTGAAACCAAGGTTGCAAGAGGCAACATTGTATGGCGAGCGCTGGAATGAACATTGTTTGAAATACATGTGATAAAAGACACAAGTAAAGTTGAACTGCTGATGAGTGATTGGACTTTGAAATGAAGATACAATACCTTTGACAGAGCTGTCCAGCACCACATGGGTGCTCAATCGAAGGTCTCTGTAAGGTATTCAGCTGAAAAGTGAAAACAGAGAACTGTGAATCATAGGGTTTGGGTCTATCTGACCTAGAACTTTTGACCTAATCACATTTGATCAAATTTATTTGATCTTTTTTTGGTCTAAAATGAAGGGAGGGGCGACCCGCCGCAACCCCTCCCACTTCCCCTCAACATAGTCTATGCCCTTACCCACTCCCATATATATATTTAATTACATTTGACCTAAAAAACGGTGAAACAATTCAGTCAAATGTTTTAGATCAAATGTTTTTAGGTCAATTATGCTAATACTGAATCGAAGTGGTCCTCCAATGGGTCAAGCAAAACCCTGCGCACAATTGACAGGGTAATTCATAGAATTTCGCACAAAACTGGCGCACGCGGCTGGCGCACAGTGTGCGAGTGCGAATGTCGGCGCCAGCCGCGTGCGCTAAAATCGATTTCCGCACACAGCGTATTCATGGATTTTAGCCTCCAAAACCAGCCGTGGCGCAGCAGCGCCAGTTACGGCCCCAAGAACGCCCTCGCGCAAGGAAAAGCCATCAAAATCCCTGATTCAGCGCAAAGGGCCGCGCTAACCCTGGACCAGTTTACAGGGCTGCCAAACAGCAAAGCCAAGCGAGGAACGTGTATTACTAGAGTGCGCGTGAAGTTTCACACGCGAAAGGGCCTGTGCGAGTGGGTACGTGTATAACTGGGGTTCGCGTGAAGTTTGACACACGAAAGGGCCCTGTGCAAGCGGGGTACGTGTATTATGGGGTTCGCAGGAAGTCTCACACGCCATTTCAGCAGGGTACGTGTCAAACTTACCACGGGGTTCGTGGTAAGTTTGACACGCGAAAGGGCCCTGTGCGAGCGGGGTACGTGTATTATGGGGTTTGCGGGAAGTCTCACACGCCATTTCAGCAGGGTACGTGTATAACTGGGGTTTGTGGTAAGTTTGACACGCGAAAGGGCCCTGTGCGAGCGGGGTACGTGTATTATGGGGTTTGCGGAAAGTTTCACACGCCATTTCAGCAGGGTACGTGTATAACTGGGGTTCGCGGGAAGTTTTACACGCGAAAGGGCCCTGTGCGAGCGGGGTACGTGTATTATGGGGTTTGCGGGAAGTCTCACACGCGAAAGGGCCCTGTGCGAGTGTGGTACGTGTATTACAGGGTTCGCGGGAAGTCTCACACGCGATTTCAGCAGGGTACGTGTATTATGGGGTTCGCGAGAAGTCTTACACGCCATTTCAGCAGGGTACGGGTATAACTGGGGTTCACAGGAAGTTTGACACGCGAAAGGGCCCTGTGCGAGCGGGGTACGTGTATTATGGGGTTCGTGGGAAGTCTCACATGCGATTTCAGCAGGGTACGTGTATAACTGGGGTTCGTGGGAAGTTTTACATGCGAAAGGGCCCTGTGCGAGTGGGGTACGTGTATTCCTGGGGTTCGCGTGAAGTTTTACATGCGAAAGGTCCCTGTGCGAGTGGGGTAAGTGTATTCCTGGGGTTCGCGTGAAGTTTGACACGCGAAAGGGCAATGTTCGTGCACGACACGTCACAGACACACTTACGCGCAAAGGGCCTTTGGTCCAATGAAATTGCGTACGTGTGCTGACCCGCTTACGCGCTAAGGGCCTTTCCTCGAATTACACGCTGATGTGCACATTTTTCACGTGCCAAATCACTCCGTATCAAGCTGGCCACGCATACACACACGGAAGACCACGCTCCTGCCCTGAAGGCCATTTTCCTGCCCCCCAGAGCCCCGAGCACGCTCCCACCTGCCATCTGCTGCTGCCTGACTGTCTGCTGCCCACATGCCCTGCTATTTGGTGCCTGCACATCAGCCATCTGCAGGGGTCCAGTTGCTGTGTCCACCCCTGCTGGAACAGAAGACTCCCGACTGGGATACCATCGCTCCACAGCCTAGCCCCAGGACCCAGTTGCCCACTGATGCCTGCCTCTGAGGTTCATGTCGGGCACATCTCCATCTGGCACCACTGGCAACCCCCAGCCAGAGAGGCAGAGGGCCACCAGCTTCACTGCCACCGAAGTTGGTGTCCTGGTGGAGCATGTTCTGGGGCATTATGATGCCCTCTTCGGAACATCACGCGCCAACAAGGAAGGACGGGAGAGGATCTGGGATGACGTAGTGGTTGCCATCAACACGGAGGGGGTGGCAACCCGCAACATCAAGCACGTCAAGAAGCGCTGGGACGACTTCAGACCCTCCACAGGGCCCGGCGCCTCGCGGAAGGTGGCCGGGCATGCATGAGTAACATCCAGATGAGGGTCCTGGAACGCGTAGGCCCAGCACTCCACGCCCAGATCCTTTGGAGGCAGACCCGTCCGGAGTTGAGCGGTAAGTGGCCAAGCATTGCTGTGTGAGACAGGGCTGTTGCAGTGTGCTGCTAGTCTGATACCTGCCTGTATTTGTGACATAGGCCATGTATGGATGTGTGTGTGCAGGGACATCATGGTCATGCATGTGAGACTAGTTATGTGTGCACCACATGGTTGGTGCATGTGTTTTAATGCAACATGGGGAGCTCTATGCGGAATGCACACATGAAAGCATGGCTGTCTCTGTTCCTGGACATGAAGGGGGGGTGAGGAATGGGTGCTGATGTCATGTACTTGTATGGTGCACGTGTGTGTGTGTGCCAGATAAGTGTGTGTGTGACTTTGAAATGCCATGGCTGCATGTGACTTTGAAGGCAACATCTTGGTTTACAGGGGCCCTTCTACATGGATGTTGATGTTGATTGCAGGCGCCGGGACTGTTTCTGCATGTGTGTTGTGTGCATTGACTCATGGGTTGTGGAATGACAGGATGGAAGTGACATTTGACAGTGCCACTCATGTGTTATTGCTTCCTGTCTATGGTATTTTGTACTGTACCCTGATGCTTGTGTTCTATGTCTCCCTCTATGCAGCGTCAAGTGAAGAAGAGGGCAGAGACGGTGCTGTGGAGCCAAGCGGCGGGGATACCTCCACTGGGCAGCGACGCAAGGCCCAGCCACCCTCCCAGGAATTACCATCATCCGGGACCAAGGGGGCTGGTGCTGCGTCTGCCACAACGGCTGTGGCAGAAGGGCCGGGTGAGCCCCCACAGGGGCTTCCAATGGCGGAAGACGGTGTGGAGACATCCAGGTTGGTGGTCTCCACAGAGGAGGAGGTGCCCGCTACTGAGCCGCACATGGGGCCTGTTGGGGGTAGTACCACTGGTGCAAGTGGTGCAGTCCAGGGCCAGGGGCAGGAGGCAGCACAGATCGCCGCGGAGGGGCCTGTGCATGTCGCTGTCCCTGACCCTGTGACTGCACCACCATGCACCAGCAGGAAGGCCCCGTCCCAGGCCCACCCGCAGGTAGGGGAGAGTGCCATGTCATCTGCCTCTCCACTACCTGCGGACGAGGGGTCCCACTAATGTATGGGCTCCGACCTGGTTGGTGGGTCCCTACATGTGTTGCGCACTCTGGCGGACCTCTCCTCCTCTGTGGAGACTATGCGCCAGTCGTTGTCCACACTGTCTTCCGGCTCAGATTCCAGCAGGGCCCCTTGTGGACCTGGCCCAACCAACACAGCCAGCTTGGTGGAGCTCACATCCCTGCCACAGTCGGGAGTCGTTGGCCCAGCAGGGGTGGACACCACAACTGGAGACCAGCTGATGGAGGATGTGCAGGCACCATCAGACATGGCACATGGACAGCATTAACAGGAGCAGGCTCTAGGTGGGAGCAATGATGGCTCGGGGCCTTCAACATCGGAGGGGCAGGCATCGGCCGGGGGCAGGAGGACCCAGGACTGGAAGTGTCTTCCGTGTGGCAGCGGTTAGGCCATGCTATAGATGCGGAGCGGCAGCGGGCAGAAGAGGCACGGCTCACGATGGTCAGGGCGGAGAACTCCATGCGGAGGGCCCTGAGTTGGGTCGAGTGCCTCGAGGAAATTCGCAGGGAGTTGGAAGAGAACATGTCATCGTCCCTGCGAACCCTCGGGGCCATGGAAGAGGACCGCCTCCAGAACATTGAGCAGGAGTTCGATGATGCCCTGGCCCGGGACATCCAAAAGTGAGCCATCGGACTAGCCCGCTGCCCTTGTAAATAGTTTTTAGAGTTAGGTTTCCTTTATGTTTTCCTTTTATTTGTGGTCAATGGACAATGCTACCCAAATTTGTATATAGTCATATTTTTAGGTAGCTAGGTAGGTAGGTTTCATTAGTTTGGTTGGGATCATGGACCCTTTACATCCTTGGACAATGGATTGTATATAGTTTCGTCATGTATCCTTTTTTTTTTGTTTTGCATTATGGACATGGAGCAATGGATTTTTTTTTCACCGACAATGGATTGTAAATAGTTTGACTATGGATTGATTTTTCTCTTTTTTTTGGTTAAGAACATGAAGCAATGGATTTCTTTTTTTTTTACATTTCCTTTGGATTTGCGTTGTTGGAGGCTGACTTTGGACTGTTTTTCATTCAAATTCATATGGATTGGTTATCATTTTCATTCAATCATCATTTTCACATGCTTTTCATTTCATGTTTCATATTTTGGTATGCTTTCATTTCATTTTTGATTTCATGTACATAATACATTTTCATTTTTTAGTTCCATGTGTGGGATTCGCTCATTGGCTTGATGCATGTGGAAATGTGGGTTTACACAAGCAATGCCAACCAGTGTATGTGTGTGACGGACATGTGTTGATGTACAGAGTATTGACTTTTGGTTTGTGTCATGAGATCAGCATTTCACTACTGGAGGGTGGGGGTGCAGGGGGACATGAGTGGAATATGAGTGGGGGCCTGCTGGCAGGTGCCCTGCACTGCTGGGGGGTGGGGGTGCAAGGGGACATGAGTGGGACATGAGTTGGACATGAGTGGGGGCCTGCTGGCAGGTGCACTGCACTGCTGGGGGGGTGGGGGTGCAAGGGGACATGAGTGGGACATGAGTGGGGCCTGCTGGCAGGTGCCCTGCACTGCTTGGGGGTGCAGGGGGACATGAGTGGGACATGAGTGGAGGCCTGCTGGCAGGTGCCCTGCACTGCTGGGGGTGGGGGTGCAGGGGGACATGAGTGGGGGCCTGCTGGCAGGTGCCCCTGACTGCTGGGGGGTGGGGGTGCAGGGGGTCATGAGTGGGGGCCTGCTGGCAGGTGCCCTGCACTGCTGGGGGGGTGCAAGGGGACATGAGTGGGACATGAGTGGGGGCCTGCTGGCAGGTGCCCCTGACTGCTGGGGGGTGGGGATGCAGGGGGTCATGAGTGGGGCCTGCTGGCAGGTGCCCTGCACTGCTGGGGGGTGGGGGTGCAAGGGGACATGAGTGGGGGCAGGTGCCCCTGACTGCTGGGGGGTAAGGTGCAGGGGGTCATGAGTGGGGGCCTGCTGGCAGGTGCCCTGCACTGCTGGGGGGTGGGGGTGCAGGGAGACATGAGTTGGACATGAGTGGGGGCCTGCTGGCAGGTGCCCCTGACTGCTGGGGGTGGGGGTGCAGGGGGTCATGAGTGGGGCCTGCTGGCAGGTGCCCTGCACTGCTGGGGGGTGGGGGTGCAAGGGGACATGAGTGGGACATGAGTGGGACATGAGTGGGGGCCTGCTGGCAGGTGCCCTGCACGGGTGGGGGGTGCAATGGGACATGAGTGGGACATGAGTGGAGGCCTGCTGGCAGGTGCCCTGCACTGCTGGGGGTGGGGGTGCAGGGGGACATGAGTGGGGGCCTGCTGGCAGGTGCCCCTGACTGCTGGGGGGTGGGGGTGCAGGGGGTCATGAGTGGGGGCCTGCTGGCAGGTGCCCTGCACTGCTGGGGGGGTGCAAGGGGACATGAGTGGGACATGAGTGGGGGCCTGCTGGCAGGTGCCCCTGACTGCTGGGGGGTGGGGGTGCAGGGGGTCATGAGTGGGGCCTGCTGGCAGGTGCCCTGCACTGCTGGGGGGTGGGGGTGCAAGGGGACATGAGTGGGACATGAGTGGGACATGAGTGGGGGCCTGCTGGCAGGTGCCCTGCACGGGTGGGGGTGCAATGGGACATGAGTGGGACATGAGTGGGGGCCTGCTGGCAGGTGCCCTGCACTGCTGGGGGGTGGGGGTGCAGGGGGACATGAGTGGGACATGAGTGGGGCCTGCTGGCAGGTGCCCTGCACTGCTGGGGGGTGGGGGTGCAGGGGGACATGATTGGAGCCTGCTGGCAGGTGCCCCTGACTGCTGGGGGGTGGGGGTGCAGGGGGTCATGAGTGGGGGCCTGCTGGCAGGTACCCTGCACTGCTGGGGGTGGGGGTGCCAGGGGACATGAGTGGGACATGAGTGGGGGCCTGCTGGCAGGTGCCCCTGCACTGCTCGGGGGGGTGCAAGGGGTCATGCGTTGTTGATCAGTAGTGCAAGGTGACATGTGGCTTGGCTGGGGGGCATGCCCATGGTGGATGGGCTGCCTGCGGGACATGACCAGGGGTGCAGGGTAGTCCCCTGTGGTATGGGCTGCCTGCAGGGTCTGTGGAGGGTGTAGAGGGAACACCTGGTAGACCCACACTGCCAAATCACGTGAAGGACTCCCCTGCACCCCGAAATACACATACTCTGCTGAAATCGCGTGTGAGAGTTCCCGCAAACCCCATAATACACGTACCCTGCTGAAATTGCGTGTGAGACTTCCCACAAACCCCGTAATACACGTACCCCGCTCGCACAGGGCCCTTTCGCGTGTGAGACTTCCCACAAACCCCATAATACACGCGATTGGCCTAGGTACGTGTATTTCAGGGGTGCGCGGTAAGTTTCACACGCGATTGGGCTGGGTACGTGTATTTCAGGAGTGCACAGGAAGTTTCACACGCGATTGGCCTGGGTACATGTATTTCAGGGGTGCACGGTAAGTTTCACACGCGATTGGAGCAGGGTACATGTATTACTGGGCTGCGCATGAAGTTTCACACGCGATTTTGCTGTTAGAGCGGGGAACTATATTTCGGGGGTGCGCGGGGAGTCCTACATGTGAATTGGCAGTGTGGGTCCTCCCAGGTGTCCCCTCTACCCCCTCCATGGCCTCTGCAGGCAGCCCACACCACAGGGGACTACCCTGCACCCCTGGTCATGTCCCGCAGGCAGCCCATACACCATGGGCATGCCCCCCAGCCAAGCCACATGTCACGTTGCAATATGATCACCAACTCATGTATCCCAGCACCCCCACCCCCAGCAGTGCAGGGGCACCTGCCAGCAGGCCCCCACTCCTGTGGCAGCAGCAGAGGGTGATGAAAGCGACAGCAGCAGTTCTCCCACATTGGCATAGCCGTGCAGGCCATGAGCCCATGGAGGTGTTTCTTTTTCCCAACATCCACACAGGTGGGTGTTGGTGCGCACCCTGTCCTCGGACCTCCTGGGTGTTGACCCCCCAGCCCCCACATGGCCATTTTTGATTTTTTTTTTTTGCAGTGTGTTGCCTTATGTGGCTCCCGTGGGCATCCACTGTATTCCGGCTGGGCATATGCAGGCTTGTCCTGAGTTTGGGTTAGATGTTTGGGTTCGTGAGACACACACCCCTCCTGCTTCCCGTTTCCATGGGCTTGCAAAGGGTGTGCCCAAGTGACATTGACTTACACGGTGATATAGGACTCCCATGAGCTGTGTGGGCAGTCTGTAGTCAATACTGTGTATACATTCCTAGTGGATATTGTTGTTGAATTGTACACTGCATGGTGTATTGCTATGTGCTTGTGCATCCATGTCTTTCGCCTAATTTGCAGGTTGATTCCTCATGTCTTCACAAGGCCGTCTACTTTGGAGATGAAGTTCATGTTGTAAGCAGTGCACTTGGACATTTGCGTGGCAGCAGCATTGTACAGTTGGAAGTGGCCGATGTGCTGGCATGATCAGGTTGTAAGACTACCACTACTTTAACTTAGTACTGTCATGTTTATGCTATGTTTGAGGTTGTGTAGCTGCATTGTATTGTTGGTAAGTATTTGGTCATGTGTGTTGTTAGTTCTACATTACTGGGAGCATATTGTTTGTGGGCACTTTCCATTAAGGACACTGTACTTTGACACTTCTGTCATGTTTTGGGGATTGCTTTGTTTGCTCTCACATAGCATGACATGCCATGGTGTGTTGGGTGGCGGTGCTGGGGAGGGATTGGGTGACATGGCACCGTTGTCATGTTGTATTTTGCAAGGGGGTAATGATTTTTGCAGCATAGAAGTGTGTCTTTTGATGACACAGCATTGGTGGTGTTTGTATAGGTAGGGATGCACACAATGTAACACTTCCAGGTGACCAATCTCAGGCTGGTATGGTTGTGACAGTTGACTGTCCCTTATGTCATCATCATTGATTGTCAGCTGGTATGTGCCAGGGCTGTGTGCACTCCACAGGGGTGTGATTTTAGGTGAAGTAATTAGCCACCAGCTGCGTATGGGCTGCCTCACCCTGTGCCCTTTCCCCTCCCATGCGCAGCGGGCGTGCATGTGGTTGTGGATGTGGGGGCACCACAATGTCCACGGGCAGGCCCCGGCGTGTTGTAACATTGTGCAGGACACATGCTGCCACTATGATCCTGCACACTACTGGGGGAGCGTATAACAGCTGCCCGCCAGAACGATCAAGGGAGCGAAAGCGTGACTTGAGCACTCCGAATGTGCGCTCCACTATGCCCCGGGTTGCAATGTGGGCTGTGTTGTATCTTACCTCGGGTGGCGTGGTGGGGTTCCGAATTGGCGTCATCATGTGGGTGCTCAGAGGGTAGGCACTGTCCCCTGGGGAGGTGGTGATGGGTATCATTAGTGGGGTTGTGATATTGCTCAGTATCTGACATGCATGCATGTGCTGTGGCATTTATACTCACCGAGCAGCCATGTATCGCCATGCCGCCCAGCTTCTAGGTCCTGGTTTAGGGTTGACATTCTGTAAATAAAACTGTAGTGGGTGAACCCTGGATAGTTGGCATATACTGAGGTGATGATTCCCTTGGCATCACATACTACCTGGACGTTGATGGAATGCCAGTGCTTGCGGTTTCTATAGATGTGCTCTGATGCCCTGGGGGGACGTAGAGCCACATGGGTGCAGTCAATGGCACCTAGCACTTTGGGGAAGTGTGCCACCCTGTAAAAATCCTGGACGACAGCCTGCCTTTCTGCAGGTGTTCTGGGCAGGTATATGTGCCTGCGGACTGATGGGCGTGCAGTCTTGATGGTGTAGGCAGCGTGACTGTGTGGCCTGTGACACCCCCCCACTATAGCAGTTGTCCGTTGAAATGATCCAGTGGCCAAGAAGTGCAGTACATTGAGGACCTTATGCAAGGGGCTGAGTGCTTGGGAGCACAGGGTGGGTGATGTGAGGTCATCCTCCCACTCACTGACCAGGTCGAGTATTATGTGAGGTGGAATCCTGTACCTCCCATACACCTGGTCATCAGGCATCCCAAAAAGGCTGGTTGTGGGTGTAAAAATTCTGGGCCTGACTATCCTCCTACTCCTCCTGCGGTATCCCACGACCACTGCCGCTAGGAATGGTATATTCATCCTGGCGTCTGTGCTTGTTTGTTGTTTGCTTGCACTTTTCTGCTGCGCGGGTCCACGTACGCCTGCTTCCTGCTGGCGTACGTGTTTCCTGATTAGCGCGTCTTTTTTGGCGCACGCCTTAGCCCCGTTCGATTCCATGAATACGTGTTTTGAAAGTGCGTGTGGGCGTTCCGCGCACTTGCCTCCTGTACTTCCCCCATGACGCCCATATTTTCACGAGTTGTTCCCATTCCGCGTGTCACGTCCCCTGTTCCTCCTACTTTTGTTGTGTACACCGCGCTATGTGCGATTTCGCTGTGCGCGTAGCGCACGCTGTTTGGAGACGTGTGCGCCAGCGTGCGGCACGCAGAATTTTGTCGCTGCGATTTTCGCACTGGCACTGCGAATCGCACGCTTTCGCACGCTTGCACTGAAAATTTCAGCGCACATTAATTCCATGAATCGGCCTCTGAAAGTCTTCGATGCTGAAATAGTAAAGAACATTCGTAGTAACGTTGATAAAGCTCGTTCGAGCCCAGCAGAGGGAGATCAATTGAAAGTTTTGTGTTAAAGCGGGTCTGAGCCCGGCAGAGGGGGGATCTGGGTTGAACAGAAAATCACCAGAGAATGCGTCTGTGTGAAACCTTAAGGACAAAGGAACTTTGTTGTTTGTCATATTGTATCAAGCCCTCTGGAAAAGAGACTTTGAATGGCAAAGAAGCTTTGGCACAGAAGGACATGATGTTGAAGTTTTGAACTGCACCCTCATACTAGAGAAGCCAGAGACTGTGCTAAGCTCGAGTGGGCCGCCTTCTCCCGTGCTGAAAACATTGGGAAGGGAAGACAACGACTTGAATGTCCTGACATATCATTACATGAACACTCTTCTTTTGCATAATATTGTTTCCTACCCTATTTGTATTTAGAAGTAAGGATTGGCAATAGATGTATTAGTACAGGCCCATTTATTTTGAAAAGACACCACTAGAACTGCGTTATTATTATTTGATAGTCTTTGTTTTCTCCAATCTTTAGATGTAGGTTTAGATAGGCATTTTCGAGCCCAATTTAAATTCAATACACACCCTTGAACTGCGATCACCTGTGTCCGTCTTACTTTTTGATTCCATGCCTTCCTTACTTAGCATAGTCAATGACCTTGATATAGCCTGTGCTCTATTTTTTCCTACTACTTTTGACTTTGTCTTTATCCCCTGTGTAACAACAATCCATATTTTTACTTTCAATAAAATGGTTCTGAACCTTGAGAAGGGTTAGGGAATGTTGGAGAGTGACAATACTCGATTGGCTGAACCCCAGGTAATTGTCCTTGTCCCCAGAGGGGGAATCCCTCCCCATGAGGTCCTTCCAAATTAAACCACCCCTGGTGGGGCTATTGGGTAGCGGTTGCACCTCCCTATCCTCATGGGAACGGGCTCCCCCTTGCGGAGAAGTGATGCCACCTTGTGAATTATCACATAGCCTTCCCTAATGCTTCTGGCTTCCCCATCCGAGACTGCATCAAGATCATAACTCTGCTGGTCCTGCTTTCAACCATTTCCAGAGTTTTATTCCCACATCCAGCCCAGGGTATCAGGTTTAAACCCTTCCTCCTCTCAGGTATCACAATGTGAGTATTTCACCTGTGTCTGATTTATTTGTTCTTACCGACTACCAAATCGAGGAAAGTTGCTACCAGTAATAGTTTCATCTGGGAGTCCCCGGACTAACGCCAAATCCATAATTGTTTCCCTACACCTGATATAAATAGTGACTGGGGTTCAGGGATAGGATAGAGTTCCTGATCCCCATGGACACAGGTGATTTGCAAAGGTTTCCCTACCATGACTTGGCCAGAGTATATAAGTTTGGCCGTTACTGCTGTCTGTTTACTCCCAGAGTTAACTAATGCAGACACTGGTATTCCACTGACTACGATGGATTCATGTGTTTTAAATGGGTTTGAGAGACAGAGGCAGTTTCTAAGGATCTCTGTCTCTCTTCTTGTGGCTCTAGTTCTTCCTGCTCTTCTCCAGCCATCCAACTAAATTCCATGGGTTCCTCTTGCTGATTTTTAGGACATTGTCTGGCCAAATGTCCCTTTTCCCTCACATGAAAAGCATGCTATTGTAGATCCTGTAGAGTATTTTCCCTCTTCTGTTTTGGGTACTCCTCTTTCTTTAAAGGGAAGATATTTTCGTCCATCCCATTTTTCTATCTCCTTATTCCCTGTTTTCAAGATGCTGTTCAATTTTTCAGGAGCTATTTCTTGGAATTTATTCTGTATTCTTTTAGTTGTAGGTTTCTGGGGGTTCTCCTTCCATCCCTCATCCTCTTTATGCAGGGCCCTAACTTGTTGTGCTGCCTCTGCAGGGGCCTAGATGGTTTGAATAGTGCTATTAAAGGTAGGTTTGCTAAACTGTAAGACTGCATGCTATAAACATGGGGGAAGGATATTAATTAGTTGTTCTAATGCTAATGCCTCCATTACTTCTGGTAGGGTCTTCTTGCCTAACTACTGTGGCAGGCTATTCTGTATTGTAGCCCCTAATTCCAGTGGTGTTTCAGTGGGGTTTACCCTGATCTCCTGGTATTTATGGCAGTAGAAGCTCTCAGTCTGTCCTACTCTGTGTAGTAGGTCTTGTTTTATGTCATCAAAGGACATAGTACCCAGGGGATTAAGGATTTGATATTATTTTTGTAGCTCACCCCTTAATAGAGGAGTGAGATAACATGTCTTAATCTCTTCACTCCAGTGGAACAGTTGTCAGAGCCTCTCAACATTTCCAAAATAATTATCTATGTCTTCAATCTCCAGATAAGATTTTGAGAATTCCATGTGGCAGGTGAAACAAAGTTCTTTCATGGCTGAAATTGCATATTTATTTTATTTGCGTTTTAAAGGGACATTATGGTTCAGTTGCGCTAATAAAAACCCATCAAATTCAGTGAAAAAACATTGCTAAAAGAACATTTTGGTTACAAGTAAAACCGAGAAAAAAAACGAGAAATTCAGCAGTTATGGTAAGGATTAGGATATCTGTTTAAGTTGTTTTCAATCTTTAGTCAAATTTTAAGGAGTGCACCGCTACCCTTAGCTTTGGTAAGCCAAGCAACCATAACTTGCACCACCAGAGTGCACTACTGACACCCATGACATCAAAGATGACATCACAAATGGCATTGATGACATCACGTGTGCATTTATTTTTCATGAAAAGTCCCTACAAGGGGTTGTGAGTATCATGTTGGCAAAACAGTGGGAGGGGTTATTGGGAGACACATCATGAACTACGTACTTCAATAAAGAATGTATTGCTATAAACAACATTTGCAGTGTTATTTCTAGTACTGCAATCTACTCATACAGAAACATAGGCATTGTCTGCACCATGCACCATAGAGGTGTAATATTTATAATGTTGCAATGTTGGATAGTAAAATGGTGAATGGTTCCATATCAGACTTTTGCATACTGTGCAACATGTAATAACTAGCTAATAATGCATCACTCACTACATACTTGTAGTGCTACAAACAAAACATAAAGAGACCACATTGCATACAAATCTGGGGCATATAGAGGGAAAATAAAGTAACCCAAAGAGAAGCAGTATCATCAGAAACTGTTCACAACCTAAATAATTATCTTGATGCACAGAAAAGATAGCTGTGTTTCAGGCCTGCTTCTTCCCCTATGTATATGCATCACGTGATGCGACTGAACCCTAAGGACAGTGCTGTAAGAACATGTGAGAAGGGTAGCGTCTGCAAAGACAGTACCTTTTGAATTTTCAGTTTCTGGCTGTCAGTAGACAAAACCACCTGGCCTAGATGTGTCAGTGAACAAAAAATAAGGGGCCAGACATGTGAAGTAATCAGTGATGTCACCAATTACATTTGTGATGTCATCTTTGATGTCATGGGTGTTAGTTTTAGCAGTGCCCGGTGATGGCGTGAGTGATGGTTGCTTAGTTTAGCATAACTGGGGATTTTATGGGGGTTTTCGGTTTTACTTGTAACCATAATGTTCCTTTAACAATGTTTTTTCACTGAATTTGATGGGTTTTTATTAGCACAACTGAACCATAAAGTCCCTTTAAAACTCAAATGAAATAAATATGCAATTTCATCCACAAAAGAACTTTGTTTCACCTGCTCGGATCTCCTATTTTAATAAATGTCACCATGCCAGTCAGGAAAGCAGATCAATGGAACAACTCACAAGGAAGGAGGGGGACCAGAAGGATTGTTTGTCCACTTTGCAGTTACATATGATATTAAGTAAGGCAACCAAGACCTGGGCTTCTTGAGACTCGAAAAGAGGGTTTGGAATGTGTAGCCTCACCCCATCTGTGGTTGAGAAATGTCCCCTAGTCTCACACAACCAACTCACAGAAGTATCCATTTCACTTTTTGACATAAGTTTTGGGTAGTGAAAATTAGGAACTTATAACCTCTATCTCATCCTGAGTTGCAGGACACATTTTGAAGAGGACCTGGGCCTCTGGAGATACGTTCTCCATTTATAACATACCAATGGTCTGTATGTGTGCACTCTAGCTGGGAGGTATGACTCTCATGCATGATTACAAAATCGAAGGCACCCAACAGGGCTTTACCAACTCATGAAGATTATGACAAGTTGTTGATCACTGTAAAGTGCTGCTAGGATATGATAATGTTGTTTTACACCGATGTGACTGGGACGTTGGACTGTATACACACATAGGGTGCAGTAATGATACATGAAAAGTGGCTTCAGACATTGCTTATGCCTTCTCCCTCTACCTGGATAGACATATTACAATGTTTGCTCTGGCATTTCATCACTAATGCTATCAATTGACAAACTGGTAAAAGAAAAAGAAAATATGGTATTCCTTCATTGTGGGTGTTGACTGCTCTTGGAGCATTTGGTGCATACGCCAGAGGAAAGTTTAGCCCAGTGATGTTATAAATCAAAATTTCAAAGAAATAGGAAAATATTGTATGTTTTTGGATGGAGGCTCTGGAGCACTTTGGCCCATGGAGAGGAACCCAAAAGAAGAACTGCAGAGAGACGGTTTATTGGGGTGTCTGTAGGCATCATGAATGATCCCACGCATCATGAGGTTGATTGGCTAAACTGTGTTGTGGAGAAAGTGTAAACCATAAGAGCGATCAGCAAGAGAGATGAGAGATATGGGGCAGCAATCCAGGGAGAAGGTTTTTTTAATAAGAGGATGAGTATCATGAATGATATACAAAGCGGGCTTAGTGAAATCCCTACCAGTGTCTCAGGTAGGACAACCAGCCTCATGGATTGTGGGACCCAATAAACCCATTGCATTGAATTACCTTTTCTCAGCCGCAAGTGCTATATTATGACGAAATCAGATGCCAGACTCAATCCCAAGGCACAGGGAGACTGTGCATCCCAGGAAAGCTGGCCTCCTAGGGCCTTGTTGACAGAGCCATGAGCTAGAAGGAGACAGCACAGAGTGGGAATTGCAGGGTCCAACTCCTAGTCCCTTCCCCGTCCTCGGATTCTGAATCTGGATACCTAAAGTTGCAAGCCCTATAACATGGTGAGATACTTTTGCACTTAAAACTTAACATTCAAGACATCAGGAATAATACCCTTTCCAATCCTGGAACTCTAATAATCAATAAAGAACAAAGGTAGGTTATTTAGAAACCCATCCAAGGTCAATTTTAAGAGGGGTATATAGAAGTGTAAAAACAATATTTTAGAAAAAACATGCCATACATTGACACTAATCAGAAATACAAAAAAAAATGATACCGGTACCAGAAAAGCTGTTTTTTCAAATACTGAACAAGAAAATCACACAAGTTACAAAAATACAAAGAAGTGTAAAGACATTTTTTGTGGGGGTCAGACATACATTAGTGAGAGTAAACAAAATGTAATTTTAAAGCAATCCACATACATGAACATTTCACATATATAGATCATTCCAACATGTTTCTGTCTTCTTAGATCAATGTTGACATTCATCATGGAAATTCAGTGTCAATTACTAATATCCTGTCTAGTTAGCATTAAAAAGTGCCATGATTCTGTTGGTTAAAAATAGGAATAAGATTATGTATATATTTCCAGTGACAATCATTTTAATCAGTTCCTCAATTTAATGTTGTTGAGAGATATTCCACACTATAGAAACAACAATTTGTGACTTATCACTGGAAATGGAAAGTGCAGTTGCATAGTTATGTCTGGTTGTGAATCATTTTTTCTTTCTATAAAAAAATGGGTTTGAATTATATTCTCCTACTCTATTTGTAATCCAATATGGATTTCAGCAAATTGTGTCTACTTGTCTCACTTTATTTCAAGGTGTTGGTGAAGAAATGATGTGTTCACTTTTCCAGTGTTTGTGCCTTGATGACTTCTCATTGATTATAGGGAAAACCATATTTTCAGAAGCTGGAATGCAGTTGAAAAGATCTACCACAGTGATGGGGACTGATGGGACTGATAGGAGGTGTGATGTGTGCATCCTATCAATCTCGAACAGTGTGGTAGATCTTTTCTACTGTTTTCTAGAAACATCTGTTCTGGAACTGGCTTGAAATGGGCAGATGAATGCTGCTTGCTCTAATGCAAATGCAGACGAACACAAATAAAAATTAATGTTTGAGTCCTCACGTGATTGCCTCAGACAAACCAGCGCCTTTACTTAAATCACCTCTTGCTCTGAAGGCTAAACTATGACTCACCTGCTGTATGATGCTCCTTTACAGTATTGCTGAAAACAATAAGAAAAAAACGAGATTGCTGATGAGGCTGCCACAGATGGTCAATCATTTTAACATGTTTTGCTAGGAAAAACCCCAGAAACAATGTCTGCACCAGGGATGTGAATCGAGAGGAAGCAAAAAAAACAGCAAAGGGATGAAGGAAATACAATCAAATAAACTCAATAAAGGATGAGACTAAAGCAGAAAGGTTGTGTATAGAAAGGACACATGTGGTCTGTACATTTTGTTCAACATGTGCTTTACCAGACTCCAAGAACTGATCATTTGGGGACCCTTCCAGGTATTGATCAACAGAAACTCTGGAATCTCGTATTCATTGTTATGTGACAACAAGGATTTGCTGGACAGATGGAAGGATTGCAATGCAACTTTAAGCAGTGTGCAATTTGGCCTTCCATTATCCAGTTTCCAAATAAAGTATTGTTTACCAAAGCGATCTGCGTGAGCTGCTTTCAATCTAACTCAACAGTAAGATATGTTGAGTACCAGAATGAAAAAAAGAGTTGTATAGTCAGATATGGGATGGCAATCATTTTGTGGCATCTGCCTGGAAGATCTATAAAGGCCAAATCCATAGGGATGGATTGGAATAGTTAGAAAAAGCCACAGTACAGATAACAGGAACTCAGTATTTAAACATAGTAGTAAGTTTGGGAGAGTTACATGTAATTGAGGAATACATTGATGCCTCACAGGGATGGCTGACAAATCTCATCTTTAACATCAGTTATGTAAGTTGCCAGGTTGAGTGCACTGTCACATGCTAAGAAATACCGGATTTAACTGCATTCGCACCTGGATATTTTTCAAGATGATGTTGCGCATTAAGATTGGCCAAAAATACGGTCTGAAGTATCTGCAGATTCACCTGGTCTTCGGCCATGATGAAACCTGGGGAAGTTTGTAATTTGGGCACCTACTTCTTGAATCCGGCCTGGACTATGGGATAGGTGCAGCTGGGATTGGGTCATCCACTGAAATCTCTGAGAAATAAGAACTTCAGAAGAGCCAAGTTGATCCATGGTAAGTGCTGCTGGAGCGGCCTGATGTGTTGATTGGAAACAGAACTGCATGGACGTTTTGGCCTATCAGAGGAGTCAGCTTCAGTGAAGGAACAGATTCAAACCCGATCAGCTGGTCGCTGTCGGTACAGCAGTCTGCTGGCAAGTAGAAGCTGAAGGCCTGCCACTGAGTGAAAGAAGACATTTTGTAGCCAACAATATTTACATCCATCCTGTCGACAGACTTTCACAAGACGTTTGTTTTTTGCTTGTTAACCAGCGTGAACAACGTCATATTTATTAGAACAGGACTTTCAGGGGAACTTTCATTATGAAATCCCATTTGACTGGTTTTCCTTAGTCCCTCAGCAATGTGACAAGTTATTGGGACTTTTGTCTCAGGTTCAGGAGATTGATGACATAATAAAAACAAATACATATTTTACAAGTTACTGAGAAAAAAAGGCTTTAAAACCAGCTCATAGAATGTCCAATCTGCACCTCAACGGATATTTTCTGCGTAGTCACCTAAGCCAACAATATGTGTGGGCCGTTTGTGTAATCATCGTAATCACTGTTGCTATGTGTTTCCGATCCTGGGATTGCTACCAGAGGTATCCTTGCTGTACTGTGTTGCGCATTTGTGTGGAACTTAACTTATGAATCACCCAGTAATGGCATTGTTTAATCTGTTCTGAACGTAATGAATTGTTATGTTTATTAATTTGTTTTACTGATAGTATGCATCTTTTATGACACCTTTTGTGGAAATAAAGAAATCATTTATTGATTGGTATTCTCAATGAATGACACAGTGCATAGTCATACTAACAGAATGATGCCTAATTTAGTAGATAGTTATGAAATATTTGCAAGGAAGGCAGAATAAGTAAAACATCACTGAAGAAGCTTTTGCTGTGATGATTAATTATCTGTACTTAAGCATATTCCTCTTTTCATTAGAGCAGCCAGGGTCATACTAGCAAAGGCTACAGTTTAAGAGCCCAGTTATAGATGGCTTTTTTGAGCCGTGTAACCAAAATGATGAAAATGTTAAAATATGAATTAGGTTAGGAAGGGATTGTGAAAGCTGATTTAATATTTTCTGAGTTTCAAGTAAAAAAGGTGTCTTGCGTCTTGAACAGGGAATCCTTCACTGCTGTGAGCAGTGATGTATGACGTGAGAGAGGCGATAAGGCCCTTGATTGGTTGGCACACAGAAGCAGTGCAGGCCGCAGGGCTGTGTGGCTGTGAAGCACGTAACTGTTTAGAATGAGACTGTGCTGATGAAGCTTCATGCACCAGAATGAGGCTTTGCAGTGAGCAAAGTATGGCAATGATGTCATGAGGGTTTGTGGTAACTCAGAGAAGTGAGTGCTTATGCATAGTTGTGCGACCACCTGAAGGGAGAAAATATGCCGTGATCTAGGCAGAGATGTACAAACAGCAGATGAGACGCCACTAAAACGTTTGAAAGGTTAAAGTGTGTTGTGAGTGAAGTTGCTTTTCTAAAATGTAATTAAATAAATGTATGAATGGATCTTCTGGAGATATGTGTCTAAAATCCTATGAAAGAGTGATGAATTGGCGTGCAGGCGCACCAGTTTTAGAGACTTTGCAGCTGCAGAGAAATACACGGACTCTTTTACCTGCAGCTACCAGAAACCAAGTGTCAGACTTTGTTTTGCATTCACATGTAGATAACTTCTTGCAGCCTCTGTCACTCTTGTTTTGCTCACTTCACCACCTCCGCCTGCGAGCTGGACCCTGTTTGTGTGATAAGTCCTCTGTGGCAAAACGCCACCTTCCTTTCTGATGAAGATTGTCCCACTCCCTAGGAGACCTACTCACAGAACACCCACTGATGTAAACTCGGCACTTGAAAAGTAAATCTGTATCAGCTCTTCTCTGCGGCCTGCAGCATCCATACTGAAAGAGTCTACTGACCATCCAAACCAAAGAACCAGTCTAGAACCTGCAGTCACATGCCTCACCAGCATACTCCTCATACTACTCTTTGACTGTACCCACATCACTTCTGTATCCCTGGTAGTAAGCAGTGCCTCCTGTGTGATAACCTCTGAGGAGCACTCTGCACACTGTCCTGGTTTAATGTTCCCACTATAAAAAAAAAACCTGTGGCATGGTGTGAGATAGGCAATAACATATTGTTCTTCAACATTTTAGATCACTGGAGTAGCAGTGTACTAGAGAGCATGATCCTTCAAGGAAAAGTAATATGAATTAAAAGGGCTATGGCATTCTTTGAAAACCCAAGCCATTGCTCTATAGTCCATCAAGCAAAGGAAGCTCAATTTCCTAAATAGGGATATTGGTGTGGAATATTGTAATATGATGTAGACTACCTTATTGGGAATACTTTAGGCAGGAACCAACTGAATCGAAACTCATGACATGTTTTGCTTCCAAGGGACCATGATGCGCATTCCACCTATAGTAGAAGGCTATTCAAGTCATCTTAATCCAGCAATTAAAGAGGACACTGGTAGACCAACGTCAAGCCTACTCATCCTCATTAACAACCACCTTGACTTTGTAGTAACCACAGAAATCACGCCAACCTCCCTAATTCAAATCATAGTAGGATCCATCAAAATTGTCAATCAACAAACAAGGAAGACGGTCATTGTCGTAAATCTCTATTGGAATCCAGCTTCCGTTGCAAGTATGAATTTTCCAGACCAAATTGAAAAATGGCTAGTGCACTGCAAACAAAAATGGGTGGATCCATGGTTCATTGGTGATTTAAATTCTAAATGTTTGGATGAATCAAGAGGCCTCATAACATTCAACATCTTTTCACTAACACCAGCAGAAAAGAGAGGCTATCAATGGAACATCGTCATGAATGCGAATAAACTGAATTTACTTAACGGCAACGCCACTGGAGATATCCCAGCTAATATCACCAGAAAACAGGGAAACGGCGGTCACATTATAGACTACATTTACATCTCATCGGAACTGATTTCTGCAGGAAACAAAATGGTGGTCATACATATGGATGACAGTGACCACAACTTGCTATCAGCTAGATTACTAACAATTTTAATAATACAACATTCACAAACATGAAGCTGGTAGAAGTCGACATTGGAAAAAATCGAATCAAAATTCCATCTATCAATCTTCCCTCATTGACTGAAAACTCAACCGCCTTTGTAAATCATTTATTTTCAACAGGAGGGACAGAACCTCTGAACTACCTTAGTCTGTTCCGAATATATGAGATAAAACCAAAATCTTCCTACTTGAACCCTATCGTACACCGTCATACCTTTGACCACAAAATTATCCTCCAAAAAAAAATCTTTGAGGAAAAGCCTAAACAAAAAACGAGATAACTTTGCATTAGCCACAAGCAAAAGGAAACAAATAAGGCAGTATTATCAGAATTGGTTACGTCGCCACAAAAAGACACTAGACCGTAACAACGTGGAGAAAATGCTATATGGCATCACATCGTCTAATACCACAGATATGTGGAGACAGATAAATCAACTACAGACGGATCAAAATTCTTTGTCAACAACACCAATCCTTCCTGCAGCCTGGATCTCTCATTTTAAGGCAACTTTCAACCAAGAACATGATGACATGTCATTTTCACAAAAGAACGAGAAATGGCACTTAATAGACACTTCAGTGGATACCATTGAGAATGTCATCATGAAGTTGGCCAAATCAAATGCATATGGTCCCGATGGGATAAGCAATGCCGCCCTTAAAGAAAACCCACATGAATGGACGAAACTCTTGTCAATTCTATTTAACTACATCACATCAACCCAAAAGATACCAACTTCATGGAAAGAATCGATAATTATACCCATTCATAAAAAGGGCAACCAACAAATTCCAGCTAATTATCGCCCAATAGCATTGCTAGATTCTATGGGCAAAGTTTTTGGCACACTTGTACTTCGAGCATTGCGAGACTGGGCAACATCATCTGGCCATTTTGATCCATGGCAATCAGGCTTTGTTCGAGACATTGGGACAGCCCTCAACATATTTATCCTAAACCTGCTGAAAAGCCGCACAGACAGAAGAAAAGACTCAAAAATATACATAGCCTTTATTGATTTAACACAAGCGTTTGACAGCATCTCACGCCCAAAGCTATGGACTAAACTGGAAAAATTGGGTTGTCCCGCTTCCATCATAGACCTCATTAAAGAATTTCATCATCATACTACTCTCAGAGTTCGGCTGAACAAAACAGGCCTCTTAACTGAGCCAATTCCAACTAATAAAGGCGTCAAGAAAGGTTGCCCGATGGCCTTTGAAATATTTAACATTTTCATCTCCGACATAGGTTCTGCAGCTAATAGCATAAGATGTTTTCCTCCATCAATAGCAAATATCCAAGTCAGTCGCCTATTCTATGCTGATGATGTGGTCCTTATAGACCAGACCCCATTTGGTCTCCAGAGACAGCTAAATGCTCTACAACTGTATGTAGAAACCAATGGACTCACAATCAACCCACAAAAATCTGCCATATTACCTTTTGGTGTTCAAAAGAGCCAGCTGCGAACCAAAACGATGCATTGGTCACTACTAGTAGCAGAAATCCCCATAGTGCAATCCTTTTCATATCTAGGAGTATGTGTCAACACAAGCAAGATCGATGCTGCATGGCTCCAAACACAAAAAAAGAAAGTAATGAACCTGACAGGTTTAGGAAAAATCATCTTTAGACGTTACTGTGGTTTCAGCTTAATTCCACTAATCAAATTTTACAAAGCCATGGTGATTCTGATTCTTACCTATGGTGCTGAAACCTCTTTCAACTTCAAAGCCAAAAACTGGGCAGCTCTAGAAGGCCTCTTTTGGAAAAACACACTTCGCCTACCCAAAAGCACGCCAATACAAGCAATTCGCAGAGAGTTGGGTCTAACCCCCATGCTAGCTATTGTAGAGTGGAATATACTCTCATTTTACAGAAAATGCATAGAGGAAAACCCCAAAGGTGGTTTCAAATGCCTCAAAAAAGAGCTTACGGAAGAACATGATCCAATATTGACCTTACGGCAAACAGAATATCGAAGTCTACTTGACATTATAGGAGAGCAAGTGGACACTTTGATCAACAACCCAGACAAAGTAAAAAAAAAGCTATACTCCTGCGATTGGTTCAGGACTGAAAAAGAATGGTTAACATGCAAAACTTATGGGAAACCATGGGAGGACAAGAAAACACCAATTTCCCTACTCAGCTATCTAAAATTGTTCCCTCATTGGTACTTCAGAGATCATTTTTTTAGATTTCGGCTCAACTTAATCAAAACAAGAGAAACTACTTGGCCAAAAAACAACGCTGTTCCTTTGAACTGCAGACTATGTCCGAACCCTGAGTCAACAGAAAATCTGCACCACTTGATGATGGTCTGCCCAGCTCTATCGCTACAAAGGACTTCTTTCATGAATCCCATCATTATAAAGTATGGACACAAATCAAAGGAGCTATAGTGGAAAATGCTACAATCAGGGGAAGAAACATCAGTATCCCTAGCTGTGGTCAAACTCTCTATCGCCATACAGAAGCAGCTATCAACGCTTGAAGAATCGTGTCCTTGATTTTAAGACGCAATCAAAACTTAAGTCAATTGATCTCAATCTATCTAACTTGATAAAAGGTTGTCAATCGTATAACCATATATCATAATAAATAAAAAAAAATACTTTAGGGAAAGCAGTGGGAGGTCATGCGCATGTTTTTGTTGATAGTTCAGTTGCACTGAAAGACGGTAGGTGAAAAGTAGCCAACTTAATCTAGGTAGTCAAATAGAAAAAAGGGAAGAAAAGTCTGACATAATGATGGATTTTACTCATAGTCTCTCAGCCTCATACCTTTTTTAATGCAATTGTGTCTCTCCTTGCGGCAGTTGCATTCCTGTCTTTCTCATGCCACTGCGCTGATGCTGGTTTTTGGCCTTTCCATGTGGTTTTATAATGTGTGTAGGAGTGATTTAGGAGTGATTTAGTGACTCTGTGAACTATAATAAATGGAATAGAAACAGGATCTACTGGTAATGAAGATAGTGGTACCACAATAAAGAATGCCTCAGCCATGCAGGGGACACAGTTGCTATCCTATGTGTTTTCAGGGAAAGGATACTGATTAGGTTTTGAATGTTAATGTTGAATGTTAATGTTGAATGTTAATCAAATGTAATAGGCGTACCCATTTTCTGGAGAAAATGCACCATATAAGCGGTAGATGATTTATCAATCTTCTTTGAAGCAGATAAGACTATCACTTGCAGAAGTAATGTTATGGTGGGATAAGTTGATAGTGAATCTGAATTTGTGTTACTTGCAGGTCTAGGATATGTATAAACACGGCTATCATTTGCCAATTAACACCATTAATCATCATCCTACCATTTTTGTCACAATACTAATTTTTCAGATGTCCTGCAGAAACCAGTTTTACGATAAAATGTACTTATTATTTTTAATTTTAAAAGCACCCTCCTTCTACCTCAGGATTATGAAAATATACCCTTTATTTAAAATCCCCACAATAGTTCCAGCAATTTCAGGCGCAATTTATCACTAATCAAGGATATGAACGGACATTGGGTATAAGTACCAGGATGGGAAGGGCATAAGTATAGTACAGGTCGATGAATAATAAAGACTATTATTAGGTAATTGTAGCATTATCCCGAAGTCCCTCTCTCCTGCTGCAATCCTTAGTTTTAAGTGATACTAAAGCTGGGGATTGGCCAGCATGACTGTTGGACAACAATAATTCAGTACTATGCTGCAACACACATCAAAATTTATTTTCTCACAAAATTCTTAATTGGAAAGTACCTGCAAATCAGCTGTACTGAAATCATGTTTATCCAGGGACTCCCTGACCTACAGCTCAGGAAGCTGACATCCTCCTGACAGAACTGCCCTGAATTGTCTGTGTGGGGAATTCTGCAAAGCATGGCTCTCCGACATTTCTTGACAGAAACTGAAGAAGGCTTCTTACATCTACCCCTGGCAGCAAATGTGATGAGAATACTGTCAGTCCTATGAAATGGCACTGCACTCAATAAAAAGGTTAGGTCTGTCCCCGTAATGCCTAAAGAATGGTCAATCCAGTCAGCATCCTTTGAGCCAGAATAGAGAAAGGAGGGAGGGATGATATGTTGTGCTCAATGATATTTAGGCAGCACCTTTGCACTACCCAAAACATTATAGTTACAGAAGGGTGTGGCTAATAACCTAATTTCTCTCACTAATTTAATGGCAATGAGTAACAGAGCAAGGATGTTCATAACAATATCCTCTAAGCGCTCAAAGACGTGGAACTCCCTAGTTCTCAACACCAATAGGAGAATTCTGAAAGTAATCAAAGACTCAAAAATGTAAACAACTTTTCAAGCTACTTGAAGCCAGGAGTTCCCCTTAACCTACCTCTATCCTGGGTTCACATAATGAGCAAATAAGTGCACACTGAGCCCTTAATAAAGAAATAGATAGCCCACGTTAAAATTCAACCTTAAGAAACTGCAATGGGATGGAGGTCTCTTATAATACACCAGGATTCAAAAGTCATCCAATTGCCGGCATACAATTTCAAAGTACATGTATGTGTAATTTTTATTTTTATTTATTTATTAGTGGTATAGTTCACTAAGGAACCTTACACTAACATGCTCATGAATGTCATACTTACAAAACATCATATCACTGTCCATTTCTTTTAACATGTGTAACACAATTACATCACATTTATAAATACATACTTTTTTGAAAATTGCATCAAACAAGTCCTAAAAACATATAAATGCAAATAATCATGTGTAAATTCACAGGAAGGACCAAAAGTTTAAAAGAAAAAAAAATGATTGTAAAAACTAATATCCCTTATTCTATTCACGTATTACTTCAGACTCCCCTCCCTCAATTGATAGAACCTCTTGTAGAAACGAATAGCAGCCAAACTCCATTTAAACGATTTTTTCATAAAACTAAATTTCCAAATAAGACCTGCGTGTAAAAGCTCATCATCTTCTGTTAGATGTGAAAAGTAATGATCACGTTGGGGAGCAAGCATTGAACATTCGAACAGCAAGTGGTAAATGGTTTCCACTAAACCCTCCTTTTTACAAAACCTACATTTTCTCAATGTGCACTCAACACCTCTCCTTCCTCCTAAAGTTTTCCTGTGTCCGGAAAATATTCATACAAAGGCACAGACATTGCATGTGCCAAAACCTCCCCCAGCCACTTGTATAGACATTGAGAAATTATACCATACCGTCTTGCATTCACCAATAGGCCAGAGAAAAGGTGATATCCTCACACCAGTTCAATAGTTTTAATGCAGTCTCTTTCCCACAATCTAAATGTGACCTTACAAGGATTGGTAAGCAAAAAGTCAATGGATACATCATTAGCACACAGGTAAGCTAAACACTGTTCATACCACCTAACACAGGGGATGGACAATTTGTTCAGCATTGCATGTCTTAACAACCACCAAATTGATGACACTTCATCAGATATAATTCGTCTCAGGAAATCTAAGTTTTTCCAGGTTACTATTGTTTCCAAGGAGGTTAACCCCAGCTCATATTTTATAGCTGGGATAGGGACTCTTTGTGCCAGCTTCAAAATTCTCTTCCCAAAAACTCCCTCTGATTTCACCCAATGGCCAGTTAAGCTAAACAGGGTAGTCTCTGCCCCGTAAGTTATTACTGGTACAACCTTCTTGCAGTAAAACTCCCTAAATGGAGCTAGTGAAAAGTATCCACATTTCATATTTATATATCCCGCTTGCGCAGATAGTGCCATTATCCTTTGCTTCTTGAACAAAAAGAGCTTGCCCCTATTTTCTTTCTTAAACAAGAAAAAACCCCAGTACATGACAGTGTCCACCCTGGTCAAGAATAATACTACCCAACACCCAGCTGAATTTTCCCTGTCGGTTGAAATGCAAGTATCTTCGTTTTTGCTACGTTGATACAGAGATTATTCAATTTAGTGTATCTCTCTAGGTTCATCAATTGGTGCTGCGGCCCAATCAGGTTATGGTCAATAAGCACCATATCATCCACGTATAATAAATAATTCACATACGGCATAAGAAAGTCCCACCAACAAACCCGATGCGAGGGCGACCAATCTCGCCCACAATAGCCGGCAATAAAAGTACAGCAAACCCATCAAACTTTGGGGCAGCCCTTAACCAAGTCTCCTGGAGACAAAATAAGTTCACGTTTAAAAGGTTAATGCTGCCCTCCTGAAACAAATGAGAAAAGTTCCTGCAGTTTCATGAATGTAGGCGAACTTCCCTAGATACACACAGACTACCGCTCACTTCATGCAGAGGATCCCAGCCTAGCATTCAATATAGCTGTCACCCTATTCCAATTCTGACACCCATCATCTTCCACTGTGCCCGTGCCAACAGCTGTTATTTGTCTTTTGCTATGATTGCTGCGGAAACACTGTATTACAAGATTCAAATTCTCAGCTGGGGCAAATTGATGATAAAGCAAAGCAGGGGCACCGACTATATTCAGACTATCTATTTCTTTAGGAACCAATTTGTACAGGTCATATCCCCAGGTTCTGATAATGTCAGCCACTGATAGTACCTGGTTTCCAACCAAACTGGATTTAAAGTGCAGTATAAATCTATTCAAGTTACACTCGTTCCAAAATTCTGTATGCCCCTCATAGACAAATTTGCTAAGGGCGGAGCTCTTCGAAGAATGGGTAGAACCATCAATCTATTAAGAATAACTCATCCAGTGGTAATTTATGTAGCACTCATTTAAAATTCAAGTCCACCCCCCCTTCTCTATCATTTCGCAACAATGCCCCCGACTGGGGTTTCCTTCGACAGATAACCATTCTCCTATCTCTAAGGTCATAAATGGGGTTGCAAAGGGGCTCAGCTCTACAACCTCCTGTGGAGGATTATTTGTCACCTACATGACCCCAAATCCGGGTACCCCGATGTATCCCTCTGTACTTTTACCCCACATCACATGTTAACCTGATTAGGAGTGCAATTGGAGATCCACCATAAACAGCATCCCTAACCTTAATCACATCCTGATCCTCATTTTCCCCCTGACCCCTTTCTACAACTCGCTGTAGACAAGTGACATCATCCCCTTGACCCCTTCCTGCTTCAGGGAGATGACGTGTATCTTCAATCATCTCACAGGTATACTCCTTGCCACTCCCCATGCTTCCTAGCCTGCCTACATTCATGATTTAACACCATCTCATTCTGTGACACACTTCTCGTGGGGTTTAGGGGCTGGAGGGGTGAACAAATAATACAGGAACTTCCAGGAACCTCTAGTTGCATTTCTTTTTGTTCACCTTTTATTTTTATGTTTTGGAGCATTACAGTTAAAATGAAAGAGACCGCCTCTTTTTCTGGGCTTTATTGCAGCAGAATATGTCAAAGTTCTCAGTCAGACTTTCCTCCACCAAGTCCTCTCCTACCAGGTTTACTTCCACCACAGCTTCACAAATGCTCATCTGGAGATTTTCATTCAGCAGATCCTCTACCATCTGTAGGATGCTTGGGGAGGGGGATGACAGGGGCAAAATGTCCTCCTGTGATCGCTCATTCCCAAGCCTCCCAACGACACCCAACACCTTAATTTATAGGGGAAAAAATGAATAGTGGTTTCTTTGGAGGTGGAACTATTTCAACAACATCCTCCACATCCGGCCTGTCTAATATCTGTAGCAACCTCCCTTCCTACTTTCCTAAAATTAAGCCTTCAATTAAATGTATTTTTGACAGAATGGGGGATAGAACATCACCCTGGTTATTAACCATGTTACCCTCTTGTGCTGCACGAGCATATCTCACATGCTCCATCCACTTGAAAGGTGAGCCCCATCTAACCTACTACCTGCCTTCAAATGAATCACCGCCGACGGCATATCCCTAGAATCGCATAGGATCCACGCCGCCACGCCGCCAGCTGATCACAACAACAGGCTGATGCCTGCACCTAAGATGGCCGCCCGCCCACCTACAATGTGCAGCGTCACGTTGCCAAGCAACTCAGCGCATATTTGAAACCAGCCTTCCCGTCGGTAGGCAGAAGACGGCCTGCATCCGGTAAGGCCTGCAGAGATGAGGCCCTGTTATGCACCTGTTGTGTGCTTGGAAGCGTGGCGTGGCCCACCCCCTATGCTTTGCACATCAAGAGGTACGTCTTTATCACCCTAACCAGTACAGACTGCCATTTCTCCCGTACTTTCACATCCGCGCATCCATCTATCTATATCTGAAAATCACGTGGTCGTCTATTACTCGATGAACGCATAACCACCCTCCCACAATGTACACTGCAGCACTCTGATTGCTTCTCACCGTGTATCTCCCCTGTGACTCATCTACTACTGTTACATGCCCTGTGATTGCCTCTCACTGTGCTATTTGCCCAGTGTTGATTTACTGTTATATGCCCTCTGCCTGCCTCTCACTGTGTATCTCCCCTGTGACTGATCTACTGTTACGTGCCCTGTGATTGCCTCTCACCGAGCTATTTGCCCCGTGTTGATTAACTCTTATATGCCCTGTGCCTGCCTCTCACCGTGTATCTCCCCTGTGACTGATCTACTACTGTTACATGCCCTGTGATTGCCTCTCACTGTGCTATTTGCCCAGTGTTGATTTACTGTTATATGCCCTCTGCCTGCCTCTCACCGTGTATCTCCCCTGTGACTGATCTACTGTTACGTGCCCTGTGATTGCCTCTCACCGAGCTATTTGCCCCGTGTTGATTTACTCTTATATGCCCTGTGCTTGCCTCTCACTGTGCATCTCCCCTGTGACTGATCTACTGTTACATGCCCTGTGATTGCCTATCACCGTGCTATTTGCCTGTGTTGATTTACTGTTATATGCCCTGTGCCTGCCTCTCACCATGTAACTCCCCTGTGACTGATCTACTGTTACATGCCCTGTGATTGCCTCTCAACGTGCTATTTGCTCCGTGTTGATTTACTGTTATATGCCCTGTGACTTCCTCTCACTGTGCTATTTGCCACATGATTGATCCACTGCTATATGCCCTGGGATTGTCTTTTACCATCATTATATGCACTCCGTTAATGCCTGGCTGTGATCTATTGCTCACCACGCTAACTGCTGATGCACTATAGATTGCTAAAAATAGTTTTTACTGCTCTCATATGCTATTTTCCTCTCATATGCCCCTTGACCTGTGTCACTTACCACCTGAGTATCTAAATGCACTGCCATTTCCCACTAAACCTCACACACACCATGCAGCCAATAACCACAAGTAAGGTCTTCTGCAAGATCCTTAGCCTCTGCCATCCCACTACTACCATAGTGTTGGCCTTCACACTCACTCTCGCCATATTGGATCCGATCAAAACACACACCAACTCCAATTGTGTACAACCACTGCACCACACCTCCCACACTCCCCCTTTACTCACCACAGTACCCACGTACACCACCTCCAAAAGGCTCCCCACTCACACGCAACCTGCTCATATCTAATGCCGTGCCTCACCTCAACATCTAGCAGATGCACTAGACTCAGAGCACAAACTCATCCACTAGAACCTAAATGCCTTCTTTCACCCACAACATCTCGAAATCTCTGCCTAGTCTCCCGCTTCACACACAAATACATCTCCCACTTCGAATGCCCTCTCACACACAAACACACACCCACGCCCCTCCAAATCCAACCACTATTCCTGACACATTCAGCATCACTACCACCGCCATAACTACAACCATACCCACACCACACATTAAATGTACCCTCCATAATGTTAGATCACTCACTACCCACACACTAGAAATACACAATCTCCACCTTGACCTACTTGCCATTACAGAAACCTGGCTGCACAAGGCATCCGGCCCTGCCGTCGCCCTTGCACTCCCAGCAGGTTATACTATTCTCAGAGAAGATAGACCAGCTCGCCTATGAGGAGGAGTAGCCCTCATCTTCAAAGAAGCCCTCTCCCTCAGATCTATCAGTCACCCATGGCTGAGCAACTCAGACACGCTCTCCGTTAAGCTTACACTGTCCCCTAATAGCACCATAAACAGACACATGCTGTATCGCCCCCCGGCCCTCCCATCAGGCTTCCAGGGACACCTCACCCACCTACTTAGCAACAACATCAAAGGCTCTACTAAAACACTTTTTCTTGGAGACCTTAACCTAAGACTCAACGACCCCAAGGATAAAGCTGCTGCCACCCTCGCCAAAGAACTTAAAGATCTAGGATTCACTCAAAAAATCTCTAGCCCCACAAATAACAAAGGTCGCACCCGTGATTGGGTTGCAGACCATAATTGTCTCACCATTATCACTTCCAACACAGTTCTGCCATGGACTGACCACAACTGTATAGAATTCACCCTACCTATTACCTCTAGTTCTAAAAAGCTCACACCTGCCCCCCCCCCCCGGCACAAGTGAGAAGCTCCAAAAAACTCAATGCAGACAATCTACACCCTTACCTTAAGATCTCAGCACTAGTCCCACCGTTCTTGAACAATCCCAACACCCTAGCGGACATCTAAAAAGATACACTCACCAAAGCTATCAACTCCATAGCTCCATTAGAAAAGAAAAAAGAAAATAAGTCTCTCCACTCCAACTCTTGGTTCACGGAAGAACTACAGTCCCTGGGCTCTTACAAGTGGGAGGCACTAAAAAACTGGCAAGTCAACCCTAGTGACAATACGAAGAACTGCTTTAACTTGATCTCCCTCCAATACAAAGACGCCATCACCAAAGCTAAAGCTAATGCTTTCAACGTCCAAAGCTCTAATGCAAACTCACAATCAAAGGAAATCTTTGCTATATTTAATTAACTCACCTCCCCTCCCAACACCCCAGATGAGATCATCAAAGATGAAGCCTGGTGCACAAGTATTGAAGTGGCCATGCTAAATAAAATTAATCTCCTGCAGGAAAAAATTCAGCACCACCACAAAGCCTTAGCCCTTCATCCAGGGGCCAATCAGTCAGACCCCAATCCTTCTCCAACAAACCCCACTAAACCCCTCTTCTCTCTCAGAGACATCTCTGAACTTGAAGTCACAAACATCCTCAATAACCTAAAACCATTGATGTGCAAAGGGGACATCTGTCATCCAAAGCTCATCAAGGACTGTGCCGACAGCCTTGCTCCACTACTGACAGCCTTCATTAATGCCCTTTTCAGAACTGGCATTGTCCCCGCCAGCCTCATGAGGCGTGGATACCCCTCCGCTACTGAATAAGCTCACGCTAGATCCCACCCAGCCCAACAAGTATCGACCGATAACCACTGTGCCTTTCCTCCTCAAGATCTTGGATAAAGCCGCCCACTGCCAATTCCTTGAAGCCCCCTTTATCCTTGGGACAAGGCAATATGGTTTCCGCAAAGGACACAGCACTAAAACCCGACAGGCAGATCACTTGCTCCCAGTGAAAGAGTGCATCATCCCCATCCTCACCCGCAAATGCCTCACCTTCACAGCACCATCATATCTGTCAGAGACCATAACAAAATCCACCTCCACAAGACCAATCAGTACTTGTTACCCCAACCAACTACACACCCCACACATTAACAAAGCCAAATCTGGAGGGCTAGGCTTCCTCTAAATAACCGCCAAGCTATGGAACTCCTTACCCGCTGACATCAGAGCAGAAAACTCCCTCCTTGCCTTCCGGAAAAAACTCAAAATCTCTCTCTTCACTTAACCTATTGCTTTCTTTGCTACCCTTTGTGCCGGCTCTGGAAAAATGCAAATGTCAATGTACCTGTAACTCAGAAAATGTCTGTAATTAGCGCCACAATGCTTCCGGGCTGTTGTGCACTCAACAAATGCAAATAAATTAATAAATAAATAAATACCCACAGAGTCATGGACCGTAAGCCAAACAGACAAAGCTGTCTCCAATGGTTTAGTAATATTACACCGGGTTGACAATAGGGAATACGCATCACAATTATCTGATACAAGATGACATCCCACACTCTTACTTTGGTGCTGAAGCAGATTATCCACATCTCTTGCCACATCACATAAGAGTGTGGCCTCCAGTAACCGACCAGTTGCCACACCTTTATAAACCTGCACTATTAACTGAGCAGTACTCAGGGTGATGTGCCATCTACGCTTCTCCCATTCTCCCACAACCGGGGTCTTCACAGACTTACTTGTCCCACAGGCCAAACTCGGAAAAACAAATTGACTATGACCGTGTGACATTTCTGCAGAAAATGGGAAACAGCCAGTTTGAATAGACAGAGGTTGCGGGGCAGGTATTCTCTTAGGTGATAACCATATTTCCGGATTAGGGTCAACAGAAATGAGCACCCCATCAGGGCCTCGACCTTCCAATTCATACTGATTAACCTTCCCCAAACACAGTCCCAATTCACTGAGGACAGATAGGAATGGAGCAAAGAACCCACCTTGGGCGGGGGGCGTGGATAGTAGAACTTAGTATTCAAGCCTCTTTAACCCTAAACATACACATGTCACCCTGTACATTCAACTCTCCAATTGAGCGGTTAACGCCCCCTTCTCAGCTTTCACATTTGAAAATGCCCCTTGGAATTCAAAAGCCCTGAGGGCGTCTCCTCCCTTCCCATACAGTAACTTATATTAATGTGCTCAGAAAGTGTTAGCAATTCAATGTCGTAATCTCTCTCAACAGGTTTTTTCTAACAGAAAGCAAGTAATTAAAAGAGTCATCCAAGACGTTATTCCCCCTGGTACATCACCAGGAACCAATGAAATGTATGTCTATAATTCTTCAAGGTTCTTTCTTACATAGGGCAAGTCACTGTTTCCAAAGCCCTTCCTTTCAAGTTCCAGCCTGATCATCTACAGTTAATTATCTTCAGAGAAGACTGAGAATCCAGCACTGGACTGGGTGATTTAGGAAGAAGGTAATGGAGGTAAAGTTATCAAGTGAGAGTAATAAATATACTGATTGTGTGCACTTGCCTTGATAGCGAGGGACTAGGAGAAAATGCATGTAGGCATGACTGGAACTGTGGAAGTGACAATTATTTCTAGGGTTCTGGAAAATTTGTACACAATTATGGCAGGATATCCTTGTGTGGAGAGTCTAACAGGTCTGTCCATGGTTGGCTGAACTTCTGACAGAACACATTGAAGATAATTAGACATAGCCTTAAATCCTGTGATGTGGGAAATTGCTCAAAATATCTGTGCACACATTGTTTACCCCCTTAATGTGAATTGCCGCCTGAGAATGTACGTGTTGCTCTGCCCCAACAACATTTAAGCACAATATGTTGATCCATACATTTCGTGGTTTGTCCTAGAAAAAGATGCAAACACACACATGTTCCCAGGGCTCAACACACATGCCCTAGCAAACTAAAACTGATTCTGACACATCCCATGTTCCCACGACCACAACTTCCATCCAGTGTGGGGTTCATCTGCACACTTCCTGTTCCCCCTGATGTTATTGGAGTACAGTACATGTACTGTGCCTTAATATGTTTGCGATGCAAACAATATGTTGCAATTGGGGAGCCAAATACAAAAACACAAATGCAGAGAATGTAATACCATCAATGTAATACCACCATAGATACCATGAATCAATAAGAATTTATTTCACAGACAACCCAACTGTTTCTATTTCAATTTATATTTTGAAAAATAGAAAATAGTTTGGAAAAAAAAATAATGTTTGCATTAAAGTTTATATTTGTCTGAAGCCTCTTTTCATTTGAGTGTCTTTCATTCCCTTTAAAATTTGATGAAAATATTAATTTTCACATTTTACAACAATGATGTTTTATTAGCATCCAAAAATGTGTGTAGTTTGGTTTTCAAATAACTGAAGGTATTTCTTTTCAACTTCATTTGCATACAAATTCACTTAGGAAATTGGAAAAGTTGTTGAAAAGTTCACAAACATCAATCAATAATATGTTAATTTTGCAGGGCAAAGCCTCATTTTCACTTGAAAATCTGCAGAAAGAATTTTAAACTATTCAAATATTTGTATAGTGAGAACACCACAAACTGGTAAAATGTGCACAGTGTGACGAATCACGGGATTCTGTCACTTCTCCTTAGGGAGAGCCTTTCCCTGTGAGGCTATAGAGGTGAGCCCACTACGCAATACCCTCTGTAGGGGTAGATGCAAGCAGAACCTCACCAGGAGAGACTGGATATCTGGGGACAAGAAATTCCATTCTTATGAGGAACTCCCTAAGCAACATATCACTAACTCAACTTCAAAAGCATTCAGTGAAGAAAGATATGAAGAACAGACCAGAATCTTTTATTTTCTTCCCAATACTCTAATTATACCAACAAAGGAAAAGTATATGGTACTGAGCCAAAGAGAACCACTGGAAGAATACAGAGTATGCATCAAACAGAGAAGGACGTCATAATACTTAGAGATGAAAATTTTGGTGGAGAGAGAACCTGCTAGTTTTTGAATCAGCTGGCAGAGGTACACTGAAGGAAACGTGGACATGAGGCCTCCAATGCTTCCAATGTGCTGCATTGGAAATTAGAGGAGACACAAGAAACCGATGTGGACACAAGGTGGCCTGAGCGAGAGACAGGTTGTGGCATGACTGCAAACAAGCCGTGGTGGACCAGGGTGTCTGTGAACAATGCTGATACAACTTGCATTCAAGTATAGTGGCGCAAACCAACCTAAGAAAGTATGGAGAAACCATATGTGACACTACAGAAGAAACGAGAAGCCAACCTGACAAGCGAACAATCCAGGTAATGGGGAAATCAGGTGACCTGGGAGGGGGACCAAAGATCATTACTGGAACGCTCATACTCATCCCAGTCGAGATAAAGTATCAAAAGTAAATGAAGAGAGTGAGAATCATTACTGGAATGCTCATACTGGTCTCAGTTGAGATAAGGTATCAAAAACAAATGAAGAGAGCGAGAATTATTACTGGAACTCTCATACTCGTCCCATTGAAGATCAATTGTCAAGAGTAAATGAAGCGATTGAAGATCATTATTGCAACACACATACTCATCCCAGTCAAGATATAGTATTACAAGTTAATAAAGGGCAAGACAATCTATAATGGAACCCTCAAACTCATCCCGGTCAAGTAAAAGAGTGGACATTGAATAAAGAGAATGGAATATCTTAAATCTGAATGAAAGGAAAGGAATAAACTTGTCCCATGAAAAGAGAGGGCAAGCACCATTAGAATAAAACAGGAAGAGAACAAGAAGGACAGAAAGAGTAATCGAGTGAAAGAGACAGTTGAAACCTTGAAGAATCCAGTATAAGAAATGTGCAATTTGATTAAAGTAGTTACCAAGAACTACCTAAGAATACTTTATTGAACTGAACTTGGTGAAGAATCACCTCACAGGAGCTGGTAGTCATTCTCCTGTACTTTTGTAGTAGGGTTAGGATAGGTTAGTTTGGACAGTGGACCGATCTTGATTTGGACTCTCACTGACGACTGACAAGCACCTTAGTTAGTTCTGTTATGTAGGGAACACCCTTAGCATTGGAAAAGATAGGGGTTTTCACCTTTCATGTATTAAATATCAGCAGTGAGGTGGAAAATCAGAGTCTGTGTTATTCTCCTGACCCACCACAGCTGCTATCCATGAGAAATATCAACATTTCTTTACAATCATCAACTTTTAAAATGCCACTGTTTCTTCAGTCATTGTTTGTTCTGGAAATATATTCATAATTTCTCCTACACATTTTGATAAAAAATAAACTGGCATTATTTTTAAGTACAGACAAAATACTAATATGGTTGTCTGTAGTATTCCTAATACATGCTTCATTGCAAAATATCCCTTCCATATCATTATAGTAGTAATACTTTACCTTTCAAATACTTTCATTAAATTATTACAATACACAACACACTGCATAGTACCTAATCATGGTGTTATATTCTAATGAAATCACATCCTTACTAATGTAAATAATACCCAAGACAATTTAAGCTTTGCCACAGTTGGCCTCAAAAATGCACCAACTCTCAGAAAAGGTGCATATATTTTTATTATCCCATTAAAGGAGTCAAACTAAGGGCCATCCCTCTCCCTCTCATTTTCCCATGAGCTTTCCCCATGCTAGCATAGGCTTTCATAGTCCCCAAGATGGCCATTTAAAATAGGTAACCCATACTCTTTTAAGTACGGACAATATACTAATATGGTTGTCTGCAGTATTCCTAATACATGCTTCATTACAAAATATCTGTACACCCCACCCCCTTCCTAGTCCCGTGTGACGTCTGCTGTACCCTCTACCTCCTTCCAGGTCCCCTGTGATGTCCTCTGTACCCCCCCTTTTCTGGCCCCACATGCTGCTCGCCCCCACACCCTGCTTGCCTGATCCCTCTTTCTCCTTCCCCCTTTCCCTTACCTCCACCCCCTTCACCTAATCACTACTGGAGTTGTCTTAATTCACCATGGTTTCACCATCACTGACCTGTTGCCAATGCTTGAATTTTGACTTTTGGACACATTGACTCTTGGTGCTTCACCTTCTCAACTCTCATGCTGGACCTCCGCTGTATCTCATACTCAGGGTGACCTTTAATCATGTTGTGACCATTGTCATCTGGAATCCTTGCTTAAATTTCATGTTCCCTGCAACATTATGTGTTTTACTGACCTCTGCAACTGTACTCGCTCTCCCCTCTGCATCTCTGCTCTTTTTTCACAGTTTGTATTCTCTGTTCTTTCTTCCTCTCTGTTCCCACCCTACCTTACTTTTTTCTACGCACTTACTCTATTAGAATTGTCCTTGGACCTAGTATGATAGCATCAATTGTTTGTCGTCTCCCCTTCCCTTACTTGTTTTCCTCCCCTCTCCAGCACTAGCTGAAATGTCAGGTCTAGTACCATAGTCGCTTGTTTTGTTCCTCTGCCTCCTTTCTCCTCCCTTTTTCCCTCACCTCTTGTTAATTTCCGGCTCTACCAGAAATGTCATCAGGCCTAGTATGGTAGTCGCCTGTCTGTTCCCATTTCCCTCTCACGCCCTTCCTATCTGTGTCAAAGCGCTTGCACTATCTGAAATGTCGCCAGGCCGGGTACGATAGTTAATTTCACATTCTTGTTGTTAGAATGTCATTGTATTTTCCCTTGTCTCCCTCCCTTGCCTTCAAGCACTTTGAAACACATTGTGTATAGGCGCTATATAAATAAACTATCATATCATATCATACTAGCTAAAGGCTGTCTAGCTAACATTGAGGATGTAAAGGTAATAGCCTTAACTAACTGACTCACGGTGGGGTCGTCCAGGGGGATCTTAGCTGGGGATCCCACAGCAACTGTAATGCTCATTGAACCAGGAATGTGTGCTTTCCAGCTCACCACCACTCTCTTGTTCTTATCCTTCACACGTCCTTGTATTCCTCGCTCTGATGTTTCTTTCTTCCTTTCCCTTCCTTCTACTTTCTCCCCTTCTCTTTCTCCCACTCTCCATTCCCTCTCAGTCTCTCTCTCCTCTGATGTTTTTCTATTGCCCCTCTACTGCTTACTTCTACCCACCAATCCTCTCTCTACTACTCTCCTATCCCACTACTCTCTGATACACTGCCCTCCTACTGCTCTCTGCTACTCTCTTCTCTCACCACTCTCTACTACTCCCCACCCTCTAAACTACACTACTCCCCTCCTCTGACACACACACCCTTATTTCAACTTTCTTACTAAATCTCACCTACTCCCCTACTGTCCCACTAAGTCTCACTCACTCACCTTACCCACAATACAAATACTCTCACACTGTAGTACTGCAATGTCTCACCAACCAATACTTCCCCTCCATCATTTTCTCCTTTTAGTAACCTGCATTCTCGGCTCTATCATCCTTCCACCACTTGGTCTCTTGGTCAGCCTCCTCCTCACTCGTAACCTCACCTGAACAACCCACACGATCCCATACTATTTCTCTCCCTTTTTCCTCCTTCTCCCCTTCTATTGGTTCTCAAGTCCACATTGTTCTCCAGGTTACTCTTTGGCCTACTTTCCCCCATGGGTTGGACTACACAGGTGTTGAGCCATAAAGGACCCTCTTACCCTTGACCCCCTCATGAACCCGGGTTCGCCAGTGCTTGGCAATGGCAGCTCAGTACAGTGAAGGTCAATGTCAGATTTCGTAGTTTGAGGAGCATCTTGATTTCTGGTCCACAACATTATTGGGCCACATGTTCTGTCCTCTGCCACAAGGTTTTCTGAGCTTGGTTGTTCGGCAGCAGAAGAGAAACAACACTGGCCAACAGGCTGTGTGGCAGTTATTGGATGATAAAAGTGGTACTTCCCAATTGCAATATGGCACATAGTGGGGGTCAGCGGCCGGGTCCCTCACATATCACTCACCCTGCCACTGGGGTAGGACTGGGTCTAGCAAACGCCCTTGTAGGCCTCCTGCCCCAGGTTGAAAGGGGGATCCAATTCCTCCTTGACAGGGTGTGAGCCCCGATCCTGTCACAGATGCCACTGACTAGATGAAACAATATGCAGAAAACAATGAAATAAAATTAAATATATAACCTAATGTAACTTAATATAACTTAAAATAATTTACAATGTGTTCTAACCTATCACATTTTCCATTGTTCAGCTTCCAGTCTTCAGAATTGTTCCACACCATTATCTTGCATTTCATCTCAAAAAAGGTATTCATTGAAAAATGTGACATGTAAGTGATATATTATTACTTCATGCAGGCCATCTGAAATATGAATACACAAAAGGTGTTGATAACATACAAAATAATGGAAAGTGGAAGCACTATGGCTTGTTATCATACATAATTTACACTTCTAGAAAGTAGGGAATACATCTTGTTATCCTTTGCTGCACCATTTAAAAAAATAAAGTCAACCCACGTTAGCTGTATGTACATTCTCCATGTACACACATCACAACTTAGAAATACAAATAATTCTGCCCAAACAAATAAAGAGGGATCTTACAAATATTAACCTTTGAAACATGTCTCAGAAGCTAAAAAAATAATAAAAAATGAATTACATACTTTATGTAGAACAAGTCTTCCCTATACCAAATATAACTAAGGTGACCATACGCAATAATATGCTAGAACATACCAATTGCTGTAAAATTATATTATTTCATGTGTGCAACATGACACTAAATGACCATTTCCTTTTTTGTTAAACGGTTTATCTGCCTAAACTGAAGTGGGTCAACTATAAATTATACAAAATGCTCAGATCTACTAAGTACTAATTTTGCCTCAATTCATCTACATCTAAGTCCACTTGTGCAACACTATCTGCTTGTAGCACATATTATACTAAGTTAAAAAAAGGAATGATAAATACAGTGTAGCGATTGGTTATAACTGTGGTTACTCTTAATTATATTCATGCGCCATAAAAAGAAGAAAAAGTCCACTCGAAACGTGTTTCGACGTTTACCCCCGTTTTTTTCAAATCAGGGCTTCAATAATTCCATTCAGAAAATCAAAAGTTATTTATAAGGAACAGAATATCAAAAAGGTTTGATTAAATAAAAGAATTCAAACATAAAAATGTATCACATATTGTTCAAAATAATAGTGTGTGGGGTTAAAAAAATTGCATTAGCAATCATGCATTCAGTCACATTCAAAATAATACAAGTGCATTTATAAAAATAGTGTTGACATGTAGGGAGGGAGGCGGGGAGGACGGTTGAGGGTAAATGAGAGAAATGCAAAGAGAAGAAAACATAATTACTGAACAGTTGTGGTACACATCTTGGTAGGTCACCTCTTATTACATCACATTAGTTTCTCCCAATAATGTCGGGTTTGAGCTTACTCGATATGTGCATCTTGTCCATTTAATTATTTTTGAAGCTTTCGCCAAGTCATGGGTTAAATCACAACCTGACATGAAAAAACTGTATTAACATCTTTCTTTTGTCGTTGCCCCTTGATCAAATACAAAAATATCTCAATTCCTATGTTTGAGCTCATTTTGGTTAATTATCTCATTTATAAACCTATTTCACTTTAGGTTAAGAGTTGCATTCTTGAATTTGTTTTAGAGAAAAGTGAAAAGAATTTGTAAGTGTGTATGAGTCCGCGCGAGTAATTAAACTCGCACTTCACGTATATCTGCACGTTTTAGTTTCTAGCCACATACTATTCTGATCACTCATAAGGTGTTCAAGACTATCTTACTCTGTGCAAAACCGCGTGAGTAATTGAACTTGCACATCTCGTCTTATCTGCACGTTTTAGTTTGTGGCCGCATGCTATCCCAATCTCTCATAACGTGCTACAAATTGTCTTTCTCTGTGGTTCATTAAATGTGGTTAATCACTGAGCAGAAAGGCTTTTCCATTTCACGAATGGAACAGCCTTCCAGCTCTATGAGTAACCACGTGTAATGAACCACAGAGTAACAACAGTTATAGCATTTGTTACTAATGGAGATGAGGAACCATTGTGTCTCTGTTGTTACCGTTTTTCATGCACATTCTCTCAAAAACAAAGGAGGGCGCTGAGGTCCACTATTAAGTATCCCTTGAAGGGTTCCTCAAGAAATAACCATAGCAATTGGTTATAGCTAAGTAGAAATTATTTTACTATAATGTTTAAAATTGCAATAAAACATCACTGACCTGTCACAATGCATCCCACTTGCATAGTAGCTTGAACAGGTGAAACTATTTTTTGGCAAAATCATATATTTAATAGATTACATTTGCTGTGTCTCCCATGTATAAACATGCTCACATGCTATTGGATGTCACATTACTTTCACTTTTACTGTCTTCTAGAGCCCACAAGTTCAATAACAAATCAAAACACTTATGGCCTGATTCATGGAACGTTTTCCTATGGGATTGCACCATTGTAAAACAATTTCATGAATCAGGCCCTTAATGAAGAAAGTCAAAAATAAAAGAAATGTCTTTTTGCTCACACACTCATAATCTTGTCTGAGTAGCCATCAATCCACAATGTTGTCTCTTTCTGTGTTTTACACTAATGAATGTGACATAGACTTGATGTGGGCTGCTATTCTCAGCTGCGATTAAGTAAACCTCAATTTATTTTTCTCATCTACAAACTCACATGTCCAAAACTATCTAAATATTAACAAACATGAATGTTTAAAATTAAAACTACACATGATATGACATGATACATTTTGGGTAATAGTAGCAAAGCATTTAGCAAGTAAGAAGATACATATTTAAATTGACAAAATGTCAGTTGTCTGAAAGACACTCAATTGGCTTACATGAAAAGTAAAAATATTTCTTTAAACTTGTTTAAAACAATTTTACAGTATTATGTTCCTTTTAAACTATGATTGGACATTATATGTTGTATGAGCATTGATTCTGATGCACGCCTTATTACTGTTAAGTATTTCTAGGTGAATGTACTCAATTTGTCTATGATGCAAAAATCATGTGCTGCACTAGAGGTTGTGTAGAATATTCACAGTAAAATCATTTATATGAATGGATGTATATGTGTAAATCCCCTGTTGTAAACACAAAGCCTTTACAAACAATTACAAGTGTAGGATCTGTGCACTTATCAATCTATGTTATGGTATGTTGTCTTATTAAAATAAATGTTATGTATGTCACCATTTTTACAATTATTTCCTCTATTTTGAAGCAGACAATCACATATAACATGCAATTGATAAGGAACGCTGATTTTCTCTACAACATAAAATAATAAACACAATTCACCTTAAAGGCCAATGGAAATGGCTTAGGTAAAAGAAAAATATGTAAAAGTTTGCGGATACCAAGAAAAGGCAAGTATGCCTTGAAGATGCCTTGAAGATGGCAGTAATATGTCTTAGCTAAATAGAAACACAAAACATTCAAAGATGTTCACCTTAAAGCTTTCAGTCAAAACATGTAATTCAATAATTACCAAAACCAATATTTGAAATCATGTCAAAGCTGTACTTGAGAAAGCGTTTGTTGTTTAAATATGCTGATGATGTTGTTAGAAATATCAGTACCATGCTTTTCCAAGAGCAATTAAAAAAGTAGAAAGAATCATAATACTTAAATTGAAATAAACTTGCAAGAGAAATGGATACATACATCGTCCACATATTGGAACTTTGCTGAAGGAACATACAAAGTGAACAATGACATAGTTTATACTTTAACAACTCAAGGCAATGTCTTTGAAGTAGTAAATAGAGAAGTTCAGGAACTATAAAGACAGGAAACCATTTCACCTGATGCATAGTCTTATACAAAACATGTTGAAACAATACAAATGTATTGCGAAATGGATCATCACAGATGAAACATACAACAACAATTTCAAAGATTGTGTACAAGTATTATACATCACACAGAGGGACACATTCAACTTTTTTAGACCATTAATCCATGAATGATTGCACACATTTTCAAAGACAATACATTTCCTATTCCTCAGGAGCTCATTGTAAAAGTATTTTCTAATCATGTTACAATAGTTGATGCAGTTAACACACTTACACAGAACTTATTATGGCAAATGTGCATTGTAAAGATACCAGCAGAAATGTGAAAAATATTTAAAACTATACTACAACATGGAATAGTTGAAGAAGGTAACAACCTTTTGAAAGATACCGAAGCTAGATTTGTTCTCAGTGGCACACAATGGCACATTAATTGTGCATCCTATGTCCAGCTCAACTTCATCTTGATTTAAGTATAATTCTAATTTACACTAAGCAGGTTACCAAGTACAACTGTGGTATCCAACAATATCCAACACACACATGTGCATGTTGTGGAAACCATTTCTATCAAAAAACAAGTTCAGTTCATGAATGCAGATGAAAAACAATGTAATGTATTAATAAACAGTGGCTTGCTCTTTTATATTTATATTCCCTGAATAGGTCAAACGATGTGAGAATTATTTGAAAATGCATTTGAACTATTGTAATCCAAAATTCAAAACTTCAAGATGCATACCAAATGATATGAAACCAGATCCAATTCCCCAAAACATTTTTGTATTCTTGTAAACTTGCATGAGTACATGATCACCTAATAAGTATGTCAATTGCAAACAAATGAACACCTTCAAAGAAAGTATGGATTGAGACCAGCAAGTGAGCTAGTAAAAAACTGAAAGACAAGGTTATTTATTTATCTTTAAACTTTCATGAAAATGTGGAAGCATTTGGCGTAAAGCATGCAAAAGAAAATTCACTATTGGTTCTTGACAACAGAGAGCATGCCACTAGTAAAAAGATATGACAGAAGCTTGGCTATTTTAACAAAGTGCACACAAGATTAACATATCTATAAGACATTAAAGTAAACTACAGCAAGCAAAATACAACAAAGCAGATCAGCATGGACATAGGAAAGAGCTTTTAAATGAAAGTGATGATCTGCTTAAAAAAATGACTTTCAGCACCACTGAAGGTCTCTATGAAGAAAACACCATTTACCGATTTCAGTCTTACACATCAATAGGAGATTCATTTCAGGTTCAGGAAACCTTGCTAATCATTTGGGAAAAACTGATTTCCCACGGTTTGTGATGGTAGATTACATGATATACAGTAATAAATATCTGCCTCTGAATGCCATGCGAATTGCATGTATTCTGTTGATAAAGGGTGATGCTTCAACCACAATTACATGTTTTACATGTTTTGCTTATTTCATGAAAGTGAGCTAGCAACATTGTATGTTATTACCCACACATTCATGCTGTTAATAAATCAGGAACATTTGTCCCACTGGTACAAGCCAAAAATTAGGTTTTTAAAAGGAAGCATTAGCACACTATTAGCACAAATGCATGAATACAAGAGTACTGGTTTATATATCCCTCAGAACATATTTATGTGCTTTGCAATCGGAAACCTCAATATGGTTTGTAACACTTCGTTCTGTAAAATATGCTTGCAAAAATAATGTATTTTTAAAAAAATATCCACAATAAACACCTCCCAAACATTGAGTGTTTAACTCATAAGGAACTTTGTGCCATGCATACAGTAAATCCCACCATTACCACACACCAGTTATGAAGACTCATTTCATATTGTTAAAGAATCCATAAAATGCACAAAATTTTAAAATTATTTAAAAATGTTCAATGTTGAAATGAAGCAATTTAAATTATTTTAAATTGAACTTCAAACGATAAATATGATTCACCCAATGACCACATTTCCAATAAACCAACACATCTAGTTTAACCAACTATACAAAATAAACCTCAAATGGCAAGGCATGATAAAGACAACAGCAGACGAAAACTAAATAAATTGAATGGCCAATACATTAAAATTGTAGCTAAAATAGGTATGTCGTTAAATAGTCTGTGCAATTGTAAAAACTATAACCCCACTCTATTAAATGTCAGTGTTGAAAGAGGTAAAGGTAAGAGCTACCTCATTAGTTATATCAATTTCTGTTCAGGAACTTTTAACAATCCTTTAGCTAGCATATTGTCAGCATCAACTGGTCCTGCTGAATATAGCATTGGCTAAATTACTTTAAACCACTTACCAGGAGAGCATAATAAAGGTTGGAGTAGTCAACATTGCAGGCTGGGGCATGCTGAAGCAGCACACAAAGAAGCAAACATATTTTAAAAAGTTAAAGTACACATAAATGAGGAAGTTATTGTGGTTTCAAATGTCATTCTTGCCTTCATTTTTTATGATTTCGAGAAAAAATTAAAATGAGCAGGTGGATGCCTTTTCCATAGCTCCCGCCTTCTCACCACCGTCATATTGTAAAAGCAGGAGAAGAGTTATATGTGGGACCCCATGTGTTGTCCCTATACCACATTGAGTGTATGAGAGACGATATGAACTCAGGCAACCATACCAAATGTACCCTCATACTGAAAGAGTGGAAGGATGTCAGCACACATCTTGGGACATAATTGGGGCAGAGTGATGTCACAAAGAAGATATATGAGGACATAATGAAACGATATGAAAATACTTAAGAGTAACGATGTAACTGAAGTGATAAGAGAAACATGTACGACATGATAAAGTAATCATATATACGAAGAAGATAAAGTAACTTGCTGAGCAAGAAGTGTAAATACGCAGTAACGCAAGGTAGATGAGAAAATATAGAAGATTGCTATAGATGAAAATTTAACGTGCCCCGGACGGCGATGATAGGAAGATGGACGTCAGCTTTTGTCAAGATTCAATTCAGCTACCTCAGAGACAGACCAGGGATGCAGAGTCAGGAGAGATTGGAGAAATAGCTTTGTGTGCAAAATAAACAGGAGTCTCTGTTGGCCTGGGATCAAGGGTGCTATTTTAAGGAATACTTGCAAGGCACAAGGAGAGGCAGATGGATAAACTATGTACGTAAGACATATTTTTCTTAGATTAAGGAAGAGGAAAGCATTTGCAAGAGCCATGTATTGGATAATTGACAATGGATGAGGTCTATACAAGATGGAGTGAGCAAGTCTCTAGAGGCCAAAAGAAGCAATAACACCGAGTATAAGTAAATCAAATAGCAGTAAATAGGAGGTCGAAAATGACACATTTGCGGTCGCCTCACACATGATTCAGAAGTCGAAAATAAGGGCTATTCATTAAGCTTCGGATGAAGATTGTGATGTGCTTACACTGCCTCGAATGTCCCAGAACATAGAGAAGGCCACATGGTCAACTGTAAACGGGAAACCTTGGTTTATGGCCGGACTGATGAGAGATGATGGATTAATTGGAAAATGGGGAGTAATCTGAGGTGACTGAAGCACCTGGGTTTCACTTTGCTTTCGTGCTGCTAATGAGCCAAAAGTCCAAGGTTGGGAGAGAATGCCAACCAATCAGAGGGACTATTGGCATAGACCAATCTGCTGCCATTTTCTCTACTATAATCAGTATTTTATGTATGTAGAGGTAGTTTGAGGCGTGCCTTACAGATAAGGGGCAGCCAATGAAGTATCAATCCATAGGAATACCATAGGTACATATGTTCCCTTAACCAATCTTTCCCATCAATAGATTTTGCAGTTTGCCACGTAGGATGACATCATAGATGACACATATTGGGGTTTGTAACCTCTGTATAATCAAGTTTGTGTGTGAGTGTGCAAGCATCAGTCCAATGTCTGCCAGTTTACCCTGCTTTATTAAATTGAGAATAAAGTAGTATTTTGCCATATTTTCAGAGTCGATTATTTGGTCTGAGATCTTTATCTGTAATTCCATCTAGCACAAGAGATGCTTCAAGGTGCTAGAGCAAAGAATTGTTGGAGGTAAAAATATAAATTTATTTAGAAATCTACAACTGGCTCCTATAAATATGCAAAATGTTTTCAAAAGCAAAACTTCACAAAACCATTGGGGGCATTGACATTGTTAATTTGTGGAGGTACTTTAGTTACTATAAGAGTGTAAGTAATCTCCTGCATATGTAAGGGTGCAGAAGTAATCGCAGGACACTTCGGGAGGATAGCTCAGGGGCAACACGCTCGCCATGGAAGCAAGACGACATGATGGAACACAGGTTTGATCCCTCTGTCCGCGCTTAGAAACCTCTGGGTATTAAGCTTGTTATAAATTACCAATTACAAATTACAAAGGTGGCATTCTTGTTGGCACAAACCTTTTTTTAACAGAAAGTAAGGAAGAACCCTACGTGTCCCTATAACTAAAAGGGGTTTCCCTGCCTCAAACAAAATGAAAGATAATGTCAGAACATCCGTCAAAAGTAAATAGTCCACTGTCTTATGTTTCAAACCTATTTTCGTCCCTTATACTTCAAAAGAAAAACTATGTAACAGGTCTTGCCCTAGCTCCAGGAGGGTGGCTCCTTCCTTCTGGATGGTAGGCAGTTCATAAATGATGAGGGAATAGCCTCCTTCCCCTGGCCATCACTAGGTCTTTCTAAATAGTTTCACCCAGATAGGGGGTGGGGGTTTGCTTTCCCCATACCTTCCCAGGCACCTCTTTACAGTTCCAACAAGATGGGAAAAATGTCTCCCTTCCCCAAGCATCTTCCAGGCTCTCTTTCAAGGATATCTGAATTTTTACCAGAGGATATATCTTTCCTCCTCTGGTCTTCTCTCGACTTTTGCCAAAGGATATTTCTCTCGTCCCCATATATTTTCTCGACTTTGACTAAGGAATGTTTATATTTTCTGTAGGTCTTCTTCTTACTTTTGCCAAAGGATATCTCTCTCCCCCCGTGGTCTTCTCCTCTGGTTATGTGGGTCCCAGACCCTTCTCTCAGGTTTATAATGGCTCTTAATCAGGCCCAGTTCACTATCCTACCAGGCATTGTCTTGTATGTATAACACAACAAACCACTCAACATTCGGGTTCCAGACCATTATCTCTCTTCTGGTTTCTTTGTTGTGCTATCTGACCTAGTAGGTTTCATTTCTGCATTTCCTCCGGGCCACAAACTCTAGGATTTCCCAGTGCTTTCCTGGTCCTCCTCCATGCACCTTCTAACTTGGTACGCGAGGGTCCCAGTCCTCGGCAACACCGGCAAACTTCTCTGGCTTCCCATGGCCAGTTGCGGTCGGCTCTCGGCTTTCGGTGGCTCTGCTATGCTGGTTTCTCAGTGTAAGTCAGGTCTCATTAGGACCACTTGAATGGCTTCCTTCCTGCCACGGACATCGTGTTTCCCAGCCTTCAGGTGAGACCTCTCTCTACTAAGCCTTCTCGGATGTTGACTTCCTTCTCCCGGCATCCGGGTCTGCAGCGCGTTCTCCCTGCGTGGCTTCACTCCATAGCTTGATGCTCCTCTGGGGCAAGACTGACTCTGAGGAGAGTCGTTTGTTGGTTTTTATGGTAAGCCGTTTTTGGAATCCCAGATAGCTCGTATGTTTGTCTTGGATCCGTGTAGGGCTCTTCATTGCTCTTCTTGTCTTTGTGTCAGATTTCTGGAGCCATCTACTCTCACTGTTTCCCCACTCTTCCACGTCACAGTATTGTCTTTCTAATAAATAGTATTACTATGCATGATGTAAGTAACAGACGAAAGAGGAGACATAGAGGGTGGAGTGCTTGGGCTCTATCTTTGTTATTTGGTGAGCAATGCATGGCGGCATGGTGGTTGACATACCGCGGTCTCCCTTGATAGGTTTCCCCTCTTCCCGCACTTAGGGAGACTATCAGGTAGTGTCCTGCCTCAGTGGTCCGATAGAAAGGGATTTGTCACACATGCAAATTGCATTTTCTGCAAAATGACACCATGCATGTTTAATGCCTCCATTAAAAGACTGTGAAGCCTTCAAAACTTTAATGATAAGTACAGAAAATCCATCTCTGGTATGTGTAAAATCTTGAGATAAAATCCAGTGTCAAGGTCCAACTAGGGAAATGAAAAAAAGAATAAAGTCACTAGACACTACACTAAATGTGTGCATGCAATCTAGCGTCATATTGCACAGAAATGTAAATGTAGAACGAAGATTAGTGGATGGTGCCACATAGTATACTGCAGGTTCCCAAACTCATACCAGCGACCTGTTCATAGGGTCCATAAAAATGAAGTTTGACAACATTGAAGATGTACAAATAATCGAAAGAATGACCATTTAAATAGTTAAAATAAATGTATGTCACTAGTAAAAATGTCCTGATCACACTTCCATATGTTCTGATTATACATCAATACCACAAGCTAAATTCAGAAATATCAGTAGTAGAGGGTGGATGTAAAGTGTTCACTGATTCAATTAGCTATTTTTCACTTTCAGGAGAATGTAGTTATGATGTACTGAATGTGCTCAAATTGTGAACCAAATAGAACCACTGTACACATATGCTGTATCAAAGGATATTATAGATTAATTTCTTTATATGCATCTCACTTATTGCACATTGATATCCCCCAAAGAATTAGAGGAGACACAGGCATACAATAGCTTTGAAAAATAAAGACCAAGAAATGTTATTGGTAAGAATCATAAAGTAAGTATGGTACATTCAATGCACCCTCAAATGTAGCATCTAATACAAGAGATCCTCAGTTTTCTGAAATAATGCATGAGTAAACCGTTATGCCTATGTCACCTTATATTTACTCCTAAAAATAGCACCTTTAATAGGACAAATTCAAATTAATTTAAAACATCAAATCAATGTAGCTATAAATACCAATTTAATTGACATTGCTACCAATCCTGGCAAGCCCATTTTTGTACTCTGTGTCATTGATGATTAATATTGGTAACACATGTTTACACGCCAGGAATAAGAACAGCCATATGACCTGTTGCTGGATATTGTTTCATTCATACATTTGAGACGTTACACAACCAATATAAACCACTTAATTGGAGTCAGTTACACATACCTTAATCAATGTCCTTCATATTGAGTTATACAAAACCACTACAGTCATAGCGAAAACACAGTATTAATCCACTTTCAGTAATTAATTAATTAATTGATTGATTAATGCATTCCTTCATGTTGTCATTTGTTATAGTGCCTTTCAACATAATTATGGTCCCAACATGCTTTTGGTTGAATGCCGTCGGAGGGACCGTAGTCCAAAGATTTGGGAGGTGCTATTATGCGTGTGTGCATTTCAGCCATTAAAGTTTTGCGAGGGTGGGGAAGACCCTGATAGTCACCCATGTTTAAATAGAGTGTACATGGGCGCAGCTGAGGTATATTATGGACTAAAGGGGGGGGGGGTAGTGTGTGTTTAAGGAGATAGAGAGTTATGTGGGAATATACAGTTAGCATTTTTGTAATTAAATGTAGCTTCATTTTTATGGTAGAGGTGATTAGCACTAGTGTTTGTGTTATATGTGTGTGCAGGGTGTGTGGAAGTGAGACTGTGCCTTCCATTAAGTTGCGAAGGTGCAGTGTGTGAAATCAGAAAAGTGTTAGCTGTACAAACAACAATCTCTACTTCCTGGTTGTCAACTATGTAGATGGAGCAGTGCTCAGTTTGACAGGTGATCTAAGTGCTAGATGAATGCATAATACCTTACATAATTAGGCTAAATGCGAGATACAGTTAACACAAATGGGCTAAATGCAGGGTAAGGCTACCTTACACAGTTAGGCTAAATGCGAGAAATGGCTACCTTAAACAAAATGGCTAAAAGCAAGATACGGTACCTTAAACAATTAGGCTAAATGTGAAATCTAAATTAAAAAAAAAAATCAAACAGAGGTGTAGCTAGGATAGTGTAACAAGTGCGGCCCAAAGCTAGATAAGGCTACCTTACACAATTAGACTAAATGCGAGATACAGGTAACTAGCGCAAATGGGCTAAAACCAAGATAAGGCTACCTTAAACAATTAGACTAAGTGTGGGATATGGTTGACTAATAATAATGAGCTAAAAGAAAGGTAAGCTACCTTACACAGGAAGGCTAAATGTGAGAAATGGCTACCTGAAACAAAAGGGCTAAAAGCAAGATACGGTACCTTAAACAATTAGGCTAAATGTGAAATCTAAATTTTAAAAAGTCCTTTCAAACAGAGGTCTAGCTAGGATATTTGGACCCAAAGATAATCTAGTTGGGCCCACCGCAGTCACATTAAAATCTGTAGATGGCCACACATCGCTGTGAGGGGGCATTCACATATTTAGGGTGGGCTATGCCCTGTCTACGCCTTTGCTCTTAAACAGCTAATCTCACATGCCTTGTGTGATGGGATTTGTGCCCTAAATAGAAACCCAATAAAACAAACAATTAATATAAGTAGAGCCGGTGGCATTCATTACATTCATAATCAAGTTTCAATTTCTGGAACCATCTCCAAAAAACAAATAAATATGCCATAATTGGATCTCAACCAACCAAGTGGTCAGAACATTGTCTACAAAACAAGAACTCCTTCTTGTATGAGGTACTTGCTGATAGCTCTAAACAACAAAGACCATAATACCTTTTTAGAGTGGTGTCGTGCCTGGGGCTACCCTGTACAACTGGGATTTAAATGTCCATCTAAGAGGGAGTTTATTATAACAATGTTAGCTCAACCTATGTGTATAAACCAGTTATAATAAGTGTGAATGGACAACCATGCGCTCTTACTAGACCCATGATGACTATGAAATCTACTATGAAATCTCTGCACTGGCTCCCAGTGGCTGCAAGGATTAAGTTCAAAACCCTCTGCATTGTCCACAAGGCCTTCTGGGGCTTGGGGCCTCAATACCTTCAACTCTCATCCTAAATATCTGCCTTCTCAAGCTCTTCGCTCATCCACCTCCAACTCCCTCAGGGTCAGTCGCTTCTTCAAGCAACAAGTTGGTGGTAGATCTCTTTCTTTGGCTGTTGCCTCCCTCTGGAAAAGCCTTCCTACCTTCCTGAAACTTGAGGAGAACCATCTCTGGTTCCGGAAGCACGTCAAAAGCTTCCTCTTTGCTTCTGCTTTCTCTCTTCCTCTCCCATGCTGAACTCTTGGCTGAAACTGAAACTGCACTGGCCACCCGGCTACCCTCTGATCTCAGATCCAGGTCCCCTCCCTCAGCAGTTGCACACCTGCTCTGCCTCCCTGGCAACCCCCGCACTTTGGGACTGTTCTCTGTATCCCTACAGTCCCCTACCAGCACTTGACACATGATGTCTGCACTTACCCTTGCACTTGCCACCAGCTGGCCGCACTTTCTACTTATTGCTTTATTCTATTTATTTATACTGTCGATCCCATGTATTGCAGCGCTCCCTTCACCTTCCCCCCTGCACTTTTCCCCTTCCCCCTTCCCCTGCACTTGCTCAATCTCAATGTAACCTGGCCTAGTAAGATCGTAGTCTCTGTCTTCCCTCTGTTCCCCCTCCCTTGCCTCGTCACGCCTTGAAACACTTGTGTATAGGTGCGTGAACGTTCATTTTTCAGCATCCCGCTATCGCTTTGACAGCGCATTTGTCATCTAGTATGGGTTGATACTTTTTGGCCATTTAAAACTTTATTTCGTTTGAGTGCCCTATCGAAGCACCACATCACTTTCTAAATTGGCCTACCCAGAATATCACATGGCCCTCTGTTTCTCTACAAGATCCATGGGAACTGGCACATTTTGAAAGATGAATCATTTGTATCATCTGTGTCCCAGTGGGCTGCATGAAAGAAGCAATTGTTTTCTGCACCCTCCATGGACCCATCAAGAGGTCCAGATCTACAATCAATTTTTAAATGCTTTATATATGTTATTACGGGACCTATATGTTTATTTACATTTTGTATGCCAAACATGCTGTAGGCTATCCAATATTAGATGTCACTTTTTCGTGCCATGACGAAGACGACTATCAGTTCCTATGAATGAACTAGTTTAATTCTGTCGTCAAAACTACGCTTAAGATGATACCTTGCAATTATGTCCAAGATACTCGTTGTAGGCACTAAGCACTTTTTGCCAGCACCTTTACATTGACTATTGTACACTGCTTCAATTATATAGATGGAAATGAATTATGTCTAACAGTGTCTGATAGGTTGATAGGTTGCTTTTAACTTTTTTGATGTTTATATACATTTTATGATGTTATCATGTGAATTATGTTTTATTATATTGTGATCTTTTTTGATAAATAATTAAATATGATGATGCAATGTAATACCTGACTGGGCCTTTTCTCCTCTCCACACCTACCAGAGTCAATTATTAATTGAATAATTTGCGTATTTATCTGTGTGACCCTATGCCTTGGTTTTGAATCACATTTTTTCCCAGGTCCACGGTTTAGGGCACACCCATCCTTTTGTATTCTAGGTGCGTTATAAATGCCATACTCTGAACAGAAGACAGCTCTAGAACTGCACATATCATCAAAGGTCCCAGGCTTGCCCAGGCTACCAATAGATTGTCCAGGCTTCGTAATCAATGATTTTGATTCCATTCCTGACTTAACTGTGCAATGCAATACATCTTTAGGGACATTCAACCTCGAAAAAGGACCAGAAATATTTCTGATTTTGAATAAGGCAGTGTGAGACTAAGCAAGTAATTGCAAGCCTATATATCTGATAGACATCGTTGGGAAGAACAGTTGCTACTTAAAAACTGTTCATCTGAAGAACAGATTGTATCATTTTTACAGACATGATTTGGCAACAGTATAGCAACTGCACATTAGATATCTATGTATATAGAAGTGAAAATGTGTGGGTTTGTGGCTCCGCGTATGTTCCCTGTACAATTCCACACCATTTCATAAATCTGCTACTGGCTACATGACATCATGACACCCCAACCCTTGCCCCAGACTTCAGCAAAAGTGAACATTTGTGGGTTTGTGGCTTACGAATGCTCCCTATACAATTCCACACCGTTTCACCTGTTAGGACCCCCCAGACATTACTGGCTACATGACATCTGGACAACCCACCTCTTGCCCTGGATTTCAGCAAAAGTGAAAATGCGGGCGTGGCTTTGTTGGTGTGTGGCTTCACGTTTGTTCCATATATAATTCCACACCAATTCACCCATCTGCACCACATTTTGCACAGGCACCTTTTAGGAGCCTCCAGACATTACTGGCTACATGAAATTTGGACACCCCACCCCTTTCCCTGGATTTCAGCAAAAGTGAAAATGTGTGGGTGGGTTTGTGGCTTTGCGTATGTTCTCTATACAGTGCCACACGGTTGCACCAATGTGCACACCATTTTACACAGCCACCTGTTAGGAATTGGTTTGTGGGTTTGTGGCAAAGCGTTGTTCCTTATACAATTCCACACTGTTTCACCAATCGGCACCATTTTGCAGGATTTTAGAATACATATACACTGATGATTTGATCATTATTTCAGCTTTGGTTAGATAGTATATTTTGTTGTTCCCTTTATTCTTGTATTTGTTCCCGTGATCGCCCATATGGCTTCACTATATTTGAGGAGTTTGGCGTTGTTGCCGCTCCTTTTCCATACTAAAATGGTGCCTGAGTTCGTATCTTGAATGGAGCGCTTTACCCATACTAAGATGGCATCCAGATGGACATTCGGCACGATGTGCATGCCCGGGGTTGCTCTGACAACCCATTTAGTCGTTTGACGACCGGCCGTGAGAACACAAGTCGGCCGGCCGTATCGCATGCGATTTTCCCTCTTTGAGATTTTGGGTAAGCTCCCTTGTTATAGAGGTGCCTCTAAGTTTGCCGTATGATTTATAACAACACTGGCGAATTCGCAGAGTATGTGGGACAGTTTGTTCCTGATATCATCAATGTATTATAGATCCTTTCGGCTGCTGCATCCATTTTGATGCCGATTATAGCTCCCGAGAGATTGCTCAGCTGGAGTCTGGTCCCCGCCTTGCCTTTTCGGATCTGACTGCCCCATTGGGTGAGTATGTAGACAGTACATGATGCAGGCCATGTCTTGTTTTATGATTTGCTAGCTCAAGTTTGCCAGTGAATACCTATATCTTATAGATTCCCAGAGCGTGGTCCAAACTAGATTTTTGTCATATATTTACTGGTTATTCGTAACCTTGGGCTATCATTGAGTGAGTGTTTAGTTTGAAGCACTAGCTGGTATTTATATGAGTTTTTTCTCTCTATGAATAGGGCCTCTCCTGCTACTTGAATTTTTTGTATGAAGCTTGAATGTTAGTGCACTCCGACTTTGGAATTACATTAAAGTTGCCTTTAGAATAATATACTCTGTTTACTGATATATGATTATTTAAATTTTTCTAGGTAGACGTACAAGTTGTTCCGCCAATCTGAACAAATAAGCTTTCCTTGCCCTGAGGATGGATTATGTTTAAATCCGAAATGCGTTGGCTATATCATTGAAGGAGCTTTGTTGGACAATTGTGAACAAAAAAATAACTGTTGAGTACCCTTTCAAGAGCACCACAAACCCATTGGGAGTTTGGTTTTATGAATACTGTGGAGACTGAAAACAGGGATGACATTTTTAGATTTTTGAGAATTTCTTTTAGATTTGGTTTGATTAGGAAAATGAATCTAAGCTATGTATACAAGTTGTTTCAATCATGACTGTTTGTATAGGAGATTTATGTACTTACTGATGTTTGAACTCAGATGCTGATATATAAAAAATTGTTTTGCTTTATGAAAACAGTCCCTTTTTTTTTAGTCTTGACCAGAGATGTTCATGTTGTGTTTGTTGTACATGAATATGGTCGACATGTAATTGATTAATTTGTTATAAGAGTTGTATACTGATTTCATGTTGGAGTCTGTCTCTGGGAAACCAGTAATATTTTGCTATGCTGCCATTCACAGACCACTTCACTATACTAGGGTTTGGATGAGCTCTTAAGAGTGCATACGGGGGTTACTGTACGATAACCTATGGTTTTTGTTTTGCTCTGACCAAATTTTGTATAGTCACCTGTACCTATGAATGAATGAAAGCCCGGGCAAAGTCCGGGTATATCAGCTAGTTCCGTACAAACCTTATCTTTCGGAAAGTATGTTAAAGCAAAAAGAGGCTTAATATATTGTGGATTCATTAATCTTGAAACAGTTATTGATGGTGTACATCAGCCCCACCTTTGGGCTACTGTAGCCACATTAGATATGCAGCCTGACCTCTTCCAAGCTGCTGTTCCCCCTCCATTATGAAATGTATGGTATCATGGGGCAAGAACGAAAACATACTATCCAATTTCCAGCAACACGAGTGGTACAACAAGGATGCGTGTTACGACCGGCCTCAGGGGCAGGTCTTTGTGGCATTGAAGGCGATTTCAACATAGGATAAGGATTCATTATTCCAATATGGCACCTGATGCAAAGAGTAACGTTCCAGTCCCTCGGACTGGAAGCAGTACTTGGTTCAGCAGTTCCAGTTCAACAATGCGTTGCTACTGTCAACAGTGCCTACACTCTGTGAGTTACCGTCGTCAGAACTGTGATTCTGGACCCATTGTCTTTCTACTTTCTAACCTTTTCTCCCTCTATCTGCATCCACACATAGGAAAGCTCCGTTCCGCATTACATCTTCACCTGTGTTGCAGTCTGCCACCCTTTCCCCGATACGAGTCAGAGTTTCAGCAATCAACGTAAGCCAGTGATTTATACCAAACCCCGCGATTCTTAGAGGTTGCCCTCTACCTCCCTTTGCCTAACCATTCTACTTTTCATTTTTTACATTTCCTATTCAGATTCTGACAGGAACCTCCGAACCTCGTGCCACAACTACGGCCGTGATATCTCTGGAACTTCCATTTCAAGTTCCCATCCTCGTACCCGTATTGGTAGGTGCTCCTCTCCAAAATCTCCCTTCCAGTCTCTCCCTTCCGAATTTCCCAAACTCATTTCTTTCTGTGTTTTCCTACTCAAGATTGAACATTCCTCTCAACTACTCATTCCCTCCAACAATAAACCATTCTGGTTTACTTACCAGGTATATCCACCACTTAAGAGTTTGTAGAAGAGTAAACTAAGCCATCCGCTAACGCTTTCATATTTTTACCCTACAGTAGTCCACACGGCGATGCGTCCTGCACCTTACTCTCCAGTATCCAAGGGCGTCACATCGTTCAGTTATTTCGAGTGTATTTAAAACTCCATCAGCGCACTCTAAAAACCATCACTGGGTTTTCTTCCCCACAAGGGTTCCCCAGAGTCTTTTCTCCCTGCGCCTGTGCTTGAAGGTGCAGAAACATCGATTCCGGGGGATTACTCCTTTCCTCACTACTGATCCGAAGACCATGTAGGAAGTCTTGCCCTTGTTGATTGTTTGCTGTACTGTCTTGTGGAGCTCCCTTAGGTATATAACTAATATTAAACAGGCATAACAGATAGCAACGCCCAAAAATTATAACAACTCTAGGGTTCTCCGGAGACAGTTTGGTGGATATTGACAATGGAACAACAAGTACAGCAATTAGTGGCAGCCATACAGGCCCTTTCTGCTGAAGTCCGGCAGGTAAAACAGGAAAATGCTACATTGCGAAAACAAGCGAGTCGCGTTGCTCAGAGTTCCGAAGTTCCTCCTGGCCCACTACCAGGAGGCCGCTTTGATGGCAATCCCCATTCAGGTAAGGAGTTTTTTGAATCTTGTACAGTGCAATTTGCCTTCAAAGCAGCATTTCTTCCAACAGATAGAGACAAGGTGGGGCATATGATTGCCCAAATGACAGGTGCAGCCTTAGCTTGGGCCACTCCCTTAGTAACTAACAATAATCCCATTCTAGATTCCTACCCGGCGTTTTGTAATAGCATCCGGAGTATGTTCAGTAGACAAGAAGTGGTAGTAGCCTCCCAAGAACGACTTCTTGATCTAAAACAGGGGAATCAAGACATATTGTCGTATATTACGACCTTTAAGAAAATGGCGGCAGAAACCTCCTGGGCAGATGATGCCCTCATAACCATCTTTAGACGTGGTCTTACAGAAGACCTAAAAGATGAAGTGTCTCGTGTTCCCCATCCATCTAACCTCACTGAATACATCGCATTAGTCATGCAACTGGACTATCGACTTCAGGAAAGGAATAGAGAAAGACGTAAAGGAAAAAACCCTAAAACTTATTCCGAAGTCCTCTCTCCTCCCCGCAAGCCAGTTCCCATGGAGGAACCTATGCAATTGGGAACCGCGCTGTGTCCTCTATCGGCAGAAGAAAGGGCCAGGAGGAGAACGCAAGGGCTATGTATGTATTGTGGATCCAGCAATCATACAGTTAAAGAGTGTCCACTAACTCCACCAAGAAAGCCGGGAAACGCCAGCGCCCGACCGTGAAGGGAACGACGGTGTCGGGTTCAGCCTCTGCAGTCAGTTCCCTCCCCAATATTTCATTCAGTCCTTCATCGACTACAACAGAAAACACCATGATTGTTCTAAGCTTTACTCTGTTCTGTAACAATGTTAGTGTAGTCAATATCCCAGCTCTGGTAGATTGTGGAGCTGCCGGAAATTTCATAGACGACGTCTGGTCCATAAATCATGATATTCCACATAACGCCAAGGCAATGGCTATCCCAGTGGAAAGTGTCGACGCCAGTCCTCTCACATCTGGACCCATTAAGGACCACACGTGTTCTCTGAAGATGACAGTGGCTTTACATCAGGAGAAGATTGTTTTAGACATCATTAAGACAGCACATTATCCAGTTATTCTGGGGTTACCTTGGTTAAGAAGTCACAATCCCTATATTAACTGGATGGCAGGAACTCTTTTCTTAGGCTCAGAGCAATGTATCTACCATCATCACAAGCCGGATAACATTGCACTTAAACCGGAACAGGATCCGACCAATACCACTGCAAGAGTAAACGAGAGCTCTCTATTACCCAAGGAATACAATTTGTATCAATCAGTCTTCTCTCAGTCAGAATACTCAGAACTTCCCCCACATAGGAGAGACGACTGTGCAAAAGTTCTGATACCTGACAGTCCTCCTCCCTTCGGAAGGATGTATATCCTATCTGCCAGAGAGAAGGAAGTGCTGAAGGAATATCTTCATACACATTTAAAGAATGGTCTGATTACCTAATCAACCACCCCAGCAGCAGCATCTTTATTTTTTATTCCCAAGAAGAATACATCAGAACTCCACCCCTGCATTGACTTCCGAGGATTGAACAAAATCACGATCCCAGATAAGTATCCCATGCCGCTTATCCCGGATATATTAGAGGCAGTTCAGGTTGCTAGGGTGTACACCAAGCTAGACTTAAGAGGAGCATATCACCTCATCGATATTAAGGCTGGGGATGAGTGAAAGACGGCGTTCAGAACCACTTTTGGTCACAAACAGTATAGGGTCATGCCCTTTGGACTAACCAAAGCTCTTGCCGTCTTTCAAAGATTTATGGATCACATTTTTGCTGATATTAATCTCCATTATGTCATCATCTATCTTGATGATATATTGATCTTTTCTGCAACTTTGGAGGACCACAGAACACATGTAAATGAAGTTCTGAATCGTCTACAACAGAATCACCTGTTCTGTAAAGTGGAGAAATGTGAATTTCATAAAACCACCATCGCATACTTAGGCTATATCCTTTCCCAGGAAGGGATCGCGATGGATCCTGCAAAGGTATCCTCAATCACTGAATGGCCTTCCCCAAGATCTGTCAAAGAAATTCACAGATTTTTAGGTTTCGCCAACTTTTATAGACAGTTCATTCCACAGTTCTCGGCCCTCACAAAACCATTAACTCATCTCTTGAAGAAAGAAACACCATTTCTCTGGTCAACAGAAATGCAAGATTCATTTGAATGTCTTAAGACTCTTTTTGCCCAGGCTCCCATTCTCGCGGTTCCTGACCAACGTCATCAATTCATCGTAGAATCCAATGCTTCACAACAAGCCTTGGGAGCTGTTCTTCTTCAACCAGATACACAGAACATTGAAAGACCGATTGCCTATCTATCCAAGTCTCTCTCGCCTGCAGAAACCAATTACACCGTCCTAGAGAATGAACTTCTCAGCATTAAACGGCCTTTCGAGGAATAGCGTCATCTCCTTTTGGGGGCTCAACATCCTATCGAAGTCCAAACAGATCACCATAACCTTCGTACATTACAATATGCACAAACGTGCAACAGCAGACAAGCTAGATGGGTTCATTTTTTTTCACCATTCCGCATCATTTTCACCTTCATTCCAGGCAGCACGAATCTGCAGGCAGATGCCTTATCTCAAAAGACTCATTTGGAGAAGGTTCCTTTTAAACCCGAGCCTATGTTTCCAAAGGCGGTATTCGTTCCTGTGATACATCATTTTCTGCAGAAACTGGAATCCAAATCCCGAGACCTAGCAGTCTCCAATCCAGATCTCTTCACGACATATGACTTGACTAAAAGCCAAGGTCTCTGGTTGAAAGATCAGAAGGTATTCATCCCTGAAATAGGCCTTCAGAAAGAAATATTACAGCTTTGTCATGATTCACAAGAAGCCAGACATCGTGGGGTCAATAACACTCTCAAACTTATCCAAAGACATTTCTGGTGGCCGAAGATTACAGATGTACAAGAATATATCGCCTCTTGCACAATATGTCTGCAGACTAAGACCCCTCGAAATCCTCCACTAGGGGAGTTAGTAACTACTCCGCTCCCAACCAGACCATGGCAAATCATTTCCACTGACTTTATTGTGGATTTACCTAAATCAGAAGACTGTACCACCATCATGGTCACTGTAGATACACTAACAAAGATGGCGCATTTTGTCCCTTTATCTCCTATCCCCTCGGCAGCTCTCATGGCCCGTATCTTTCTGGATTGTATCTTCTCCCTTCATGGTCTTCCTGAAACTATTATTTCGGATCGAGGACCACAATATACCTCTAGGTATTGGAAACAACTCTGCCACACCTTAGGAATTTCCAGAGCTCTAAGTTCAGTTTTCCACTCACAGACCAATGGACAAACCGAGCGACTAAATCAGATATTGGAAGGCTACCTCAGATGTTATGCCTCCACAGCACAAGACAATTGGAAAAGTCAGTTACCCTTGGCAGAATTCGCCAACAATAATGCTGCTCATTCTACCATCAGGGCCAGCCCTTTCTTTTGTACCTATGGATTCCATCCTACCATATTCTCCCTTACTGCCTCTCGCCCTCCAGGTTCCCGGATATTGAAGAGTTGGTTGTGAACATACAACGAGGACATGCTAAAGCGTATTTAGCCCTGCAAGATGCCCAGGCAAGGAGCAAACGACAAGCCAACAAACCTCGGACCCCGGCTCCTCAGATCCAAGTCGGTGACCGGGTATGGTTAGCCAGTAAATTCCTCCCCAGGAGACTCATACCTTCAAAACTGTCTCCCAAATATTTTGGCCCCTTTCCAGTTTTGGCCAAACATGGTCCGGTAGCATTTCGATTGCAACTCCCTATGTCCTGGAGTCACATCCATCCCACGTTCCACATCTCGCAATTGAAGCCTGATGTACGTAATCTCTTTCATCAGACAGCAAGTAATCCACCCCCTCCAGTGATGACTGACTCTGGTCCCAAATACGAAATCTCAGGAATCTGTGACTCTCGGTACCACGGAGGGATGTTACAATATCTTGTGGATTGGAAGGGGTATTCTCCTTCAGAACGTTCCTGGGAACCTGCTACGTCGGTCCATGCAAATCGTCTGATCCGTTCCTTTCATAGGAATCACCCGTGGAAGCCGGGGTTTGCCTACCTTCGGAGGGGGCATACTGTTACAACCGGCCTCAGGGGCAGGTCTTTGTGGCATCGATGGCGATTTCAACATAGGATAAGGATTCATTATTCCAATATGGCGTCTGATGCGAAGAGTAACGTTCCAGTCCCTCGGACGAGAGACGGGAGCAAAGCCCCGCCTCTCTGCCCAGAAGCAGTACTTGGTTCAGCAGTTCCAGTTCAATGACGCGTTGCTACTGTCAACAGTGCCTACGCTTCGTGAGTTACCGTCGTCAGAACTGTGATTCCGGACCCATTGTCTTTCTACTTTCTAACCTTTTCTCCCTCTATCTGCATCCACACATAGGAAAGCTCTGTTCCGCATTACGTCTTCACCTGTGTTGCAGTCCGCCACCCTTTCCCCGATACGAGTCAAAGGGCCTCATTACACGGTAGGCGGTAAGGGTGTACCGGTACTGGTATTTTACCGGTACCGGTAAATCCTTACCGCCTTACTACGAGGTCCCTTTGCGGGTTGGGGAATTTAATGCCTGCTTTCTGCAGGCGTTAAAAACCAACCCGCAAAGGGACCAGTGGAGCTAATTACGGTACCGCAATTTGCGGTACCGTAATTAGCGCCTTCCCCATTCCCATAGAGCCCTATGGGCCAAAAATTGGAATGGGGAAGGGCAATGGTGGAAGGGGGAATTACTGCCCCGCCAACCTTGGAATGGGGCGGTAATTCCCCTTTCCACCAAGGCGGTGCCGGTATTTTACCGGCATGAACCATGGCGCTAATAGCGCCATGGTTCACCGCCTTCCGTGTAATAAAGTCTCAGCAATCAATGTAAGCCAGTGATTTATCCCAAACCCTGTGATTCTTAGAGGTTGCCCTCTACCTCCCTTTGGCTAACCATTCTACTTTTCATTTTTTACATTTCCCAAGCAGATTCTGACAGGAACCTTCGAACCTCCTGCCACAACTACGGCCGCGATATCTCTGGAACTTCCATTTCAAGTTCCCATCCTCGTACCCATATTGGTAGGTGCTCCTCTCCAAAACCCCCCTTCCAGTCTCTCCCTTCCGAATTTCCCAAACTCATTTCTTTCTGTGTTTTCCTACTCAAGATTGAACATTCCTCTCAACTACTCGTTCCCTCCAACAATAAACCGTTCTGATTTACTTACCAGGTATATCCACCACTTACGAGTTTGTAGAAGAGTAAACTAAGCCATCCGCTAACGCTTTCATATTTTTACCCTACAGTAGTCCACATGGCGACGTGTCCTGCACATTACTCTCCAGTATCCAAGGGCGTCACATCGTTCAGTGATTTCGAGCGGATTTAAAACTCCATCAGCGCACTCTAAAAACCATCACTGGGTTTTCTTCCCCATGAGGATTTCCCAGAGTCTTTTCTCCCTGCGCCTGTGCTTGAATGTGCGGAAAGATAGATTCCGGGGGATCACTCCTTTCCTCACTACTGATCCGAAGACCAGGTAGGAAGTCATGCCCTTATTGATTGTTTGCTGTGCTGTCTTGTGGAGCTCCCTTAGGTATATAACTAATATTAAACAGGCATAACAATGTGTCCCACTGCCACTACCCTAATAATTAATTATTGATGATTTAGATGGGAAATTCTGACGCCCAGAAGGAAATTGCAAAAAACACGTAACATGCCAATTGCATATGATGCATACATTACTCCCACTACCTCAAAGTACTCCCAGTAACCATTTTAGAATGGAGTTCCAATATAAGGGCTGGAGGATGAGACTCAGTTGAAGCCTGTGTAATTATGTTTAAAAATGTGGTTTATCCAAGAGCTAGACTTCTATAGACAGGAGGTGTGTTGTGGCCTTGGCTTCTGCAAAGCAAATATACCCAGTGTGTGTGTGTGGAGGGGATTCAGGAGGGACAGTGACAATGTGTTGGCTAGATTGAGTTAGAAGATGAAGAAATATGATTTTCAAATGGAAGTGGTGAAAATTCTTTAGAGCAAAGCAAGTGCATTTTTATATCAAAGTTGTATTGGGTTGGGTGGTTAAGGGGCTGCCCAATATAAAATGCAATGTACATCTGATTGTTCAAAAACCCCAGCAATGGCAAATCTGTCATTGAGGTGGGAATGCTGGTTAGCCTTGTAGGTGGTGTGGGAGGCGAGTCAGTAGAGGAAGATGAAGAGTGAAGTCACAAGGTCAGAGTTACCTCAGGAGAAGGCTGTCTGTATAAAGAAAGGGATGAGAGGGTGCCTGAAGGCCAGAAAGAAGGGCCATGATGGCCCTCCCAATGAACAACTGTGGACTTCAAAGTGAACTACTTTGGAACAAGGAATTAAGCCGTGCTTACCTAATTCCCCAGAATGCTGATGTCCAGGGGAATAATAATTAAGTGATTTAATATCAACTACCACTGCTGAGCTTTTTATCGTGATCAGAATGCTGAGGTGTAAAATGGCAGTGATCATACTATGGGAAAACATGTATCCCCACGTAAGAACATACTCCTGTTGGATTTGCTGTTAAATGCCAGCAAATAATACCATGCAACAGTAAGAAAATGTTCCCAGATTGACTGCATCAATCTCTGCCAGTTTGGCCATGTAAGGGCACTCATCATGTGGCCTTTGCCCTTGATGAAAGTAAAATATTGCCATGCCACATGAATAAAGTGCTGTTATGTGGCCACACTGACCTACATTGATGTAACCAGTCTGGACCTGTTAAAAAAAAAATTCCAGACCTCGTACACCTATGTAGGCCAGTATAACCTCTTACAAACACACATCTCTGCCTACGCCCCAAGACTATGGAATCTCCTCCCCATCAGCCTCAGACTCTCCCCCACACTCCTAGAATTTAGAAAAGAACTCAAAACCCACCTGTTCAAGGAGTCTCTCCTCCTCAACACCTAGGCCATCACATCACCCATCGCCCAACCTGACTCGCTAGATGCCGCCCGCCCCTCTCCTCCCCACCACTAGGTACAGCTGTGCACCTCTGTGTCCTTCCTCCTGCTGTATATCTGTTCTGTTGTTACCACTGAAAAGCACTGCATTAGGCATCTTTACTGTTGTATTCCTCTCTAAAACGCTCAGTTATGTGTCTGTGTTGTTGTATACTTCTGTAAATCGCTCCTCGAAGGCAGGTCCGCGCTCAATAAATACAATAACAATAATAATTATAATAATACTAATAATCATGGCGCCTCACAGTGATTTCTTTACATCACATGTGTAGCCCACGGTTTGCAAATGTATTGTGATGTAATTGGGATCTACATTTACATATTTTCTAATCCCTGTTAATGTTTGGCTTTTATTTCATTTTACTAAGTTTGGAGTTTAGTGGTTGCTCCCCTTTTTCACCATTGTACCTACCTTCTTATGCACATACGTGGGCTGTATCCCCATGACGCTGCACGTCATGTTCGCGATTACGTCATGGTGCCCCATGGTGATGTCATTATGTTGCACATTAGCCCGCAGTTTGTGAATATCTTGTATACGTTATAAAGGATCAAGTGGGTCAGTAGCTGCTTGTGCAGCAAAGATACAGGTTAGGTGGTTTTCTTTCTTTGGGAAGGATGCATTTAAGTAATGTTTGGGGGATTTATTTGTATCACATTTTGTTTCTGGTTTTCAGCCTCAGCCAGTGACATGCTTTTTCATTATTTCTTTTCTAGACTTTACTACAATTGTCCTGCTTTTTTTTTTAGGTACACTTTTACTGATAGAGGTGTCATTTTGACTCTTTACATGTTTCAGCCAAATTTCAGGCTTTTATCCTGTTACAGAAATATCTTTCTACATATTTCACGTTGATGTTTCTACATGTACGGTTAGCAAGATATGGACAGGTATGTTGAATTTTCGAATTTTTTAATTGACTTTTGGTATTTCGTTTGATGTTCTTGTTTCCTTGACATACATATTCAGCCCTGATGATCGAATGAGGCTCGAAATGCATTGGCTTTTCAGGTGATCGGTTTACCTTGCTTTTTACGGTGAGATATTAAAAGGTATCTTCATAGTACACTCAGTATAATACCATAATTTAAAAAATGCTTGATATGCAACATATCTTGAACATATTTTGCACCTATTGGATTAGTAATGTCATTGGCCCTCATTACGACCCTGGCGGAAAGCGACTGACCGGACCGCCACAGCGTAAATAGCGTTTCCGCCATTGCACGATGGAGCAAAGTGCGGCCCATTCCGACCCATCGGGCACGAGCACCACGCCATGGCGGAAGTGCAAAGTCCGCGATGGCGGAAATGACCCCAAAACGGCCCACACCGCCGCCGTACGGCGCCCTAGGTGCAATACCGCCACCCATCATAGCGGACACCGCAGTGAGCGCCAACCGGAAAGTACGGCGACCGTAAATATACGGAAACGGAAGTAAAAACATGGGCCCGGAACGGGAAACAACACCCCGTACACCTATAAAACCACAAAATACACACAACCACTAAAAACACCACCCTGAGACACATCCCAACCCGTCATCCACCCTAGTGAAACCAAGAAAAATGGGAAAAGTAGCGAAGAAAGCGTGCGACCGCAAGCGGCAGGTCCACTTCTCCCGTGAGGAACTCACCGTACTCACAGAGACCCTCCAGGAGAATGCCGCCGCCGTCTTCTCCACGCAAATGACCAGGACGGCACTTGCGAACAAGAAGGCCATATGGGCCCTGGTGGCACAGCGGGTAAGTGCGGTGGGGACCGCACCCCGCAACCCACAGCAATGCAGGAAGCGGTGGGACGACCTGCGGATACGCGTCCGTAGCATACTTTCTGCCAACCGCAACATTGCCACAGCCACCAGGGGAGGGTCGGAATCACCCATCAAGTTGACCCCCTGGGAAGAAATCTGTGCCTCCACCATTGGAATGGAGAGCATAGAGGGAGTCGGAGGGATGGAGAAAGGAGTGCAGACATCCGGAGAATCAGGTAGGTGGCCCAAATAAAACAATGCCAAAACCACAATGTACAATCATGTGAAGTACCACGTGCCCACATAGTGCAACAGCAACACATGGCCAGGAGAACGTCCACACACATTGGCCTGATAGCGCACTTTAAAACCACAATAAATACATAAATAATTAAAAACCCCAAAAACACCCACTACACATGCAGCAGGCACACCCTAACTGCAGGCTGCCAAACAACTGCACCCTCACTCCACACACAAATGAAAGCACCTCCAAGGCCCCGACCCAAATCACCCTCAGGTACCACCCCAATGCATGTGATACATTGCCATTCCAATTCCCACAGACCCATTAATAACGCTCGCCCTCCTTTACTCCACCACAGGGTCCGATCCAAACGACGAGCTCCAGGACACCCCTACCAGCACACCTGCAAAGAGGGCCAAGACCGACGGCCAAAGACCCTCCACCTCAGCTGCACGCATCAAGACACGGCAGCAGCACATATCAAGTGGCAGCACACAGGAGGGAACATCAACAGGCACCCCAGCAGCCAGCATGCCCACAACAGCACCACCACAGGTCCCCCCAATGGATGCCACAGAAGGTACTGCCTCTGGTGGCAGCAGCACCATAGGTGACACCCCATTAATGGCAGCATGCTCCGACACAGAAGACGGGGATGTCGAAGTCAGATCCATCCATGACCTGTCCCAATCCCCCTGTCTGTTCCATCCCGTACACCATGAGGATACCACGCAGGGGCACCCACAAGACGACGACTGGCCATCCCCCACAAGCCCTGTGGCAGGGCAACATGAGGCGAACAGCCCCTCTGTGACACCACCGCAAATGGCCATGGCCCAGCAGAGGCAACAGTCCCTCGACCAGTTAATCGTGCAACAGCAGCAACTGGCCACGCTCCTCAAGGACCATGCCGATGGATGTGGGGGCACTAAGGCAGACATAGAAACATCAACTGAGACACTTAGGGCACAAATCGAGAGTAGCACCGAGAGCCTGAGAGTCCAAATGGAGAGTAGCACCGAGAGCCTGAGAGTCCAAATGGAGAGAAGCACCGAGAGCCTCAGGGGGGAACTGCATGCGACGTCCAAAGACGTATGTGCCGAACTTGCCGCAGTGCGCCGTGTGCTCACTGAGCTCTCACAAACCCTTAGGGACATGCATGGACGTGAGCAGGCAGAGACATCATCCGTTGCAAGTTCCGTCCAGGGCAGCCCCCAACGTAGATCTGGGAGGAACCTGCGCTCCACAGGCAGGGGTGCCCCTGATACCCGCAGAGGGGGCTTGCAATAGCGACTGCCCACTGACAATGAGCATCTTTGGACACTGGTGTTCGGGGGGGAGGTGGGAGGGTGGAGGGGGTGTGTTGGGCTCACTTGGGTGGCGGGTCGATAGGGTGTTCCACATGATATCACATATGCCATAAACAATGCACGATCAAACAATGAGATGTGTGGACAATGATCTTTGTGTACTAGGCCATCATAGGCGTACAGTCCATATTGTGCATGTACCAGACACACACAGTGCCACGAGTCCCGTGTCCATGTATCAGCCACCAGGCGTGAGTGCTAGAAGCATGCATCTATGAGATGCTGACGAATTTCACGGCCCTCCTGTGCCTCGCAGACTCCTTGAGGTGCTGCCACATCCCCACCCTCATCATGACCATCTTCAGGTGCTTGCAGTTCTGCGTCAGGGGGCATGGGCACATTTCTACGTACGCACATGTTGTGGAGCATGACACATGCCATCACCATCTTTGCAACCTTCTCATGGCGGTACAGGAGTGCCCCGCCAGACCTGCTGAGGCACCGGAAACGAGTCTTCAGTAGGCCGAATGCCTGTTCAATGACTACACGGGTACGTGAGTGGGCATGGTTGTAGTCCTCCTCATGCTGGTCCCGTGGGTTCCGGACTGGTGTGAGGAGCCATCTCTTCAGTGGATATCCGGCATCACCTGTATGTGGACGATAAACGAATTATGTGGAATGCCATTGCTACGTACGCACCCCCCCCCCTTCCTGCCAGGTCATTGCCGCATCACATACCCCACATCATCATGCATGAAATGAGACTCACCGAGTAGCCAGGATCTGTTCCCTGCGTGTCGCTCCATGTAGCGTGGTATTGTAGAGTTCCTCAAGACCATAGAATCATGGGTTGATCCAGGGAATCGGGCACAACAATGTGTAATGATCCTGTTGGAGTCACACACCATTTGTACATTCAGTGAATGAAATTGTTTTCGGTTGCGGTACTGGGCCTCCATGGCATGTGGGACGACCAATTCCACATGGGTGCAGTCGATGGCACCAATGCAACCCAGTATGCCGGCAAGTGCATGGAATCCCACTTTTGTGTTGGTAATTTCCTGCTCCGAGCGTGGTAGAGAGATGTAGTCGTCTGCGTGCTGCAGGAGGGCATCGAGCACTTGCAATAGTGTCCGTGAGAACAGTGGCTGAGAAATGCCATGCAACTGTCCGACTGTGTGCTGGTAGGTGCCTGTGGCCAGGAAGTGGAGTACAGACACCACCTTCAGTAGGGGTGGGATGGCGGTTGGGCTATCTATCATGCTGACAAGGTCAGCCTGTGTCATGTCCACAATGGCGGCTATGGTGTCCCGGTCCAAACGGTAGAGGGTGTGGATCTGCTCATCAGTGAGGTTGAACGGATGTGCTCGGAGGCGTGGGATTGCGGGCTGCCTGCGTGGTGGTAGTGGCTGTGCTGGCAGCCCTTGCTGGCCCTGCCTTGCCCTCCTCCTCCTCCTGCGTCTCCTCCGTGCGGCCGGTTGTAGTTGGTGTTCGTCTTCTTCTTGGAGTTGGAGTACTTGCAGTGCTATCAGGTCCCCCAGGGCCAACATCGCGAGTCCTGCCGGTAGCATTTCGGAGTGGTTGTGGGAGGAGACTGGGCGTGCAATTTATGTGTTTTCAGGCTGTATGGCCTCCACCTGTGGTGATTCATTCCACCTGTGCAAGCTGCTCTCCCCTTTGGGCGAGCACGTCCCGCACACAACGCTGCAATTCGAGGAATGGCATCTTGCTATTACAATCATGTATTAGTACCCGATGGCCGTGTAACATTGGTTGATATGTTCATTCGGCTATGGTCCCATTGTTTCACGTGCATTCTTTGCAGTCGCGAACAGACTTGTGAAGGGTCAGTGGAACGTAGTACTCGAGTAACGGTGGGCCCTCATGCATCACTGTACCGAGTTGCACCGACGGGCGGGGCGTCCCATTTGTGGGTGAAGGCAGTTGCCATTTTCACACACAGCCGCACTAGATGGATTAATTTGTGATTTCAAGCGGCCACAGATGCCTTTTCGACGTGATGTTGCAAATGAGGAATTCGAAGGGCGGCGCTTTCGGTCTTCAGCTAGCGGCGAGGAGATGCCCACAGGTCTGACTGCAAATATAACGTTCTATTGTTCAGTGTCCTTGGGACAGGGGCCATGGCGAGGATGCAATGATTGATATGAATAGTTTGGGATGCGCAATAGCGAAGTGGATGATGAGGCCGGACGTTCCCAAATACATGTTACTTCACAACACTGGAATTACGGGCTGGGGCACAGTGGATTTTGCAGGCTGCATAACGCACAGACTCAATGGAATTCTCACATGTTATGTGAGTATGGAAACAGGCGTTATCATTACGGGATGAGGGAATGATGAATGGATGCATGGGCAGATGATTTGATACGGTGTTTGCCATGTACAGGGCTTCTTGGAATCTGTCCGCCTCCCCTGCGCTATGTGATGCAGGGCTGCCATAGTGGGACCATCGTCTATCTGGCCTTGTTGAGCCCTCCCTGTCTCGACGCGCCTTCAGACACTTGTGTCCATGCACGTTACCAATCCCATCTGATGGATTCTGTTTTCACAGACGCATGCACAGGTACACTCGTTTGTGATGGTGTTTTCACCTCGATATGGATAGTTATGAGTCGCAAGTGGTTTTGGGGTGGTGATGATCCTTTGGAGTGGGCTAGCATGCATATGGCTGTGGATCTAGTGTGATCATTGAAGTGAGTTGTTCGAATGTAGTTCTGATGGCCATTCTTTTCTTTTTCTTTTCTTTTGGTTGACAGGTATCTCCTCCCCTTTTGCCAATGCCATCTGTATGCCACTCCTGCAGATGGGTTTTACTCCCGACACCTGCTGCTTCGTGTTAATCAGTGGAGCAGCATTACGATCTTATGGGACGATCGCCAATGGGCCACATGCCCTTACGCAGTACTAGTGGCTCGGAGCAACATTTCGGCCTTTCAGCTGGACTAGTGCCTCCCTATTGGGACGGCCCTGCGGTTCTAGGCGCTTCCATGTTGCCTTTTCGTACGAGAATGTAGCCCCTGTGTACCATGAAGGAACAGGGCGTCACACAAGAAGTAGCTGGTCATTTCTTGCGGATGCAGCCCACAATGGTGAAATGTGTTTTGGAGTTCATGGCCTAATGGCTGTATGGGCTTGGTGAATTTGTTGTGCATTAAATTCCTATTCTGATATGGGCCGTGTAGCGTTCTTCTTTGCAAGTGATGTGGCATATTCCTATTTGGGGAGCGATGTATTGTGAGGAGATCTGCATTGGGTTCCAGCTTCGGAGTATAGTTGCGTGGTACTGTGCTGGGCGCGTTTGCCTACGAAGCCCAGTGAGGTCAGGGGTGAGGGCTGCCAATATGACTGTTTGGATGATGTCATGCTCAGGGGCGGGGGATTAGGTTTTGTGTAACAGATGCCGGTCAGCCAGGTGGATTGGTGGAATGATGTGATTATCGGAATGTTGCTGGTCACAGGTGCCTGTGTTTGCGTGTGTTTCTTGGTGGGAGACTGGGGTCATGTCCATTGGTATAGCTTCTGTATTCGTGCCATCTGTGCCCTGCAGCTCCCATTGGCCCCTCTTGTGATTCTTTTGTTCGTTGGCATGCATGGGTGACTTGTACATTTCACTGGTTGCATTGTGACTTCGTTGCACCTACGGGGAGTTGTACTATGTGGCCAGGGAGCGGTGTACAGGCACTCAGTGGGGCCGTTTACGGTTGATTCGCGATGCCGTACTTCTCACCATGGCGGAATGGTACTTTCCGCCGTGCTTGATGGCGTTAGGTACATGTCCGCTAGGGTCGGAATTCGCGTACCCTTGCGCCATGGTGCTAATTACGGTTTGGCATGGCGCGCGCGCGCGTACTTGGTGCAGTTAGCGTTGGCGTTCACTACGGTGTCGCTAATGGCATCGTACTTTACGGTGACGGGTCATAGTCGCACCGAGCGCTATTCGATGGCGGTATTGCATTTCCGCCATCGTTTTTCGCTTTCCGCCAGGGTCGTAATGAGGGCCATTGAAAGGTCCTGTCTGATGCTCTGGCTCAGTATGCAGTACTTCATGTGTATCCCTTAGTGTGAATGTGCATGGGCTTTGCCCTTAATGGCAATTAAATATGCAATGCCACAATAAGAAAACATGACCTGACTGGTTTCATCAATGTAGGTCCATATGGCCATGTAAAAACACTCATGTTGTCTTTGCTCTTATATGCAGTATAGAACACCATGCCACAGTAAGAAATCATGTTTTGCTGGCTGCACAAATGCCCCATTCCCATGCAAGAACACTCATGTTGGCTTTGCCCTTAAAACCTTTTTAAAATGCTATGCCATATTAGGAAAACATGTACTTTCTAGCCACACGCATGCTCTCCTTCCCTACATGGAACACTCCTCGTGTTGGCTTGTCCCTTAATGCCCTTGTGTCATGCCATGCCATAGTAAGGAAACATGTACTTTCTAGCCACACAAATTCCCCCATGTAACAACCCTCATGTTGGCTTTGCCCTTAAGGCCTTTGCAAAATGGCATTCCAAACATTTTTCTTTCAAACAAAATCAGTCTCTCTCTATTATACACTCACACAAACACGTGCATGAATAACATTTCCTTTTATATTTAAAAATGTACCTGGGCTGCAGTAGTGATCCTCTTTTTGGGATGGGTTTCTTACGGGCTTCCGCATGTTTGGGCAAGAGGGACAGGGGTCAGGTGACTCCTTTTACCCCTCTTCTTTACTGTTCTTGGATCAGGCAGGGGCAGGATTCCTCATGGAGGGCTAAAGAGGGCTTCAGTAACCTTCAAGCACTAGTTTGTCCAGCGCCCTTGAAGCATTCTGAACACTGTAACAACACTGATAGTCTCTCTAATGCTTCCACAGAGCTCTACATGAGCAAAGGCATGCATGTTTCATTCTCTGACCTTCACTAATGCAAAATGCTGTGGAGGGAATTAGAGACACCACTAGTCTTTACATTTGCAAAGCATTTAAATGTGCTTATAATCTTTGCGAATGCAAACAATACATTTGCAGTCTAGTAAAAATCACTTGCTCCATAATGCGATTTTGTATTGTTTTGGTTGGGGGTTACCTTCAGGGACCTGGATACATTATAGGGGGGACTCCCATAGAGCCCCATGTGTGCGAATCACCACTGATGGTGATAATAGTAATTGAAAGTGGCGTAGGGGGTTCAATAAATATTGGCCAGACCCTTATTCCCAGAACAGTCAGATTGGCAATTGATGTCCAATGGCAATACCTTGGCTATTACAATGGTGCTCAGGGAATTTCAGTTTCATTTTGTGTTAAAGGCAGGGCTGGCAATATTTCTTGTGACCATTCCTCCCATTGCAAAGGCATGTTACATTCATCACAAACTGTGATTAACTGCAAAACTGTATCTATAGACAAACAAATATACCTTTGTTAACTAAACAATAATGTATATTGTTAGCATAGGGAACCCATGATATTGGCATTTCCTTTTTAGGGAAAATTATATGTATGATATTGGCCCGTCAACACACTGATTAGTAAAATGCAGTTACTTGGGCTATACAAAATGAATGTGTATGAGGGTTACATAGTGGGTCAAAATCTCAGACCTTTTAGAATAAAGTTGCTCCCGATTTACAAAGGGCATTTCAATGGGCCTGTCAGTGTGGACTGTGATCTCAGCACCCACGTGAGTGCTTGGAGCCTGTCATACATTAGTGTTGGGAATGTGCTCTGTACAGTAATGTGTGTACGTTGGTGTAGCATCTTGCCTTCCTGCTTCCATGGACCTAGTGATGTCATGAAGAGAATGTTAAGTGAGTGTCTGGAATGTTTATGCTTGAGTGTTGGTTCCAGCACAGGCAGTTGGAGTTATGTAGCCTGAGTGGTGGGAGCTAGTGATCTCTCAGGCACTCTGGAACTCCAGCTCCTGTAAATTGAAGAAACTAAATAAAGAACTTAAATACAACTTACCTGCTGGCTCCATGATCTCATTTTGGAACACTGGCGACGAGTTGGTCTTTGATCCGGACCCAGGCGAGGAAAGAAAGATACCATAAATCTGCAAAGGAGAAAAAGAAGAAGTTACCTTGAACTTGTGTGTCCAACACAAGACCTTTAAGATGAGGTAACAATACTTTGAGATAGATGGGGATGCAGAATATACTCAAACATCAATAATCAAATTGACTCAGGAAGTTGGCAAAGTACGTCTGTTTTAATATCAGTTATCTAAAACAGGGAGTTACAATGAACATCAACAAACTCGCTCGATCTTCTGACTCAACGCATTTCATTAAAAATGTAGCTTATATACTAAAAGCTCGTCATCATTGACATCAACCTACGTGGCAACTACATAAACCTACTTGGGAAAGTGATAGGTTTACAGGGAACATCTAGGTGTATGTTCCATACTTGTCAGGGAAGAGGATTGGGTCGCTAACATCAGGTGGGGCAACTAAGACCTCCTCTAGTGCAGATTTCTATGAATGTCATCAAATACACAACGTCCCATTGGTTATACAAACTATAGGGCTCTTCTACTACGTGGCCCTCTATAATTGGTTGGCACCCTCGTACCCCTATGTAATATTCCACACACGCAAGCAGCACGAAGGCTGGCATCCGGGTGCTGGTGGGCTGGTCATGACCATAGCTCCCCACCAATTAGCCTGCCATCTATCATCAGTCTTACCTTCTGCCAGCCAATTAAGGCTTAACCTTCACCTTGGAAATGTCCTCTGCGCCTAAGAATAAGAGGGAGTATAGGCATATTCTGTCTCTTGGTTTCGATACAGCTCATCCCAGTGTCTTATTTTCATCCGACCACGTGACTGCAGACCATGTTTTAGAGTCTTTATGCATTTAAAATACTATTAAATGATGAACCTCTGACACCTTCAATGTTCTCGCTCCTCACCTAAGACAGAAGTTTTGTTCTTTGCACATGTTCTGTAACCACTGCATGAACATTCAGGCTCACGGTGGCCCTGACTTCCTGCTGCTGGGGCAGCCAAGCCTCTCTTCGATTCACCTTTGTAATTCAATTGCTTTCCAACTGCATAAAATGGTAAAATGCATTTGTGGAATCATTCATAGTTCCTACATTCCTATGCATATACTTTGGTGCATAACTGCAATCTATTCACTACATAGTCAGCCTTCAGAATACTTTCTCTACTTTTGTTACTGCATCTGTACAATTGTAAAATGACTTGATATCTTCTTCATTATTTCTCAAGCCTGAAATGTTGCTCATATTTGACACCTCTTCTTAAGAGTCTATAGAATGTCTATGATCTTCAGCTTCTTGTCTCTTTTCTAGGTGCGTCGGCTCTGATTTTCATGACATCACCAATCTTCTCTTTTACTCATTTTTCACACTTCCTCTGGGATTTCATCCAAATGGCCATCATATTGTCGTGAATGCATAAATGGCTTTCTCAATGGCAACCTTACTTCCACAATTCTTTTCGGTATAGCTTTTTCACTGTTACTGCACATGTCTCACACTCTGGCTCCCAACATATATGCAGCATTGGGGAGGAGCTTTGTGTGGGGATAACTGGCTCCACCTCTACACTCCCCCCTCTGGGCGATTCACGACCACTCTCTCATCAACCTTCACATCTAGACATCCTCGTCTGAAGAAATGCTTCTTTGGGACCCATATCTTTATGACTCCATCAGGCATCCTGCTGATTTCACATGCTCATCCTTTTTCCAGAACATAAGCATGCATTGTCCACGTGGACTGCAGTAGATCCATTTCCCCACATACTTTTTCTGGTTCTTTGGGTACCGGAACTTTGTTCCGTCAGGTGCATGAATGCTGGCCTTCACAAAGTCTCTGATTTCTTCATCTGTCAGCTCTTTAGTTTTCTATCCTGATTCAACATCAATCATGATCTTTATTCCTGCAGATTTCTTTGCAGTCTTCTTGCATTGTAAGATTATCCTGATTACACAAAATCTGAGCAATACCATCACTATCAGGGCTCCAAGGAACTTGAACATATCTGCCATCCATTGTGGAACACATGAGAATATTGATACAAACCAACTGCCAACAGCAATGTATTCCACTTCGTCTGTCATCTGGACGTGTAACTTTATCAGCATCATTATGGCCTCTGTCAAGGTGCCATTTTCATCATCATGAGGAGGTATGAATGTGCAACATGATTCTCCAATTCTGGCACAAACACCTCCATCCATAGCTGTAATCATGTCCAGTACGTATCTGTTCTGAAAGGTCATAAGTCGACAGGATCTCAGCTTCTCCATGATAGCATTGAATCCCTTTATAGTAGTGTTGATCGTCTGCAACAATTCCCATCTGGTTATCTGTAACCACTTGGTGTTTGCATCCGCCTGGATCCCGGGCATGAAGATTATCATGAATAATGATGAAGTCTTACTAAAAACTCTGTTTTCATAAGGGATGGAATCAAATGCTTCTATTGGCTTGGCTGAGAAATAGTTCTTTCTCTTCATTCAATTGATCAGTTTAGCAGATCTCTTCTTCCTTAGGTGAGCATCTGCTTGTGGATCCACAAGCCTGGTAGTGATCCATTATCACTGCTGTCCCGTCCTTCATTCCTGGCATGACAAAGATTCAACCACAATTCTGATTCTCTCTGAATTCTTGTGCCATTACTTCTGAAACATAGCTTTGCACTATCCAGAGGCACTATTTGTAGGGGCCCTCCTTTATCTATAACCCACGTCAGTAGTTTAGCAAGGTTCAGCCATAAAGGTTTGCATCCATTCTCCACAATATCAATGGTTGGCTTGTAGCAGCCAATCACTGCCCACACTCTGCAGATAACCTCTCCTTCCTGCCATCCATCTGGAGAAAGTACTGATCCCCAAATCTGCATTTGGCCTCTGTTCTTCCATCTTCCAATTTCTTCTGCAGATTTCACAGATTTTCCTGGGCTCTCAAGCGTTCTGTTAACTTCCCTTCTGATTTCAGCCCCTTTCACTCCAGGCTGTATGTATCTTATCACATGGTTTCTGGTGTGGGCTCTTGCTCTTGTCTTTGTGTCTTGAACATAATCATCTTCATCTGGAGCTGCCTATTCTGTTGCCCATACTAAAGAGGCTGTTTTGCCCATGAAAAGACCTCTTGCTCGGCAGAGTGCAATGTGAGATAGACAGTGTGCTGTCTCAACATCTATTTCAATGGCTATGAATATCTTAGACTTCCCCATACTATAAGTCAAGAGTACACATCCATGGCATTCCTCCTCAGAGGTTCTCCTTCCTACCTCTTTCATATGCCGTTACCACATGTTGTTCCCCAAATGTGCTGTGCTGTCTAGATAATCATTCAAGTCATGATCATCCTCCCGTGTACTTTTCTTAGGTCTCTTTCTTGTCTCAGCTTTTACCATCATCTCATGAAGTATATCATAATAATTTCTTCTGACTGTGGGAATCATAGGGACATTTGTCAGTGAAATGGGTGTCTTTACATGTACTACTGGTGTATAAACAATCAGATATGGCCTTGGCTGCCTTATAATAGCCACATCTGTACCTTCATGCTGCATAGAAGATATACAGGAACTACTGCTCTCTTTGGATCTACATAATAGACAGTGCGTATCATAAGATAGAGGAGAATGACAATGAACATGATGCATGTATATATTATATACCAGTATGTCCACTGTATACAGTAATAGCTTCTTGCACGTTGTGGTGCTCTCTTGTTGTTTGCTACATTATTATTACTATCGATGTTGCCCATATTGACTGGGATTACTTTTAAGTAAGGAAAAACAATTTTAATCGGGCAATCCCATGTAATATTCTGGCAACTGTTTAGATCTGCTCCACAAGCTCCACAAGCAGCTGGCTGATTGTAGGACAATTGATAGGATTCCAAATTAATTCAAAAGAGTCATCTTTTCGCCAAGTCAAATAAGGATGAGCTTCCAGTAAATAATAAAAGACCAAGGCCAGTAAATAGTGAATATCATCACTCGATAGACCCATCAATGCCTTCAAAGAGATGTGTCAGGCAATAAACAAATCTGCTTGCGAATTTCATGTATAGCCAATTGATGGCAGGTCAATTTATGTCTATTGTTTATGTTTATTGAGTTTATATAGCGCTTTACACCAAAGTGCTTTACAGAATAACAGATACAGTAATGAATGAATCATAATTTACAAACGTGAAACAAATCAGTGGAACAATATCTAGAACAATTTACTCAGAGGGGGGAGGGGGAAGGAGGGAGAGGTGGGGGGGAGCCCCCAGGTGACCTCCTACGCACTATGGTGGTTGCAGTGTCCAATATGAGGTAAACGGGAGGAGGGGGATGTGGGAGTGGAAGGGAAAGGGGGAAGGGTTAGGAGGGGGGAGAGAGGTAGGGGAGGAGAATCAGGGAGAAGCAGAAAGATGGGTAGGTGGGGGTGGAGCAAATAGAGAGAGCTAGGGAGTTCCAGTGGAGGGGGGTCAGGAGTTGGAAGGAGCGGAAGCGTGAGGAGGCACAAGGGGCAGGGGGTACAGTGAGTAGGTAGAGATCAGCTGAGCGGATAGAGCGGGATGGAGTGTAAAATGAGAGGAGGGGGGAGAGATAGGGAGCGAGGTCATGGAGAGATTTGTAGACAAGCCAGAGGAATTGAAATTTCAATTGTGAGAGGAAGGGGAGCCAGCCGAGTTGAGAGAGTGAGGTAGAAATGGAGTCTTGAGGGCCGAGAAGACATAGAGTACGGATAGAGGAGAAGTAGATGGATTTTAGGGGAGTCAAGTGAGAGACAGGGAGTCCAAAGAGAAGAGAGGAGCAGTAGAAGAGACGGGAGAAAAGAAGGGAGGAGATAAGGAGTTTAGAAGCATGAAAGGTGAGGGAGGAGCAGATCTTGCGGATGTTGAAGAGGTGGAGCCGACATGCAAGAGAGGTTAGAGTGATGTGGTTGGAGAAGGAGAGAGAGGAGTCAATATGGAGGCCAAGATTGCGGGCATGGGTCGAGATGGGGAAATTGGAAGGGGGAAAGTGGATGAAGGGAGGAGGGGAAGGTGAGAGAGTGTTAGGAGGGACGAAAAGCACTTCAGTCTTGTCAGTGTTCAGGAAAAGAAAGTGGGATGACATCCAATATTTTATGGCAGTAAGGCAGGAAGAGAGAGTGTGGTGGAGGTCAGAGGTGAGGGAAGAAAATGAGAGATTTCTGGGATCTCTCAGAAAGACACGAGTATTGGTTTGTCATCCAACAAGATAAGGATGCTCTTCAATCAAGAAATAAAAGATCAATCCAAGCAGTTTGTGTGTGTCCTCATTAGACAGGACCATCTTTACTTTCCGTACTATACTCTGTTAACTGGAGGATTTGCTCAATTATGGCAGCCAGCGGTCTCCTCGTGATTGGACCATTTTTTGGATCTTGCAGAAAAAGGGGAATGTTAGTAGTTCTCCCAACCAGTGCAGGATATGCACGAAGAATAAAGAGAAAAACAGAAAATAATATCTGATGAATGTTGCCATTAGAAACCACTATGGGTGCTTCCAAAGAGAAACTCAGTGAGAAAGGAATCAGGACACTGCTCCCTCTTCCAGTCATCAAAGATGAACTCTAGGTCTGGAATTTCTTTTTCCTTCAAGACTTCAATGCATCTCAGTCCATGTCCATGTTAACAACTCCTGTGGTACAAGAACAATAGCTTTTTCACTCCTTGCTTAGCAGCAACAAAGAGTGTCTCGAGTGAATCACAGTCCAATGTACTTCTTATCTGTCTACTGGACAGTCACTGCATCCTTCTTCCTCGTCATTGATCTAGTCTGCATATGCTGAACTTCTTCTCTGTGGCTTGCTTCTGAATGGGGTGGGGGTGCCTCTCCAGCGTAGATTTTCACATCTCCCAGGTGCAACCAAGCCCGTATCCCTAGGACCTTTACTACTGATGGAGTTACGTCCTCTACTATGAAAGGACCGTTAAATCTGGGCTGGTGCCATTTGCGGGTAAAGTTCCTGATCAAAACTTGATCTCTGGGAAATCATTTTGGCAATAATACATCCTTTGGTCCGGTTGCTGCATGGTCTTCATCTGTGTTCTGAGACCGGCACCCCGTCCGCTTGACTTGGTCTGAAATGACAGAAATACTTGTAGTCATACATGTTAAGTAGGCACATCGCTCATCTCCTAACAATTCTGCTGTTGTCTGTGCAACACTTCTAATCCTCGATGGAGGAGTAAGAGACATTCTCATTCACCTCCCTGTTACTAGTTCATGGGGCATGAGGTGATGTTCAGAGCCTGGTTGATTCCTCAGTGCATATAATGCAAGAGGCAGGCAATGCAACCATCCTTTTATCAATGTTAGCTTTAGCTTGGCTATTTCTTCCTTGAGCAGACCGTTGAGTCTCTCACATTTTCATTTGCTTGCGGGTGATAACCAGAGGAAAGTGTATGCTTTATACTGAGTAATAAGCTAATTTGCTCAAATACTTCATTTATAAAATGTGGGCCATTATTTGATCTCAACGCCTCACATATTCCCCATATAGGAAATAATTCTCAAACTAAAAACTTTGCAGCGCAAGTGGCGTTTGGGTGTGTGCATGGACCAGCCTCTATTCACCTAAAAAAGGGGCACACCACCACTATCGAATATCTATAACCATTACAAACTTTCAGCATATCAACATAGTCAATATGTAAATGCTGAAAAGGACCCCTTTGGTCGAGGTATAACTCCTCTGACCGGTTCGCAGCGTGCTCAGCAGTAAACGTTTGACATACAATGCAATTTGCTACATAAAAAGCAACGTGTTCTAACAAATTCGGTACAGAACAGTCATCCGCAATAGTTGCTGCAAGGCTTTCCCTAGTAACATGTGCAGGGTAGTGTAGCTGTTCCAACACCACCCTTAATAAGGCTACATGCATCACTGGTTTACCAGTGCTTTCCTGTCACCACAATGCCTCGGAAGGGGATAAAGAACACCCCCTCCATGTCCACAGGTCTTTCTCATTCTGTGGAGTTCTACCTTGAACTTCTATCAATTGTGTTTTCAATACATTATTAAAGCTTTCATTTAAAATCATCATCACCACTATTCTTTCATTCACTTCAGGCGTATCAAAATGGGCCTCATCACGAGTTGGGCTGTAGCCCTTAAATGCGGTGATAACGGTATTACAGCCTCATTTAAGGGCTGTCCCTATCACGAGTTGGGCGCTAAATGAGCTGTTTTACCTCCAGCCTTTCTCTGAAGGTGAAAATACCCTGTTTTCGGCTATATTTCCGCCAGCTGTATTAGCCCGCATAATTAGCGGTGAAAATGCCCCATTGAATCCAATGGACCCAATGTGGAATGGGGAGTTACCTTTAACACCCAACCCATGATCCGGCAGTAATTCCGCCAGACCGATTGGTGCTAGACCCATTATAGTCAGGCTGTATTACAGCCAGGAATCAGCCCAACTCGTGATGAGGCCATGTCTATTGAATATGCAACTCTTTTTGCTTCTTTGTCTGCGGCTTGGTTTCCACATGAAATAAATTCTGCTCTTTTAGTGTGTGCTGCACACTTAACTATTGCAATGGCTACTAGGAGTTGTAGTGCTTTAATAAGTCTGTCCAATAAAGCAGTGTGTTGCACTGGAGTGCTGTCCACTCGGAGGTAGCCCCTCCTTTTCCAACATGCTAGCCCTGTATGTACTGTTGACGTCACATAGGCGGAGTCACTGTACACAATTACTTCCTGGTCTGCTTTTTCTCGAGCACGACAATCAGTGCCACTTATTCTGCAGCTTGTGCTGAAAAGTGAGACGGTAGTCTTGCACTTATTATTACTTCAAATTCTGTCGAAATAGAAAGTATATCGTGCCTCCTATTGTAATAAATATATTTAATATTGGCCTACACCAAGCTGCTCGAAAGTCGCTTGCGAAAGAAATCTGTGTTGCAAGGTTCTGACCTTAAATCCATGTAGGCTGCCATTTTGGGTCAAACCGCCATTTTAGGATTCGTTGTGTAAAAGTCACCATGTGAGCTAAAATGGTGGACGATGTCATTGCAGAATACAACATGACCGTCTTGACCTCTGTACATAGCTAATGTGTAATTTGCCTGCAGGCCACTTGTGGAGGTCATGAACTGAGACCTTGTCCTTCACTGACCTATGTGTAGAAGGATTACTCGTGCAATGAAAACTAATCCACGAGCATATGTTGAGACAATGTATTCAAATACTGAACAAAGAACATCTGTTTACTTACATTGCATTAATGTTTAAGAAGGCCTGCATGGAAAATGTTACAATACGCAGCTATTGCATACGCTTGTTGATACATGTATTAAAGGCAAACCAGTTATATGTGGTTATTTGAGACTTGGCACAAACCCTAGATCTGTGATATATTAAAAGGAATATTAACCCAAAGTGGGGCTGGGCATCGCGCCCACTAAATGTATAAAAAGCAAATGCATTCTAATGTACAGCGTCTCTCACTGAACACACTGAACCACGCTGGAGTTCGTTGTGTTGTACTGAGGGCCGATAGCTATCTGATTTTGCTCTGTTTTTTGTAATTGGATTCAGTATAGAATAAAGTACTTTGTATGTTCCTTTGTAACCCATGTTCGGTGTATTTCCTTTTGGGGTACTCAGCCTCGATATTCTTTTTCTGTTTTCACAGTTGACGCCCGAATAGGGACCCTCAAGATTGATGCCGGATTGTTGAAGATTGACACACGCTATCGGACTGGGATCGGACGGTGTGACATAAAGGGGCCCCTGGATGAGACGCGACACCTCAGCAGCGCCGCACGACATGATCCCTGGACAATTAGCTTGTGGTCTGAGACGGCATCTTGACAAGGGTCCACTTATCGAGGAAGGCAGATTTGCCGAAATCACCATACACAAGGTAAGATTAGTTAGGTAAGATTCTTAGAAGTGCCGATCGGTCTTCCTCAGGTTTGGTCAGGTGAGTCGTGACCCGATTCTTAATTTAACCCTGACAATTTGAATTTTGGCGCATTGTATCTGCAGACACAATTATTGACCAGGTAACACCAAGAATTTGAGATATGCCTGGGAAATTGTCTACCTGCTTTAGGGCATTATTCCGCAGTGATAGACAATCATTGGAATTTAGCCACCCCGCACCACAGGAGGGGTCACCGGCATGTAATGTACTATGTACTGTAAGTACGGCATTAGAAGTATAGTATTTAATGATATTTGGCACAGACAAACCAGATATGCCTCCGAACTTCAGTGGCCAATCAATGGTAGTTTTGAGATCCCTCGCATTGAATATTTGGAGTCAGTCTTGTTAAAGAAAAAGGCTAGACCTGCAGCATTTCATGTTTAGCAGAATTGGAAAAAAGAAGCGTTGCAACAACTTAAAGGTAGAGAGAAACATGCACGTCGTCATAAAACGAACACTGAAAAAGCATTGTTATATGACCAAAACGAACAGGCTGAGGCGACTAAAAATATGGATAGGGCTTTCTCACTTGGAATTCAGAAAATCTATCCTTCTAAAGATCTTCATATTTCTGATGAGTTTATTGACAAAATATTAAATGAACGAAGGCCTGATGCCTCTGTGCCACCTCCGTATGTTCCTCTTCCCACTGCTGTACCTCTTCCTGCTGTTTTTCTTGCTCTTCCTGCTCAACCTGTTTTTCCTACTCCTCCGGTTTTTGTCCCTCCACCTGCTCCTCCGCCTCTTTTTATCGCACCAGTTATAGTACCTCCATCGAATTTGCCTGCTCCCTCTCTTCCAAGTGGTCCTGAGCCGCTTGTAATCGATCGAGGTACGGGAACAAAAGTTGGCACTTGCAATACTGTACCGCCGGAGAAGAAACGTGAGTTAATTGCATGGGCTAAGCATTGTATGGAGAAGGATGATCAAGCTAGTGTCTTTTCCACACTTTCTAATATAGACAATTTTCCTGAGAAAAATGTTTTTATTGAAGGTTTAGGGATTCAGTTATGTATAATGTGGGGAAGATTAAATAATGCGGATGTTCCGCAAGGGTTAAGGGATCTAAATGCTCTAGCACTTTCCAGAGACACTGTGGAGAAGGTAAATGAGCATGTTGAGAGATTATTTGGGTATAGAAAGAAGTTACAAAAGATACAGAATGAGGATGATGAAGAGGAGAATATGTATGTACAGAAACGGTTCCTTCCGTGTCATAAACCGATATCGGAGGAAATGTGAATTTGTAAGAAAGACGCGATTAGATGTATTTCAGACATATCGATAACTCCAGTTGAGGTATATGACACATATTCTCAATATACGTTGGAAATGCAGAGGAAAGTGACACAGGTAATGGTAGAGTACCTGCAGGATGAGTGTGTAAAAAGGAAAATTAGTTGTCCCACAGAGTTATTGAGCATTTATAAGAGAGCTTTTTCACTTGACACTTCTTCGACTGCTTTAGCGCTCGACTTGGCTTTGTTGCTTAGTAAGCGTTCGGAGTTGCCTACATCTCAGTTGCCTATGAGAGAGGTTCCTCCAACATTTGTCCCGAAGGTTGAGATTGCGGCTGATCCTGCACATAATATAGTCGCTGTGAACATTCCTGCACATTATGTATCACAGTTTGTTCACGTCCCGTTTTCACGGCAGGAAGTGAACACCATTAGACAGTCTATTCCTGACATTAGGAAAAATCCGACAGGGTTCTATAAAGAGGTGGAATCTGTTTTGCAATCCTCAGTGTTCACCTTAGGTGACATTGATTTGTTGTTTCCTGTACTCCTGCCTATAGATTTATGGAAACAAGTTAGAACTATTGACGATATACTTGGGTTGGAAGATACATGTGCGAATATAAGCAGACTCGATGGGGAAAGGCCAGCTGGCGAAAGACCGCAACAGGTGATATTAACTCTGCTTGATGAAATCATTGCTAAATTAAAAACCATAATTCCCAAAAAAAGAATCATTTGGGACAAGCTTATGGCCTGTGTCCAAGGAAAGTCTGAAGCTGCTACTGAGTTCTTTAATCGGTTCGAACAGGTATTCTCGGATTTCAGTGGACAAGACTTAGGCACAGAGTCTGGGAAAATATTATTTGTGGACAAATTTGTACGTGGATTACTGCCTGACATCCAGTCACAGATTATGTCTTCTGAGAGCGCTTGGCAGACGAAATCACAATCAGAAGTACTGCACATGGCTTAGTACTATGAGAACCGTGTCAATAATGAAAAAGATAGGATTGAAAAACAGAAAGGCGATTTAAAAACTAAAGTGCTATTGCAGCAAATTGATAGGGGCCCCAGAGGGGGTAATTCTCAGGTTAGAGGTCAGTATGTCCCGCAGGGGAATGTGCCCTTGGGTCCTGTGAATATTAACCAGTGTGCTTATTGTCGTCGAGAGGGTCATTGGCGAGCACAATGCCCCGTCCTTCAACAAAGGTGGAATAATACATTTGGTAATATGGGTAGGCGATCCAGAGGTCGCCCGGGCGTAGGGGGGCCCTGGTAGAGGTCATTTTACACAGGACCCTCAACAACCTTTTTCGCAGGACAATCAGACTCCGAGTGTGGACACTAGGAATATATTTGATCATCCTTCCGCTGCATATTTATCTGAAGAGCTTCCTTTTGATGATATTCTGTTTTGTTAGGATTGCCCAAAGCAGGGTTTGGAACCTACACCTATTCCCGTCAATCAGAAAGGTCCCTACGTTGAAATGGTGGTGGGAAATAGGAAACATCCGTTTTTGATAGGCACTGGAGCACAGAAGTGTTCCATTGATCATTCGCGGGTTCCAAACATTCCACTGTCAGGGCAAAAAATGTTTCTGTAGGGTTTTCCGGTACACTAGTTGTTTGTCCGGTTTCTATGCCGGTACCTATTTCTTTGGGTCCCTTTACGGACCAGTGTCCTTTTCTGTTGACTTCAGATTGCGGAGAGAACTTGCTGGGGTTGAATTTGTTTAAAGAATTAAATGCAGTGATTTATTGTTCTTCTGATGGAGTGCGCTTGACGATTTCATCACCGCAATTTTCTGGCTCGCAATTTTTGACTAGACCTTTGCCTCCAGAATTCATTAATGTATCAGAGAGCTTATGGGCTGTTGACGACAATGATGTCGGTGTTTTACAGATCGAGCCTGTTAAGATAGTTTTGAAACATGGAATTGAGCTGCCACGCATTCCCCAGTATAAGATTTCGGTTGAGGGCGAGCGAGCTTTGAAATGTATTTTTTCCGATATTGTACATCGCGGTGTGATTGAAGAAATTTCAGGAAGTTTGTGTAATAGTCCGATTTTACCCGTGTACAAGAAAGGCGATAATGTAATTACATTCCGTTTTATAATTGATTTACGTGCCATTAATAAAGTTGTGGCACCACAATTTCCAATTGTGCCTGATGTAACAACGATCCTAACCATGATTCCAGCTACAGCTACTTACTTTAGTGTTGTGGACTTAAAGAATGCGTTCTTTAGTATTCCTATACACAAGGATAGCAGATATTTGTTCGCGTTCACCTTAGGGGGACGCTCGTTTACATTTGCATTGCATTGCAGCTCAAGGGTACACAGAGAGTCCTAGTATTTATAGTAGGGCTTTGAAAGAACAACTTGATACCTTTGAATTGCCCTCTACCTGTATTTTGCTTCAGTACGTTGATGATTTGCTTCTAGCTGCTGACTCTGAGAGTGCCTGTAAGGAGGGCACTGTGTTATTACTTATTCATCTAGCTAAGCATGGTCACAAAGCTTTGCTTAAAAAATTTCAATATTGTTGTCAGGAGGTCGCCTATTTAGGCTATCTCCTGTCAAAGGAAGGAAGAAGATTGACACCTGAAAGAATAAAACACATTTCTGGCATGTCTGTCCCAAATACACAGAAGGAAGTTAGGGCCTTGATAGGTATGGCTTCTTACTGTAGGTTGTGGATCCCGAATTTCTCATTAGTGATCAAACCAATGGTGGCTTTGACAAAGAAGGGCATTTCTTCACCATTGCCACGGAACGCGGTACACCAGCAGTCGTTTGACTTGCTTAAGACTGCATTATGCTTTGCACCAGTTTTGGGCACACCAAACTATGAGAAGGTTTGTGCATGAATGTGATGGATGTGCTTTGGCTGTATTAACGCAGAAACATGGAGGGAAGAATAGGCTTTGCGGTTACTGTTCTTCTGCCACTTGATCCTATAGCATACGCTTTGCCAAGATGTTTGCGCGCTGTCACTGCTGCTGCCGCGTCTGTAAAACAGAGTGAGGGAATGGTCCTAGGCCATGATCTAACCCTGATGGTGCCTCACTCTGTAGATGTTCTATTGAACCGAACTCAAACGCAACACCTCACTTCTGCACGGTTGACAAGATATGAATTGCTCTTGTTTGCTCCCCACATTCAAATTAAGAGGTGTTGTGTCCTTAATCCAGCTGAACTCCTACCTTTTCTGCAAGATACTACTTGCGCGATGAAGAGTCACATGATTGTTTGTATATGACCGAACAAGAAACAAAGGGCATAATTGATTTGAAAGATACTCCTTTGGATAATCCGCAAGGAGAGCTGTTTTGTGACGGCTCTTGCTTTAAACTTCCGGATGGTACACCCACAGCCGCTTATGCAATCACTACATTGAGCACGGTTGTGGAAACTAAGAGAATTACGCATAATTCTGCGCAGGCCGCAGAGATTATAGCATTGACCCGAGTTTGTGAACTCTCCGAAGGGCTTGCAGTAAATATATATACTGATAGTCAGTATGCCTTTGGGGTGGTTCACAACTTTGGGAGACTTTGGTCAGGAAGAGGGTTCCTAACTTTGCATGGTACCAAGATTCAATATGGCTCCCTAATAGTGCAACTACTCTCAGCGTTTGCGCTCCCTACTCAGTTAGCAGTTATGAAATGTGCAGCACATCCAATGATTGTGGATGATATTGGAAAAGGGAATGCTTTCGCTGATCAGATAGCTAGACAAACTGCACCAGATCTCTTCACGGAGATGTATGTTTCAAGGGAGACTGTAGATGCCTATGTAATGGATGAGGGTGTTAGGTCTGTATAGGATATCCAAGCTGATGCCACGATGGAAGAGTCTAAGAGGTGGGCTGAAGGCTTGGGAAAACTTGATGATGATGGGTGTTGGGTGGACATGGTCGAAGGAAAATAGCTGTTACCTGACGCCTATGTCATGATGATGGTTGTCATGGCACACGGCCCTATACATGTTTGTGCCCAGCAGGTTACGAAAATGTTAGAAAAAGTTTGGGCAAATGATTTCGAAAATTGCCCAGCACTACGTCCAAAACTGCATGATTTGCCTACAACACAATGGCCCTCATTACGACCCTGGCGGATTTTTTCCACCATCGACGGACTTTTCCGCCATGGCGTAAAGTCCGTTTACGCCATGGCGGATGGCGGACTTACCGCCCCATTCCGAGGTTGGCGGGGCGGTAAGTCCCCATTGACCCATTTACCCTTCCCCATTCCCATTTCGGCCCCATAGGGCTCAATGGGAGTGGGGAAGGCGTTAATTACGCCACCGTACATTACGGTGGCGTAATTAACACCAAGGTCCCATAGCGCCATGGATTTCTACGCCCGCAAAAAGCGGGCGGAAAAGTGACCATGGCGCTTTGGGAACTCGTAGTTGGCGGTAAGGGGTCGGCGCAGCTAACGCTGGCGTAAACCCCTTACCGCCAGGGTCGTAATGAGGGCCAATGTGGGAAAGGGGACATCAACTCCAAGGGGACGTTTTGGCCCACCTTCTGTCCCCTTCAAAGTTATTCACTTTGATTTCATTGAAATGGAACAATGCAACAATTTAAAGTATGTCCTTGTGGTCATTTGTGCCTTTAGTAAATGGGTTGAGGCTTTCCCTGTTAAAGATGTTACAGCCATGACCACTGTGAAAACCATGTTAAAGGAGTACTTCCCCCGGTTTGATTTGCCGAGAGTTATCTGGTCGGACAAAGGTCCACATTTTGTCGCCGCTGTAATCCTACAGATATGTACAGCGGTACGAATTGACAAACGGTTCCATTCGGCCAGACATCCTCAGAGCGCCGGACTAGTAGAAAGACACAACGGTATCATCAAGAACAAGCTCGCTAAGACATGTGCCGGCACCAAAATAAAAATGGCCGGACGCCTTACCGATCGTGTTACTAGCCATGCGTACAACCCCTCAAACTAAGACTGGGCTCTCTCCATTTGAGGTGGTAATGGGGAGACCTGCCAATATCTGGAATCTTCCAAAATGCCGAACTTTAAAGAATGTTGAAAATGTACTACTTTCAGATTGTTGTAGCCAATTGACTAAAAACCTGTATTTGATTTACCACCAGGTACGGGAAGCTTTACCTGTACTATACGAGGGCCCGGGCCACGGCATACGACCTGGGAGTTGGGTGCTCATCAAATCATTTGAGCGCACCTCCGGCCTCGCGCCTTCTTGGCGTGGGCCATTCCACGGCCTGTTGGTCACCCAGACAGCGGTGCGGGTAGCTGGACTAAAGAACTGGATCCACGCGTCACACATCAAGAAACTTCCTCGCCCTGTGCCACACGCTACAGAAGAAACAGAACCCCTCGCTGATACTGCAACCAACGATCCCAAAGCAGTAAGCAGCACTGAGAGTGTGTCGGAGAATATCTCTGAGCCCAGGAGGCTTGGGGAAGCTGCCATTTTGCCTCCACACTCTCCGCAAATTTTGCACCCGGAAACGGCTGTTTCAAATTCAGCCTCTTCACTTGCCTCCGACACGTTGCTTCCAGCAGGAAGTGACGACATATTGTTTCCGGATCAATCGGTACCAGGAAAAGTATGATACAACTTGCGACCACGAAGATAGACTTACGGCATGGTTCGGCTGTGCATTCAGAGAAGGAAAAGAGTCATCGAGGGCTTGCTTTTGCCCAAATTTGAGAAAGGGGATTCTGTTGGCTAAGGGTTGTGGAAGGACTAAGAAGCCGCGCGACCGGGGGGTCTCCAGCAATGAACATTGGGGTTTCCATCCGAAGACTACAATGCCTGCTACCGCCACAGCTCGTATGGGACTTGTAAATAAGGGGGTGACCAACCAGGACAATGGACAAAATGCCTGGGCCCCCGAAAACGTATTGCTGTATTCTTGTAATGATATTTGTTTTTTTAATAGTCGCTGCCTTAGGATTATGGTACCTTGAAGAAACTCACTCTTTAGAACTTTTGTTGCCTACTGAAAGTACACCCATTGTTCGCACTCCCTTTGTACATTTGCACACTTTATCCCCTCGGGATTCCCAGCACAGACAAAGGTACCATAATAACACTCTACTACTTATCATGAATGCTACACATGCCATTTTTAATAAATCCAACTGCTGGGTCTGCTCACATTTACCACAACACGGGGATAAGGGGCTAGGTTGGTATATTCATCCCTTACCGTTGACAACTGCCTGCTATGCTTCTCTTAGAGCACTGTTCTTTGGCCGATGGAATGATAGCATCTCAGGGAACTTTGATGGCACCAATTTGAATAGCTTTGAGAAACGTGTTTTGACTCCCCTGGGATGCTCGCTTTTTGCAAATAGGAGTAAACTGAATGTTGCTTCTATTAGGCCTTCTGACAAACTGTCTCGTCCTTTCCAATCTTTGATTTCCTTTAAAATGGCTCTGATAGGCAATAAGGATGCCATGCTTCCTTCTTACACTGTTAACCATAGCCCCGATTCAGTTTCTTTTTGCATACAGAGGAATGGAACTCAGTCAATGGGAACATTTTTAGGTTGTGCCAACGTTGCAAATTTGACTGGAGAGAACAGACCTTTGTATGTAGGCAAACCTATCTACTTTGTCTGCGGTAATGTAGCATTTCCATGGTTGCCCAGGGATTGGTAGGGAACCTGTTATTTAGGGATCCTATTACCTGGGGTGTTTATAGCTAGTCCAAAAGAAGTTTCGAAGGCTCGTCCACGGCGGGATGAGAATGGTGACACCCCGGCACAAGTATTGGGAGATATAGCAAAATCAGTTGTGCCATTTTGGGGGTAGATAGTGAATTCAGAAGATATCAGAAAACTAGCGAGAGTACTGGAGAGAACCATCAACCGGACCACGGACATACTCGATAATATGACGTTAGAACAAAAGGCGATAAGATTAGTAGCACTTCAAAATCGAATGGCATTAGATGTCATTCTAGCTGAGCGTGGTGGAGTATGAAAATTAGTGGGGTCCGCTTGCTGTGTTTTTGTACCAAATTCCTCCCCAACTATCTTCAAGGCAATACAGAATCTGCACGTCCTTAGTTCCGAAGTGCATATTCCCGAGGGAAACTGGGATCTGAGCGCTTGGTTCTGGGACTTCTTGCGATCTTGGGGTTTGAAGGTGCGTTCGGTCTTATTGATTATTTTGGGAATACTGTTGTTTCTTTGTTGTTATATTCAGTGTCTGACTGGTATGTGTTCGCTACTAGGGGGATGTTGCGCATAAGCAATAGGTTTGATAGGACATAAAGTATATGCTCCAGATAAGACTTCCAAAGAATACGTATTGAAGGATATTTTAGCAAAAGACCTAATGGCAATAGATATTTCTGATAGTGATTCAGGGTGCATGGACAATGATGCATGGAGTTATTTTCAAGGAGATCCAAAGTAGTTTTTAGCACTTGGCATAGGACAAAAGGAGGGTTTGTCGAAATAGAAAGTATATTGTGCCTCCTATTGTGATAAATATACATAATATTGGCCTACGCCAAGCTGCTCGAAAGTCGCTTGCGAAAGAAATCTGTGTTGCAAGGACCTGACCTTAAATCCATGTAGGCCGCCATTTTGGGTCAAACGCCATTTTAGGATTTGTTGTGTAAAAGTCACCATGTGAGCTAAAATGGTGGACAATGTCATTGCAGAATACAACATGGCCGTCTTGACCTCTGTACATAGCTAATGTGTAATTTGCCTGCAGGCCACTTGTTGAGGTCATGAACTGAGACCTTGTCCTTCACTGACCTATGTGTAGAAGGATTACTTGTGCAATGAAAACTAATCCACGAGCATATGTTAAGACAATGTATTCAAATACTGAACAAAGAACATCTGTTAACTACATTGTATTAATGTTTAAGAAGGTCTGCATGGAAAACTTTAGAATACACAGCTATTGCATACGCTTGTTGATAGATGTATTAAAGGCAAACCAGTTATATGCGGTTATTTGAGACTTGGCACGAACCCTAGATCGGTGATATATTAAAAGGAATATTAACCCGAAGTGGGGCTGGGCATCGCGCCCACTAAATGTATAAAAAGCGAATGCATTCTAATGTACAGCGTATCTCACTGAACACACTGAACCACGCTGGAGTTCGTTGTGTTGTACTGAGGGCCGATAGCTATCTGATTTTGCTCTGTTTTTTGTAACTGGATTCAGTATAGAATAAAGTACTTTGTATGTTCCTTTGTAACTCGTGTTCAGTGTATTTCCTTTTGGGGTACTCAGCCTCGATATTCTTTTTCTGTTTTCACAATTCCCCATCAGCTCTGTGCCTTACTACAGCGGCACCCGAATGTCTTTGCCCATCAATTTGATTGATCCTTGAAGAACCATCAATAAAACAAATCTCCCTAGCTGCCAAAGAATTTTCTTTCACCCTTGTGATCTCATCATAGAATTTTTCATAATTCGAGCAATCATGTGCATGTTCGTCTTCTGCCAGTGGTTCAGCTACAAACGTGGCAGGGTTCACTATTTTACATCATACTATTTTGATCGCTGGATTTGATATGACCACCTCATAAGAAGAAGCTCTTTGAGATGTCAGTGTACCTTTAGGTTTTTCCAAAACAGCAAATAATGCATGTTCAACAAACAACATCATGGAAAACCCCATTACTATGCTAGCAGACTTCTCAATAGCGAACGTGGCAGCTGCCAAAGATTGTTTGCAAGGGAAGTGACCTCTCATTACTGGGTCCAAAATCCCACTATAATATGCTAAGGGCTTGTACCCCAACGTAGTTCTATGCATAAGTACTGCCGTAATAACTGTTCCATTTGTGTGCGAAAATAAAAAGAATTCCTCAAAATAATTAGAAATCCCTAAAACTGGAGCTGTACAAATTGCCTTTTTTAACTCATCAAACCCTTCCTCCATTTCCTCAGTCCATAAAATATTTTCCTGATTTGCTTGAGCCTTTTTCAGGGCCTGCAACAATGGCCTTGTGTATGAACTATAATCAAATACCCATGCACTTACATAATTGCATAGTCCTAAAAATGGTTGCATGTGCTTTATCGTGTGCGGTTTTGCCGTTTTCTGAATTGCCTCAACCCTTTCAGGTGTGACTTTCTTTCCTTTATGTGAAATTAATTTACCTGTGTATAACACCTCTTCTTGGCAATACTACAATTTTTCGTTGTCCACTTTGTATCCTTTCTCGGTTAAATAACCATTAGCTGAACTGATCACATCTGCACTCTTCCTCTGACATGCTGCAGAAAAAAATAACATCTACGTATTGCAGCACAACACTTGGCAAATCAATATTCGAAAATCGATGGAGACTCACAATACCCTTGAGGCAATCTTGTGCTTTTTAACTTAGTCTGATGAAACCTAAATTATGTCAGATCTTGGGAATCTTTATGCAACGGGATTGAGAAAAACTCATTTTTCAAGTCAATCATAGTGAAATATCGCGCCTCAACAGGGATACTACATAATATCATCGCCGGATTAGGAACTAGAGGAAACGCAGCATCTACTATCTGATTAATTGGGTGCATGTCTTGCACTAAACACCACGTCCCCCCCTTCGATTTCTTGACCGGATACACTGCAGTATTGCAGGGTGACTCTGACGTCACTAAAATGCCTGGATCCATCTTCGCGGATATCGTCTTGAAAATGCCCTTGCCTGCCTCTCGAGACATGGGATACTGTCATGCCCCAGGTAAAATTGCTCCTGGTTTTATTTAGTTTAATTTTAACTTCTCCAACCCCCTTTAATAAGCCTACATCATCAGGGCCACAGTCCATAATGAACGGGCACTTTCGCCATGTCTTCATCAAAAAATGCAGGACGCCGTCGCACTATCATCATTCTCTGTGGAACCTAGTGTCTTTCTGCCCTAACCCAATATGTAATACTCATTTCGAACACTACTTCGTCATCAGATAGGTCATCCTTAAATGTGTCCTCATCAGTGACGTCAGTTAATCTGTAACCCTCTCCAATAGCAATTACTGTGCTCCATGATCTGCCGTTATTATGAAATCCTATGATCATGGCCATGCACCTTTGACCAGCTAGATCTATTGTTATATATTGTATTATATGGTGCGTTCACATGTATATACACACCATAAATATAAGCAATGCCCAGTCTGTATTATATACTGTATTATATCGCACTGTACTATATTGTATTATATCCACTTGTATGTATCTGCCTGAGACTGGCACTGTAACTAAGCCTCGAGAATTCTTGTATTGCTGCGCCCATCTACCCAAGGGTTTGGTGCGCATTACTAAATTAATAAACAAACAAACAAACAAACAAACAAACAAACAAGACCCTTCTCACTACAGCTGCTTGTAACTCGAAGGGAAACATGTGTGCCTCCTCTTAATCCATGGGAATCTCAGGCCTAAAGAGAAATTCATCAGGTATTCTCATGGTCTTACCTACTAAACGAGACAGCCATGTTAACAAAATGCGTACTCCATTATGAAATACTTCTGGTTCTAATGGTACCCCTTGTATGGCTGTTTGTTCTGTAAATGCCATGATGAATTTGCTCACATTTAAATAATATATTCCTGGTGTTGAACACACTATGCCTTCATCAGTAAAATAAATCGGCATGTTCAGTTTTGTCATTCGATCATGACCCAGTATATTAACTGGTGTCTGTTTTTAATACAACAATGGGACAGACATATCAAATTCTCCTATACAGACTGGCAATTTTTCAGTAAAAGGAACTCTACTTGTAGCTTCTGTGAAACCTTGAGCATTCATGGCATTACTTGATAGTAAAAATGTTCCCTCCCATATACATGAGCGAGTTGCACCCATGTCTATTAAAAAAGAAAAGGATTTGCCCCCTATCGTGACATCAACCCTTGGTTCCTCTTGAGGATTTGGTGTTACTGATAGTACTGAACACATCAAGTCACCCAATGAGTTGTCCTATTGTGGGTGCATGCTTATTTCTGTTCCCATAAAAAGATTCACACCCTCGACTGTGACACCCCCTATTCTAGGAGTCAATAACTGTCCTGTGTTTGCACTCTGCTGTATCTGCATTGGTGCATGCTGTGACTGTCCTTGTGGCTTATTCAATGGTGCTTGCTGTGGTTGAAAAGCCTATTGCACTCCCGGCGCTTGTGCTTGATAGACTGTTTGATCTTGTGCAAACCTGACCCTACTTTGTGAGCTATATGCACGTGGATAAACGGTCCCCCCTCTTGAGAACTGCCCATTCTGCACATACCCTGGGCTCCCACATGTTCGTGCTATGTGCCTGTCATTCCACATATCCAGCATACAGGAGGCTGTCTTCTAATTTGCCCTCCCTGCATGCCTTGATAATCATTCTGCATAGCCTGAAGCCCACCTTGGTTACTCTGGAAATGTCCTTGATTATTCTGAAAGCCTCCTCTTCTGCAAAAGTTTCCCCTACCTTGTGGTATAATTCCATTCCCTCCTTGATTGAACTGCTGTTGGTTATTCACCTGCGGTATACCTGCTGCTTGCTGTGATCCTGGCCCTTCTCCACTAGTTAACATTGACCCTTATATAGCATACTTCGATATCCTTTTCTGTACTAACTTAGCTTCCTCAAGTTTCCTACCATCTTCTTTCTTTTGATTTTTCTCCTGCAACAATCAGCAATGATTCCCAATGGTCAGCTGTATTTCTGGCCATGGTTTTGCCTCCATACCCACCAGCTTCTTGAGCTGTCTCTGCACCTTGTCTGGTAGCCCTTGACATAATATATGATAGAATACAGCTATAGATTTCCCCCATGGCTCGCACATTTCCAATCTCCATTGCTTTTGGAAATTCTGAATGTAAATAAGGGGATCCTCCCCTTCCTACATCTTACGTGCCATTATAGCACCCATATCCGATGTATCAGGATATTCTACTCAAAGTGCTTTCCAGACTGCTTCTCTACAATTATTAAACAGTGCTGCGTCATGAGCTGTGTTCTGGGCAGTGACAGCTGCATACCCTGCTCTCGACCAAATGTCATCAGCTCTCTCCTCAAGTATAGCTGGTAGAAAACCCTTAATGTCCCCTATAGCTAGCGTATTTCCTCCTGTCATTTTCTCTAATTTATAGATCCATTTTCCAGCACCTGACGTCAAACTCTGGAGTTTACACCTTAAATCATCCTTGTCCATTTGGGGCCATAGTATGTACTGTGGTCTGACCCCTCATTGTTCTAACAACGGGAACTGTGAAATCCCAAAATCACACTTGTCTCCCATCGTCTGCCTGTCTATAGCAGGGACAATGGTTCCACACTGTCTCCTGCCCGGTAATGACCTTAGCCTGCTCACATAAGGTGGTGAGTCCCTCCTCACACTATGGGATCGCCCTTTTGGTCGATCTGGCCGCGCCAAGGGATCTGGCGTCCTCGATTTAGGTAGGTCCAGATCTGACCATCTCACTTCCTTGTCTGTCAGTGAACACCCCTCACCCCTCAGGACCACATTCACTAGCTGTCAGGTCTGACTCTATGGTAGTAGGTGTCAGGTTGGAAAGGGAGAATTGGTTTGGGAGAGTGTTTCTTGGATTGCAGTGCAAAAGAGTGTGAACTTGATAATTAAAATCAGATCAGAATGATTTGGTGTTTGAAATGCTTTTTTGGTTTATTTTACTTAACCTTTATTGATCAGAGAGAGAGTTTCCCAAGCCAACATGGAGGACGTGGTGCTGGTTCCTGATTGGTGGGTTCATGAACTTCAGATCTATCTCAGAATTCCTAAGTGCCTTTCATTGTTCACCTTCAAGCAGGAAGGTTCTGTTTTAGTTATTTCCCAGGTTTAAGGCTCATTTTGAAAATTTCTTGTCGAGAAACCATTGGTTTATCATTTCCTGTGTGTACAGATCTGCGTGGGACAAGTTCAGCTGACAAGTGGTGGGAGAGCGCAGCGTTTAAAGTATAAGAAGAGTTAATTCAACTTTCAAGTATTGTTAATTTAAGTATTTAGTTAGTAGTATTGTTAATTTAAGTATTTAGTTAGTTAGGTAATTAGTTAATTTCAGCAAGAGACTTTGAAACTGTTGAAGCACTTAAGGAACTTTTTTAATATATATCAGTACTTATGATGCAGCGTCTCTCTTCAAGGAAGTGACTGCCCAGTTGTAATTGATCAGCGCTAACAACATTGGCATTACAACGTTAGACGCGCATGCACGAAGAAGAGTAACGTTGTATGGATTTCTCCATTCCTAAATGCGCATCTGTAACTGATTAGTGCTGGTTGCCGTATTCTGAAATTGTTACGATGCTAAATATTACTTGCTCATGTGCAAAGGAGAGAAGCGTCTTATAGAGGTCTTCATTCGTAACTCCGCAGCTGTGACTGTCTAATGCTGTGGTAGTTACAATTATGATGTTTCGCACATGCACGAAGGAGAGTAGTGTTTTGTGAAAGACTCTGCTCCAAGTCACGGGTCTGATCTTTGTTCTGAAAGTGTTTTTGATCAGAGCATGTTTGCATTTGAGCACACCTGTCCAAACAGAAAAGGTTTTCTTGGAAGAGCATCTGGAATGTTTTCATTAAAGAAAAGGTGCGCATGTGTGTTGTTGTCTCACATGAATGGGGTGAGGAAAGGAAATCATGCCTGCGCACAAGAATGTAAGATAGTGTTTTCAATCAGTTCTTAAGTTTGAAGACTGAAGGAGACTTGGACTGTATTAATATGCACATTAACCATTTTAGTAGTTTGTTTTTGTGCTGATTATCACAGCCGTCCACCCATAAAGAAGAAATGAAGGTATAAACTGTTGGTGTGAAGTTGAGTACAGATTACTTATGAACCATTTTAATCCATGGATGCACCAGTTCAAGCAGAGAAATATTCTAAAATGTTGAACTCTGATTAAGAGACCAAGAATCTTATTAATTTTCAAACAAGAGGAGTGTTACAAAAGCAATTATTCTTATAAGGAAAATAAGAATTCAAAACTCTTCAACCTCCAAGTCAGTGATGGAGGTTTGACAGGTGTGGGTTATGATTAATTGCAAGCTATGAGAAGTTAAATGTTGGAATATTGAATATTGGTTAATTCTTACTTTTTCCTCTACAGATTGATGCAGTCAGAAGTAGAAGTCTGTCATTTTTTATTTTCTCCACCTCACCTTTTCCCTTGGGAGTGCTAGTTCTTCAACTGGGTCTCAAATCAGTTGTTGGTCCAGCGTTCTTTAGGGATCTATGGGGCTCAGCATCTCCTGCGGAACAGGAAGGCAGGGCCGGACACTAGCTACGGAAGGTTTCTCTGTCTTTGTCTGACATATCTTGTCCCCAACTAGTGTGGCTTCCCTCTTTCTCCTCTCTAATCAGAGTCAATTTGTCCAAAGACAAAGCTCTATGCTCGAGGCTGAACAGACCTCCCTCTTTACCTTGCGATTGTGCACCTTCAAATCAATTGTTTTTTCCTTCATTTTTTTATTCACTTTTGGTCCTCATTTCATGATAAACCTTATCGATTTTCTCTCCAATGCTTCTTATATCAAAATGAACCTTTAGATCTGCTCTAGACGGCCCTGGCATTGGTTCATGCGTCGGGAAGAATTATTCTATGTCCTCCTATGCTACTGGATTAGGTTCCATTAATTCTTTCTCTAGGCGATCAATGTCACGTGCCCTTTTTCTTTCTTCTCTTGAGTTCCAATTCCTCATCAAACTCTCCTAGTTTCTTTGCTTCCTCCCTAAGCCTTTCCTCTTCCTGTCTTTTCACATCTCCTCTCTCATTTGCCCTACACGCTTCTTAATCTCTGCGTCTTTGCATTCTTTTATCTCTTAATTTCTGTTCTTCCTCTCCTTCTCTTTTCTAGCCTATCTCATTCTTCGATTGCTCTTTGCCTGTTATCATACTTCCTTTGCTCCTCTGCTCTTTCCTTTTTTTTCAACTGTTCATCTTGATACAGCTTTTCCCGCCTTTGTCTACTCTTTCTTTTAGCTTATCTTCTTTCAGTCATTTCTCTCTTTCTCTATCTTTTTCATCCTGTACGTCCTGATCTTCTTTTTGTCTTACTTCCTTGATGCTCTTTTCATCAAGCTTGAGCAATATCTGACTGCCCATGTTCTGTATGAGCGCTACCTCGTCAGCTTTATCTTTCTCTCATTTCCATCTCTTTATCTCCCTTTCTATATCTAGGGACATACCTGGTCATTCACTTCTCTCCTTGTCCCGTGGGACTTTAGGGATCACATCTCTTTCTGGAATCTTTTCGGTTTTCTCTTTGCTGCTACATGCAGGCGATTTATACGTTGGGTTGCTATACCCTGTCACTGCCTTAAGCTCTCTTAAAGGATATAATCCTTCATCTTTCGTGCTATCGCCATTTATTTCAGGTGCGTTAGGGGGAGCAGAAGGCTCTTCACCCCCTCTTTACACTGGTTAAGCATCCAGTCTTCAGGAGGTGGGTCTTCCCTTTCCTCCTGGTACATCTTACAAAGCTCTAAGCTAGCTAACCTATTTTCTAGCTTTTTCCCATGTATGCTGCGTGCAAATATGTCATCATATATTTTAAAACTGATTTCGACAGTGATCCCCCTTGTGGCCATGTCATGAACATTTTATCTGCCGTACCCTTAACCCACTCTGCATATTACTGCTTAAACTTGGGTGCATGATTTTGTAGCTGTCTGAACAAGTGTATAAGCAGAGTAATATCGTCCATCATGACTAGTCACAATCGACTGTCACTACTTACCGTTATACTTAATTTACACAGATAAATGCTTTCTCCAAAAAGAAAACGCATACAATATGAGCGTGCTGTCACGTTTTACTTCAATCTTCCTATTCAATAAACATTGTCGGTCCCTAATAAATAAATAATTACATTTCAAATTTCAACCACAGTCTATTTCTTCCTTGTTTTTCAACATTTAATTTCTTTACCACATACATCATATACATTATTCAGACAGACAAACAAACTGACAGACTGGCCGGCCCACATATACTTCCGACAGTGCTCCTCGTGACTATTACTGCCCCTAATTATGACTCTGATCGGAGTTTGAATTGTCCTCTTTAATGATCCTTGATAGTTCGTAGCCTAGATACGTCAACTTGGACTCTAAGACAATTCCTTCTAGAAGTCCTTGACGTAGGATTCCAGGCTTATCATATAGATCACTCCTCATCTATATACCTAAAACTATGACACTCTTCATCCTAAACTATGACGCTCTTCATCTTAAACCCAAAAAATAAAGTACCCCAACCAACCTTCTGTTACTCTTTCCCCGTTATCACTCTTCCCCACTCAGTGCTCATTCAGTTTGCCACCTCACTCAGCCTACTCACCATTCATGTTTTTCAACTTTCGACCCACGGGATCGCCTCCTCCTCAACCAGCCACTTCAGCCTTTGGTCTGCTCATCTTCCTGTAGAAGTCGGGAGGGGATTCCGCTTGAAAACGAGGGACCTGTCCCACCTGTACTTGCAGGTTTTATTTAACTAGTGGCTGCTATCCACAGGGAGCTTCACGCTCCTCCAGCTAAATGGCAAAGGGCGGCCGATATTTCCGGAACCCCAAAGCTTACTAGGTCCATGGATTTTTAACCATAATCTCTCTGCTACCATGTGAACTTGTGTGTCCAAGACAAGCCTTTTAAGATGAGGTAACAATACTTTGAGATAGATGGGGATGCAGAATATACTCAAACATCAATAATCAAACTGACTCAGGTTTATGCTTGAGTGTTGGTTCCAGCACAGGAAGTTGGAGTTATGTAGCCTGAGTGGTGGGAGCAAGTGATCTCTCAGGCACTCTGGAACTCAAGCTCCTGTAACTTGAAGCAACTTAATAAAGAACTTAAATACAACTTACCTGCTGGCTCCATGATCTCACTTTGGAACACTGGCGACAAGTTGGTCTTTGATCCGGACCCAGGAGAGGAAAGAAAGATACCAGGAATCTGCATAGGAGAAAAAGAAGAAGTTAATTTGAACTTATGTGTCCAACACAAGCCCTTTAAGACGAGGTAACAATACTTTGAGATAAATGGGGATGCAGAATATACTCAAACATCAATAATCAAACTGACTCCGGAAGTTGGCAAGGTACGTCTGTTTTAATATCAATTATCTAAAATAGGGAGTTACAACGAGCATCAATGAACTCGCTCGATCTTCTCACTCAACGCATTTCATAATAAATGTAGCTTATATACTAAAACTCTAAATCATTGACGTTAACCTACGTGGCAAACTACAAAAACCTACTTGGGAAAGTGATAGGTTTACAGGGAACATCTAGGTATACATTCCATACTTGTTATGGAAGGTGATTGAGTCTCTAACATCAGGTGGGGCAACTAAGCCCTCCTCTAGTGCAGGTTTCTACGAACGTCATCAAATACACAATGTCCGATTGGCTATACAGACTATAGGGCTCTTCTACTACGTGGCCCTCCATAATTGGTTGGCACCCTCGTACCCCTCTGTAATATTCCACACATGCAAGCAGCACGCAGGCTGGCATCCAGGTGCTGGTGGGCTGGTCATGACCATTGCTTCCCACCAATTAGCCTGCCATCTATCATCAGTCTTGCCTTCTGCCAGTCAATTAAGGCTTTGAACTTGGCCTTGGAAATGTTCTCTACACCTAAGAATAAGAGGAGTATAGGCATACTCTGTTTCTTGGTTTCGATACAGCTCGTCCCAGTGTCTTATTTTCATCTGACCACGTGACTGCAGACCATGTTTTAGAGTCTTTCTGCATTTAAAATACTATTAAATGATGAACCTCTGACACCTTCAATGTTCTCGCTCCTCACATAAGACAGGAGTTTTGTTCTTTTACATGTTCTGTAACGACTGCACGAACATTCAGGCTCACAGTGGCCTTGACTTCCTGGTGCTGGGCCAGCCAAGCCTTTCTTCGTCCCACCTTTGTAATTCAATTGCTTTCCAACTGCGACATACTATACAGCCTTTCTGCTCACGGCATCCAGCTAAAATGCATTGTGGAATCATCCACAGTTCATCCATTCCTATGCATATCCATTGGCGCATCACAATCTATTCACTACATAGTCAGCCTTTAAGAATACTTTGTCTACTTGCGTTACTGTCTGTACAATTGTAATATGACTTGATATCTTCTACATTTTTTCTGTGGCATGAGCATCTCTATCTCGAGCCCGAAATGTTGCTCATCTTTGACACCTCCTCTTAAGAGCCTATGGAATGTCTGTGGTCTTCAGCTTCTTGTCTCTTTTCTAGGTGCGTCGGCTCTCCTTTTCATGACGTCACCAGTCTTTTCTTTTGCTCAGTTTTTACACTTCCTCCGGGATTTCATTCAAATGGCCATCATATAGTTGTGAATGCATGTATGGCTTCCACAATGGGAACCTTACTTCTGAGATTCTTTTCGGTATAGGTATTTTCACTGGTACTGAACGTGTCTCACACTCTGGCTCCCAACATATAGGCAGCATGTGGGAGGAGCTTTGGGTGGGGGTATTTGGCTCCACCTATACAACCTGCTGCGGTGGGCGACGGGTGCAGAAAGAAGGAGCAGAAAGAAGGAGAAAGAAGAAGAGGACCCACTGCCATGAAAGGAAATATCCCACCAATGGGAGCAAGTAAAGGAGAGAGGTGCCAGGATGCACTTGTGGTGCCTGCTGATGTTGGCAGGCCAAGGACTGTGCATGTAAAGCCCTGGTCAGTAAGGGAAGATGACCACAATTTCACACAGGTCAAGGCATGAGAGAAAGAAGATATAAGAAGGTTCCTGGACAGAAGGCACCCAGTGTGAGATTAAAGGCTACAGACTGGGAAGATAGCTCCTGAAAAACAGCCAAGGCAAGAATGGTGCTGACATGCACCTGTGGTGTCTGCCAAGCCAGGGTACTGCTGGTAATGTGAAGAAGGGTTGGCAGGAGAGAAACTGGTAGGAAAGGCATTAAAGGCGTTATTCCTGCTACCTGATGAGGTCAGGTGGATTGGATTGTGAACATATATGCGACAGAACTACAACACAAGGGTAGTTCTAGGTACCCTGTCAAGTAAAGTCCAGTACGAGTGTGCAAAAAGGCTGAAAACACTTGCCTGAGAGCATAGCTGGATCATGATGCAGCTGCAATCGACAGCTGGAACTCTGCTCGGCGGCCTGTTCAGGAGTGATGCCAACACTGTTACTGGTGCGGGTGAAACACCGAACTATGGAATGCACAATTGCGTTCCTAGTAACTGAAGCCTTTTGGAGATGAATGGCTTTGGGGTTGAAGGAAACAACCTTATAACGTCTCCTGATGTTTTGCACTTGATGGTGTGTTGATGGAAGATGCATGCCTTCAAGGACTTGGGTGTGCAATTCGGCAACATGGCGGATGAACCGATACAGCAGCCTATGTGTTGAGCAACCCTGTTACTGTGTATTCCGGAGGGACAGTGTCTCTGTACTTTGCAGTGACAGCAGCGCACAGGAGCGCTACTGCGTGGTGCTGTATTGACAATATTTGCCGGTAACTATAAGGGACTTTTCAGGATGCAATGAAATTCTGAAGCTGACACATGCAGTAAAGTTGTTTGTTTAACTCGCGGCACCAGTGACTTTGCTCAGGTACTGTTTATGTAATGGTGTGACTGATTTAAAAACGGATTGTAGTCACCAGGAGGCATTGTTGGTTGCAAGTGTAACTTAAGCCCTGCATGCCTACTGTTTATGTTGACAGCGTTTCCAACGATAGTAACACTAACATTTTGATGAATTTTCAGTATTTTAGTTGCATAATGCAACATGGACTCTTGGGATATTTTCGTTTCAGACATGCAAGGTCTCTTGTGGGGTCAAAGTTATTCAGGTGTGCACAGGTAGAGCTGTGCGAGTGGCAAGTGCATGACGACATGTAATTTCATGTGAATTTTGCACACTGGTTCTAACACTTTTGAGGATTTTTAGGTTTTACGTCATCATGGATAGCATTGACTTTAACAAATTCGCCTGTGAAATTATTTTGGAATTGTGCATGCTGAATTGCAGCATTTTAGGAATTACATATAATTATTTCATGTTTGCAGTTTGATGAGATTTTGGGGATGATTCGTGGTATTTGTGCGCCGAGAAACAGGGATTTCTGCCCCATTCTGCCCGCAAATCCCTGTTTAACAAATGGGGATTTGCGGGCAGAATGGCGCACAAATTCCCGTTTCTCGGCGCACAAATTCCATGAATCAGCCCCTTTGTGATTTACAAGTGATCAAAGTGATGGCAGTGATTGTGACTAAGCAGATCGAAGTGTTTGTCTTTCTCCTAGTCGAATATATGACATGTGGCGCGTTGTGAGTGTATGTTGTTATAATGAATGGTATTGGCGGTATAGGTCGGGACACCTTCTACACCCCAGGGAGTCTGCTTAGTGTGAAGTTGTATTTGTTGTTAGACGCAGTTAACGATTTTTTGCATAGACAAATTTCTTACGTTCAGTTAAAGTTAATCTCATCCAGGGAGTTTATGGTACTTAGTTATTAGTGCCTTGGTTTTGAGGTGTCTTTGTGTTGATGGAGTTCACTTAGTTCCAGCGTTGAGAAATATTGCTGGTTACATTCTGAAATCGGTATTTATCCTGAGCTCTGTCTAAATTGGAAACTTATTTTAGTTGACGAATGATGCTCAGCAACACTATGGAAGAGCACAATTCAACTGTGTTTGCTGGGTAAACATTTGTGGTTTGGTCTATGTGACAACTGGTATTTAAGATCTTGCTGCAACTTGTTTTCTTGGATGGAAGTGTAGCATTTGTCTTTCTCAGTAGAGGCCGACTTTGGGGTGCCAAGTTTGTCTGGCCAATAAGCTAGGGTAGTGTTGTTATGTTGCGCATGTAGCATTAAGTTGGTAAATAATTGCTTGTGACATGTTGCTGCCTTGTGGGTATGTGAGTTGACCTTGGTGATGTGTGAGGGCATGCCTGCTTGTATTATGAATGGTTGTGTATTGGTATTTTTCCTGCAGGGTTGTTATCTCAACACGAGATTGGTTTCTTATGTTTGTTAGTTAAGCATGTGTGGTGCAGTAAGTACGCGTACCAGCCCAAATGAGGGTCAGGTCAGTGCTTAGAGGTGGCAGCCCTAAGATCCATCAGTGGCAGTAAAGGGTGAAAGGAGTTTAAGTGCATCTGTAGTGTGTTGAGAATGTTGGTGGTAGGCTCAAAGGAGGGGCAGGTTTGTACTTAGGTGTGGCAGGCCCAAGACCCATGAGTGGTAGTCTTGGGTATAAGGTGTCTTTTTATAGTTTAGCTGGTTGAGAATGTAGGATCTGCTGTTTCGATCGCGAGTTAAACCTTGAAAATGGAGAGTCTGTTCTTCATACAGATGTGTATGTGGGTCAGTTGTCTGCTGTGTTGTGGAAGGAAGGTGTACTAGAGAGTGTGCACAGTGTCTCCTGGTTATTTTGATATGCCAGGCCAGCGTGAGTGCTGTGTGATTGTGTCCTTTGGTGAATGTTGAAGAAAGGGAGCTGTGTAATATCGTGCCTTTCTGCTTGCATGGGCTGTGTGATATCATGGAGAGAATGTTCAGTGTCTGGAATGTTTATGTTTGAGTGTTGGTTCCAGCCCAGGCAGTCGGAGTTATGCAGCCTGGGTGGTGGGAGCCAGTTAGCTCTCAGGCTCTCTGGAGCTCCAGCTCCTGTAACTTAAAGAAACTTAATAAAGTACTTAAATACAACTTACCTGCTGCCTCCAGAATCTCACTTTGTAAGAGTTGGCAGAACAGCACATCATTTGTGCTGCTGCCCAGCCCTCCCCCATCCCCCCGCAAATCCCCCCTTATGCTTTGGTCTCCTTTGCGAATAAGGTGATCTGCATATTTTTCAAACTAACTCAATAATCAAATCACAACCTCTAGATTGTTTTTTAAAAATAAAATTTGCACTCATTTTTTGAGAATGTGTCCATAGTGTATTTCATTGGCAATCATTTGCATATTTATTGCGCTTTCTCAAAACCCAACTGGATTTTATAATTGCTGTGCTGACATGCCCAGCTTTCGATCCCTATTACTCTACAACTGAACTATGTAAAGTTGCCTAATAGAAAGCAGTGAATGATAATAACAATGTATAGAAAACAGAGAAACTAATATTTGTATTCTTTTTTCTATTTGGGGGGTCCGCCCACAAGCCCCCTGATTCCATATGCGTTTAACACCATCCCAACCCCCTTCCCACCTCTTGTATCCCCTTACCCCACACACACTCTAGGTATATTTGTAACCATGTTCACTGTTATTGTATTCTCTGAAATTGTTTTCACTATTATCACTGGATACCCTCTCCAACGTGGCCGGGAAGTTTTGGTTCAGTATTGGAATGGTATAGTAGGTTCAGTATTGGAATGGTATAGTAGGTTCTGTATTGGAATGGTATAGTAGGTTCAGTATTGGAATGGTATATATAGTAGGTACTGTATTGGAATGGTATAGTAGGTACAGTATTGGAATGGTATAGTAGGTTCAGTATTGTAATGGTATAGTAGGTTCTGTATTGGAATGGTATAGTAGGTTCAGTATTGGAATGGTATATATAGTAGGTACTGTATTGGAATGGTATAGTAGGTTCAGTATTGGAATGGTATAGTAGGTTCTGTGCTCAGAGTTCTCGAACCACTCTTCAAAATGCATTCACTCCGCCTACCGTTGGCATTGCGCTGAACAAAACAGCGTTCATTCTGAAATTGCTTCTATTCTTGTATGCTATTTGTTAGAGTTCATGCTTGGCCACTTCCCTCGCTACTGCAGCAAATGGAGGAGAATGCCTGATGCTCATCATTAGCGGCCTGTTTTGACATTGTCACAGTAACATTTGCATTCAAGAACTAATGTCGAGCGACTGGGTTTAGAAGCAGAGGCTTTGGAAAAACTGAGTGGGGAGCTGCTGTATAATGACACTATTTTTCTTTAAAAAATAAACTGAAAAGAGTTCAGAGGGCTGCTAAGAAAAAGACCAGGGGCGGGAGAAAGGAATGCATAAGAAATGATTCCATGTTGAGGGCACACAGTGTGCATTACTGTACTGCAGCTGACGCTGAAAATAATCCTGCAATGAAGGTATGCAAATGGCTGGCGCTCACGGGCAAGGAGACAATTTGTATTATGCCATAAGCAGTGGTTCCTCAGCATGGAACCTTGTCCTTCAATGAAAATGGCGGCATTGTCGCTAGAGATAAAGAGGCCTGTTGGGTGAAAAATGTAAGTTTATGTCAGAAAAACACAACCAAAACTGATGAGCTTTATCTGCTTCTGCCTGAATTAATTTGTGTTTTTTTTTTAAAGTTTGGCGATGTACAAACTGGGTAGTGTTTGCGTAAACCCGTTAGGTTTGTGGGGATCCGTATATAAATCTTTCGGCCCCCAGAGCTATAGTTTCGAAAAGAATTTCATAATATGCTGCTCTAATAGAAAAAAAAAATGGAAAAATGTAATTTGATATGTGTTCGGAATAAAACAACAGAACGGTTGAAATGCTTATCCAGCAAACATGAAGACGACCTAGTGCCGTGTGATATACATTCTTGATCTATGTACGCCTTCAGATTTTTAAATTGTTGGGCACTTTGGTAGTGCCACAACAGACCCAAGACCCGGGTTGGGTGCTCAAACCAGTCCGCAAAGGCCGGGGTGCACACACAAACCTCTGGAGGAATGTAGGGGCAGCGCTGAGGGGGAGGAGAGTTTTACCAGAAACTTGGCACAAGATGGTTGGTATTTAATGTCTGTTCTCATATGGCACTTTCTTTTCTAAGGGCCCCATTCTGAGTTGGGAAGACTACTAAAAAAGTGGGGGTCATTCTAGGCAGGTGGGTTATGGGGTGGAGGGCAGACCGCCCCAATTAAGACAAAAATGAAAAAAAGTTGATATTCAAGAGTCGAACTTGAAGACCAAAAGCTAACCGTGGTAGATGGAATCACATAGGAACGTGTCAGACATAGAGGGCCTGATTCACAGAAGCCTTCTTATCATAGCGCAATCCCATAGGAAAACACTCTGTGAATCAGGCCCTAAGTGTATTATTCCCACAGCACCTACTGATTGGAGTACATTTCATCCTGACAGGCTCTTAAGAAGCCTGCAAGGGTGTGTTTTCATGAAATGCAAGAAAAAGGAAGACACACTTCTATCCATTCACGGGGGATAGAAATGCAACCAAGTGGTAGCTGTTCATATTATTGTTGTCCAAATTACAAAAAAAGTCTAGTGCCAATCATTTTCTGAAAAAGGCCCCTCTATGCATTGCACATCCTCTTGCTTTCATTTATATGATTTTCAAAGCACATCCTGTTTGAAGTCCATTGGAATGGGCCTGCCCCTTTGCACTCCATGATTAGTGTCCTTGACCATGGGGAGAGGAAGGGCATTTTACTATGTCTATCTATGGTGCACACATTCAGTAGTAGGGAGTGGGTGAAACTGCTAGAATTCCCTCCAGAGAGAAATTGGTCAATTCTGCAATAAAACCTGCTGCTTTCCCAATTTTGCTCTCTGAGCAAATTCGGACATTTTGTGCATTCTCTACCTGACGTTTCAGCAATGAGTGGGTGAAAAATGTGTACCTGACATTTTGGGTACGAATCCCAAATGTCTGTCACAAAATGAATTTTAGAGCTGGAAAACAAAAACGGACAAACGGAGTGGCCAATAGAAATAAAATATGCTGCTTCACAGAAGCCAAATTGGTGAAGTATACACAGCAATGTGCTATGATGTTTTCTCAGGGGAGCTTACACCTTCTACTTGACCTGCTCACCAAGGTTCACTGGTTCTGCATTTTACTGTTTGCATGTCACCTTTCTCAGTAATAGTGTGGAGTGGTTCGTGTGGGAAGGAGCTGCTTTCGTGTGGGTTGCCCTTATTTTAAATAGGAGCTGACCTTTCTAATGCAATATGTGGAGGGACTATTTTTGCTGAAATTAGCTGATTTAGCTCTTGACAATGAGGGAGAGACAGAGTGAGAGAGGGAAAGTGGGAGAAAGGGGGTGGAGAGAGAGACAGAGAGAAACGGGTAGAGAGAGATACACACACACATACAGTCAGAGAGGAGACGGTGAGACTGAAAACTCAAACTCAAGGGATGCTGTTGTACAATTACCAAAGGCACAGTGCTAAGTGTCTCTGTGATTTCACAAATGTGCTTTCTCAATTGTGTTTAGAAAAGTATTATCCGGGCTTGCCATCTATAGGTACAGCAGGTAGCGAGGGCCCCACAACTGGCTAGCAAACAGATTTCAATAGATGGATGTTAATTTCTGACACGTGCACATGTGCTAAGTTTACATTAGTATGTGCCTGCAACCTGGCAACAGGGCAGATGGACACACCATGTTTCACATTTGGATGTGTATTTGTTTATTCTGATTTACAAATGTTACACAATATAATAAAACAATCAGACGCTCATCTCTGGAAGTTCACAATTATACACAATGAGATTTAAGTGCAACACTATTGCAGACTATGCATGAATAATGGAAGAAGTCTAGTGGTGGCAGGTGACATTTTTAAGGGTAAGGAGCGTAAATTATATCCCTTGATTATGTGGGAGCCACTGTGCGTAGCGAGGGAGCCTGTACCAGCCAAGCAGTGTCAATGCAGTTCGCCCCCTGAATATTGTTTTAAATAATGCATTACAAGGGTGCATTTTACAGCACATTATTTGTGAAAAATTGGTTAAGAAGCCATTAGAACAGTGTATTTGACCCGTTTTTATAAAAAAAGGCATAGTGACATTTTGCAGCGAATTCACATTTTACAAAGGTTTTACACGTGTCTTTTCCCATCCAAAGTGTTTCTTAACTTCCATTCCAATCTAAAGTGTGTACTGTTGCTCATCTTGTAGCTCATGTGTGTTAGGACCTGTTTAGTGTTGCTCTCATAAGAATTTCTATCCATTTAAACGTTTTTGCACACGTTTCCTTGTTTCACAAAGCCATTTTCAAATGTCAGTTGAAAAAGTGTCAATTTCCAAAAACAGTTTTCTCTCTTGTTTGGGGAGGGAAGATTGCATTCAAACTCTAGACATTGGGCCTCATTCCGAGGCTGGAGGTAAGGGTAAACGGTCATCGTTAATGGCAACGGTGACCGTTAACACTTACCACCATATTCCGAGTTCCCTTTTGCGGGTTGGCATTTAACGCCTGCTTTAAGCAGGCGTTAAAAATCCAACCCGCAAAGGGACCTTGGAGTAAATTACGGCACCGTAATTTACGGTGCCGTAATTTACTCCTTCCCCATTCCCATTGAGCCCTATGGGGGCAGGAATGGGGATGGGGAACCGGTATGGTGAATGGGGAATTACCGGTCCCTCCAACCTTGGAATGGACCGGTAATTACTCCATTCACCATGCCGGATTTCCATGGAGTAAATAGCTCCATGGTTGCTTACCATGGTGCTATTTACTCCATGGATAGCGCCAGCCTCGGAATGAGGCCCATTGTTCTTTCATTCCTGAATGTGTTTGATTTGAATTTTAAATAAATACATAAATATTTACTTTCTACCAACTAGCATGATTTCTGGTCCACTGTGAAGGGCACAGGCACCTTGCTGGGTTGATGTACTTTGCTACACTGTACAAGCACCTCTCAAAATAAATACTCCAAAAATCAGGCCTGTTTGTAAAAGTAAATTAACCCTGAAATAAGTCGTAAGGAAATTGAGATTTCCAAAATGGCGATCCCAGTAGAAATTAATATGGCTAGGGAGCATCTCCTACGCAAAATGTTTGTCAGGGGTGAGTGGCCAGAACAGAATGAGCAGATCTGGCTACAAGAAATTAAAGAACAGGTCACTGCCATTAACCTAGATACATGGCAGGACAAGGGTCCATTACACCAAGCTCTTAGTGAACTGTATATGGCCCCAAAAGCTAAAGAGGAGCAGACAAAAATTGCCAGAATAGCAGCCTACCTATACCTCCACATAGGAGTAATACAGGAAAAGCATGCAGAAAACATACTTCTGGCAAGGAAGCAAGTGGAAACACTAGAGAAAATCCAAACTAATCTAGACTCTGAAGAGCAAAGGCTACTAGAGAGCCAAGAATCAGAGACAGAAGCTAAGCAGTAGCTGACAAAACTAAAGGAAGATTTGGCTCTACCACAGCAAGAGAAGGCAGAGCAAGATACCCAATTACAGACACTGCAAGAGGAGTGTCAGGAAAGGGTTGACTCTTTACAACAGAGTCAACAGAAACTGGTGCATGAATTAAATTATAATAGAGTCTGCGCAGAACAGATAGTCACCTTACAGAACCACATAGAATCCTTGAAAGAGGAAAATAATAAATTAATTATTAAAGACCTAGAATCTCAAGCAGAATATGATGAGGAGCACCAGAGGTCCAGCACATTTAAAAAACAGAGGGACGACCTGGCTGCACAGAGGGGCACTCTAAATCAGGAGAGGGACGCCTTAGGCCAGGAAGTCAGCCAATTAAAAATGAAGTTAGTGGAAAGAAAGCTGGCCCTCTAGAAGCTTAGGAAGTTAAAACATAATATGAGAAGCTACTAGAGCACACCAGCCGGGTGGAGGATGCTCTGGAAAAGAATACTCAGACCAATAATGATAAAACTCAGGAGGCGAATCTCCTGCAGCAGAAATGGGCCCAGTATTTCCAATCCAGGCAGGAAGTGCAGAGAGACAATGAGGCTCTCTGTGAAAAGAATGATGTGCTCCACAAACAGATAGCCATGCAAGAGCAAATCATTGAGACCAGTAAGGCCTTAATGGAGGAGCAAAAGAGTCAGATTTTGGCATATCACCAGGGAATAGGGGCTAAAAGAGAAGAGGTAGGGAGGGACAGAGAAACCCCTGAGCATAACATCAGAACCCCTGTAAGCAGGGACTCTAACCCCTTCAGTACAATGGACATTGCCAGCTTCATGTCCACTAGCTCATATGAACCAAGGGCCATGGCGATGGTAGAATTGGTCACATGGGACTGACAGATCAGCGCCTCCCAGAAATTGATGGACGGGCGTCACTGTACAGATCCCCAAATGTTAGGGCTAGCCTCTCTGATCAGGTATATTCCTATGAGGGGAGAATTAGGGAATTGGATCCTTAAAAATACCACCTATCAAAGGATCAGTTTGTCAAATTTGGATGGGGAACTCCAGGAAAGCCAGCCCAAAAAGAGTATCGGAAAGACCTCTTCCCAGCTAGGGCAGTGGGGTTTGGGGGTACTGAGCCAATCCTGGGAGGAAGGGAGAGTCAGAAGACTCTTCTGGGTGCCACAGCTATCAAGAAACTAGGCCCCCACATTCTGCAAGCCATTCTCAAGCTTGCAGAATCAGGGAGAGCCTAGAGGATCAGATAGCCACCTCATGTAGCAGTGCCTCTGATTCAGAGGATGAGTGGACTCGGGTGACTAAGACCAAAAAGGCCAACAAAATTAAGAGAGCTCTACTAAAAGATCCCCTGAAACAGATCAAGGCCATTAGGAGTGTCATAACTCCCTATCACAAAAATGCAAATTATTCAGTCTGGGAGCACCTTGAGTTATACGAGCAGATGATGGATACTTTCCATCTCAAAGATAGCCAGAGTTGCATCAAATATGTCAAATGGACATTTTCCCCTGAGTACTCCAGCTTCTTTGTGGGGCTGGATGATCCGAACCACTCAAGATGGTCCACCTACAGGGCGGCGATCTTAAAACATTTTTTCTATCCATAGGAACTCCCAAGAGGCCCGCAAGGCGACCTACAATCTGCAGTGTGGGGAAGATCAGGCTCCACAAGAATTTGTGCAAGAACTAAAACGTGCCTTTGCGCAGACCACCAGGAGGGTGCACACAGATAGTAGGGAGTTCATTAATACCTTCTTCCATGCACTCCCCAAATACATCATGACCAAGCTGGTGAGGGACTTTCACAAGAAGAGATCAATGGACTGGGTCATTGAACAGGCGACTTGTATTTATGAAGTGCAGAAACCTGTAGAGAACACCAATAAAACCCCCAAATCAGCCAACACCCCTGCTGCTGCTGAGGTGGCAGAGGTGAAGGTTGCCCCCATTTTAGATCTGGAGATGGGCGGGCCTAAAAATATACCTATACAGAATTTACCCAATCAGGGAACCAGAAGGCCCTCGGGCCAATCCCAATCAGGTAGTCAGGGAGGTAATCCCACAAATGGGGCCCCTAACTCCCCTGATTATATTAGCCCCCGTTACAAGGGAAACAAACCCATCCTGGGGTATGTATGGACTCCCCCAGCCCAATGGGGGGGATCCAACCAGGTAGCTACCAACCCAAGAAACTTCCCTCCTAACTTTCCCCAGGAGGGCAGTAATCCCCCAAATGCCGGGTTGAGCTTCTTTCCCCAGTACCCGTCAAACTTCAACCCACAAAACAACCATCCTTTCTTTCCCCACTTTCCTGAGCCCAGACAGCCCAATCCGGGAGAGGGGAGGCCAAGGGTGGAGGGTTACCAGAACTATCCCAACCAAGGGTATTATGGGAGAAGGGACAGTTACCCCTCCCGTGATCCACCTAGGATGGACCAGATACCCCCGTACCAGCCAGAGCGGGTGTCCCAACTGGAGCACCATGTCCAGAACTTGTTGCAGGATCTGGATCGCATGTTGAGGGCTCAGCTGAACCCTCAGATGAACATGGTGGCCCAGAACCCCTCAAACCAAGGGTCTGGTACTCCAGAGCAATGACAGGGACAGAACCCCGACAATTCACTGGTTCCAAAGGAGGAGGCACGGGGGGAAAGGGGGTGTAAAGCCTTAGAGGAAGCTTCCTTCCCCACTTGTGAAAAGTCCCTGGAAACCCAGGAACCGGAACCAAAATCTCCTGCCCCTCAAAGTCTGCAACCTAAGGAACAGAGGGCGGACAGAGGGCGGGTAGGAGAAATAAAGGACCTAAAAAGACTCTGGGGAAAGGATCTTCTCCTTCAGGGATGGGGGAACTCCTCCCAAAGAAAAATGGGTCCCGAGAGATCCTAATAAAGACTGGGTAAATGTGGGGACTGAGTTAAAACCACCCATCATGGAACCCCGGAATGATTGCTGGGAAAGCCACCTTGCCCAAACATATTCTGGTGACTGCCTCGAAAAAGGGGGGGGGGCAGTCCAGAATCAGAACCAGGGGAGCCCCTAAACTCCCCCAATATCCAACTGCTACATTTTTCTTACAGATTCCCAAGCCTGCACACCAAATCCTGCCCAAACTACCCTTGTGTCAGAATAAAGAGTCAAGAAATTAACCCACCAATTGGGCCAAAATGCACATTATCTTTGCACCCTTGAGGAGAAGGATGGAAGATTTTATGCCCCGGTCCAAATACAAGGGCAATGTACATTTTTGGCACTGGTGGACACTGGATCCCAAGCCACCCTTCTGTCAAAGAGGGCCTTTGATCAGCAGAATTCAGGAAGGGGGAGAGAAACAAGATCCCTTTCACCCCTCTTCCTGGACAACTTCAGAACTTCAATGGGAATGAAATTCCTGTCGAGGGGACTGCGGATTTGGAAATTAAAATTGGGCGACACAAGGTGAAACACCCGGTCATAGTTGTGACTCCAGAGGGCACACCATGTTTACTGGGGAATGACATCCTGCGTCGATTGTCTCCCCTAATAGATTGTGTAAACAAGGTCCTCTGGACCCAGACTAACCGACCAATAAAATTAAAACACAGGGCCTCATTACAAGTTTTGAGGTAGCCATTGTGCTATTAGCGCCATGGCTGCCTCCAAACCTGTGTCCGGGTGTTTTGAATGGGGATTTATCGGGTCATTCCAACCTTGGAGGACCCGGTAAGTCCCCATTCAAAATACCTACCCCCAATCCCATTGAGCCCCAATAGGGCTCAATGGAAAATGGGGAGGGAGCTAATAAGGGACCCGTTAATAACGGGCCTGTTATTAGCTCCCTGGTCCCCTTGCGGGACACGCAAAGGACGTCTGGTCTGACCAGACGTTCTGAGCGGGTCCCGCGAGGGAACCTCGTAATGCGGCGGTAAGGGGCTAACGGCACCGGCATCCTTAATGGCACCATTAACCCCTTACTGCCCTACTCGTAATGACCCCCATAGTGTCAACCATGTTAGTTTAAATGGCACATGCAACATGGCTGAACAAAAACGGATCATATTGAATTCCATTTTCAAAACATCATTGTAGTAGGACAACAAACTGGTGATGGGAGTTCCTCTCTATTTCTGAAAATCAACCTTCCTTCCAGTCTCAAGTGGCATTCCACACTGGAAGGAAATACTCTGAAATTCTATACCAATTCACAATCAGACAATCCCACTTCCATAGTCCAAAATGATGAGAACCAGTTCAGAGCTTGGCTGAAATTCAGAAGATTAGAGAACAGTTGTTCATCCCTATTCAGTTAAATGAGGGGAAGGACTCTGTTCTCGCCCGAGTGTGCATGAACAACGGTAAGAGCTTCATCAGCGAAGCCATGTTCCGAAAACTCCCAAAAGATCCAGCCATTTCCACATTTAAATTGATAGACAAATGAGAAATGGACCTGGAAACTCCCAATTCCAAATATCTCCTGCCTAGCAGGTGTATGCTCAAAATTTCTATAGGCAACAAGAGCATAGTACATAATTGTTGGGTCATGCGAGATGCCCCTGCCGCATTTTATTTAGGCAGTGACATTCCCAATTGCTTTGCCATTTGTTTAGACCTGATAAACTTCAAAGCCTGGTCCCAATTAGCGGGTAATCCCATGGACTTTGATGATCAAGAGAAAGCATTTCGGTCAGCTCAACTGCTGCCATATGCAGTTGAAGTTCAGATTGGAGAGGAAGTCACCATCCCAGAACGGACCCGACTATTCCCACTTAAAGTAAAAATTAAAAGAGGACAGAAACTGCAAAATCCTGATGCATATGTTCACCTCAACACCCCTCTCCAACAGCAAGGGTTGGGGTTAAACTCAACACCACTAGTCAATACACAGCACAACACCATTCAAATAGTGGTGGATAACAGCGACCTTAGGAGTATCACTCTAGGCGCAGGCACCATTATTGGAATGGCGGTTGATGACGAACATTTTTCCATAGATTTAGGTAATGAACTGATAGGACCAATCCCCAATGACTGTTTTGACAGTGATTGAGACAATGACACAACACCAGACAGGATCTTCACCCGGCATGGGGGGAATTTCCTGGTGTACTCTTCCTGCCTTTATGGTAAGGAAGAGGTGACCTGTGACTTCAGGAGGGATGAGGTGATCTTTCCAGTCCACCAGGACTGCCTTCCCTGCCTGAAGCCATCAGTCCAAGTCAGTACTTTAACCAGGGACTTCTCCACCCAGCTGGAGGAGGCCGCTGAGATAGCCAAACCAGAAGTCTTTCCGGGCTTCAGGCAAATGGTTGAAGAGAGAGTCAACCTAGCTGATGCCTGTGAGACTCTGGAGCAAAAGTTAAAGTTGAAACAAGTTTTCTTAGATTTTCAGGATCTCTTTGTGGTGGACTCATATGACTGTGGTTGTACCGAAATCCATACAACAACAATTCCCACGGACCCTGGTATGACTACAGTGTTTGAGAAGCAATTCCGCTTGCCTCTCACATCCATGGAGTCCCTCACAGAAATAATTAAAAACCTTGAGTCCCGTGGGATAATTTGTCCAGTCCACAGCACCTTCAATAATACGGTGCTGGGGATTTTGAAACCAAATGTCCAGTGTAGAATCTGTACTGACCTGAGGGAGCTAAACAAACAGATGCACACTTCCCGATGGCCTCTTCCCTACATTGACCAAGGGCTGGCCCAGATCCAGGGGTCAAAGGTATACACTGCCATTGACCTAACCAATGGCTATTGGACCGTACCTGTCAGTAGGGAGGACCAAAACAAGCTGGCCTTTACCTTCGGGGGCAGCAGTACACTTGGACCCGGACTCCCTTCTGATACATCAACTCTGGCAATTAATTTAATATCTTCTTGCATAAGGCCATGCCCGACTTGGGTGAAAGGGGTAACCTGGCCTATGTAGATGATGTGCTGATCAAAAGTTCGACTGTGGAGGAACACACAGCAGAGATCCGTTATGTTTTCACACAGTTGAGGGCTGCCGGAGCCCAACTTTCTTCCCAAAAGGCAAAGTGGTGCAGGACCCATGTCAATTTCTTGGGGCATGAGATAACTCCTGAGGGTCTCTGTCCCCAGGAAAAGAAAGTGGAAGCACTCCTGAAACTAAAGGACCCCACAACTCTGTGTGAGGTAAGGAGCCTCCTTGGACTGACTAATTACAGTAGAAAGTTCATTGAGCATTACGCAGAGATCACAAGACCCCTGATCCATCTGTTGAGGGCGGGTCAAGTGGGAGTGGGGTCCAGGACAAGCTGAGGCAGTAAGACAATGCAAAAACAGCCTCTCACAAGGGCCTTGTCTAACTTACTCTGTCAAAAACAAGGGGTTCTTCTTGGAGACAGGGTTCTCAAATACATGCTTGACGGCAGTATTATACCAAAAGCATGACAAGGTCAATAAAATCATCTCCTATGCGAGTAATACTTTATCCTCTGGAGGAAAAATTCAACGATTGTGAGAAGGCATTCCTGGCAACGGTGGGGGCATTGAAGAATTACCACCCATTCATCCACGGGGAACACATCATAGTGGAGACTCCGCACCAGCCTCTGCAATATCTTCAAAGTGACAGAATCTGGGCCGGAAATGTGAGTAATTCCCGAATTACTTCCTGGATTCTGTCAATGCAAGGCTTTCCTTTGGAGGTCAGATATGGCCAAAACAAGAAGTGTCCCCTCGCGCAAGGTCTGGCTGACTTGCATGATTGTGCCACAGAAAACTGTCTCGAAGACGAAAGTCTTAAAATCAAGGACAATATGGAGGCGTACTTCAATTCCCCACACAAAGTCTATGAAGACGGCAAGTGTGAGGGAATGCCCACTGTCTATGTGGATGGGTGCTCCTACCATGTTGACAACAACGGGGAAAAGGAACTAGTAGCCGGCGTGGGGACTTCCTGGGTGAATGATGCCCCGGAACCCTCCGCTGGGTACAAAATAAGTACCCGTAGTAGTCAGGTGGCAGAGCTGATGGCTGTGCATCAAGCCATCCTCACTGCTGTCCAACACCAACTCCACAAACTGGTCATAATCACTGACTCAGATTATGTCCGGAACAGGTTTGTGGAGCAGCTGGTTAATTGGAAAACCAGAGGCATGCTATTTGCTAACAATAAACCACTAAAACATGGAAACTAATACAGACTATATAGATCTGGTCACCTCTAGTGGGATGACCATCTACTGGAAGAAGATCAAGGGTCATTCTAAAGTAGAGGGACCAGACAAAACTGGAAATGATCAGCTGGCCAAAACCGGAGCCATCCAAGGGGATCTCCTTGATATGGAAATCCAGGTCACTGCTATCACTAGGACCCAGACAAATGCTCACATTGAACTCTCCACTGCCCAGTGGAATAAGGAGACCCCAAATGCTGATTAAATCACGGCTCAAAAAGGGGATCCAATAATTGGTAAGTTTTATCAACACATTGAGGACCCTGAGAACTTTCCCTTGATGGATATCGATTGCATTGGGAAGGAGGATCTAAGAGTGTTGATGAAAAGTCCAAAAATGTTCAGAGTCCAAGACGGTTTGTTGGTGAGGAGATCCATATCTGGCTGTGACCAGTGGGTGGTCCCTACCTCATTCCGAAGCCTGATGCTAAGTCACACCCATGATGCGGACACAGCCGGTCATCTGGGTTTCATATGACATTAGAAATCTTGCAAGAGATTGCATACTGGCCACATATGGGGCAGGACCTCGACCAATACTTGAAGGGGTGTCTTGTGTGTGCACAATTTCAGCCAACATCACTCACACACCATGCTCCCCTCCAAAAGAGGGGGATGACACTGCCCTGGTCAGATTTGTAAGTCGATTTCATCGGGCCCATGATTCGCTCCTCTAGGGGGAACAAGTACATGTTGACCGTAACATGCTTGTTTACTAAGTGGGTGGAATGTCTCCTGGACCCAAATTGCAAGGCAGAAATAGCAGCTGCTCTGATGATCAATCACATCTTCTCGCATTTTGGACTACCCCAAAGGATTGAGACAGACCGAGGTAGTCACTTCCCCAGCGAAGTGATGACAAAGATGTGGGAGAAACTTGGAGTAAAAAGGGAATTACACATTGCATACTACTAGTCCTCTAGTGGTGGAGTTAAGAGGTACAATAAAACCATTGTGAGCATATTAAAAATGTTTGTGGCAGACTCTGGGCCAAGTTGGGATATTAGATTACCCCTTGTCCTGATGGCCATCAGATCTACCTCTTCTTCTGCAACTAAAATGTCTCCATTTGAGCTGATGACTGGACGAAGGATGGTGATACCCCAACATCTGCTCTATAGAACCCAAGATCAGACCTTGATAAATGCCTCCACAACTCATGAGTATTTTGAGAATCTGAGAAAACCCCTTCAACATGCTTTTGCATATGCTCAGCAGACTCTAGAAAGATCTTCAGACAGCATGAAGACCCACTATGACCTCAAGACAACCAAAAAGGAATATCAAGTAGCAGACAGGGTCTACTTGTACAATTTCCAAAGGAACCAAGCCAAGGAGTGCAAATTCCTGGCAAGTTTGCGGGTTCTTTTGAAATTGTGGGCAGAATCTCACCAGTCACCTACAGAATCTGCAACCCCAAGGGAAATTTGAGAGAAGGGGAAGACAAGTGGGTCCACATAAACCAGCTAAAGAAATACCATCCCAGGCATACTTTGCGGCAAATAGAAGAGCCTACCAGAAACCCAGAGGGGGAGAATCCGGACACATAGGGAAATTATTAAATTATCATTTAATACATGCAGGGAATATTGTAAATTTTTATTAAATGCATGCGTCTATCCCACTGCTGAAATCCCCCTGGGAACAGTAGTGGGAACATTTTCATAACCGTTTTATGTTCTGTTTTCTAGTATTTGTACCAACTACATCTAATCACCAAGGAGGACCTCCTCAGGGACCCGGGAGGAATAACCTGTGTCTGAAAATAACAGATCCTCCAGGTGGCTCAGAGCAACTGGGCCTCAGTGACTGACAGCCGCTAAGATATTTATTTTATGGAAAACCAGTCCAGCAACAGTTTGCTTTCAGTTACACAGGAAAAATGCAGATAAAAGTGGCAACATACTTACTTCCAGGCTGAAAACAAATTCCAGAACTCAAGGACAAAAATGGTGCTGAATAGATGTGTATGCTGCAAAGGAAACTCTGATGTAAAAGACTCAGTTTAAACGTGCTTTTTCCCTGAAGAAATTGCAAAATTCGCCTATTTAAAAGCATGTTTTTGTGAAAGGCCTAATTCTTTAAATGTCCAAATCCCTTATAAACTGTTTATTTTTATATGTTTTCAATGAAAGACCTTGAAGTGAATCTTAAAGTCAAAAACCAAGTTTGGAGTTAACTATTCAATTCGGACTTGACAGTGCCCACCCTGGGAAAGATGATACTTCAGGTTGACACTCCGCTGCTACAGGAAGGCTTAATTGATGCTGGAGGTTCTCGCATATTCACAACAATAAGCTCATCAGATGTTCGTCTCTGGTCCAGCCAAGGACAATGGCAGGCTGCCTATTGATCCCTACAGGGGAGCTTCCCTCTCAAGGAAGAGGACACCTCTACCTGATCAAAGGAATGTGACAGCTGTTGCCTGTTGAAAGGAAAGTTACAAAGAAAAAAAAACTGGTCAGAACTTTTGGTGTTTAAATGCCTATTTGTGATTACGTTTTGAAACTCTTTAACTTTGCAACATGAAGGAGGACAAACCTAAAACTTGGTAGTGGTAAATCAAATTTTCGGCCCTTGCTTTGAAGACATAATGAACCCTGTACTACATAAGGAACCAAAGTTACAGGAAAACCGTAATTGTAGCAAAAATATTAATGCTGCAAGTCTTATATTGTATGCTCATGCTCTAGTGATAATCCCTCAGATATGTACTGAATTAGAAATTATCAGGCCAAACTGCTATGATTAAAATTGATAAAATTCCACAGAATGACAAAGACAGCTCGCACAGAGATGGGAATTGAATGTAAAAATAACCCATCAAATATGTAATGTATGTGTCCGATTTTATCAGGGGACACAATTTTAGAACTATACATTTGTGGAAAAGTTAAATTGTGGTTCAAATCAATCTGGGATTTCCCAAATCCCATCATCAAGATGACATCTCTTTTCTGACTTCCAACCAGAACAAGGCAAGTGCATTTGACCACTCACAGATGTGGGGGTGTGGTTTGAAATTCTGCCCCTACCATAAACTTTGTGATGTCACTGGACAGGATAAATATAGGAACTTTACCACACATAGACACACACTGCTTCCTGACCACATCCTGATTTCCGTGCAGAGCTTTGTTCCAGAACTCTTCATCTTGCAGCTGATTCCAGACTTCTTGCAAATCCCAGGCCTCAGCATTTGCTGAACTCTTTTCAGCTAGGCCCAGATCCAACCATCCCAAACTTAACGGAATTTAATTCTGATCCAGTCTGGCTTGCTACAATTCATGCTTGCCTAATGAACTCACCATCCTGCTAATTTACCGTGTCCAGTGACCAGGAGGGCCAATCCAAATCCAGTCTGAGGTGCAGTCCAAATTGACCAGAACTGCACATCTGATCCAATTCTGCCAGAAGTGCCCTGCTGCCGGTAGACCCGATCCGATGACCAGATCCCTGACGGTCCAATGTTATTTACAATGGACTGTAAGTATCAACAGGAATAATAGTAACCCATAGTATATTGCCTTGTCCTATCCCAATCTCAACCCATCCTCTCTTTAATTTAAGAACTTGTAGTAGTGTCACACCAGTCTGAAACCTTGCTTTGATTTCTCGTAATAGTAATAATTTCTTGAAAATCCTTTTGTCTTCTGAAAATCCCAAACCCTTAATATCATCCACGGGTAATCCGACTGCGTCCTCCAAGGCGGACACAGAGGTGCTGGGGTTGGTTTCCACGGATCACTGTAATCTTCCTGAATACCCTAGTTTAGAGCATAATTGTCATTGTAGAAACTGATTTCTGTTTTCATTTTTGCGCCATTTTTTCAAAAACGCCTCTCACTAAAACTTCCATAACTTCTTCAATTATATAGCTAGAGACCTACTTTTAACTCTCAGTTAAACCTAAGACCTTTAGCTACATCCACAACTAAAAATCGCATCAGAACAGTGTATTTGACCCGTTTTTATTAAAAATCGCATAGTGAAATTTTGCCACGAATTCACATTTTACAAACGTTTTACACATGTCTTTTCCCATCCAAACTGTTTCTTAACTTCCATTCTGATTCAAATTGTGTACTGTTGCTCATCTTGTAGCTCATGTGTGTTAGGACCTGTTTAGTGTTGCTTTTATAAGAATTGCTATCCATTTAAACATTTCTGCACACTTTTCCTTGTTTCACAAAGCCATTTTCAACTGTCAGTTTAAAAAGTGTCAATTTCCAAAAACAGTTTTCTCTCTTGTTTGGGGAGGGAAGGTTGCATTCAAACTGTAGACATTGTTCTTTTATTCCTTTATACCTGCTGCTAACTTACATCGGTGTAGAACTGCTCATGTGTGAATTAAGAACTTTGCAGGGTGGAAACATTGACCTAAGCGCTATCTGTTCACCAACTAAAACTGTTCTGTTTCCTGTGTTTTCTATTCTGCATTACTATAAGTGAATTCAAATGCTTTACTTATTTTCTGAATTGTATTGTCACTACCTGGTTATTGCTGCCCATATATATATATATATATATATATATATATATATATATATATATATATATATATATATATATATATATATATATAAAAATGTGTGTTTGATTTGAATTTTAAATAAATAAATAAATATTTACTTTTACCAACTAGCCTGATTCCTGGTCCACTGTGACCTGGGGGTATTTTGAGATGGGTGAGATATGAGTGGTATATCACTCAGAATATTGAACCTATATACATAATAAATAATTATTTAATTTGTGCATTACATGCTAGGCAGGACCCGGGTGTGTGCCGATTGAAATCCTTAACATATCTCAAAGACAATATTGATTTGCAACTGAGTGACACCCTGTTGAAGAATATTTGCTAGAAAAGGGGTCTAAGTTATAGGACACTAGTTTGTTGGATCATCTGGATCAAGTGTGTATTTCTTTAAGAAAGGTGCTATTCAGGATGTTTTAAAATCTCTGGAACCGGAACACTAATTATTAATTAAGTCACCAAAGAATGGTCAAGGGTCTTCCAGACAGGATTTACCAATACAAGTTGACAAGGTTTTTCATGGCAAGGGGTAATGTTGATCTTCTTGATAATAAGTTTTAATTGTTGGATGTAAGTTGTCTATATTGAAACATGGGTTGAGGTGAGAATCCTGTATAGGCTGGTGTACTAAAAGTGGTTCAAGTTCCTTTTTAAGTGTTGGTATTGTTAAAAAAATGTTTTGTTGAAAAGAAGCCATTTGGTTTGGAAAGTATCCTGGATGGACAAAACCAATTTAAAGAGATTGGACTAGACAGAACGGGCTAGTCCTTATTTTCTAATTGCCTGTGGATGGTAAATTGTCTTTTGTTGAATTGGCCACATGATCTGATGTCATTTCCTTTTTTAAAGATATTATAGCACCTTTGCATTGTTTTTTTCAGACTGTTTATAGAAAGTTTAAAATCTATTGGCATGGTCTTAAACCATGTCATGGTACTTGAGATGAGTGTGTTTGCATATTGGATGTCCAACAACTTAGCCCTAATGTAAGTAATCAGATGATGATAAAAAGTGATGTTAAAAATATTCATATATTTAATCACTAAACCCCTCCCCCCCTTTGTTTAACCCCTTGGTCTTGAATTAATAATGGAAAGCCATGAGGGACCAAAGGAGCCTTAGCTGGTCCTAAAACCTAATTGAACCATGTCACTTTAATGAGGACAATGGCCATGCTTCACGGTGGAATCGGGGTTCATTAAAGCTGTGTGAGTTGCATACAAAACTGACAAACAGGAGTTTATATGGATTGCTTTTAGATATGTGGAAGGGTCGTGTTTGTTTATGCTGATATTCAAGACTGTAATGAGTGGGAAAAATATATTTTTATGGGAGGACTGTGAAATAGTCTAACTCACCCTTTCTCCAATAGGGGATTATGATTTGCTATAGAGTTCTGCTGGACCTTGCTTATTGTTCTCTTGGTGGTTTTGCCATGTCTTCAGTTTATCAGGGGTATATATGTGCTAAATTGCCATCTGGTATTGGTGTGAAAGCCATGGCTTTTTTAATGTGTTTAAGTAATGAAATGATGCAGATAATTCCATCTCTAAGCTGCTAATCAGATTCCCCTGTCATTAGCTTCACGCCAAACGCATTTTGTGTGCCTGTGCCTTACTGTGTCAGTATCCTGATTCTCCACACCTACTCTACCATTGTTGCAGAGCAGGTTCAGAGGTCACAGGTGCCCTTTTGACAGCTGCAGTGCCATCCAAATATCTGCAGGGTTGCATTTACAATATGCACCACTGTTCGAAAAATCCTATAATTATCAGTCTACTTCTGGTGGCAGAATAATCTTTAAACATAAGCCATACCTGAGTTAGGAGGGTATTCTCATAATTATTACAACCACATCCAATTTGATTTCACCCATGTGGGCCCAGTTCAGCAGTGGAAGGATTATGTGTATTCCTCCAAGACAAGCCCCCCCCCCAATTCATCGACAGGAATGTAGCTTTGGGGAATTGCTTTTCTTAGTTCTTTTGTAAAGGGCAGGAAACACCCTTTCCCCCAGGACAGCCATGCCACTGGCCTGGGCACAGAAATAAAGTGTCACATAGAGCCAGGCCTCGCACCAGGTGGCTGCATTTCTAAAGGCCTTTGATCCTATTGAAAAGGAAAGGGTCAGAGTTATGGAAGCCTGAAAGGAATCTGTACAGTTCTGGGAGGGTTCTGCCATCTTGATTCTCTCTGCCTCTCTTTCTCTTTCCTGTCCTCTCTACTTCCTCTGGAACGAGCAAAGCACTTTCGGTGTGACATCATCAGGACAAGTCCATAAATTTCAAGAGCAGGGATTGGACCGCTAAAGCTGTCTAACTTTAGTACAATCACCTGACAACTTTTGCCTATAAAAGAAGGATTCCTCCACCACTTCTTTGAATAATCTGGACTCATCTTGAACAATCCTGAAGATTTTGTTGCACCCTGATGAGAGAGCAGTGATTTCTAAAGTCCTCCAGTTGTGGGGTGAAGGCAGAGGTTCCAAACGCAGAAGCAAGATCTGTCCCCTAACTACCTCCAGGAACCATTGGAGGTGAACACCGTTGCTGGACAATAAGCCTACCTCTCTGCTAGCCACCCTGTTCCTAGGACCTCATCGTGCTACAGGTCCCCTGAAGGTGTGTGACAGCCTCCCCATGTTTGGGAGCCTGTGAAATGGACATACATTGTCCCTCAAGACCCTGGAGTGGGAATCACAGCTCCTGGAAGCCAGAACAGCCAAGACCCCTGTTGTCTATGATGACCCGCTCCGATTCGGGATTAAAGCGCACCTCGATGCTGAGGGATCCAGCAAGACCCATCAATGCTGTCCGTCGTTCTCTGAACAACCGCCTCCTGTTTGAGCTCATTTATGACTACACCACACCAGCAAAAATGTGTCATTGTCCCAGCTCGAACTATGAAGTACTGATGTCTTGCCTTGCTCAAGTCGCCATCCAAAATGCCATTTTCTTGACACCCCCACCCCTATGAGTCAACCTGCCCGACCTTGGTGTTCCCCAAACCACGACCTCTGAGTCTTCATGTCGAACCGACTCGCCTGTGTATCGTGGTACCAGCACAACTGCTGTCGACCGCCTAACCAGACCTGGTAACCCCTCGATCTGCACAACTCGAGTAGACACTTCAAGACCTCTTGCCGCTGGACCATCACGACACTGCAGTCGACCCTGAGAAACCTGGTTTGATACTGATAAACCCCCATGACATTTGCAGTAGGTATTTGATTATATCTGCCACCCAGGTCCATATTTGGGCCGTGGAGACTGGCCAGCTCATTTGTATTCCTTTTTTGCAGAAATATCCTGTTGAACAATGTGATCTTTTGAATGCCTTTCTCCCTTTGTCTCATCACCCAGAGAAGAACATTAGAGGTACACCCAGAGAGGTGCCTCTGCTCTATCTGGCCATATTCTGTGTTCTTTCACCGGGGTGAGTTTTTACAGTGATTTCTAGTTAGTTAGTATTGTAAGAGTGTGTCTAATTAAAGTATATATTTTTATGGAAACTTGAGTGGACTTTTCTTTGTGTTGGACTGTTATACTGTGCTGTTTGTGTTGCTCCTAAACCACATTCAAACTCCTCTTAAGAGTATAGCCTTCCCTCTGCCCATGTTACCACCAAAGGTGAATGAGGCATATCTCTTTTACAGTGCTTTCTAGTTAGTTAGTATTGTAAGAGTGTGTCTAATTAAAGTATATATTTTTATGGAAACTTGAGTGGACGTTTCTTTGTGTTGGACTGTTATACTGTGCTGTTTGTGTTGCTCCCAAACCACATTCAAACTCCTCTTAAGAGTATAGCCTTCCCTCTGCCCATGTCACCACCAAAGGTGAATGAGGCATATCTCTTGAATGTGCCTGTTTTATATTTGTGATTGTGTTGGATCTTGGTTTGTAGAAGTGTGAGGACTGAGTGGGCATTCTAGCCTCTACTCACCCTTGTACTCCTGCAGGACAGAAGTCAATTTATCACAAAATATCACATCAGGCATTTGGATGGAAAAAGTACGCAATCAAATTCAAACACTAAAAAAAGAGAATTCTATTTCATGGAAACAGCAAAAGCAGAGAGTTTTGCCCAGGTAGAATGTAACACTACACCTTCCTGTAAAGATAGGGCTTAACATAAAGCCTTCACTCACCTAATATCATCTGCAACGGACAATAGGCAGAACCAATGAATGGACCTGTCCCATACAGACATTGTTCTAACGCTTTGTGCTTACAGAGCCTCTTTATGCACCCAGCACTTTTTCTGTCAGTGCAACCGAGAATTGTGGGAAATTAAGTTCCAAATGTTTATAGTCAATGAAGCATGGTGAAAAGATGCAAGTTGCAAGGATATTTACCTAGAGGTCAGAAAACCTGAAAGAATACTGATGCAAATAAGAAAACATCCTAAAATAACAACCTTTAATCTATAAAATCATTAAGCAATAAAAAAATATTAAGTACATCTCTAAAAGGATTTTATCAAATTTAAATCAAGCAACCTTAAAAACATAAATTCTTCTAAAAATAGACTTCTGCCTTTTCTAGGACTGAGAATTATAGAAAACAAAGTCTCAGTCAGTCACGGTCAAAAAAGGAGAGAGACATATAGTATGCAGTAAGACTGTGTAATGTTATATAGGACACCAGGGACCAGGAAGGATGCCAAGATCACATAGTCTCAGATCAATGTGTTTAATTGGAGACTTTGTACAGGTAGGGACCAAATGAAATCCAAAACAGAGCTATCTGCAAAAGAAAAAAATATAACAATCAGGATTATCTCTCCCACATAAACATTTCTCAGACTGGATGTGAGTAGTTAGGCCATTAGAACTCTGTATCCACTACCCAAGTCCTTAGAGTTCAGTGGATATTGTTTAACCTCTCTTTCCCTTGTGCTTTTTGTTTATGGGGTTCCTGAACCCTTTTCTGTAGTCCCGTCTCATTGTGAGCTTTCTCTGGGCCCATACCCCACAACTAGTTCTAGACCCAAGTCCTCTCAAAAGATGGAGTCAGTGGTCTTAACTGGCAGGGAGGGGTAAAGACGGTCACTCAGTCTGTCTGAGCATTAGTTCTTCCTACACATTTGCGACCTGACTATAGGCTCCCTGTCTGCATCTTGCTCCACCTCCTACTACCTTGTCCTACCTAGGGCTGACCAGGCCCACTGTTACCCTCATCCACTTGCAACCTAAATCCTTCTCCCTTATTTGTTATGTTCCTCCACCTCCAAGCTGCTTGTAAGTGCTTCTGCCAACCTTTGTACTATTCTCTGGAGAGTTAAGGGTAATCTTCCTCCTCTCTTGGGCCCACCACTCTCAGTTTTATTCCCTCTCCAGTGTCTGGCCTGAAAACTGGCCCTTTTGTCTTTTCAACAAAGTATTCCCAGAACCCTGCAGATGTTTGTCCACTTTTTCTTAGAACCACCCTCACTACCAACCTTACTACCAGGTCAAACCTATGCTACTCCTCCTTCCAGCTCCTCCATTCTATTCTCTCCCACAAACACTACTTCTTCAGTGTCACTTCTGGCCTATGTGGTTCACACTTCCTCCTGGCCGTGGGGATTAACCAGTTCCTTCTGCAACCTACTTATTACCACCTCCTCTTCACGTCTGGACTCTGATGTTATCTCCTCCTTCTCTATAAACTGTTCTCCTACTGATGTTACCATCACTTTCACCCCCTCCGCTCTCACCACCCGCTCCCGTCCCATCTTCTTCTCTGTTGTTACAACCACCTCTTCCTTCACCTCCTTACCTCCAACTAATTCCTTATTTACTGATGTTAACATCTCCTCCTTGATTCTTTCTATTACCACAATTATTCCCTAATGTTCTTCTCATTAATATTCATGAGGAAGAATGTGCATACATTTCAAATCATTTAATGCAAATTTATCTCATGAATATTAATGAGGGATGTCATGACAATCCAACATGCATCAGACTCAAGAGGCCTGGAGTTGGACAACCCTGGTACTAGTGCATGGGACTATTTTCCCTGAATGTGAATGGCAGCTCTGTTTTACATTGGAGATGGGGAGGCTACTTTAAAGAGGGTGCTGGGCTCTTTATTGAGCTGGGGGTTCCTTGTCATTGCATCACAGATTATTCCAAGTGCTTTTATTCAGGATTCACACTTTAGAGATGGTCTGATTTGATTGGCTTGTAGGGTTGGGAGCATCATTACACTTGGGACTGGCTCGGGCTGAGGCAGTATGATTGTGCCCTGCAATGTGCCTGAAACCAGGGTAAAGTGGCCAGGGCATCTGCTTTATTCCTCTCTCAGGCCCACTATCCACTGGCATGGTGTGGCACTTTGGTCCCCTGAGTGACTGTCCTGGTAGTTTCCAGAATCAGGCAGCAGAGTACCTCAAGTGTGGAAGAGCTGTAAGTATGCTGATTGTGAGAAATATTTGCTAGGCCTTTTAGTTTTGAAGATTCTTGACAGGCAAACCAACAAACCCTGAGGGTATAGTATGGTTTACACTTGGGTACAGTGGCCCATGCTCAGGTCTTACTCATAAAAGGCACCAGTGGTTCAATAAGGTTAAAACATTCTATCAACTTCCACAGTAAATAATTAAATAAAGTGAATGTCCATACAAAACAATATCCGCAAAAACAAATCAAAATGTATTTGGCAATTATCACAGAAAACTGGAGAAAATTCCTCAATCCAAACCCAAGAAAAATTACGAAAATATTTTGTATAAAGATCAGTAGAAATCCTCCGAAAAATGTGTACATTTGTTAAGTAAGACGCTGGTGCTTCCACCGGGAACTACGCAAAAATGTGTCCCAACCATAAGTGAAGACGGGTGGGCAAAATGTGTCTAGGTTGGACTAGTCAAAAATGTAACCCTCATATCTAGTCACTGTTACTTGAGGGAGGGTTCAGGGCTCTACCAAACGTGATCAGGTAGTCTTTTCACATCTCTGCAATACAGAAAAAGTAAAAAAGGGGCCAGGTCTAAAATGGGAATGGCAGCACGAGCTGGCTATAGCCGTAGCCAGGTCAACATCACTCAGAATGGGATCGGGACGTTTGGTTTCCTGAGGTTGCCCACAAGATTGAAGAAAATGGCTCAAGGTTCCAATCAGGAGAAAGTAGCAGGAGCTTGCAAGTGCGATGAATGAGTCAGAATTCCATGGCATTAGATTAAGTCTGCTGAATTCTCATAAAGACTCTGAAAATAGATGGATCCCCAATGCAGAGAAGCGTGCAGTACCTTACAAGTGGATTAAGCTGGGTCAAGGCTCCACATCATTGGAAATCCATTCAAGTACCTCATGGTCTGTGACATTTTCAAAAACACATCTCAGAGTCTCGGCCACAAGGTGTGCGCACTTAGGATATGTCTCTTGTGGATAGGCTCAGTGGGTTCTGCCGGCATTCCAAATGGTTGTTATTAAAAGTGGCTTTTTCAGAAAAATCCCTTTCTAGGTGACTGAATGTTGGTGAATTAACAGAAGGATATGGTCTGATCATAAATTGAACTTACTTTCAAGCAC